>NC_038048.1:9512852-10123808 GCF_002211085.1 Panicum hallii
AATTAGATCAAATCAATAGAAATAATGTTTGGTATGTGTGAAATTGTGTGGAAATCTAGCAAAATTTTGAAATTAAGGGTATTTGTGTAAATTTAGGAAAAATACAAACCCTTTTATGTAAATTAGTTGGGACATAAAGTAACTTTCCAAAAATTACCAAGGGTTAAAGTGAAAAAGTGAATGTCATCATGATCAGCATTAAATGCTTGCAGATAAGCCCAAAAGTTATAAAATTTGCTTTATTAGGACAAATTTTTGTAAAAATTTGATTTGAATGTAAAATGGTGAAATAAAACTGTGTACTTTAAGTTTTTGAGCTTAATCTCTAAAGCAAAGTTATAGGTCTTGAAAAGTTTTACAACTTTCATTTTGACCATTTTCTCATCTGAGCTTTGTTTTAAAAGTTATAAACTCTTTACAATGCAGTCCCTGTAATTCTTTGGTTTCGCAAATCAGTCCTCGGCTCTTTCTTCTTCCTTCTTCCTCCTCTGGCATCTCCCCTGCTTCTCTGCTCCTCTACTGCCGCGCCGCCGCCCACCTTTCCCGGCCGCCCCTCGCCACCTCCTGCTCCTCCCTCGCCTACGTGCCTCCCCACCGTCCCTCCACCGCCCTGTTTTTCTCTGTTGGCACCTCGCCCGAGCGCCACGCTGCCTGCGGTTCTGCAAGCACCGCCCGCCGGCGCCTCTACCGGCCGCCGTGCTCCTCTAGTTTCCCTCCCCCGTAGCGGCTCAGAGCCAAGGCTCAGCTCGCCCTGGCTTTTCCCCTCCATCCCCATTGCCTATAAAAGGGCTGATCGGACCACCTCGCGCACGCCCAGTACCTCGCCGCCCACCATTAGTGCCGCCAAGCTCGGTCCACCGTGGAGCTTCCCCCTCCGCCCTCTCCCTCCCCAAATTGACAGCGCCTTCACCTTCCACGGCCTCCACCGCATCCTCCCGACCCGGCCCCTCCTTTCCCCGGACGCCGGAGCGCCGCCGCCGCGGCTCACCCCGGCCGCCGGCTCGGCCTCACGTCGGCCGCCCATCTCCGGTCATCTCAGGCCCGCCCAAGAGCACTGGTGCGTAGCCCGTAGTGCCCTCATGCTTTTCCTCCCCTTGCCCCTCACCGCCGGCGAACTACTTGGCCGGAATTTGGCCGGCCCGAGCCCCCCACCGCCGGCCATGAACATGGACCCAATTGCTTCGATTGAAATTTTTCCAGGGGGTTATGTGTTAAATGTAGGGGCTGGTTTGTAAAGAAGTGACTGTTATTTCATGTGTGTGCATGCTCTGTCTTGTAAAATTCGTAGTAATTCACAGAAAAATCCAAAAATGGCAAAACTAGTTTTGTTAGAAACTAGATTACCAACTCTATAACTTTTGTTAATATAGTTTAGTTTGAAACAAAATACTTTTACCTCTATTTTAAACCCAAGATTAAAGGGTAGTATATGCTTAACTTTAATATTTCATGCTTTATTGCTTATGAAGTTTGGCAATGAATGTTCTATAAGCTCTAGGTAACTTTGGTGCAAAGTTTCAAACTCAAATCGAATATAAACTTAACTTCTTTTAATTTGAATCTTCAAATTAAAATATAAACTAAACCCATTGTATAACCTTTCCAATTGGGATCTTTTGTCATTCCCTAATGTGTTAATGCTTGATGTGTAAATAAATTTTCAAGACTTTATTATCTTTTGCTTAAAATGTTGAAATTAAATTTGGGTTTAGCTTCAAATTTAAATGTTTCAGTTCTTGTTTGCAACAATTTAGCAATATCTTTAACAATTCCTTTGTAAATGGTGTTGCAAACCTAAACCCTCTTAATTTTAGGAATTAGTGTGTTTATTTAAAATAATCCACCATGCTACTTAAGGTAGATAGATAAATATTTAGGGTAACTAACCATGTTGCTTAATGTGACTAAGTAAATTATTTAATACTCGATAAATGACTGCCAGTATGAGAGTTGGTGTTGTTTGCTAGTATGTAATGTTGAATGTATTGGATTGCAACTTTATCGTGAAATAGAATATAGATTTATGCATTTCCTAAGCTGCATCCTTTTGATTACATATAGACTCGGCGTTTCTCGCTGACGGTGACTATCAGATCCTCCAAGAACCTGAAGTGGAAATCTCTGAAGCCGCCGGGAACCTCACTGAGGAATTAACTGAAGCCCCGAACCCGAATTCGGGAGAATTTATTAATAGTTCTGACCCCAACCCCGCCAGTGAAGGCAAGCCCCGGACATATCCCATTATTTTCTGTACACTGCAACTTATGTTTATTTATCTGTATTTATGCATTAAGTCTAGGAATTGTAATGAAACCCTAGATGCATACTTCTAGGAACCAATGTGCTGAATATTAGAACCTGAGTCCGACTAATGCTATGCTAATAGGACCGGTAGAAGTCGAGTGATTTCCTGTCACTCGCGCGACATAGGAATTGATTATCTTCATTCCTGCAATCACTATAAGGATGACGGACGGGGTATGTGTAATTTCATGGAAGAAAGTGATACCCCGTCTGTGTTGATGAATTTGGTTAAGGTCGCAGTGTGTGGTAGTGGTAGTTAAGCGCTTGAAAGTACTAGCCACATGCCGCGAAATATGGTAAGCGGTAAGCCTAGTAACCAATCGGCCCGGCAAGTGGACTCGTCCCCCACCACTCGACTTTTATTTTATGTTTACACGCACCGACTGTGAGAGTACGTTCTGCAGAGCAGACAGGAATACGGTCATGTAGTCGCGCTACAGACGTATGTCCTGCACATTGGATGTGCGTATAGTCCAGCAGTCGCTTGTGGTGGCTTTGTTCCACGACCCGGAATGAAAGGCAAACGGTTTGCTTCGGAACGACCTGTTGGTGTTCCAAGCGTGTGAGTTAGGTTTACCTTGCAAGGGTTAAAATTCGATTCAGAATCGTCCGCCTCTCACGAAGTTTGAGACTGCTTATCTCTTTTACCACATAGAGTAAGAAGAGCAATGTTTTGATTGTCAAAGATGATGTTTGATTAAAGATTATACTATGCTTGAGTAGTTATAGGTGCTTACCTAGAATGGATAATCAACTAGAACCTAAAAGCTAAAAGTTGAAATTAAGGATCTACTCTTTATTACTTTTCAGCAAAAGCTAAATCCAGAACCTTTTGCAAAGCCTGCATGGTCTAGTTATGGGCTAAGTATACCCAACCCCGGGTAAGCCTTGCTGAGTATTAGTATACTCAGCCTTGCTAGTTATGTATTTTTCAGGTCATGTCTCCGAAGAACCTACTCACCCTGTGCCTTGGCCTTCTACTTTGCCTGATGGTTGGTCCGTAGAGTGGGAACCGTCCCCGGCCAACACCGACCCTAACGAGTAATGTCATGCTCGGGCTTAGCATGATGTTGATACGAGCGACGTGTATAATTATCGTACTTTGATTTCCGCTGTTTTGCACTCAAAGGTTATATATGGTTTGTAATAACTGTTAGCACTCTAGTACTTATGCTATTCTGAAAACTTTTATAATGTAAATGCCTGTATAATGAAATGTGCTGGTGAATGTATTTCTGGACTCACCTTCGTGTGAGGTAACCTTATTTGATCCTGTGTTCGGTGGTTTATCGGGACGTTACCCGACAGGCCAAGGGATTATACCGTTTGAAGCACGTTGGAGGCCTCGGAATTGGACTCACGTACTTGAGCCGGTATAATTCAGGTTGGTTCTGCCACAGCTGGTATCAGAGCTATAAGGTTACCCTGGAGATACATTTTACCTTAAAAATGTTTTCAGTATAAAAGTTTGACCAACAAAATATTTGGCAAAACTACGTTGGATTCGTTAAGGATTGTGCTTAGTACGTAAAGCCCTAGGGTAATGTTAATATGGGAATTATAGGTGGCTATAGTATATGTATATAACTCTAACTTCCAGCACTACATTTCTGCTAGACTTAAATTTGTGCACAATCCAACTTTACTTTCTGTAACGACATCTTCGATGGTGAGGTAAGAAGGTAAGGATCCTCAGCTAACTGGGGAGTTAGTCTTCCCGTCGGTGATGCGAACCGAACGCTGTTTCTCAAGCAGTGGCCTACTTGAGATGCTGCCAATATATCGACTTAGGTTGATGATATTGGGAGTATATGGTCAGTAATAGGGTATAGCAATACCCCCGCATTTTGCGGTATCTTGTGAATACGTTGTTTCAATGACGTATGTTAACGTTGTCTGTACGGCGGTAATTGTACAGATGCTGTTTCTATAGTGAACAGTAATGTTTGGGGACGCTTTCATGAGTGCTGGCATGGAAGGTCCATATATTCATTGTGGTTTTCTGCAGGTACACTAACCACGATTAAATAGGTTAGGACGAATAGGGATATTCGACTAGATATTATAGGGAGAGACGAATATATTGTGCCACCGGAATTAATCGTATAAGTCCAAGTATTTTGGAAGATATTTTGAATGTGAGGACGTGTAGCACGTGCATGCATATTCCTTGATTTGATTGAATGAGTGACATGGTTTGATGATTTAGGGCTATCTGGAAGGTGTTAGTAAATAGTAAAATGATTAGTTTTTGATAGCTTTAAGGTTAATGTTTCTATCTCTATCACTTTATTCTCAAGATCTAGAGCAATCTTTCGATCTTCAGACTCTGCTGTTATCAGGGTAAGTCATCTTGTTTCCTTTACGTTGTGAGGACAGCTGCATTCCAACCAATCTATCAAGCTAACTCACATTTTTCCGCAGTCTTCTCAAGGAGTATGGTTGAAACTTATAATCTCACCATTTGAGTCCTTGTTTCAGATGGCTGAACTTCCCAGGTTCTTCTGGGATTCCGCAGGACACGCTCATACCAATGCCTTGCATTGGGAGGGTTTTCCTCGTCTTTTGTGGGAATCTCTTCAGGTGTTTGGCTACACCGAGCCTCCACCCTATGATGGAGTAGAGTATGATGAAGAAGATGTTCCTCGTTGCCGGGTTAAAATGACTATCCCTCCGCATCCTACTTTATCTTTGTGGTCACCGATTGAAGTAAATGTGGTTGGTCATCGCCTTGCCGATACTTTTGAAGCAGCAGCTATAGAAGCTATTCACACTTTCTGTGATCAACATCCTGAGGAAGTTGCAGGATATCCTATCGGCTTGTTTCCTGCAATGGATTCTCGTGACCCGGAATGGACTTTCAGAGTGGCATATTGTGACCATTTACTGGGAACTCTGGCTGGAGAGACCCTACGTACTGCCGTTCGATTCATGAGTGCACAGTACCGCTATCAGACGCTTCAGCAGCACGGTATCTATCGCTTGACCAACATAGCCCAAAGGTATCGTAATCAGGTTGGCCGACAGAACACACAGATTGAGGCACTCCAAGCTACTATCACTGCCAAGGAAGAAGAAATTACTCAGCGCGAAGAAACTATACAGCATCAAGAAGAACAAATTGTTGAGAGTGATGCCCTCATTACTCAGCGTGATACTGTTATCGACTTCCTCCAAGAGCAAGTTCATGAGCTCAACCTTAATCTGGGCGAAGCTATTGACCACATCAACATGCTTCATGAGCAACCAGCGCAACCAGTTGCTAATGAACCAGAAGATGATGAAGAAGAAGACCCTGAAGAAGTCGAAGGAGTCTCGGGAATTGACTCTGAACATGGAGATCCTGTTCTTAGTCCTTACCATTCCTCCTCCGGTAGTCAGTCATCCGTGGGCAACCTCGATGACTTCTAGACTCGTTTGAGTTGATGACATCCTAGATGTAGATAGTGCGTGTGACATGGGAGTGAGTAGTTGGATAATGTGTGAGCCACTTGTTGTAGAATATGTGGCAAACCTATGTACGATCTGGTTTGGAACCTTGTGGTGTAACATGGAATAAGTTTCAGTTGGTTATGTAAAATTTGAGTTACTGGAATTAACACTTGAGATTTGGAGTGATTCCTTTGTACTGTGCTAGTATATGCTATGATATGATTTCTGAAATTAGAAGCAAGTATTGGCGAATGCTCATGGATAACTTCTATATTTCAGATGGTTGGCGCTACGCGCGGAACCCCAGAGGGATTCAGACAGGAACAAGCTAGTGGTTCACAACAACCACCTCCGCCACCACCAAATCTAGCGGAAGTGATGGCCCGTCAGACTGAACTCCTAAACATGCTAGTACAGGCCCAGCAACATCAGTTCCGTCCTCCTCAACGTGGACGTGAGGAGCATCCCTCGGCTGGTTATCAGGATTTCTTCAGCACCCAACCCCCACTTTTTCATAAGACTGAAGAACCCCTGGATGCAGATGCATGGCTCCGAACCATCGAGTCTAAGTTTGCATTACTCCCGGTTCAGTGCTCCGAAGCAAACGAAACTCTTTTCGCAGCCCAGCAGCTTCGTGGTAACGCTCGCATTTGGTGGGACAATTACTATGCAATGCAGCCAGATGGACATGTTGTCAATTGGGAAGAATTTAAGACAGCCTTCAGAGCGCACCATATCCCGGAGGGACTCATTGAGCGGAAGCTCAATGAATTTTTGGCACTGACTCAAGGGAACAGCACGGTACTCCAATATGCACAAGCCTTTAATCATTTGTGCCAGTATGCAGGCTACCATGCTGACACAGACATCAAGAAGAAAGATCGTTTCCGTCGTGGATTGAACACTAAGCTGAAGGAGCGCTTGAATTTGGTCAAGGCTAACAATTTCAATGAATTGGTCAATATGGCCATTACCCAAGAGGACTGTATCTCGGCACATCGTGCTGAGAAGAAGCAAAAAGTATCTACTGGACCCTCGAATGCACAACCTTCGAGGTATCGGTTAGTTCAAAACCCGACTTTCCGAGCTCCGCCCAGAAATGCTCCCGCAGGCAGATGGGTAGCTAGACCTCCTCAGCCGCCCCGATATAACAGGCCACCAGTGCCTCAACCTCAGCAGCAGCAACGACCAGTTGGTCCAAGGCCGAACCCTCCACAGTCTAATCAAGGGAATAATATCAACCGATGTTTCAACTGCGGTAGTTCAGCACATTTTGTTAAAGACTGCCCCCAACCCAAGAGGACATTCCCTGGACAGGCTTCCAACTCCAACTCCAAGAATAAAGGCAAGAGGCAGGTTATGCAAGTCCGTCAAGGAAGGGTGAATTTCACCACTCTATCGGAACTTCCAGAAGGTGCACCAGTGATGACGGGTACATTCACTCTACACCATCACCCTGCAATTATACTTTTTGATTCTGGTGCAACCCATAGTTTTATCAGTACAAGGTTTGGGACCAAAATAGGTTTGGATTTCTACCCCACAAATGGAACATATATGATAACAACCCCGGGAGGTAGAATTGCATCAAATCAAATTTGTAGAGATGTACCAATCCAAATGGGTAGCATATTAATAAGAACAGCCTTAATTACATTAAACCTAGAAGGGATGGATATTCTTCTAGGTATGGATTGGATGACCAGACATCGAGTATCTTTAGATATCTTTTCTCGAGTGGTTGAAATAAATTCTCCGGAATATGGACATACCATCCTTCACCTTCCATCACCGGAATATACCAAATCTTGTGTGTATAATACAACGGGAATCAAGTTAGGAGATATTCCTGTTGTATGCGAATATCCAGATGTTTTTCCAGATGAGTTACCTGGAATGCCCCCGGATAGAGAGGTTGAGTTTGTTATAGAACTACAACCTGGCACCGCCCCTATTTCTAAGAGACCTTACCGGATGCCACCCAATGAATTGGCCGAGTTAAAACTTCAACTTCAGGAACTCCTGGATAAGGGTTATATCCGCCCAAGTGCTTCACCTTGGGGATGCCCTGCCTTATTCGTGAAAAAGAAGGATAATAGTCTTAGACTATGTGTTGACTATCGTCCCCTCAATGCGGTTACTATCAAGAATAAGTACCCTCTGCCCCGCATTGATATCCTGTTTGACCAGTTAGCCGGAGCCAAGATATTTTCTAAAATTGACCTTCGCTCCGGATATCATCAGATAAAGATTAGACCAAGTGATATTTCGAAAACAGCTTTCTCCACCAGATATGGACTCTATGAATATCTGGTTATGTCCTTTGGTCTTACCAATGCACCGGCATATTTCATGTATCTCATGAACTCTGTCTTTATGCCGGAACTTGATAAATTCGTCGTGGTATTTATCGACGACATTTTGATCTATTCCAAAACTCTTGAAGATCATGCTAAACATCTTCATGTTGTTCTTCAACGTCTGCGAGATCATCATTTGTATGCCAAGTTCTCTAAATGTGAATTTTGGCTTGACACCGTCAAATTCTTAGGTCATACCATCTCCAAGGACGGTATATCTGTTGACCCTAGTAAAGTTCAAGAAGTAATGGATTGGAAACCTCCTACTTCGGTCCATCAGATCCGCAGTTTTCTCGGTCTTGCTGGCTATTACCGACGTTTTATCCCAGATTTCTCTCGAATAGCCAAGCCCATGACAGAGTTGTTAAAGAAAGGAGTGAAATTCTCCTGGAATGAGAAATGTGAAGAAGCTTTCCATACTTTAAGAGCACTCCTTACCACCGCTCCAGTTTTGGCTCAACCAGACCCATCCCAATCGTTTGATGTTTATTGTGATGCATCAGGCACCGGACTAGGATGTGTACTTATGCAAAACAACCGCGTAATTGCATATGCCTCTAGAGCACTTCGGACGCATGAGCAGAATTATCCTACTCATGACCTTGAGCTTGCAGCTGTCATACATGCACTTAAACTTTGGAGACACCATCTTATGGGTACCAAGTGCAATATTTATACGGATCATAAGAGCTTAAAGTACATCTTTACACAAGCAGATTTGAACATGAGGCAGAGACGTTGGTTGGAACTTATAAAGGATTATGATCTTGAGGTCCATTACCATCCAGGTAAAGCCAATGTGGTTGCGGATGCACTTAGCCATAAGTCACATTGTCATTGCTTATCAGTAGAAGTTTTTAGCAAAACTCTTTGTTGGGAAATGAGCAAGCTTAATCTGGAAATTGTTCCTCAAGGCAGCCTAAATCATATAGCCATTGAGCCTATACTTCAGGATAGAATTGTGATGGCACAACAACACGATAAAGGAGTTAAAATGATCAAGCAACAGTTAGCCCAAGGAGAAGAGAAGTATAAATGTTTCCAAGAGGACTCTAAAGGAGTTCTACTGTTTAAAGGACGTATGGTTGTACCCAAGAACCATCAGCTTCGTAAGCAAATAATGGATGAAGCACATCTATCTAAATTTGCTATGCACCCTGGTAGTACGAAGATGTACCAAGATTTGAAACAAAATTTTTGGTGGACTCGTATGAAAAGAGAAATAGCAAAATACGTTTCTGAGTGTGATGTTTGTCAGAGAATTAAGGCCAGTCATTTAAGGACTTCTGGTATGCTGCAACCTCTATCTATTCCTTCTTGGAAATGGGAGGACATCGGTATGGATTTTATAGTAGGTTTACCCAATACTTCTCAAAAGCATGATTCTATTTGGGTAATTGTGGATAGGTTAACCAAGACCGCTCATTTTCTTCCAGTGCATACCACTTACACTGCTAGGAAGTATGCAGAAATATATCTAGACCAAATCGTTCGTCTCCATGGGATACCTAAAACGATCATCTCTGATCGTGGAGCACAGTTTGTTGCCCGTTTCTGGGAACAGTTTCAACAAACTCTTGGAACCAAGTTAATCCGAAGCTCCGCTTATCATCCGCAAACAGATGGACAAACAGAAAGGATTAACCAAATTTTAGAAGATATGCTTCGAGCTTGTGTGATCCAGTATGATAAGCATTGGGACAAATGCTTAGCTCTGGCAGAATTCTCCTATAATAACAGCTATCAGTCAAGTATTAAAATGGCTCCTTTTGAAGCCTTATATGGTCGTCAATGCAGAACCCCTTTGAATTGGTCTCAGACTGGTGAACGCGAAATTTTTGGACCTGATCTTGTTAATGAAGCTGAAGAAAAAGTAAAGATCATACGGAATAATCTTAAAGCAGCTCAGTCAAGACAGAAGAGCTACGCAGATAAAAGAAGAAAACCCATACAGTTTGAAGTGGGTGATTTCGTATACCTGCGAGTGTCTCCTACTCGAGGTGTTCAACGTTTTGGTATCAAGGGCAAACTCGCTCCTCGCTACGTTGGTCCTTTTGAAATCCTTGAAATTTGTGGACCCGTAGCCTATCGACTTCAACTTCCTCCTCAACTAGCAACCATTCATAACATCTTCCACGTATCTCAGCTCAAGAAATGTATTCGTGTTCCTACCGAAATCATTGATACACAAAGTATCGACATCGAGCCAGATCTTTCTTATAAGGAAACTCCAATCAAAGTCTTAGATACCAAGGAAAGAAGTACTAGAAGAGCAACGGTCAAGATGTTTAAAATCCAATGGAATCATCATACAGAAGAAGAAGCTACCTGGGAAACCGAAGACTACCTTCAGAGAAACTTCCCAGACTTTCTCAGAAATTCTTAGGTATCTATGCTTTTATCACCTCATTCTTGTAATCTCGGGACGAGATTCCTTTTAGGAGGGAAGGTTGTGGAACCCTAGGTGTCAATTAGATCAAATCAATAGAAATAATGTTTGGTATGTGTGAAATTGTGTGGAAATCTAGCAAAATTTTGAAATTAAGGGTATTTGTGTAAATTTAGGAAAATACAAACCCTTTTATGTAAATTAGTTGGGACATAAAGTAACTTTCCAAAAATTACCAAGGGTTAAAGTGAAAAAGTGAATGTCATCATGATCAGCATTAAATGCTTGCAGATAAGCCCAAAAAGTTATAAAATTTGCTTTATTAGGACAAATTTTTGTAAAAATTTGATTTGAATGTAAAATGGTGAAATAAAACTGTGTACTTTAAGTTTTTGAGCTTAATCTCTAAAGCAAAGTTATAGGTCTTGAAAAGTTTTACAACTTTCATTTTGACCATTTTCTCATCTGAGCTTTGTTTTAAAAGTTATAAACTCTTTACAATGCAGTCCCTGTAATTCTTTGGTTTCGCAAATCAGTCCTCGGCTCTTTCTTCTTCCTTCTTCCTCCTCTGGCATCTCCCCTGCTTCTCTGCTCCTCTACTGCCGCGCCGCCGCCCACCTTTCCCGGCCGCCCCTCGCCACCTCCTGCTCCTCCCTCGCCTACGTGCCTCCCCACCGTCCCTCCACCGCCCTGTTTTTCTCTGTTGGCACCTCGCCCGAGCGCCACGCTGCCTGCGGTTCTGCAAGCACCGCCCGCCGGCGCCTCTACCGGCCGCCGTGCTCCTCTAGTTTCCCTCCCCCGTAGCGGCTCAGAGCCAAGGCTCAGCTCGCCCTGGCTTTTCCCCTCCATCCCCATTGCCTATAAAAGGGCTGATCGGACCACCTCGCGCACGCCCAGTACCTCGCCGCCCACCATTAGTGCCGCCAAGCTCGGTCCACCGTGGAGCTTCCCCCTCCGCCCTCTCCCTCCCCAAATTGACAGCGCCTTCACCTTCCACGGCCTCCACCGCATCCTCCCGACCCGGCCCCTCCTTTCCCCGGACGCCGGAGCGCCGCCGCCGCGGCTCACCCCGGCCGCCGGCTCGGCCTCACGTCGGCCGCCCATCTCCGGTCATCTCAGGCCCGCCCAAGAGCACTGGTGCGTAGCCCGTAGTGCCCTCATGCTTTTCCTCCCCTTGCCCCTCACCGCCGGCGAACTACTTGGCCGGAATTTGGCCGGCCCGAGCCCCCCCACCGCCGGCCATGAACATGGACCCAATTGCTTCGATTGAAATTTTTCCAGGGGGTTATGTGTTAAATGTAGGGGCTGGTTTGTAAAGAAGTGACTGTTATTTCATGTGTGTGCATGCTCTGTCTTGTAAAATTCGTAGTAATTCACAGAAAAATCCAAAAATGGCAAAACTAGTTTTGTTAGAAACTAGATTACCAACTCTATAACTTTTGTTAATATAGTTTAGTTTGAAACAAAATACTTTTACCTCTATTTTAAACCCAAGATTAAAGGGTAGTATATGCTTAACTTTAATATTTCATGCTTTATTGCTTATGAAGTTTGGCATGAATGTTCTATAAGCTCTAGGTAACTTTGTGCAAAGTTTCAAACTCAAATCGAATATAAACTTAACTTCTTTTAATTTGAATCTTCAAATTTAAAATATAAACTAAACCCATTGTATAACCTTTTCCAATTGGGATCTTTTGTCATTCCCTAATGTGTTAATGCTTGATGTGTAAATAAATTTTCAAGACTTTATTATCTTTTGCTTAAAATGTTGAAATTAAATTTGGGTTTAGCTTCAAATTTAAATGTTTCAGTTCTTGTTTGCAACAATTTAGCAATATCTTTACAATTCCTTTGTAAATGGTGTTGCAAACCTAAACCCTCTTAATTTTAGGAATTAGTGTGTTTATTTAAAATAATCCACCATGCTACTTAAGGTAGATAGATAAATATTTAGGGTAACTAACCATGTTGCTTAATGTGACTAAGTAAATTATTTAATACTCGATAAATGACTGCCCAGTATGAGAGTTGTGTTGTTTGCTAGTATGTAATGTTGAATGTATTGGATTGCAACTTTATCGTGAAATAGAATATAGATTTATGCATTTCCTAAGCTGCATCCTTTTGATTACATATAGACTCGGCGTTTCTCGCTGACGGTGACTATCAGATCCTCCAAGAACCTGAAGTGGAAATCTCTGAAGCCGCCGGGAACCTCACTGAGGAATTAACTGAAGCCCCGAACCCGAATTCGGGAGAATTTATTAATAGTTCTGACCCCAACCCCGCCAGTGAAGGCAAGCCCCGGACATATCCCATTATTTTCTGTACACTGCAACTTATGTTTATTTATCTGTATTTATGCATTAAGTCTAGGAATTGTAATGAAACCCTAGATGCATACTTCTAGGAACCAATGTGCTGAATATTAGAACCTGAGTCCGACTAATGCTATGCTAATAGGACCGGTAGAAGTCGAGTGATTTCCTGTCACTCGCGCGACATAGGAATTGATTATCTTCATTCCTGCAATCACTATAAGGATGACGGACGGGGTATGTGTAATTTCATGGAAGAAAGTGATACCCCGTCTGTGTTGATGAATTTGGTTAAGGTCGCAGTGTGTGGTAGTGGTAGTTAAGCGCTTGAAAGTACTAGCCACATGCCGCGAAATATGGTAAGCGGTAAGCCTAGTAACCAATCGGCCCGGCAAGTGGACTCGTCCCCCACCACTCGACTTTTATTTTATGTTTACACGCACCGACTGTGAGAGTACGTTCTGCAGAGCAGACAGGAATACGGTCATGTAGTCGCGCTACAGACGTATGTCCTGCACATTGGATGTGCGTATAGTCCAGCAGTCGCTTGTGGTGGCTTTGTTCCACGACCCGGAATGAAAGGCAAACGGTTGCTTCGGAACGACCTGTTGGTGTTCCAAGCGTGTGAGTTAGGTTTACCTTGCAAGGGTTAAAATTCGATTCAGAATCGTCCGCCTCTCACGAAGTTTGAGACTGCTTATCTCTTTTACCACATAGAGTGAGAAGAGCAATGTTTTGATTATCAAAGATGATGTTTGATTAAAGATTATACTATGCTTGAGTAGTTATAGGTGCTTACCTAGAATGGATAATCAACTAGAACCTAAAAGCTAAAAGTTGAAATTAAGGATCTACTCTTTATTACTTTTCAGCAAAAGCTAAATCCAGAACCTTTTGCAAAGCCTGCATGGTCTAGTTATGGGCTAAGTATACCCAACCCCGGGTAAGCCTTGCTGAGTATTAGTATACTCAGCCTTGCTAGTTATGTATTTTTCAGGTCATGTCTCCGAAGAACCTACTCACCCTGTGCCTTGGCCTTCTACTTTGCCTGATGGTTGGTCCGTAGAGTGGGAACCGTCCCCGGCCAACACCGACCCTAACGAGTAATGTCATGCTCGGGCTTAGCATGATGTTGATACGAGCGACATGTATAATTATCGTACTTTGATTTCCGCTGTTTTGCACTCAAAGGTTATATATGGTTTGTAATAACTGTTAGCACTCTAGTACTTATGCTATTCTGAAAACTTTTATAATGTAAATGCCTGTATAATGAAATGTGCTGGTGAATGTATTTCTGGACTCACCTTCGTGTGAGGTAACCTTATTTGATCCTGTGTTCGGTGGTTTATCGGGACGTTACCCGACAGGCCAAGGGATTATACCGTTTGAAGCACGTTGGAGGCCTCGGAATTGGACTCACGTACTTGAGCCGGTATAATTCAGGTTGGTTCTGCCACAAGCATGACGGTGGAAGAGTACACCCACCGGTTCATAGAATTGGCCTGATATGCGCCGGAAGAAGTGAACGACGACGATAAGAAACAAGACATGTTCAAGAAGGGATTAAGCCCAGAACTCCGGACCTTGCTTACCCCACAGATCTACCCTGACTTTAACACCCTGATGAACAAGGCTATCCTTACGGAAAGGGCCAAGGCCGAAGAGAGAAAGGACAACAAACGCAAATTCCTGGAAAGTAAGGCCCGCCAACAGGACCGTTTCCAAAAACCCAGAAACTTCAGCTATACTGCACCAAGATCCCAGGCCCCAATGCAGTATAGGACTCAGTCCCAAGTGACAGGACCGCGGGCCCCTGAAGCATAGCCTAAAAGTCAGAATACCATAAGGGCCCCGCAGAGCAATACAAGCCTGGTCGCCTCCGACAACAACAATGTTAAGGCCTGTTTCAACTGCCGTGAGACAGGGCATTTCATCGCCAATTGCCCTTATGCCAAGAATAAGCCGGCAACATCGGCCTTTTCCAACACGGTGAATGGACCCAGACCAGCCCTGACCAGTGCCAACCGAGTGCCTCTCCGCGACAACAGCCAACAGATGAAGCAGCCCCAGCAATCATTCGGACGAGCCCGTGTCAATCACATCGACGCGCTGGAGGCTCAAGAGGCTCAAGGCGTCGTGCTCGGTGAGTACCTAGTCAACTCAGCTCTGGCAACAGTACTATTTGATTCTGGAGCATCACACTCGTTCATATCCTCGAGTTTTGTGGAAAAACACAGAATACCTACAGTACTACTAAAAACACCCCTATTAACCCGGACGCCTAGGGGCGACATCAATTGTCAATTAGGTTGTCCACGGGTAAGGATCAATTTAAGTGGGGTAGACTTCCTAGCAGACATGGTAGTACTTAAGTCTGGGGGAATAGACGTGATCCTTGGAATGGACTGGTTAAGCCGATACAATGGTCTCATAGGCTGTACCGACAAAGTGGTACACCTAACAAACCCCGAAGGAGTACAAGTGATCGGCCATACCCGGGATAGTAAGTTTGACCCAATGGTGTTTAGCATGGAAGCCAAGCCCTTAGAAGGAGTCCCGGTAGTAAACGAATACCCAGATGTATTCCCCGAAGAGCTTCCCGGTATGCCGCCGGACAGGGATATAGAGTTCGTCATAGACATTATCCCCGGAACATCCCCTATAGCCAAGAGACCCTATAGGATGGCGGCCTCTGAGTTAACAGAATTAAAGAAGCAACTAGAAGAACTGCAACGAATTGGCTTCATTAGACCAAGCTCGTCGCCATGGGGAGCCCCAGTGCTGTTTGTCAAGAAGAAAGATGGGAGTATGAGGTTGTGTGTAGATTACCGAGCACTGAACGAGGTTACCATTAAGAATAAGTACCCCCTCCCCAGGATTGATGACCTGTTCGATCAGCTAAAAGGAGCCAAGTACTTTTCTAAGATCGATCTAAGGTCAGGGTATTTCCAGCTCAAGATTAGAGAAAGTGACATCCCTAAGATGGCTTTTGTCACCCGTTACGGGCAGTTTGAATTCACCGTAATGTCCTTCGGACTAACCAATGCCCCTGCCTACTTTATGAACCTCATGAACAAAGTATTTATGGACGAGCTGGATAAGTTTGTCGTAGTCTTTATCAACGACATACTTATCTACTCCAAGAGTGTTCAGGAACATGAGCAACATCTGCGGGTAGTGTTGGAAAAGCTAAGGATACATAAACTATATGCCAAATTTAGCAAGTGTGAATTCTGGCTGGAGAGAGTAGCTTTCCTTGGTCACATTCTGACCGCGGAAGGCGTAGCAGTGGACCCAGAGAAGGTCGAAGCCGTATCCAACCGGCAGCGACCGACTAACGTTAGTGAAATCAGAAGTTTTCTAGGATTAGCCGGATACTATCGGAGGTTTATCGAGGGATTCTCCAAGATAGCCCGACCCATGACGGAACTTCTTAAGAAGGAGAAAAAGTTCGCTTGGACGGAATCCTGTGAGAGAAGTTTTCAAGAATTGAAGCAAAGATTGACAACTGCCCCAGTACTGACCCTGCTGGACATTCATCGAGATTTTGTCATCTATTGTGACGCTTCCCGACAAGGATTAGGATGTGTACTGATGCAAGACAGGAAAGTCGTTGCATATGCCTCCCGCCAGCTTAGGGCTCATGAACAGAATTATCCGACCCATGATTTGGAATTTGCAGCCGTAGTGCATGCCCTTAAGATTTGGAGACATTACTTGATTGGAAATAAGTGTGAAATTTACACCGACCACAAGAGTCTGAAGTATATCTTCACCCAGCCGGATTTAAACCTAAGGCAAAGAAAATGGTTGGAGTTGGTCAAGGACTACAACCTGGAAATTCATTATCACCCCGGGAAGGCAAACGTGGTAGCCGATGCCTTAAGTCAGAAATCCTATGGACCCAAGGGTGACCATCTGCGCGAGGAAATGGCACGATTAAATGTGCACATTGTTCCTCGAGGTTCCAGCCATGTGTTGAATGTCCGATCAACACTAGAGGATAGAATTAGAGAAGCCCAAAACTCGGATCAGGAGTTAGTAAAGATCTGCAAGCAAACTGGAGAAAACAAAGCACCGGGATTCAGAGTGGACGATAAGGGAACGTTATGGTACGAAGATAGGATTTGCGTACCCCAGAACGGAGACTTCCGGCAGACAATCATGGACGAAGCTCATAACTCAGCTTACTCCATCCACCCAGGATCCACCAAAATGTACATGGACATAAGGAAAAAATATTGGTGGAATGGGATGAAGGCGGACATTGCACAATTTGTGGCTCATTGTGATACTTGTCAAAGGATCAAGGCCGAACATCAAAAATCAGCAGGATTATTGCAACCCCTACCTATTCCTGTGTGGAAATGGGATGAGATAGGAATGGACTTTGTAGTGGGTCTACCCCGAACACAGAAGGGACACGATTCCATATGGGTAATAGTGGATCGACTCACTAAATCGGCACATTTCATACCTGTACGAACTAATTACGGTGGAGAAAAGCTGGCAAAACTCTATGTGGAAAACATAGTAAAGCTACACGGAGTACCTAGCAGGATTGTCTCAGATAGAGGGACCCAATTTACCTCTAGGTTCTGGAAAAGCTTGCATCAAGCCATGGGCACCAAGTTAGATTTCAGCTCTGCATATCATCCACAGACGGATGGTCAAACCGAAAGAGTAAATCAGATTATGGAAGATATGCTGAGAGCATGTGTCCTGACCTACGGAAAGGACTGGGAGCAGAGTCTGCCCTATGCAGAATTCTCGTACAATAATAGTTACCAAGCTAGCTTGGGCATGTCGCCATTCGAAGCCCTCTATGGAAGAAAGTGCAAAACTCCCTTGATGTGGTCGGAAGTTGGAGAACGTGCACTAGGAGGACCTGCACTTATAAAAGAAGCAGAAGAAAAAGTAGCGGAGGTCCGCGAGAAATTGAAAGCAGCCCAGTCTCGACAAAAGAGCTACGCAGACAAGAAAAGGCGAGAAGTAAGTTTCGACCCAGGAGATTTTGCTTATCTCAAGGTCTCGCCTATTCGAGGGACGCGAAGATTCCAAGTACAAGGAAAATTGGCCCCTCGATACGTTGGACCGTATCGGGTTCTAAAGAGAGTCGGAGCAGTAGCATACCGACTGGAGTTACCAGAAGAAATGTCGGAGATACATCCAGTGTTTCACGTCTCGCAATTAAGGAGATGCTTGAGAGTACCCGAAGATGAACACGTGCCGGTGGAAACAATAGACCTGCAACCGGATCTGCGATACCAGGAAGTACCGGTCAAAATTCTGGACACTGTCACTAGAAGGACAAGGAACTCCGAAGTACGGATTTGCAGAGTTCAGTGGAGCCGACATGGAGTAGAAGAAGCGACATGGGAACGCGAAGATGCGCTGAAGAAGGAGTTTCCCCATCTATTTAGAAACCAGCCGAATCTCGGGGACGAGATTCATTTTAAGTGGGGTAGGTTTGTGACATCCCGAAAACTTACCCATAAATTACACGCTAAAATTTTCGTTTTCGAGAACCGTTTTGTCGAAACCCTAACTCCCCGGGAGCCGAAGCCGACACCCGAATCCAATCGCGGTCACGTCACCTTTTCCTCTTCGCGCAGTGCGCGAACGCTGCGCACGCATGGCTGACTAGCCGCGGTCGCCGCCACGAATTTCGCCGCGCGGTCGCCGCCGCGAATACCGCCGGCGCGCGTTAAATTTTCCTTTTTCTTTTTCACACCATTTCTTTCCTCCTTTCTTTTCCTTCCCTTTTCTTTTTCCCCTCTCTTTTCCTTCCCTTCCCTTTTCTTTTTCCCTTTTCCTTTTTCTTCCTTCCCTCCCTTTTCTTTTCTCCTTTCTTCTTTCCTGCTCCTCCCTCCTTCCCCTGCTCCCGAGCTCTCGAGCCGCGCCGCCCGGCCTCTGGCCCCGGCCATGCCACCCCGCCCTCACGTGCACGCCGCCGTACGCGCGCGCACCGCCGGACCGCGCGCGCACACGATCCACGCGATCCACGCGCACGGGCACGCGCATGGCCACGGCACGCACGCGCAACTGCACGACCGCCGCGCCGCCCGCCACTGCCGCCCCGGCCTCGCCGCCCGCGCCGCTCCTGTACCGCACAGCGCCGGCCCCTCCTCCCCACGTGCTCGACGCCGCCCTCGGCACCTGCGCCCCGCCGCACGCCGCGTCGCAACCCCGGGCGCCATTAATGGCCGCCCCGGAGCCGCTCCGCCGGCCACCGTCCGCCCGCCCGCTCGGCCGCCTATAAATAGGCCCCGTGCAGCCGCCACCTCCCCCACAACTTCCACCGCCCCCCCAACTCCCTTCCCAGGCCCCCTCGCCGCCCCGCCGGCCTGCACTGCCCGCCGCCGCCCGCCCCGTCGGCCGGCCGCCTCGCACCACCCCCGCCCGAAGTACGGCCCGGAATGGGACCCCCTCCTCCCCCTCTCCCTTTCCCCCCAACCCCGAGCCGCTATCGGGCCCCGGGCCGCCGGGATTGGCCGGCGCTGGACCTCCCCCTCCCCTTCCCTATTTCCTGCTGGCAAGAGGAGGAAGAAAGGGGCAATTTTGCCCTTAGGCCCTCCCTTCCCCTCTATTTGTTTAAGAACCCCTCCACTCTTTTACAACCTTGCAAAACGAGCCCCCTCTCTTTGCTATTTCCAAAACTAGAACCCTCGATTACATAAGTTTATTTCCCAGTAGATCCCTCGCACTTTTTGTTGCGTCTCTAATATTTCTAGGATTCGCAAATAGGTCCCTACCCTTTTTGGATAATCACGAATAAGCCCCTGGACCCTTGTTTAGCCCTTGAAACCCCCTTCGCCTCGTCATTTTATGTGCGAAACGATCTCCGATCGACCCGAAACTTTACCACGTCCTTTCTAGTATAGTTTTAGCCATGCCATTAAGAGACCACCCAAAAATATTACCCCTACCTCCGTAACTAAATTATTTCCAATTCAAGCTCAACGATAAAAGCTTTTGGTTCTTTCTCTTGATTGTGTGTTTGTTTAATTGCATCGTAGGATACGGAGTGAATGAAGAAGCTCCCAACTGCGACCAAGCAACCGAGGGCCAGTTCTGCGACCCCGAACCCGAGGGACAGTGCTTCGACCAAGACCTCCCGCAAGGGTTTGATGATGGCAAGTTCAACTCCACCCTTTGATGCATGTTTCTGTCCTAGTTTTTATAAACACAACCCGGTGGCCTGTTTTATAAAATTGCATGGTTTTGCTTACTGAAAACATGGTAGGATAGCCACCCTTGTTTGTGATGTCCATACCTTGACCACCTGGTTTTATAAAGAAAGTGTGTGTGTGGGAAGGGATAAAATGTGGTTTTGAAAGATGAGTCAGACGGGATGGATGGCATTTCTATGTGATTTGCTGTTGGTGTGCTCGTACCTGTGTGGTTGAGCGAGGAAGGGAGATATCCATCTTGTCACCCCTAAGGACCGAGTTGATGTGTCGTCTCACCTAGCTTCCTGTCGTGCAAACCACTTGACCGTTGTATGGGCAACGGCTTAGCCTAACCCCACTAGTTAGTCTGATAGCCATCAGGAGAGCTGGGAGCAACGGGTGATCAAGGAGACGGGATAAGCTCCGTGTGACTTATGCCCCGGTTAAACCTCGGTGTTAGGTCGAATGACCCCTTGATAGATCCCGTGGTGGCTAGCCAGGTCTAGCTAAGGTGGGTAAGGGCTTTGATGGGATCTGCACTGGTACTAAGGTGTTCATGCTGTGGTACCCCACCTGTGGGTAAAGTTGCACACCTCTGCAGAGTTGAAAATCTATTTGAATAGCCATGCCCACGGTATTGGGCAAGTTACGGTGTGGTCACATAACTAGTGTTTCTCTCTGGAATGGTTGGGCTGGTGTGAGTTGTTTGGAAAGTATCCGGCAGTTGAGTCGTGTGAGCTACGGCGGACGGGGAGTCCGATAGCGGTTTAAAACTTGGATCCTGTGTGGATCAACAGCACGTACTCCTTGGCACTTGAAAACTTGTTTTGAAAATGTTTTAAATGAACTTTTGCATAAAACCGAGTTTTTCCGCAAATGAACCATAACCTTATCCTTGGATTATCCTGTGCATTTAGTTCTGTTATAACCCCCTCCGCGGGTGTGATTAGACTTGCTGAGTACGCTCGTACTCACCCCATACTTACTTCTACAGTGGAAGATCCAGACTACATCCCCGAAGACGTCGAGTAGGGTTCCGTCCTGCACTCAGTCTTGCCTGTGGTTGAAGTCACCGTTGGAACTCCGCATGGCGCAAGACTCTGATGATCCTCTTATTGTAGCTAGTGTAGTAGTGTGGGTTTTGGTTGTATTCCTCGCGATAGTGGCGCTTCACTGCCCATTACCGCGAAGAGTTGTACGGTGATGTACCATCTGATGTAATAAAAGTGTTATCAGCCTCCTGGGACTGATAAAGTAACACTTTTAAGTCTTCCCTGATGGGGGGACGCTTCAAACCTAAGAATTGTTCTCAGGCAAGAGAAAAAGGATTATGTTCTTGAGCAACCATACCTTGATGAACACCCTGACGGAGCAAACTGCAGCTAGAACAGCTTATGAGAAGCACTGCAATGACTCACTCGATGTCAGCTGTCTCATGCTTGCCACCATGTCCCCTGATTTGCAGAAGTAGTATGATCATGCCAATGCTCACTCCATGATTGAGGTGTTGTGTGGAATGTTTAAGAACCAAGCTAGGACTGAGAGGTACAACATCTCAAAGTTCTTGTTTGCGTGCAAGCTGGCAGAGGGTAGCCCGGTCAGTCCTTGTGGCAGAACCAACCTGAATTACAGCGGCTCAAGTACGCGAGTCCACTCTTGAGGGCTCCAACGTGCTTCAAACGGTATAATCCCTTGGCATGTCAGGTAACATCCCGATAAACCACCGAATGCAGGATCAAACAAGGTACCTCGCGCGAAGGCAAGTTCAGAGATACAATTGCCATCACATTGTACATCACTGGCATGTATATTACATGAGTGTTTTAATTTAACATCAGTTCCCAGCTGATGGAAATTATTACAAACAGTTCTAAGTTTCAAGTCATGCAGTGGAGTTTAAAGTACGACCACTGTACATGTCACCAATTCAGATATCATTCTAGCCCTGGCATGATATCACTCGGAAGGATCTGTGTTGGCCGGGGATGGGTCCCACTCCACGGACCAACAATCAGGCAGAGGGTAGGGCCACGGCACAGGCAGAGCAGAGTCGTCAGGGGGATTACCTGAACAAAAAGTTACAAGGCAAGACTGAGTAATCTAATACTCAGCAAGGCTTACCCGTTCATGGTATACTTAGCCATGTAACTAGACTTATGACGGCTTTTCGGTTTTTGGGTAAAGTTTTCAGCTGAAAAGCAACAAAGAGTAGATCCTTAATTTCAACTTTTAGCTTTCAAGTTCTATGTGATTATTCATTCTAGATAAGAACCTATAGCTATTCAAGCATGGTAGAATCTTTAGCCAATCATCATCTTTGATAACCATAAAGTTACTCTTGTTACTCTATGTGGCAAAGGGATCAAGCAGTCTCAATCTCCGTGAGAAACGGACGATTCCTGAATCGAATTTCAGCCTTGCAAGGGTAAACCTAACTCACACGCTTGGAACATCCAACGATTGTTCCGAAGCAACCGTTTGCCTTTCATTCCGACTCGTGGATCAGATCCACCACAAGCGACTGCAGGACCATATGCATATCCAATGTGCAGGACGTATGCCTATAGAGCGACTACACAGCCGTACTACTGGTTGCCCTGCAACACGTATTCCCACACGTCGAATCATGTAACCGGAAAAACCAAATACGAGTGGTGGGAGGTATGTCCACTCCTTGGGTCGATTGGTTACTAGGCTTACCGCTTACCATATTTCGCGGCATATGGTTAGTACTTTCAAACGCTTAACCACCACTTCCACACACTGCGACCTTATCAAATTCACCAACACAGACTGGGTATCATCTCAATCATGATACCTCACATAAATCCCGTCCGTCATCCTTATAGTGATTACAGGAATGTAAATATTGCAACTCCTATATCGCGCGAGTGACAGGAAATCACCCGACTTCTACCGATCCTACTAGGAGAGCGGCTATTCGAACTCAAGTGCTAGTATTCAATACATTGTTTCCTAGGAGAATGTAACTAGGGTTTCTCATACAATTCCTAAGAACGTAATGCATAGATAGGTAATAAATAGTATAGATTGCAGTGTAA
The DNA here is from genome assembly GCF_002211085.1 of Panicum hallii. NCBI lineage: Eukaryota > Viridiplantae > Streptophyta > Magnoliopsida > Poales > Poaceae > Panicum > Panicum hallii. The sequence continues at coordinate 9,535,896 of NC_038048.1, forward strand.
ATAAGGTAGGGGTTATGTCCGGGGCTTGCCTTCTTGTGTGGGGTTGGGGGCAGTAGTATCAAAGTTTTCCGAACTTTGGTTCGGAGCTTCAGTTAGATCTTCGACGGTGTTCCCGGGGTCTTCAGCTGATTCCACTCCTTGTTCCGGGATTAGTTCGTAGTCACCATCGACGAGAGTAGTCGAGTCTACATGATATGCACAGTTATAAGTTAAGCGATGCATATTATTTTATTTTATTTCACGATAAAGTTGCAATCCAATAAAAATATAATTTACTTACTACACATATCATTTACTTCTCTACTGGGCAGTCATTTATCGGGTATCAACCATTTTACCTAGTTACATTAGGTAACAGGGTTGGTTACCCTAAATTTCTAACTAATGGCATGAGGTAACAGGTTGAGTTAGTTTCAAATATTTAAACTAATTATTAATAACTTTATTTATTTACTTTCTTAATTATTTATACTAACCCCAGGTTATTATTTAACTATGGACTTATTTTATTTAGATATAACATTATCATAGCATGTTCTTCTTGTTCTGGTTGTTTTATACCTGATCTTAGGTTGAGAATTGAGGGATAGGGTACACTACTTAATAACAATATTTTGAAATATTTTCATGATTTTTTAACATTTAAGTCAACAGATATTAAATATTCAAGGTTAAATAAATATTATTCATAATTAAATTCACACATTAGGGAAATATTATACAAACAGTAGGTCAATTATTTTTCCCAAATCCTATATGTCAAAGCAAAGCTAACACAATTGAGTTTACATTTTTACCATTTTTCTGCTATTTATTATGCATTTTATTAGCCTACATCTACTTAAAATTAGTATTTAAATTAGAGTACAAACTATTCATAAATTGAAAGTCAATCTATAAAGAAAGTTGTAGACCTTAAAATGGGGATTCCAACAAATTTTAGTTTGCATTTTTATGATTTTTCCTTGAATTGATCTGGAATTTTAAATTCTGCAAAAAAAAATTATACAAGGGGGTCCTTAGGGCACTATTTCTATGAGTCACACTCTTTGCAGACAGCCACTTAGGCTTTTGATTCTTCCCAACCCGTGGTCCTTAGCCGTGGTCAGAGGGGGAGACAGGGGTTTGACCGGCATGTTCCGGCGACGGCGATCACCGGCGGCGAGGGTGGAGGGGTGGGGAAGCATCATTGAGTTCTCGCGCGTCTAGGGGTGGTCGGGATCGGGTCGAGGTAACTGGTAACAGCGGCGCGGCAAGGACAGTGCGGCCGGCGGCGGAGGTGAATGGCGGGAACGGTGCTCCAGTGATCGGGGGTGGTGAGGAAGAGGTCGGGAAGCATCTAGACAGTGTAGGGAAGCTCGGTGTGGAACCAATTGGGGTCGTGGGGGGCCGGAGAAGGGTGCTCCACGACGAACAGAAAGCGGCGGCAGGTGGAGCTCACCGGCACTCGTCGGGGGGCTGGTGTGGTGCACTAGGGATTCAATTGGGAGGTTGTAAAGCTTCACAGGATCGAGAGGAGTCTACCTGAGGTGTTGTCATGGTGTGGGAGGGCTCGAAGTGGGCTGCCCACGGTGAGCAGGCGGCGGAGGCGGCGGTGGTCGTCGGCAATCGTGCGCCGGCCAAAATTGGAGGGCGGCTGGGGGCTGGGGAGCATGAGCAAAGCTCGGGGAAACTTGCTAGGGGGTCAGTGAGAGCAATAGGCGCTCGGTGGTGGCTGTCCACGGTGACCAGTGGCTCACCGGAGAGAAGAAGCGGGCGGCGGAGGCGATTGGAGCTCGGGGTGTGCACGGCAAGGGGAAAAGAGATGCAAATGGTGTCACTGTGATCTCCTGGTTCTGTTGGGCAAAAGAGAAGAGGAGAGGAAGTAGGCGCGAGCACAGAACGCGGCGGTGACGACGTGGCGGCCGGTGGACGGCTCGGGATGCCGTGGCGCGCATGGAGGAGGGCAGCAAGGAGGGGAACAGAGCCGGGATTGGGGAGGGGCGACGCGTGGAAGTTGATCCAGCAAGAGGTGGCGCGGCGGCGGGGGGGGGGGGGGGGAGAGCAGAGCACGTGCCCAAGGAAGAAGAAGAGAGGGGAGTGGTCCGGGGGACCTGTTTGGAAATTCCAAGAATCTTAGGGACCTCTCGATAAACTAAAATTTCCCACTGATGTAGAGATCTAATGAGGAAATGACCAAAATGAAAGTTGTAGAGTTTTTTAAGCCCTACAATATTGCTTTAAGGTTGAAGTTCAAAAAGCCACAGTTTATATCTTTTCATGTTAAATTTTGAGCAAAGGTGGAATTTGAATTACTTTTGTCCTTACCAAGATGGATTTGATGTAATTTTGGATACATTTGTAAGTTTTCATGGGATGTCATGATGACTTGTATTCTTGCATTTTAGCCCTTAAGTAAACTCTGAGAGTTACTCTTATACTTCAATAATTTGTATAAGAGGACCCATATTTTTGCATTAATTATATTTAGGTCCCTGCTTTCACATAAAGACCTATTTTTCTTAGGATTTAATCTATCTATTGCATTTTCTTTCCTATGGTGATATAAATTTGACACCTAGTGTTATATTTTTCCTAGGTTTTGATGCTATCTCCCATTTTATCTAATTAACACTAAAGGACCTATATTTTATAGAATTACAATTATACCCCTATTCTTTTGTACTACACACATATACCATAGCAAGCATACACTTTTCACACTAAACTCTAGTGTCTATATTTTCTAATTACCTAAATGTCACAGCCTTCCCCCCTAAAAAGAATCTCGTCCCGAGATTCTGAAGCAGAATAGAATCGGACGATTAGATTTGGGAATTGATTTGAAGGAAGTTTGGGAAGTTTCGTTGAAGATAGGATTCTGTTTCCCAAGTTGCTTCTTCTTCAGTGTGATGATCCCATAAGATCTTATACATTTTGATCTTCTTCCTTCTGGTGACTCTCTCCTTGGTATCAAAGATTTGGATAGGTTGTTCGGTGTAAGATAGATCAGGTTCAATTTCAATGGCACGGGTTTCAACGATCTCTGTGGGTACTTTGATACACTTCTTAAGTTGAGAGATATGGAAAACATCATGAATGGCAGCCAATTGAGATGGAAGACGAATTCTGTAAGCCACTGGGCCACAGACTTTAAGGATTTCGAAGGGTCCAACATATTGGGGTGCTAACTTCCCTTTTATGCCGAAACGCTGAACACCTTTGGTAGGAGATACTCGGAGATAGACAAAATCTCCTACTTGGAACTGCAGAGGTTTTCTTCTTTTATCTGCATAATTTTTCTATCTGGACTGAGCTATTTTAAGGTTGGCTTGAATAACCTTGACCTTATCTTTGGCTTCGACGACTAGATCTGGCCTAAAGATTTTGCATTCGCCGGTCTCAGACCAACTCAAAGGAGTTCGACATCTTCGACCGTATAACGCTTCAAAGGGAGCCATTTGAAGACTAGATTGATAGCTGTTGTTGTAAGAGAATTTGGCCAAGGCAAGACACTTGTCCCAGCTTGCACCATAGTGAATAATACAAGCTCAGAGCATGTCTTCAAGAATTTGGTTGACTCGCTCAGTCTGTCCATCAGTCTGGGGATGATATGCAGAGCTTCGAATTAGTTCGGTTCCAAGAGTAGACTGCAATTGTTCCCAGAAGCATGCAATGAATTAGGCCCCTCGATCAGAAATGATGGTCTTAGGGACACCATGCAACCAAACAATTTGATCAAGATAGACTTCGGCATACTTCTTAGCTGAATAAGTGGTATGTACCGGAAGGAAATGGGCAATTTTAGTAAGTCTATCAATGATTACCCATATGGAGTCATGTTTCTGGGATGTGTTAGGAAGACCGACAATGAAATCCATACTAATGTCTTCCCATTTCCATGACGGAATGGGTAGTGGTTGAAGTGTACCAGAGGCTTTTACGTGACTGGCTTTGACTTTCTGGCATGTATCACACTCGGATACATATTTGGCAATTTCTCTCCTCATTCTGGTCCACCAAAAATGTTCTCGAAGATCTTGATACATTTTGGTGCTACCAGAATGAATAGAGAATTTAGATAGATGTGCTTCATCAAGGATGTGTTTACGAAGTTGATGATCTTTAGGTACAACAATACGATTGTTGAACCATATAACTCCTTGATGATCTGTGTGGAAACACTTATATTTGGCTTCTCCTTGAGATAGTTTTGATTTGATAATTTTGATACCTTCATCATGTAATTATGACATGATGATTCTATCTTGAAGAGTAGACTCGATAGACAATAGATTTAGACTACCTTGAGGAATGATCTCTAGGTTAAGTTTTCTCAACTGATTGCAGAGAGTGTCATTGAAAGTTTTTATGGATAAGCAATGACAATGTGCTTTGCGGCTAAGTGCATCCGCAACCACATTGGCCTTGCCAGGATGGTAGTGTACCTCAAGATCGTAGTCTTTAATCAGTTCTAACCAACGCCTTTGCCTCATATTCAGGTCAGCTTGGGTAAAGATATATTTGAGGCTCTTATGGTCAGTGTAAATATTACACTTGGCACCCATAAGATGATGTCTCCAGATCTTGAGAGCATGAATAACTGCTGCCAATTCCAGATCATGGGTTGGGTAATTTTGCTCATGATTTCAGAGTGCTCGGGATGCATAAGCAATGACCCGGTTGCTTTGCATAAGAACACAACCAAGGCCAGTTCCAGAAGCATCACAATAGACATCAAAAGGCTGAGTATTATCTGGCTGAGCTAGCACTGGAGCAGTGGTTAGAAGTTTTCTCAAGGTGTGGAATGCCTCATCACACTTGTCATCCCACCGGAACTTAACCTCTTTCTTAAGTAGCTCAGTAATGGGTTTAGCTATCTTGGAGAAGTCTGGAATGAATCGGCGGTAGTATCCCTCCAATCCAAGAAAACTTCGGATTTGATGGACTGAAGTCGGAGGCTTCCAATCCATAACCTCCTGAACTTTGGTTGGGTCAACAGATATGACTTCACTGGAAATAGTATGTCCTAAAAATTTCACACTATCCAGCCAAAATTCACATTTTGAGAATTTGGTGTAAAGGCGATGATCACGTAGTCGTTGAAGAACGACACGTATATGATTAGCATGGTCTTCTTTAGTCTAGGAATATATCAGAATATCATGGATGAAGATCATGACAAATTTGTCAAGTTCCGGCATAAAGACTGAATTCATGAGATACATGAAATATGCCGGCGCGTTAGTAAGCCCAAATGACATAACCAGATATTCATATAGTCCATATCTGGTCGAGAAAGCCGTTTTTGGAATGTCACAAGGTTTGATTTTAATCTGGTGATAACCAGAGCGTAAGTCAATCTTAGAAAAGACCTTAGCTCTAGCTAGTTGATCGAATAAGATATCAATGCGGGGAAGTGGGTACTTATTTTTTATAGTGACCGCATTGAGTGGACGATAGTCGACACATAACCTTAAGCTATTATCCTTCTTCTTTATAAAGAGAGCAGGACAACCCCAAGGTGAAGCACTTGGGCGTATGAAACCCTTGTCAAGAAGATCTTGGAGTTGGATTTTCAGTTCAGCTAATTCATTTGGAGGCATGCGATACGACCTCTTTGAAATAGGAGCGGTGCCAGGATGAAGTTCAATAATAAACTCGATGTCTCTGTCTGGTGGCATTCCAGGCAAGTCATCTGGAAAGATGTCAGGATACTCACAGACTACAGGAATATCTTTTTCCTTGATGTCTGTGATGGCATAAGTATAAGAGTGTAGATACTCCTGCTGAGGCAGATAGAGGGTAGTGGCTCCTTGATATGGTGAATTAATCTCGATAACTCGGGAAGAGATGTCTAGCAGTACTCTATGTTCAGTCATCCAATTTGTCCCAAGTATAACATCAATACCCTCTAAGTTTAGCAAAACCAAATCAGTTTTGATTACTTGGCTACCTAACTGAATTGGCACACTTTTAACCATTTGGTTAGAGGTAATCTGTCCTCCAGGGGTGGAAATCATATATGACCCCTGGGTAGGACAAAGATCAAGTCCTATCCGGGTACCACAGTTGTTACTAATAAAACTATGAGTTGGTCCTGAATCAAATAATGTGACAACTGGTTTGTGGTGAATAGCGAATGTACCCGACATGATGGGGACTCCATCCGGAAGTTCTGCAAGGGTGGTGAAGTTAACTCGCCCTTGCCAGACTTGCATCATCGGCCTCTTGCCCTTATTCTGGATACCATGATTGGAACTCTGCCCTTGATTAGGTTTTCTGGGCCGCGGACAATCTCTGATGAAATGATCCACACTCCCGCAATTGAAACAGTGATAAGTGCTACTTCTCTGTTGGACTTGTTGAATATTTGGCCGTGGGCCAGATGGTTGTGATTGTTGTGGAGGTACGGGAGGTCTATACCCTCCTTGTTGTTGAGGCGGCCTGAAAACCAGTCCGCCAAATGGAGCATTCTGCTGTGGCGCTCTAGGCGGTACATTCTGAACGAATCGATACCGTGAAGGTTGAACGCCCGCGGGTCCAGTGGAAATCCTTCGCTTCTTTTTGACACGATGTGCCATGATGCAATCCTCCTGAGTCAGTGCCATGTTAACCAGCTCGTTAAAGGTATTTGCCTTTATAAGGTTCAGACGTTCTTTGAGCTTAGTGCTCAAGCCCCAATGGAAGCGGTCCTGCTTCTTGGTGTCACTATCTGCGTGATAGCTCGCGTACTGACACAGGTGATTAAAAGCCTGTGCATATTGTAGTATGGTGCGGGTGCCTTCAGTAAGTGCCAAGAACTCATTCAGTTTCCGCTCCATTAGTCCTTCAGGTATATGGTGTGCTCAGAAAGCATTACGGAATTCTTCCCAGGAGATAACATGGCCTTCAGCTTGCATGGCACAATAGTTATCCCACCAGATACGGGCAGCTCCGCGTAGTTGTTGGGCAGCGAAGTGAGCCTTGCTAGAGTCCGCACATGGAATCGTAAGAAGAGCGAACTTGGATTCAATAGTGCGAAGCCAAGCATCGGCACCAAGGGGCTCCTCCACTTTACTAAACAGCGGGGGCTGGGTACTAAAGAAATCTTGGTAGTTTGCCACCTGAGGTTCATCATGACCTCCTCGTGATTGCTAGCGCTATTGGTTCTGCTATGCTTGTACCAGCAGATTGAGAAGTTCGGTCTGCCGAGCCATAACCTCGGCTAGATTTGGAGGTGGCGGTGGCGGTTGTTGAGAACCGCTGGCCTGATCTGCCCGGAAGCCTTCCGGGGTTCCGCGCATGGCTCCAACCATCTGAAAGAAAGGAGATATCCATTATTAACCACATAGCCTTACTCCCAATTTCAGAAGGTACACCACTCAGATAAGCAATGCATATACTCCATTCAATCATCTTATTTCAGAAAATAAAGATATTGGATAAGATGATAAAACACAAGGCTTATATTACATCATGGATTCTGGTTATCCTTAACATCACCCATCCTAAGGATCCATACATAAGCCATCTATATTACATCAAATGGCACAAGGTCTAAGCAAGCTACTTACTACCTAAGTTATTACACTTTACACGAGTTACATCTAGAGAGTCGACGATTTGACAACTAGAAATCATCAAAATTGCCTACAGAAGACTGACTACCGGATGAAGAGTAATCTGGCTAAGGATTGGGCTTCGGATCTCCATGCTCGGAGTCAAGATCTGAGACTCCCTCAATCTCTTTCGGATCTTCTTCTCCACCTTCAGGTACTGCGGGTGCAGCGGGAGGTACCGGTGGCTACTGTAGTTCTTCAATGTGAGCCTGGGCATCGTTGGCCTCAAGGATCAGATCATGAATTTGTTCATGAAGGAACTCGATAATTGTATTGCGCTGAGTGATGATAGCATCACTCTCGTTGATCTGATCTTCTCGATGAAGGATGGTTTCATCTCGTGCTGCGATGATCTCATCCTTCTGAGTTACCAGGGCTTGAAGTTCCACTATCTGAGTGACTTGATGGTCAACATTCCGATAGTGACCTTGAGCCACATTAGTCAACTGACCCATGCCACGGAGCAACAAAATTTGATAATGGTGCTGAACATTCTTGAACCTAGTGATACTACGAACCGTTTCTTCAGCTAGATCTCCCAACAAGTGACCAAGATGGTATATCGGAAAGTTCCATTCTGGATCACTGGAGTCTATAGCAGGAAATAGACCAATGGGATACGCAGCAACCTCCATTGGATGCTGGTTGCAGAAAATATTGATAGCCTCCAGAGCAGTAGTCTTGATGGTATCAACAAGACGATACCCCACCACATCAACTTCTATGGGATGCCACTGGAGCAGAAAGGATGTTGAGGAATCGTCATCCTAACTCAGCATCGAGGAACACCTTCTGTCAGACCCGGGGCCACGGGGCTATGTACATCAAGGAGTCCATATTGGGCTAGGGAATAGGACGTGTCCTGTACCTTATTTATGTTGTATTCTACCCGCATGGGGAGTAGAACTAGTCGATACAGAAGGAAACTACTCAAATTGTACTCGAGTACGGTTCCTGAGTTAGTATCAGACTAGGATTCATGTAACCCTGTCCCCCCGGATATATAAGGGCGGGCAGGGACCCCCTCAAAACATAAGATCACCAGATCAACATCAAGGCAATACAAACCATCATACAGGACGTAGGGCATTACGCATATTGCGGCCTGAACCTGTCTAAATCTTGTGTTGTCTGCACCTTCGAGTTCCTGATCTCGGTGCATCCCAACCCAAAACCTACCACCTTGGGTATACCCCTCGGTGGGCAGCCGGATAAAACCTGACAGCTGGCGCGCCAGGTAGGGGTGCGCATCAGAGATCCGCTGGAGAACTCGATGGCAATTTTCAAGTTCCCCAGTCCCGTGCTCCCCGAGGGCATAACCTTTGTTTTTGGCTCGTGGGTCTGCGTCGCTAACGGTGCAGGCGGTTTCCGTCAGCACATCGTCGACGACACCTTCAAGCTAAAAACACTTGCCGCAAGGCTCGACGACTTTGTCGATAATCTCGACGAGTTACCGTTTTCTGACTCTGCCAGGGAAACCGAGGCAGCGTCTGTCTCTACTGTTCCTTTTTCCATGTTGGAAAAGGACTTGGACTCTTTGCTCCAGGCTGGAGGTTTCGAGGCCACCGCATGTCGGGGGGCTGAGGATCACCTGGCCACTTGTGGGCTGATGATCACCACCACCTCCGAAGGACGAATTGTTCATTGGAGGGGGATGAATCTGTCCGATCTACTCGGATATGAAGACCGCCTGGTAGCCCACGTTGAGCCTTTGCCTTTTCAGGAGGGCAGGGCGTTGGCTACCATAACCGAGGGCTTGACTGAGCTAGTCGAAGCCCCCTCTGAAGAACTTGCAACTCGCCAAGTCCTGATGGCGGAAGAAGGGGACGATGATGCCCTCATCCCCATTAGCGCACTTGACGGCATATCAGAAGATGAAGACACCGCTGAAGCCGAGAACGAGAACGACGCCAAGCGCGACGCGCGACGTGCCAGGAATAGAGCTCGTGCGGTTCGCAGAAGGCGAGCCAATGAGCGTATACGTTCTGCACAGCGCGAACTCGACGCCGAGTTCGCCACGGCAGATGAACGTGGCTTCAGGACTCCTGTGGCCAACATTGCTCGGCTAACAGCACTACTCGAGCAAAGCAACGACCCCAACGTCCGACAAGCACTCATCTACGCCCAACGGGCGTGGGTCCAGTTGGACCAGCAGGCTCCGGCATCGCTTGTCAGGGACAAGCACGTCGGAGACAGCCGAAGCCAGGCCCCAAGTCGAACAACAGGTAATCGCCCGCGACCCCAACGCAGCAACAACAATGATGGCGTGGGAGGAAGCCAGCTCACCGGTGGGAGGCGGCAGCCACCTCCGGCAAACAACCCGAGGCAGCCCAACCCTCCACATCAACAACCTAATCTTCGCCAGAAGATCAATGAGGGGCGCAATGCCCGGTCAGTCCTCGACTCGAGGCGACGGGAATGCGAGGTAGCCGAGCGAGACGATGCTGACTGCAGCGATCGTTTCCCTGCGTTCACTGCGAGATTCAACAACTACAAGTACCCGGAGGGTTTTAAGCCAATTGGCATTACCAAGTACGACGGCAAGCAGGCCCCCCAACAATGGCTCCGCTGTTACTCTACTGCCATTGAGGTGGCTGGCGGCTCCAACACTACCAAAGTCATCTACTTTCTGATGGCTTTGGAGCCTGCACCATTGACTTGGCTGGAAAGCCTCCCCAACGACTCCATCGACTCCTGGGAAGGCCTCAAGAAGGTCTTCATCGACAACTTCCAGGGGGCGATATCCCGAGCAGGAACCCGGCACGACCTCGCCCAGTGCAAGCAAGAGCGCAATGAACTCCACCGATCCTACACTCGCCGTTTCTTCGATGTGCGGGCCACCATCGCCAACATCTCGGAAGAGGACATTATCAACTGCTTCTACAACGGCCTCACTGACCCAGGTATATATCGTGATTTTGGGCGTAACAGGCCGAAGACGGTTATAGGTCTACGCGACATGATGCACGACTGGTCTGAACAAGAAGAAAAGATGTGCGAGAGGTTTCCAAGACGTACCGACCTCAACCAGAAGCGCAACAACGACAACCGGGCTGACAAAGGCCAGCGGGACTTTTCGGGTTCTTCCCAAAAATGCAAGCCAGACGATCTCGTCGCGGCTATGGAACGTCCTTCGCGGGGCAAGAAGTCGACCACGCAGGAGCAGTTTGAAAAACTCCTGCAGAAGAAGTGCCCGTGGTGTGTCAACTCCAAACACGCAGCGATCGACTGTTTTCAGCTCAAGCGCACCTTTGGCTCTCCTGGGAATGGCAAGAAGAACAAGTCGACGGGCAAAGAGCCCGAAGACGAGGAACAGGAAGACAAATCTGAGACGCCCAAGTTCCAGGATGCCTCCAAGACCGTCAATGTCATCTTTGGCGGTGACGAAGATTTTTGCTCCAAGCGGGAACAGAAGTTGCTGCTACGAGAGATTCTATCAGTTGAACCGGCAGTACCACGACCACTCCGATGGTTGGAGGTCCCCATATCGTTTTCTCGTGATGATTAATGGACCAGCTTTTCCGAGCCTAGGAAGTTCCCACTGGTGCTGGATCCCGTGGTCGCAGAAGTCAAGCTTACTCGGGTTCTTATCGATGGTGGGAGCGGACTCAATCTTATCTTCGCCAGTACGCTGAAGAAAATGGGTCTGGACCTTACCAACAAGCTCACTCCGAGCAAAGCTCCCTTTTACGGTATTGTTCCTGGCAACGCCGCACATCCGCTTGGAACAGTCGTTCTCCCAGTCACTTTCGGGATGAGGGAGAATTACCGTACCGAGTTCATCAAGTTTGAGGTGGCCAACTTCGAATCTTCCTACCACGCCATACTGCGGAGGCCGGCACTCGCGAAGTTCATGGCGGTGCCGCATTATGTCTACTTGCTTCTCATGATGCCAGGACGCAACGGTGTGCTCACGCTCCGAGGCGACTTGAAGAAGTCCTACGATTGCAACCAAGAGGCCATCCAGTATGCATCAACTTCCCGCGTGCTAGATGCTTCTGCTGAAGTACTCACGGCCGTACAGCAACTCTCTCAAGCCGAGCTGGACATCCCGACGAAGAAGGCGAGCCAATCGGGCATCAAGTCGACGGGCGAGATGGCTCTCAAGACGATCCAGCTCCAAGAAGGCGACTCATCCAAGACAGCCATCATCGGCGCGGGCTTGGGTGATAAATAGGAACTCGCGCTCGTCAGCTTCCTGCGGGCTAACCGAGACATATTCGCATGGAAGCCATCGGATATGCCAGGGGTGCCCAAGGAGCTGATCGAGCATAGTCTTAATGTGTACCCACAGGCTGTACCAAAGAAGCAACGACTTCGTTGTTTTGCCCCTGATAAACGGGAGGCTATCAAATGGGAAATAGCCAAACTCCTTGCGGCTGGATTCATTAAAGAAGTAATCCACCCAGAGTGGGTAGCTAACCCCGTCCTTGTATTAAAAAAGAACAAAGAATGGAGAATGTGTGTCGATTATACCGATCTCAACAAGCATTGCCCAAAGGATCACTTTGGGCTCCCTCGCATCGATCAGGTAGTCGACTCGACCGCAGGATGTGTACTATTATATTTCCTTGATTGTTATTCAGGCTACCACCAGATCGCTCTCAAGGAAAAAGACCAGATCAAGACCGCGTTCATCACCCTGTTTGGGACTTATGCCTACAAGACGATGTCCTTCGGGTTGAAGAACGCTGGCGCCACCTATCAGCGGGCAATTCAGATGTGCTTTGCTGATCAGTTACACCGGAATGTGGAGGCCTACGTGGACGACGTGGTTGTGAAAACCCCAAGTCCCGAGGGCCTCATCACGGATCTGGAGGAAACTTTTGCCAGCCTAAGGAAGTACCGATGGAAGCTTAATCCGACCAAGTGCGTTTTCGGCATTCCGTCAGGCAAATTGCTCGGGTTCATAGTCAGTAACCGGGGCATCGAGGCCAACCCTGAAAAGATTACCGCCATCACTGATATGGAGGCACCAGCCACAATCAAAGATGTACAGAAACTTACAGGGTGCATGGCAGCTCTCAACAGATTCATCTCCCGGCTCGGGGAGAGAGGATTACCTTTTTTCAAACTCTTAAAGCGCCAAGACAAGTTTCACTGGACAGAGGAAGCCGAGCGGGCTCTGCAGGATCTCAAGCAACACCTACAGTCGCTCCCGATCCTCACAGCACCATTGCCGGGTGAGACCCTTTTACTTTACATTGCGGCAACTACCCACATTATTAGCAGTGCTATTGTTGTCGAACGCTCCAAGGAAGGCCATGCTTTTAGCGTGCAGCGGCCCGTGTACTTTGTCAGTGAAGTACTCTTGGAGTCTAAGGTGCGCTACCCGGCGGTCCAAAAGCTTCTCTATGGCATATTGATTACCTCAAGGAAATTACGCCACTACTTTGAAGAGTACCAGATCACCGTGATCACAGACTACCCGTTGGTGGATATCCTACACAACCAAGATGCCACAGGTCGTATTTCAAAATGGGCAGTGGAACTGGGGGCTTTGTCGATCGACTTCAAGCCACGCACTGCAATCAAGTCCCAAGCTCTAGTCGACTTCATGGCAGAGTGGAGGGAAAATCAAGTTCCAAATCCAGTTGACAAGCCAGAGCATTGGACCATGTACTTCGATGGTTCTCTCAAGCTCGATGGCGGCGGCGCTAGGGTTTTATTCATTTCCCCAAGAGGCGAACAACTCAAATACGTCCTCCAAATTCTCTTGGAGGTATCTAACAACGAAGCCGAGTATGAAGCCTTGCTTCACGGGCTCCGTTTGGCGATGTCACTAGGAATCAAGCGACTACTTGTATATGGCGATTCACTCTTGGTCGTTCAGCAAGTCAACAAGGAATGGGACTGCAACAAGGAGACCATGGAAGCCTATGTACAAGAAGTACGCAAGCTAGAAAACAAATTTTCTAGCCTAGAAGTTCATCATGTGCTGCGGGAACACAATGTCACTGCCGATGCCTTATCTAAGCTGGGATCAACCCGAGCACAAGTCCCAGCGGGGGTATTCGTTCAGGAGCTGAAGCACCCGTCCATCAGTCCTTCACTGCAGGTTTCCACCGCCTCTGGCTCCATACAGCCAGAACGGGAGGTTCTGCTGGTCGGTGAGGACTGGAGAGGACCTTTCATCGACTTCATCCGAGATCTCATATTACCGGCAGGGATGGACCCCAAAAGCGCTGCTGCCGCCCGCCTCATGCGACGGAGCAAGGGGTTTGTCCTAGTCGAAAACAAACTTTATCGGCGCGGCGCACGATCCGGAGTACTCATGAAGTGCGTCACAACAGAAGATGGTCTGGACATATTGAGGGAGATACACGAGGGCGTGTGTGGTAACCACGCCGCGTCAAAGTCACTGGTCGGCAAAGCATATAGAGCCGGTTTCTGGTGGCCTACCGCCATGTCCGACGCCGAAGATCTGGTGCGACGATGTCAGAACTGCCAGTTCTTCGGTAAGCAAACTCATGTCCCGGCCCACACCCTCATCACTATACCGCCTTCCTGGCCTTTCGCTTGCTAGAGCCTCGACATGATTGGGCCCTTCACAACGGCGCCAGAAGGTTTTACTCATGTTCTGGTGGCTATCGATAAGTTCACCAAGTGGATCGAGTTCAAGCCGATCGCCAAGCTTACTCCAGACAGGGTGGTCGACTTCATCTCCGACATCTTACATCGTTTCGGCTTCCCCAACACTATTATCACTGACTTGGGTTCAAATTTCACGGCCAACCAATTCTGGGAATTCTGTGAAAACTCATCCATCAAGGTCAAATATGTTTCGGTGGCTCACCCAAGGGCAAATGGGTAAGTCGAGAGGGCGAATGGTTTGATCATTGACGGCCTCAAGAAGAGACTTTACGATGCCAACAGCAAAAAGGGCGGGAAATGGATTCACGAGTTGCCACACGTAATCTGGGGGCTCAGGACTCAACCTTCAAAAGCCACAGGGCAGACCCCATTCTTTCTTGTCTACGGCTCCGAGGCGATTCTCCTAGCAGATATCATGTGGAAATCCCCAAGGGTTGAGATGTATAAAGAAGGCGAGGCGGACGAAGCACGACAGCTAGAGTTGGACTCTGTCGAAGAGGCTTGCTGCTCTGCTCTCGTTCAGTCAGCCCGTTACCTACAGGGAATCCGGCGATATCATGATCGCAACATTAAGGAAAGGTCGTTTAGCATTGGCGACCTTGTCCTTCGTCGCGTTCAGGACGAGTCGGGTTTGCACAAGCTTAACTCAAGATGGGAAGGACCGTTCATCGTCAAGAGGGATACAAGACTGGGATCTTATCAACTTCGGCACCCCGATGGTCAGGATGTACCCAACTCGTGGAACATCCAGCACCTGCGACGGTTCTACCCCTAAGCAGACTCGTGTCCAATTTCTGTATGCGTTAATGGCAAGTTTTACTTTTCTGGGTCGATTTGGCGGCTTTGTGCCACACAACCCAAAATGTAAATTCTTGAATATAACGGTGGCGGCTTTTGGCCACGCTCAAATTTTATATAAAATCAACAACTTGCCAATGGCACATGGGTCGTCGCGATGCTAATCGTGTTCTTTCAAACTGGTTAGGCCCATCTGGCTCGGGTTCTATCTAACTTGTTTGGCTACTCCTGCGGTGGTCACACCTCAGGGTAGTTTTCGACTGTTTGCCATGAGCATCCTAGTCGTCGCGCCACAGACCGCGCGTTCTGGGCCTGAGTGGATCCCTTTTGGCGGGATCTTATCTAGCTCACCCGATGAGCTCTCGCGAAGGGCTAAATTGACTACTTTCTGAGTCGTTGCACTCAATAGTCGCATGTCCCTACTACAGAGCGGATGGAGCTCCTAAACTTCATACAAGGCTACAAGAGAACAAAGGTAGTTCCTTATATTACAAAGTCATGTACACTAATAGTTCAACCTTGGACCATGTCTCCCACAATTTTTTCAGCCACCGGTCGGACCTCTAGCAAATACTCGCAGAAGTTTTCGTCAGTGCACTCAGCAGCTGCACCCTCCGCGAGTACTTCTAGCCGAGCCTTTGGCCAGAAGGACTTTACAAGGCCCAGGGCATGACCCACGTAAGATGTGGCCGCCTCGGTGACAAAGTTGAGGATCTTTTGTGGCGCCCCGCGAAGTCGATCAAGCAGTGGTGACCCATCTTCAGCGCCGTCTTCCTACGGATCCACCATCTCTACGAGTTCTTGAGCCGCTGTCTTCAAGTCATCAAGTTCCTTCTGGCACTGCTCTTTCTCCTCGCCCAAAGTCTTGATCTGTTGGAGGCAGTCGACGAGTTGCTTCTCCGTGTCGGCCATCACCTTCCGCAGACCCTCGACTTCATCTGCGCGGCGATACAACATGTTCTTCAAATCAGTAAGCAATCCCTCTTTATAATTTAAGAGTTGTTTAAGTTCTGCATGATAAGCAGGTTTCAGATCATGAAGTTATCGACTACGGATACGATTTCGAGAGTCAAATTCAACGTACCTTGATGGGTTTTCCGCTGCTCCTTGAGTCGGCCTTGGAGCTTGATGATAGTCTGCTCGAAGTCGGCTCGCTCCTGCATCAGCTCATCGATACGCCTGGTGGACTCTTCCAGCTTCATTGAAGTTTTTTGGTTCATGTCCTACATGTTCCTGGGCATCAGAGACAAGTGACTTAAGCATACAGTTACCAGCGGTTTAGACAAAATTTACCAGAGCAAACGAGTCGATCGCCTTGATCATTTGGCGCAGGCGGCTCAGATCGTCCCCTGGGAGGTGCATCTCTTGGAGTATATCAGTGTTCTCCCCTCCAGGGGTTGGCAACCCGGTTGCCTCGCAAGAAGCACCCGCACCCTCCAAGGCTGACGGCTGCGGGGTCTCTGCAAAGGATAAGTGTTAATATAGTAATGATGGTGGCAGAAGGCAGTGGGATCATTTACCTGCAACGTCGATGGGTACGGCAGTGGCGGCCTCGACTTGCTCATTGCCAGGGGCTTTGGGTGCCGCGTGCTGGAGCTCGGGCAGTGGCGAGTCAAGCACGATTACATCTGCCCTCCCTGCTGGCTCCAGCGCGTTGGGTTGCCCAGGCGAAGGCTTGAGGGCTGGTGGAGCCAACTCAAGTTCTGGCGCTACCGCAGCGGTCGACCTGCTTAAGACAACAGCACAACATTTTTATTGTGATTTCATCGCATGTCCAAGGGCAGGGTCCAGGGCGTCACTTACACTCGGGATCGGATCATCGTTGGTTTTTTCCACACCAGCTTTAAGGGTTTCTTCACCATTGTGCTCGTGGCCGGTGGTGCAGGCGCGCAAGTCGATGAGGCTGGCAGCGCTGGCGTGGCGATGGCCACGGCATCCACTGATGGTGACAGGGCCGTTTCAGTCGAGGGCGCAAGTGGCCGCGATGCAGGGCCCGCCACGGCAATCGTTACGTCCTCGGCACGGGACGGTGCCGGTTTCACTCCATCGGTTTCTGTGGGTCTGGCCTCCAGCGCGTCATTCCCGGTGAGGGGCGTTTCGGCTACCTTCTGGCGCTGGGGGCTGGGCAAAGAAGACGATGGACTGCAAAGCAGAGTTGTTATCAATATTTCAACGAACCAACTCAACACCTTTATAATTTGACAAACACTTACCCAGCGAGGTCAGCAGTGCTGGCTTTGCATTTTCGCATTTCCCGGCGCCGCCGGGGAATCAGAGGTGCGTCATAAGACCATTCCATGGATGATCCGGAGGAGTTGTCAGCTTGCACCCTCTCCCCAGTTGCCTGGCTTCCCGCGGCTGATTTGCTGCTAGCAATTTGTTCCTTCTGTGCTTTGGCAGCAGCGCTGGGCAGCGTATGGTAAGGCCAGGTCAGATCGGGTTGTGGTGGGTAACTCCGGTACAACGCTGATGAATCCTGTGTTAAGACAATCGGTTAGTATTAACTCTTCAGATCGAGGGAAGAAGTCGAGAAGTCGAACACTTACTGCTGGTGGTTGATTCTAGGCTGTAAATCCCGCTGGAACATACGGGACGGCATCCACATCTAGCAGAATTCGCTTGATGCAAACAAGTGCAGCATCGTCCCTAAGCTCTTCTGCGCACATACGGGATGGGTCTTCAGTACCCAGGTACTCGAATCCTAAGGTATGGTGCTGCGGAATGGGTTGAACTCGGCGTTTGAAAAATGATAACATCACTGATGCCCCGGTTACCCCATCTCTTTGTGCGCGGCAATCAACTCGAGCAGCTCTTTTACTTGGTCCATCTCGGCTTCATTTGGCTCCAATGTCCATTCGCCGCGCTGAACCGGGGGCCTGCCGGACCGCACAGGGAGTTGGGGGGCATGGTTCGCAATGTAGAACCAGTGTTGTTTCCACCCGTGGACATTTGAAGGAAATTTGTACAATATATATTTGTCACTAGCGTGTTGCCTAAGCTGGATACCAGCACCCCCTATTGCAGAAGGATTTTTTGAGGTGGGCTGGGGCTTCACGCGGAAAAGATAGCGGAAAAGAGCCCAATGGGGCTCAATTCCGAGGAAAGCTTCACAGAAATGGATGAAAATGGAGATATGGTAGATCGAATTGGGGTTGAGGTGTTGCAGCTCAATCCCATAGAAGTAGAGAAGGCCACGGAAGAACGAACAAGTGGGGAGGGCGAACCCCCGTTCAGAAAAAGAGCAAAAGGATACGATCTCATCAATGTTTTCCATGGGGAATGGATCACGAAAGGGAAGGCGCCAATTGATAAGATCTCTCTCTTGAAGCAGACCCCCCAACACCAAATTTGCTAAATTATGGCGAGAACACTTACTAATTGACCATTCTCCGGTTGCTGCTTGCGCGTCTTTCAAGTCCTTCTGGTTGGTTTTCTTCGGAGCCATTTCGAATCCTTTCAGCCACGAGTTGTTTGCACAGCGCTCGGGGGCTACGGCGGCGGGCTTGAAGATTTTCGACTACGCTGGGCGGCGGAAGGGCTCAGGCAGGTCAAACTTTAATTGGGGTTTTGTTTTTCTCTGGTGGCGGCGTCAGATCTGAAGGCATAGGAAAAACCCTAACTGACCGCGGGGTTAAATAACCAGCGTACAGGCAGTGGTTTACTATATGAAAGATGAAGCGTCGCGCAATGGGATTAATTGGATACAGGCAGTTTTTTGGCAGATTTTTTGGGCCATTACTTGATTCACCATTTTTTCTGGGTTAGTTGTCCCGAAAAAAGAGGTTTTTTGGGTTTCGAGTCTAATTTCTGCTAATTGCCTCCTCTTAGACTTTATTTTTTCAAAAGGAACTTTTATGCCATGACCTTTGGGATCCTTTTTTCCAAAAGATTTGGACTCAAGGCTTGGGGGCTGTGAGACACGTGGCATCGACTACTTATTTTTCGAAAGTACTCGAAGGATAAGAAGGAAAGATTCAAGGCTAGTTTGACCCTCAGCTTGATTCTTTGATTCGACCTAAGGCTCGGGGGCTACTCCATATGGAGTGCGATTATTCATCGCACCCCATATAAAAGAGAGAACTTGGGGCATGAGCACCTCGTAGCTTCGATGCAGTCAGAAGAGTACTCGAAGAAAAATTTCAAGACGGAGCTTCGAAAGAAGTCGAAGATTGCTTCGGAAGTACTCGAAGAGCCTGCAGTATTCAGCTGCGAAGAGCTCGGGGGCTTGTCAGACCCGGGGCCACGGGGCTGTGTACATCAAGGAGTCCATATTGGGCTAGGGAATAGGACGTGTCCTGTACCTTATTTATGTTGTATTCTACCCGCATGCGGAGTAGAACTAGTCGATACAGAAGGAAACTACTCGAGTTGTACTCGAGTACGATTCCTGAGTTAGTATCAGACTAGGATTCATGTAATCCTGTCCCCCCGGATATATAAGGGCAGGCAGGGACCCCCTCAAAATATAAGATCACCAGATCAACATCAAGGCAATACAAACCATCATACAGGACGTAGGGCATTACGCATATTGCGGCCTGAACCTGTCTAAATCTTGTGTTGTTTGCACCTTCGAGTTCCTGATCTCGGTGCATCCCAACCCAAAACCTACCACCTTGGGTATACCCCTCGGTGGGCAGCCGGATAAAACCTGACACCTTCTTCTCGATACTCCACTCCATCCTATTGGGGAGGCTCGGTATAATGGAACAAACTTAAGGCTTCCCACAGAAGACGAGGAAAACCTTCCCAATGCAAGGCATTAGTGTGAAGGTGCCCTGCATGATCCCAGGAGGCGTTCGAAGCAGCGGCCATCTGCGACAAGAATGCAAATGGTAAGATATATTTACCCTGCTAAGAACTCACAAGGTAAATGGAAATGAGACAATCGATTGGGATAACAGCAAAGGCTGGAAATCGGAGGGATACTTAAGGTACTCATCTAATAGATTCTATTGAAACCATGCTAAGAATAACCAACATGTTACCTATCCTTAGAGGAGCAACAAAATTATGCACTCATTTTGTTGGTTAATGTATTATGCATGCACGTACTATTCGACCTCACAACCAAAACAATTGCTGAATATCTTCGGACTTACGTGGTTAGTTTCAGTGGCATAAAACATACGTCTCTCACTAATAACTAGCCGATAAGTCCTATCCATCCTAATTTCATAATCGTGGTTAGTGTACCTGCAGAAAATCACAATATATATCCAATGAACCTTTCATGCCAGCATGTCATGAAAGCGTCCCCAAGCATTACTGTTTACTATAGAAATAGTATCTGTACCATTACCGCCGTACAGACAACGTTAACATACGTTATCGAAACAACGTATTCACGGGGGTACCGCAAAATGCGGGGGTATGAACAGCGATCGCCATACCCTGCGCCGAACCATTTACTCCCAATATAACTAACCTAAGTTGATATATTGGCAGCATCTCAAGTAGGCCAGTGCTTGAGAAACAGCGTTCGGTTCACATCACCGACGGGAAGGCTAACTCCCCAGTTAGCTGAGGATCCTTACCTTCTTACCTCATCATCGAAGGTGTCGTTGCAGAATGTAAAGTTGGGTTATGCATAAATCTAAGTTTTGACAGAAAAATAATGCTGGGAGTTAGAGTTATATATATATACACTATAGCCACCTCTAATTCCCTTAAATGTCACCCTAGGACTTTACGTACTAAGCACCAGCCTTAACGAACCCAACGTAGTTTTGCAAAATACTTGGTTAGTCAAATTTTATACTAAAAGTATTCTTAAGGAACTTCATATCTCCAATGTACACTTGTTAGCTCCGATACCAGCTGTGGCAGAACCAACCTGAATTACACTGGCTCAAGTACGCGAGTCCACTCTTGAGGGCTCCAACGTGCTTCAAACGATATAATCCCTTAGCCTGTCGGGTAACGTCCCGATAAACCACCGAATGCAGGATGAAACAAGGTACCTCGCGCGAAGGCGAGTTCAGAGATACAATTGCCATCACATTTTACATCACAGGCATTTATATTACATGAGTGTTTTAATTTAACATTAGTTCCCAGCTGATGGAAATTATTACAAATAGTTCTAAGTTTTAAGTCATGCAGCGGAGTTTAAAGTACGGCCACTGTACACGTCGCCAATTTAGATATCATACTAGCCCTGGCATGATATCACTCGGAAGGATCTATGTTGGCCGGGGATGGGTCCCACTCCACGAACCAACAATCAGGCAGAGGGTAGGGCCACGGCACAGGCAGAGCAGAGTCGTCAGGGGGATTACCTGAACAAAAAGTTACAAGGCAAGACTGAGTATTCTAATACTCAGCAAGGCTTACCCGTTCATGGTATACTTAGCCATGTAACTAGACTTATGACGGCTTTTCGGTTTTTGGGTAAAGTTTTCAGCTGAAAAGCAATAAAGAGTAGATTCTTAATTTCAACTTTTAGCTTTCAAGTTCTATGTGATTATTCATTCTAGATAAGAACCTATAGCTATTCAAGCATGGTAGAATCTTCAGCCAATCATCACCTTTGATAACCATAAAGTTACTCTTGTTACTCTATGTGGCAAAGGGATCAAGCAGTCTCAATCTCTGCGAGAAACGGACGATTCCTGAATCGAATTTCGGCCTTGCAATGGTAAACCTAACTCACACGCTTGGAACATCCAACGATTGTTCCGAAGCAACCATTTGCCTTTCATTCCGACTCGTGGATCAGATCCACCACAAGCGACTGCAGGACCATACGCATATCCAATGTGCAGGACGTACGCCTGTAGAGAGACTACACGGCCGTACTCCTGGTTTCCCTGCAATACGTATTCCCACACGTCGAATCAAGTAACTAGAAAAACCAAATACGAGTGGTGGGAGGTATGTCCACTCCTCGGGCCGATTGGTTACTAGGCTTACAGCTTACCATATTTTGCGGCATATGGTTAGTACTTTCAAACGCTTAACCACCGCTACCACACATTGCGATCTTATCAAATTTACCAACACAGATGGGGTATCATCTCAATCATGATACCTCACATAAATCCCGTCCGTCATCTTTATAGTGATTACAGGAATGTAAACATTGCAACTCCTATATCGCGCGAGTGATAGGAAATCACCCGAATTCTACCGATCCTACTAGCAGAGCGGCTATTCGAACTCAAGTGCTAGTATTCAATACATTAGTTCCTAGGAGAATGTAACTAGGGCTTCTCATACAATTCCTAAGAATGTAATGCATAGATAGGTAATAAATAGTATAGAATGCAGTGTAAATAAAGTAGGGGTTATGTCCGGAGCTTGCCTTCTTGTGTGGGGTTGGGGGCAGTAGTGTCAAAGTTTTCCGAACTTTGGTTCGGAGCTTCAGTTAGATCTTCGATGGTGTTCCCGGGGTCTTCTGCTGATTCCACTCCTTGTTCCGGGATTAGTTCGTACTCACCGTCGGCGAGAGTAGTCGAGTCTACATGATATGCACAGTTCTAAGTTAAGGGATGCATATTATTTTATTTTATTTCATGATAAAGTTGCAATCCAACAAAAATATAATTTACTTACTACACATATCATTTACTTCTCTACTGGGCAGTCATTTATCGGGTATCAACCATTTTACCTAGTTACATTAGATAACAGGGTTGGTTACCCTAAATTTCTAACTAATGGCATAAGGTAACAGGTTGAGTTAATTTCAAATATTTAAACTAATTATTAATAACTTTATTTATTTACTTTGTTAATTATTTATACTAACCCCAGGTTATTATTTAACTATGGACTTATTTTATTTAGATATAACATTATCATAGCATGTTCTTCTTGTTCTGGTTGTTTTATACCTGATCTTAGGTTGAGAATTTAGGGATAGGGTACACTACTTAAAAAAATATTTCAAAATATTTTCATGATTTTTGAACATTTAAGTCCACAGATATTAAATATTCAAGGTTAAATAAATATTATTCATAATTAAATTCACACATTAGGGAAATATTATACAAACAGTAGGTCAATTATTTTTCTCAAATCCTATATGTCAAATCAAAGCTAACACAATTGAGTTTACATTTTTACGATTTTTCTGCTATTTATTATGCATTTTATTAGCCTACATCTACTTAAATTTAGTATTTAAATTAGAGTACAAACTATTCAGAAATTGAAAGTAAATCCATAAAGAAAGTTGTAGATCTTAAAATGAGGATTCCAACAAATTTTAGTTTGCATTTTTACGATTTTTTCTTTAATTGATCTGGAATTTTAAAATCAGCAAAAAAATTACACAAGGGGGTCCTTAGGGCACTATTCCTATGAGTCACACTCTTTGCAGACAGCCCCTCGGGCTTTTGATTCTTCCCACCTGTGGTCCTTGGCCGTGGTCAGAGGGGGAGACAGGGGTTTGACCGGCCTGTTCCGGCGACGGCGATCGCCGGCGGCGAGGGTGGAGGGGTGGGGAAGCATCATTGAGTTCTCGCGCGTCTGGGGGCGGTCGGGATCGGGTCGGGGTAGCTGGTAACGGCGGCGCGGCGAGGACAGTGCAGCCGGTGGCGGAGGTGAACGAAGGGAATGGTGCTCCGGTGATCGGGGGTGGTGAGGAAGAGGTCGGGAAGCTTCTAGACAGTGTAGGGAAGCTCGGTGTGGAACCAATTGGGGTTGTGGGGGGCTGGAGAAGGGTGCTCCACGGTGAACAGAAAACGGTGGCGGGTGGAGCTCGCCGGCACTCGTCGGGGGGCCGGTGTGGTGCACTAGGGATTCAATTGGGAGGTCGTAAAGCTTCACGGGATCAAGAGGAGTCTACCTGAGGTGTTGTCGTGGTGCGGGAGGGCTCGGAGTGGGCTGCCCATGGTGAGCAGGAGGCGGCGGCGGTGGTGGTCGTCGGCAATCGTGCGCCGGCCAAAATTGGAGGGCGGCTGGGGGCTGGGGAGCATGAGCAAAGCTCGGGGAAACTTGCTAGGGGGTCAGTGAGAGCAATAAGCGCTCGGTGGTGGCTGTCCACGGGGACCTGTGGCTCACCGGAGAGAAGAAGCGGGCGGCGGAGGCGATTGGAGCTCGGGGTGTGCACAGCAAGGGGAAAAGAGATGCAAACGTTGTCACTGTGATCTCCTGGTTCTGTTGGGCAAAAGAGAAGAGGAGAGGAAGTAGGCATGAGCACAGAACGCGGCAGCGACGACGTGGAGGCCGGCGGATGGCTCGGGACGCGGTGGCGCGCGCGGAGGAGGGCAGCAAGGAGGGGAACAGAGCCGGGATTGGGGAGGGACGACGCGTGGAAGTCGATCCAGCAGGAGGTGGCGCAGCGGGGTGGTAGAGCGGCGGCCAGAGGCGACGCACTGCGCCGGCAGCAGGGGGCAGAGCAGAGCACGTGCCCAAGGAAGAAGAAGAGAGGGGAGGGGTCCGGGGGACCTATTTGGAAATTCCAAGAATCTCAAGGACCTCTTGGTAAACTAAAATTTTCCACTGATGTAGAGATCTAATGAGGAAATGCCCAAAATGAAAGTCTTAGAGTTTTTCAAGCCCTACAATATTGCTTTAAGGTTCAAGTTCAAAAAGCTACAGTTTATAGCTTTTCATGTTAAATTTTGAGCAAAGGTGGAATTTGAATTACTTTTGTCCTTACCAAGATGGATTTGATGTAATTTTGGATACATTTGTAAGTTTTCATGGGATGTCATGATGACTTGTATTATTGCATTTTAGCCCTTAAGTAAACTCTGAGAGTTACTCTTATACTTCAATAATTTGCATAAGAGGACCCATATTTTTGCATTAATTATATTTAGGTCCCTGCTTTCACATAAAAACCTATTTTTCTTAGGATTTAATCTATCTATTGCATTTTCTTTCCTATGGTGATATAAATTTGATACCTAGTGTTATATTTTTCCTAGGTTTTGATGCTATCTCCCATTTTACCTAATTAATACTAAAGGACCTATATTTTACAGAATTACAATTATACCCCTATTCTTTTGTACTACACACATATACCATAGCAAGCATACACTTTTCACACTAAACTCTAGTGTCTATATTTTCTAATTACCTGAATGTCACAGTCCTCTTGTGATCAAGATGATTGGTTACAGTGAGACTTCGGAGAAACTTGGTTCTGAACTCAAGCGTGACCTGGCTACTGATGTTATTCTCCAATTGCTCCCGGCGAGCTATGAGCCTTTTATCATGAACTTTCAGATGAATGGCATGGAGAAAACATTAGTTGAATTGCATAGGATGCTAAAAAAACCAGAGAGCATTTAGAAAAACCTCACTCATGTGATGGTGGTTCAGAAGGAGAACAAAAAGAGAAAGAGTTGGACGCCTCCTAAAGGCAAAGCTAAAGGAAAGGTTCCTAATGAGCCCTCAAGCTCTAAGCAAAAGCCAAAGGTCAAATCTGGCCCTACTCCTAATGATGAATGCTTCCATTGCCATGCCAAGGGGCATTGGTCAAGAAACTGCAAGAAATACTTGGAGGATCTGAAGAAGAAGAAGGGAAGTGAGACTTCCGCCTCAGGTATAAATGTTATAAATATTACAGAAATTAATATTGCTTTATCTTCCAGTGAATCATGGGTATTTGATAGTGGGTTGATGATTCACACTTGCAAATCATTGCAGGGACTTCAAAGGACTAGAATATTTGCAAGGGGCGAGTTGGATGTTCGTGTCGGCAATGGAGCAAAGGTTGTGGTCATAGCGGTCGACACTTACCACTTGTCGGTACCCTCAGTATTAGTTTTTGAATTAAATAATTATTATTGCATTCCTGCTTTGAGTAAGAACATTATTTCTTCTTCATGTTTGGAAGAAGTTGAAGGTTATGAGATTATAATAAAGAACAAGTGTTGTTCCATTTATTATAATGATATTCTTTATGCTCATTGTCCATTGGTGAATGGATTGTACATTCTTGATCTTGAGGATAAACCTATTTATAACATTAATGTAAAAAGGCTTCGACCGAATAATTTGAATCCCACTTTTATTTGGCATTGTTGTTTTGGTCATATAAATGAGAAGTGCATAGGAAAAACTCCATAAAGATGGTTTATTAAGATGATTTGGTTTTGAATTATTTGACATGTGCGAGTCTTGTTTACTTGGGAAGATGACTAAAATGCCTTTCACTGGTCAAAGTGAGAGGGCAAGTGACTTGTTGGGACTTGTACATACCGATGTATGTGGACTAATGAGCTCAATAGCTAGAGGTGGTTTTCAGTACTTCATTACTTTTACTTATGACTTTAGTAGATATGGATATGTCTACTTAATGAGGCACAAGTCTGAATTGTTTGAACAATTCAAGAAATTTCAGAGTGAAGTACAAAATCAATTGGGCAAGATAATTAAATTTCTACGATCTAATCATGGGGGGTGAATATTTGAGCCATGAATTCGGTGATCATCTAAAACAATGTGGAATTTTTCCACAATTGACTCCGCTTGGAACGCCTGAATGGAATGGGGTCTCCGAACGGAGGAACCGAACCTTGTTAGACATGGTTAGATCGATGATGAGCCAAACTGATCTTCCACTATCATTTTAGGGTTACACTCTAGAAACTGCTACGTTTACACTAAATAGGTTTCCAACTAAGTCTATGGAAAGGACACCATATGAGATGTGAACTGGAAAACATCCCGGATTATCTTTCCTCAAAATTTGGGGATGTGAGGCTTTTGTCAAACGTTTGATGTCCGATAAGCTGACTCCAAAATCAGACAAGTGTTTCTTTATGGGGTATCCAAGGGAAACCAAAGGATTTTATTTTTATAATCAAGCGGAAGGCAAAGTGTTTATTGCCCGCAACAGTGTCTTCTTAGATAAAGAGTTTCTCTCAAAAGGATTCAGTGGGAGCAAGGTGCAACTTGAAGAAATTCGGGATGTACCTGAAACGGTTTCAGCCCCCACTAAAACTTCACAGGATGAACAAGGAGTTGTAGAACCCGTTGTTGAAGAATCAGCCCACGAAGGTCTTTAAGGGTTCGTCGCGCACCTAAAAAGTTCACGCTCCTAACCACAGGGCAGCATGACGTATTGTTATTAGATAATGATGAGCCTAAGACCTATACAGAAGCAATAATGGGATCAGACTCTGAGAAATGGCTTGGAGCCATGAAATCTGAAATAGAATCCATGCACGACAATCAAGTTTGGAACTTGGTTGATCCCATTCACAGTGTAAGACCTGTGGAGTTCATATCCATAAAGCGCGATTTGTGGCGAAAGGGTTTAAACAAATTTAAAGTGTGGACTATTATGAAACATTTTCGCCCATCACGATGCTAAAGTCTATTAGGATTCTTCTAGCTATTGCTGCATTTTATGACTATGAGATATGACAAATGGATGTCAAAATGGCTTTCCTGAATGGAAACCTTAGTGAGGATATGTATATGATACAGTCTAAAGGTTTTGTCGATCCTAAAAATGCAGGAAAAATATGTAAGCTTCAAAAGTCCATTTATGGGTTGAAGCAAGCATATCGGAGTTGGAATATTTGTTTTGATGAAGTGGTCAAAGGGTTTAATTTCATCAAGAATGAAGAAGAGCCTTGTGTTTATAAAAGGGCTAGTGGGAGCGCAGTTGTATTTTTGGTCCTTTATATGGATGACATATTGTTGATCGGAAATGGCATTCCAATGTTGGAGGCCACTAAATCTTCACTAGAAAAAAGTTTCTCAATGAAGGATTTAGGTGAGGCTGCATATATTTGGGGCTTTAAGATCTATAGAGATAGATCGAAAAGGCTAATTGGATTAAGCCAAGATACATATATTGACAAGATATTGAAAAAGGTTCAATATGCAGGATTCAAAGAAGGGTTTTCTGCCAATGTCACATGGTGTTAGTCTTTGCAAGAGTCAGTGTCCCTCGACACCTGATGAGCAAGAGAAAATGAGTGCGATTCCATATGCCTCGGCTATTGGGTCCATCATGTATGCCATGCTTTATACACGCCCTGATATAGCCTATGCTCTAAGTGTTGCAAGTAGATACTAGTCAAACCCAGGAGAGGCTCACTGGGTTGCAGCCAAAAATATCCTGAAGTACTTTAGAAGAACTAAGGATAAGTTCCTAGTATTTGGAGGTGAGGAGGAGCTTGTTGTAAATGGTTACACCGATGCTAGCTTCCAAACTGATAAGGACAATTTTAGATCGCAATATGGATTTGTGTTCTACCTCAATGGAGGGGCAGTGAGATGGAAAAGTTCCAAGCAAGATACTGTAGCGAATTCCACAATGGAGGCCGAGAACATAGCAGCTTCAGAAGCTGCGAAGGAGGCTTTCTAGATTAGAAAATTTGTTTCTGAGTTAGGTGTTATTCCTAGTGCGTCCAATCCAATGGAGCTCTATTGTGATAATAGCAGTGCTATTGCACAAGCTAAGGAGCCTAGATCACACCAAAAGTCCAAACACGTACTGCGGCGCTATCACCTTATTCATGAGATAATTGATAGAGGTGATTTGAAGATTTGCAAGGTGCAAACGGATTTAAACATTGCTGATCCGCTAACGAAGGCCCTCTCACAACAAAAGCATGAGGCGCATATGAGTTCCATGGGTATTAGATATTTGCATGGTTGACTCTAGAGTGAGAGAGAGATTATTGTAATCATGTCTAAGTTTATATTTTATTCAATAAAGTGTTATTTGTTCCTTGAATGATAATTATTTACATTAATTAACAACTACGTGACTTGTTTGTGAAACCCTCTTATTTTATTATATTGTTATTCTAAATGATCTCTAGTTTTGCCGTTATGAGGAACAATGATGGCTTATAAACTAGCACATGTATTGATTGATGATCATGTTTCATAGATCATAGATATGGAGACATCAAATGAATAATGTGGACACATGTTAGGGAACATGGTGTTGGATTGACCCACTTCTAGATACTGCAGAGGTAGTTGTCTTAAATATACCATCAGTTGGTCTCGAGTGGTATACCCGCTGAATCCTTATACTTGAGATCGCCATTATTTCTCAGTATGCATAGTGGTGCACTTTGGGGCTGCCAACACTACTCCATAATTGGGTGGCTATAAATGTAGTTCTTGGGTGTATCATGAAACATGGAATGGCAATGGCATGTGAGCGGATCACGATAGAATTTGCTCCTCCTAGATAACGGGAGAGATATATCTGGGCCCTTTGATGCGGTTGGATTAAGAAAGTGCATGGTCGTGCCAAATTGATTAGAGAGTTAATCACAAAGTGACTAAAGGGTTTGTCATAAATTGTAATCCGCTGCAAGATCGAGTAAAGTGGTCAAGCTATCACAAGGGTGGCACGAAACTCGCCTTGAGCTTGACTAGTATCCTGAGGCAAAGGGGTTAGTGAATGTGTATATCCAAAGGTTTTTGCCGATACCATCTTTATGTGTGCGTAGGAGTCAGTACGCCCTACTAGCTAGGTGCCTCTGCTAATTTGTAGTGCAAGAATGCTTCTTGCAGTACAGCTATTCACACATAAACCTTACAGGTCACACATTTAAGAGGTTGGAATATTGAAAGCTTGCCTATATGATTGTCTCTAGTGCAAGTGGGAGATTGTTGGTGATGTGCCCAAAAGACAATCATAACAATTTGGATTAAGTGCCATCGGATATTGATCCATAGAGATTAAGGTTACTAATGGGCCTACGACCTGATGGTCCATTAGCGTACTCTATAAATATAAATATAGGAGGTGGGGGGCTAGAGGCGACATTCCACCACGCCCAAAACCCTCGCCGTGCGCGTGGTACTAGCACACCGGCACTCGGCGTTCCATCCCTATACGTGTGGACTCCGTGGAGGCGCTGCTGCTGTTGCTGCTGTGCTGATCGGCTACGGCGGCGCGAGGTTGTTGCTGGGATGAGGACGAGGAGATCAGTTCGTGGGACGAGATCGACTACTTTTTCTACACCGATGCGCAAGTACGTTGGATCAAACCTATTCCAACTCATCTTTCGCTGTGCTGCGCGTCTAGTGGTAATGATCTATGATCTTCTGCTTGCGAGTATGTTGGGTGTACGCAATAGTTTGTAATTGTTATAGCTAGTGTAGCCTATCTGTTTGCCATCATAGAGCACCGAATAAAGAAATACAGTATGCATAGTGCATACTTATTGTTGCCTGTGCGAGATATAAGGTTACTGGCTTGCTCGAGACCATCAAGCTTCCTGGTTTCGCTGCAGACGAGCAATGCATCGCACAACATAATGATGAAGAACGACCTGGCGTCGGGCGATGTCTGTCGGGGGTGAAGGAGCCAGCTCGGAACGCCGCGAAGCTCCCGCTGATGGGCCTCCTCCCGATTGGCAGGATTGCCACGCGGCATAATTCTGGGCGGTGTCGCACGAGCAGCGCCGTGCGGCAGCGCTGCAGAGAATTTTCCTCCAAGGCGGGAGAGGTCAGGGTGCGCGCGTGTCGTCCGGCCTCTCGGCATCCACATTGCAGCCATAAGCTCCAGCCGCATTCTGTCGAAGGCTGGAAGCACCGTACCACAGCTGTCCTCGAAAAGCCCGGCGCGGCTGCAGGCTTTCAGGTTTCAGCACACCGATGTACATAAAGCTGCGTCGGCCGCCGTCCCAGGCATCGACGTACACGTCTGCAGCCTTGTCGATCGTCGTCCATCACCATAGCGTACATCATGTCCATGCATGCCGCCCGGCCAACCGGAGAGCGCGCACGCCACGAGCAGCGGTAGCCGCGTGGCCTGCTGTCGAGATCGGATGCCTAGGGGTATGGTGTTGCCTGGCAGCTTTCTTTGGACGACTAGGACCACATACAAAGAGGCCCGGTATGCTGCGCGTGCGCCTTGCTCACCTCGTCCACGCTCCATACTCAGAGGCCACGCCGAGAGCTTCGCCACCAGCCCACCATGACCCATATGTCAGTATGGCTGCGCCTGCTCCCTCTTGTGTTCACCTGTGTTTAGCGAGCCAAGTTATTTAGCGGTTGGTGTTCGTAGAGGCTAAAAAAGCTATAGCGGACTATAGCCTAGCTAACCCATTTAGCGTTTGTGTAAATACCACGCATAAATCTATAAGTAATTTTACATATAAATACGAAATCAAAAAAATTTCATGCACTGAAGTACGTCTATAGCTTCGTTCCCTCATTACATCATTGACGAAATACTAAGTTTTATAAAAGCACAAAGTTCAATACTAAACTAACAATAAATAAAGACCAATTATATGGTTTAGCTGGCTAAATAATTTTTAATTTAAAGGCTATAGCGAAATATAGCCGGCTATTAGCGGATTTAGCCTTTCAGAGCTAAAAGATGGATATCCTAGACTTCTACTCTCTCCAAGGCTATAGCGGTGGCTATAGCCAGCTATTTAGAACCTTGGTGTTCACAAAAGTCTGTTACTGTGATCAGAAAGAGAGCCACACGTTGGTGGAGCTAGGCTCCATGATAATCTTCTTAGTTCAGGCTTTAGTACAACGCTATACTGTAGCCCGTTGTTCAAAGCACTGCGCATTAGGGCTTTTAATAAGCTCAAGCTAGCTAATCTAAATACAGATCAGTTTGATTCGACGTTTACAATCCCATAGCTAAAATTCAATGTAGCTTCCACAATCCCCCGAATAACATTAATTATGACGACAACTGAAGCAGAAACTGTCTCTGTATAATTAGTTAGATATTGTAAACACGAGTACATCGATGTTACAATGAAAACCCGGTGAGTCATGTTGAGAGGAAATCAACTAACTTTTGTAAGATGTGGACTTAGTTTGGTGCTTGGACGACCTTACTACTCCTTAACAAAGGAAGTAAGCAAATATCTGCCAGGTTTATTGTTGATTGAAGCAAATTAAACACAAGCTTTTCAATAAGCTGAAGATTGACTCATCGAAGCTGTGCCACACATAGATACATGCATGATGCAGGCACCATGTATGAAGAATAACTTGATGATGCACGCATCTGGTGGTCGATAATATATCGGTCGGCGGTCTGACGCGCATCCTCCACTTGATCTAGCACGGCTTAACGCAGACGCAGCGACGGCGGAATGTGCTGCACCTGGCAGAGGCAAACCCTTCACCACGGCACACGTTGGCGCAGTTGTCTACGTTCATGCAAAGCCCAACGAATTTGGCGCTATTCTTCTCGCACTCCCTCGCCTGCACGGCCGCCATATCTAATAGACACATATACAGAAGCACAACGCAAGGGGTTATCAGTATTACATGCATTGATTAGATACATACTAATAAGTGACATTCAGAACAAGATTGACGTTGCACACAAATGAGGAATCAAAACTATCAAATGATGCATGTGTTCCAATACATATATGCGCATTGAACTGATGCTCTTCTTTCAGAAAGTACCAGTGGTTGCGACGATCAGAAGCAGGAGGACAACGGCAGGGAAGAACTTGCGTGACGACTCCATTTCGCAGTGTCTCCACACGAAAGTACTCTCTTGGAATTTATTAAAACAACGTTTATCGAATGGCGCTTCAGAATAGGCGCACCGCTTCCTGCTTATATACGCACAGGGTACAAGCATGCAAGGCACCGCCACCACAGGAAATTTTCTACGCTCTCTATATATAACCAGCTAATTGTATCAATGGTGGAAATTGAGCTAAAATTTAGGGAGTGCGAACTCGACTTTAAATTAATTTTGAAGCTCAGTAGTGAAATAGTCTAAATATTACGACATATCCAACTAATATAACTGCATCCTAGTAAATTGGGCATCATTAGTCATTTGTTTTCTACGCCAACATGTTTTCTAGGCCGGGATCCAGATTTAAACCTGGGTATAGTACACTGGATACACAGATTACAGATATGACTGCAACTGGTTCCGATCACGAGCACGAACCCACATACATAGGATAGAAACATATCTACTGCAGCAAGATAACAGCGTGTATATAACTAAACATGTGTTGGTGGTATGTAAATTCTGGAGGGCACGCAGTTGAACAAGAGAGTATGAAGCAAAATTAAACATGGCCAGCTTCCTTTTTATGCAGCTAAATTTTATTGGAGAAGTGCATAGCACCCATAAAACTAATACTCTCTTGCTCTTTTGCTTCCCATGGGAGCTAGCTTATATGTCGATAATTGCTCACGTACATTTTGTAACTTTTTTCTTTCCATGCAATTCAACATATACACCAGAAAACACAAAGCAACACAAGAAAAACAGTGCTATTTAGGAAAACCTCTATCCATTACATGGTTTTAAATCACCGGCTAAGGCGTTTAGCGGAAGGACTGCCGTTACGATATTTAGCGGGCTAATTGCCATAGCGGCTACCCTTCCTAACAGCTATAGCCGGCCATAGCGCAGCTATAGCCGGCTATTTAAAACCTTGATCCATTGAGAGCAAGATGTTAATGGAGCTAAACAAAGAGAATCCTTTTGATCTTGAGGGAGATTGTGTAGTATGAAGATGAAGTTGAAAAGATGCATGAATCTACAATTGTTGTAATATATGTGTAGTTCACAGAAATCCTTAACGTTATTGTTGACCATTACTACTGTAGAGCATAGAGACCTGCTTTATTTGCTCGAGTCCAATATCCATGTTACATGCATGAACATAGAAAAACCTTGAGAATCCAGTGTTTGAGATGGATGTATAGTACAAGTAAAATAGCTGTCACACATACAGCAGACATCTTGTAGTACAAGTTTGGTTACACACCTCCACACAAGTTCAACTTAGGACGATTAATGGTGCAAACTATAGATAGTTGGTTCCCACATAGAAAATATTCTAGTTATTCGCAGATGTCTGCTCTGATGTATCAGTCCTTCATCATGGTTTGATCTGATTGTTGTGGATGATTCTTCGGTACTGATCCACTGAGAGGTCATGGTGGGAATCTGCCGTGGTGGCGGTCATTGGGGTATAAGCTGTACCAGCACCTGACATATCAGTGTTTGTGCCTTCAGAGTTACTGTTAACACCAATAGTATTGTTAGTTGCCAGTCCTGGCAAACTGCTAGCGGATGATGGACTCAATCCACTAGTGCCTAGCTTGCGTTCCTCTTTTAAACCTTTGCGAGAAAGTGCTGCGTGGCTCATGTATGATCCACACTCCACAGCATTGAAGGAGAACAGGACTGCCATGCTAAGTGCTATAAGAATGGTGCGTGCCTTCGTCATTTCTTTCACTGAATACACATATACCTAAATTTCATAAGAATAATATAAACGCATGTAAGTCAAGGGAATAACTATGTTACACAAACTCTTATCCTAGTATACATTGAATACTGTGGTTCAAAGAATAGGAGAGAGAACAAAAAACTAGACAGCAGATGATTATAAGCATTTCTATTGAAATATTAAATTCTATAGTAAGATTCATTGGCCATTATTGGGTCATGTTAATCAACAGATAAATAAGTAAGGAAATGATGTTATCAAGACTTCTCCAGATAAAATCAAACACTTCATGCTTTTGATGAACTGATAGTCAAAAGAATATATATGGATAAGTTTGTATAGTTAACGTACACTGGAAAAGAAATCCAAATAAATTATCTAAAACTTGTCATGTAGCTGAGAGCTTAGATAGTAGAAGAGCATATGACAATAGCATGATATAAGATAAGGGAAAAAGATTGCGAACCCTTAGATGTTGTTTGTACCATGCGTAGCTTGGAAGTATGCTTATATGTACTAAAGAGACTTATGATATATATAGGAGCAAAATGAATTGGCATTACACAACCATAAGAGTATCTTCTCACAACTAGGGTAGTGGGTTTTGTGCACGCGCACTTTTTCGCAAATAAGGATCAGAAAGCACCCGTCGAATATATTGCCACGTCGAACACGCAAATAAAGCGTGTGGCATAATTATGTCGCCAATAACTAGAAAATGATGGAATGGCACGCATACCAAAGACGCACTTTGGACATCTACAACATGCACTTTGGATGTCTAGAACTATCCATTATTCATATCATTTCATATATAGATAAGTTCTCTAGACATTACTTGCCCGAAGAAAGATAATATAATGTTAATGTCCAATAAATAGGTGATCATGATTTCCAACAAAGCCTAGTATACACGCCTATATTGTATCATTTCTTATCAAATAGTAGTCCTTGTTTGCAACTATGATTCTAAGAATACTGTTTCCAATGTTATTCCATCTTCAACACCAAAACCTATCAGCACTAGCTAGTCCTTTCCCATTCTAGCTGATATATATATATACCATGTTGGTTAACATTTATCCATCAATATATATGCTTTATGAAAGCATATCTAGTGAGTCCAGTCCATTCAGTAATGTATTCCATTCTTATTGCAGCTATGAGCTACATCAAGATATGGAGAATTCATGGGTATATAATGGTTACCAAAATAATTCCATGGTAGTAGCTAACTTCTAATTGTGGATCATGATGCAGACTTGTTTAATTAGCTCTTCCATATCATCTTTAATTTAGTGCTGAGATGTAACTGCTAACGTGAAAACTTATTCATCACATTAAATAGGTTTTAGTTGTACAATCTACACAGTAAAAATTAAAAAATAAACTGCTGGATAACCGTGGCCTAACCATCAGCAATAAAGACGACGTGAATCACGCAAAGACCTATGTTCTATGGCTTTCTGCTGCATACACAGCTTGACCATGCAGATTGCAGTATTAAAAAAAAAACATGTCTAGAAGCTTGACAGCATTGTCGACAACTTTGCAGGCTTTCACAAATCTGCAGCATCATGATTCAGAGTGCCTTTAAAGGAGCTATATGCCTGCAGCCTGCTCTAGCAGCAGATCAAACAGAAACTTTTATTTTTCAGACAACATTGCCAGTGCTAGCAAATCATGATAATATATTTACTGATGTTCACGACATGAAGCCGTAGATCTTGTTGAATGGTTCCAGAGACAAACAGATAGATTATAAGAGTTCACCACTCTGTCTGACGCATGGAATTCTCCAATTTTCTAATTGGCTTCTGGTCATTCCAGGCTTCCAGCTATGTTAGACATGCCTACCACCAGCTAGAAAGAAAAGGCAATATAGCTAGCTCCATGAGACAATTATCCCACTATTCATGAGCAATCGAGTACACACCTTGCCTCTAGCATTTCTTTTATTTACCAATTGCAATTATGGTTACCTTTATTTTATTGTTTGTCACCTGGTAGTCACCACCATATGCAATTCATCACCATGATTCCATCTAAATTTCTAGCTGTTCAAGCTGTAGTCCATGAGCTTTACTAATAACAACAACATCTCATGGTGTTCCCAAACCTAGCTACTGCTACGATATATAGGTTCAAAAGAATTAGTTTTTAAAAGAAATATTCCTCCTGAAGAAAGATCGACCTCTGTAACTGCTTCATTGAATATTAGATCATGATGTGATTGGATAGCCTAGTATGACTGATCAAGTACTAGGTTCTGTCTTTTCGTATTATAAACATCATCACAGAAAAGATTCAAGTGCTAACAATAACTACAGTTAATCTTGTAGTAATACAGCGAACATTGTGTCTACTTTGATTTGTTTCCTCTTAAACATCTATATGCAAACCATTGTCGTTTTAAAACAAAAGAAACTAAGATTGAAGCATGTATACTAACTTTACAGATTCTAATATATATCACTACCGGAAAAAAGATCTTTGCCGAGTGTTAAGTATTTTGCCGAGTGTTTTTTTTCCGGCACTCGGCAAAGAGCGTCTTTGCCGAGTGCCGAAAACGACACTCGGCAAAGACGTCTTTGCCGAGTGCCTTTTTCAGACACTCGGAAAAGATAATTTTCAAATCATATTTTGAAGTAGTAAATTAATTCAAATAAAAATATTTTCAACTACAAAGTTGTATAACTCGTCAAGATGCATAATTTTTGTTTTGGACATTTCTTCATTTGATAAAATAAATATAAATTTGTTCACAAAACATATATATCTCTCGTAGTTTATGAAACTATAAGAGAGATATATAAGATTTGTGAACAATATTAGAATTATCATGTCAGATGAAGAAATAACAAAATAACGAAAATAAACTTTGTAGATCTTGAGAAGTTATAAGATTTTACAGTTGGCAATATTTTAATTTGAAGTCATCTTATCAACAAAAACTATATGTGAATATAGAAAATTTAAAATTCGAATTTTGCAAATGATCTTGAATGGAAAAACCATCGAAATTAAAGTTGTAGACCTCAAAAAGTTAAAAAAGTTTGTAGTTGACAACTTTTTGATTTGAAATCATTGTGTCATATTAAAATACGTTTGAAGTTTTCAAATTTGAAATTCAAATTTTGTAAACGATCTCGGATGAAGAAACTACCAAAATAAAAGTTGTAGATCTCGAAAAGTTATGCCACTTTGTAGTTAACAACTTTTTCATTTGAATTTAGTTACTATCTCAAACAAATAATTTATACTCGGTTAATCATAATATGTGGAGAATAAAAACGTAATGTTGACACACATGGTTCAATGGTGCAGTGGTAGAGGGAGTTGTTTATGTGCACGAGGTCATGAGTTCGAATCCTATCATCAACAACTTATGGAAAATTGCTGAAAAAATGTGCAACCCATTAGATGGGTCACATGCCTCCCCTAATAATTTTTTTTTCCTGTGTCATCTTTTGGATATTTTTCCGATTTATATTTTGCCGAGTGCTTCTCTTTGCCGAGTGCTTTTTTGGCACTCGGCAAAAAGGCACTCGGCAAAGACGTCTTTGCCGACGAAATCTTCGCCAAGTACCCTTTACCGAGTGTTACACTCGGCAAAGCATTTTTTTTTCCTGTGTCATCTTTTGGATATTTTTCCGATTTACATTTTGCCGAGTGCTTTTTGGCACTCGGCAAAGGGTACTTGGCGAAGATTTCGTCGGCAAAGACGTCTTTGCCAAGTACCCTTTGCCGAGTGTTACACTCGGCAAAGCACGTGCCGAGTGTAATCGGGGCTTTGACGAGTGTCCCAGAACTCGGCAAAGCCCCTGAATCCGGTAGTGTATGCAAACATTTCAATGGAACATTTTTGTTAGAAACAGCATAGCACCTAATAAATCTAAGCAAATAAAATAAACACAGGCAGAAAAGGGCATACCAGTGTCCCTATCTGATATGCAACTGATACATTATTGCACCAATCCTTCAAATTTTCTTGATGGCCTTCTTGCACCAATCTTCTTCGACGGGAGCGATTATATTAGATGCAACGTGCAGTTACATCCCTGATCTTTTTACAAGAAGAACCTGAAGGGCCTCCCGGGGGGGGGGGGGGGGGGTGATTACACTGCAACACATAGATGCATTCTTCACGATGCTGCCAATCCATCGAGGTCCCTGATGAATCCTTGTTTCAGTGTATACTTAAACTGCAAACCTACATGTATTTTCAGTCATCCAGGTGATGCTGTTCAACTACGCACCATAAACATGCCTAACCTTCACTTAACAAGTGAACGTACATTGCGATATGAACTTTCCATAACAAATTGATCATTGCTATATTGTATTCTTAAGAAGAAGAAAGAACAAAACTGTTTTCCTTGAACAAACAATTAGAAGAGAGAATTAGTGTTATTTTTCATTGAAAAAGAGAACTATTGCACATTAAATTTAGTGGATTCCGATCACGCGCATTATCTGAGCAATAGTAGTCCACATCACATAAGAACCGTAATAGCCCACGGCACATAACTTTTGTCAAATTTAGCACACGATGAGGTGAACATTAATTTTGCCTCCAATAAATACGAAAATGTTCGATTGACACGTTTAAACAACTCACTTTTCCTTGATCGAATAAAAGAGTTATGCATCATGTTTATATCTTCTTTGCTATTATTATGTTATTTTTCAATCCATGGGAACAATTCATTGCACTTTAGTAAACACATAACTGTTTCTATTTGTCTCCCCTAAAAAAACTGTTTCTATTTCTCTCCTAAAAGACTGATTTACTGACTACAAAGATCTCTCATGAATAAAGTGTATCAGTAGCTTACTGATAATTCTAGAATAAGGATGGGGCATGTCCCATACCTTACATCTGTTGTGATATACTCGGACTTGAGTAGGACTAGTCAGTATAGAAAGAAACCACCCTAGTAGTACTCGGGTAGGACATCTAAGCTAGTACCAGGATTCCATGTAACCCTGTCTTCCAGACTATATAAGGACGAGTAGAGACGCCCTCCAAAGACAACATATTAATCTACACCTAAAGCAATACAAACCACCACATAGGACATAGGGTATTACGCACATTGTGGCCCGAACCTATCTAAGTTTCATGTTCCTTACACCTTCGAGTTACTGTAATCTCGGGGACACCCTGCCTACAACTCTAATACCTTAGGGTATCCTTAGGTAGGCTTGGCGGAAAAATACCGACAGCTTGCGCGCCAGGTAGTGGTGTTCAGCAAAGATCCCTTTGTGAACTCGAGGGCATCGTTCAACTTCACCACCATTGCGCTCGAGGAGGGCGCGACTTTCTTCTTCGGCTCCTGGTCTGCATCACCAACGGCGCCGGCGATTTCCGTCAGCACCTCGTCGACACTAGGAAGCCGGAAGCATCTGCATCCACTCCTCGTCCAATCATCGACGACCTTGTCGAAGATCTCGACGAGTTTCAACTATCTGATTTGATCAAAACCCCGACGATCTCGACTACTCGGCTTGAATTTAGCTCGCGCTGCAACATTGACATGCTACTTATCTTGACTAAAAACTAGTCGGGGATGGCTGCTGCACGCTCAACACTAGTCGGAACTGACTTCGACTAGATGGCTTCATCGACAATCGCCCACGAATCAAGCTAAGTCACTTATTCCTTACCAAACTTGTTCTCCATAGGATCGGCTACTTATATATGTACGTCTCTTGATGGGCATGAAACCCTCCAGAGCTACACTTCACTGCCTACTTTTTGCGCAACTACATTCTCTTTGTCGCAATGTCGACTACTTATTTGTGCATGTTATCTTCTCTTAATGGTCGCTAATCTACTCGAGTAGCAAATGCTTTAATCAGTCATGACCTAAGCGACTCATACATGTTATGAGCGATGGCTAGAAAGGGACCAAGTGATTAACGTAAAAGGTGGACTACTCGGGAGATTTAGATGATATAAAAAAGAGGTCGACACAGTAAACTTATTTTTACACCGAATAAATTTTGGTATCTTCGCATTACACTGAAGATACCGCACATTTGCAAAATGTTGAAATATTGCACGGTAGAATGGGTTATTGAACTTGCAGAACGTTTCTACCAAAAACAAGGATTTAACGTCCATAAGATAACATTTTAATTGGAGATGTGTCCAAATGGAAATTTATATGAGGTCAAGAACTCCACAAAGTTTCACTTGGATCAAGTCGCTACATCAGAATTCGTGGAAATTTGAAAACTCGTCTGTATAGAATCTGACATTCTGAACAGCCCCTTTTCTTATCAGTTTTCAGAAACAACGAAATAACTATCTTGATATTCACAGCTAGGTTATTATTTATGCTCATCTGATAAAATTTAGCCAACTTTTGAATTATGTATCATTATGTGTTTTCCCACTGCCCCTTGGGACCATATAAACTAGCTTCAGTTTTCGTGGTAGGACATAGATACCTAGAAAAAAAAAGGAGAAACCAGTAAAGCCTACCCTGAAAATTTATATCAAAGCCAGTAAGAACTTTATCTGGTGAAGGCCACTTGTTAGCGCACACAAGACATCTTTTATTGATTAAATAGCATATGCTCAGGACGATTACATGGCATTTGATGGAGCCCTAGAGATTATTTCGATGTGTATAAAATCAGATGACACAAGGGCCACGAAACCTGCTGATACAGCATACTATTATAGGATAACATGTATACGCGTGGAAGGACATACATCTAAGAACCTTAGGGAACACAGCCATTAAGACCGAAGCTAAGGTACATATCATGGACGACGGATGTGGCTTATGAAGTTGTTGTACTCATTGACAGAGACCACACGGCTTGAATCAGTAGAGACAGAAGCCGAATTAAGACTGGTTTCTGCTATCAGCTTCCTTCCTAGCGTCATGCCCCCTGCAATGCTTGTTCCACCATCTCTTCCATAAGAATTTGGGAGCAAGGTGGTTTCTTCAGGCTTAATTCCATTAGTTGCATGACCGAAGTATGGAATTGTGAACATCAAGTTCATCAAAATGAGCAGTACCACAGTAGCAGACTTCATCTGTGGCAAATATAAATGTTGGATATGTGTACTTGAGATAAAATTTTCTAGCATAAAAATGCAAAATAGTTTGAATTCTACTGAAGAACCTGACGGAGCTCGCAATAAGAACAAAAAGACTCACCCGACTTATCTTGATTAGTTGAAGGTTTGTGTTGGTGATAACCAAAGACAAAGTTGGGTGGGCTATATATAGCCATATTGATACAAAAGCACCTGTCTGGATGATGAGGACGCTCATAAAACTACGGAACTGGGGATGGTGAGCCTGGATGCCAACCCTTGCTGCGGCCTTGTCCCGGCCGCGCCTCCCATAGTTGTGTCACGCCCAGCTCCACCTCTTCTTCCCTGTGCGCCTATAAAATGGCTGCACCGAGCCCCTGCTCACATGTATCCGAGTACCACCACCACCGCGCCATTAGCGCCGCTACTCGACCTCACCGTCGAGCCCCAATTTCTACTCCTCCTCCGCCCAAACCGAGGCTCTAAACAGGTCGCCCTCGACCTGCTGGTACTCCCCAACTTCCCCACGCCGCCCTCCCTCGCTGGACCACCGCCGCCCACCGCCCGCACCTTGCCGCAGCTCGTGCTCACCGGCGGCAGCCCAACTCTGGCCACCCCAGCCCCAACCGAGCACACCAACAGACTTCCCTCGACCTCCTCATGCTCCCCCACCCGTTTCCCCTCGCCGCCGACTAGTTTCCTCGTCAGGATTTGACCGCCAACCATGGCAGCCCTGCTCAGGGAATACATTGCAATTGCCAAGTTCTTTTTAGGGTTCTTTCTGCTAGATCTAGGGACCTATCTGCGAGAATACGAGTACTTTTATTTTCAAGAGGCTCTCAATTGTAAAATCAATCTAAAATCATAAAAAAATCAGAAAAATGCCAACTAAAATTTGTTGTGACCCTCTTGATAAATCCTACAACTTTTGCGCAGAAGGATGATTAGTTATAAACTATAACTTGATCTAAAATTAATCTTGTTTTAAATAGTCCATAAATGTATCTCTTGATCTAGGACTGTAATGTAACACCCTGAAAAGTCACCAAAAATAAATCACGCGCTAGAGTGTTTCGTTCAAAAACTGTTCGCCGTCAAAGCCCGTTCAAACCCTAGCCCTAACCCTCTCCGTTTTTTCCCCGCCATCCTGACGACCGACACCGAACTCGACCGCTGTCCCATCCTCTTTTCCTCGCACCAAGTGCGTCGCCTGCCCGTTGCCCTCGCGTGGCCGACCGGCCGTAGTGACCGCCGCAAATAGCGCCGGCACGAGTCCTCTCTCTCTCTTTTTCCCTCTCCTTCTCTTTTTCTCTCTCCATTTCTTTTCTCTATTTTCCTCCTATTTTCTTTTTCCTCTTCCTTTCCTTTTCCCTCCCCTTTCTTTCTCCCCTTTTTCCTTTTTCCTTTTCCTTTCTTTTCTTTCTTCTCCCCCCTCCTCCCTTCTCTCTCTCCTTCCTTTCCCCCTTGCCGCGCGCCCGAGTGCCGCTCGGCCGCGCGCCGGTCCTGCCCACGCCGCGCACGAGCCCTGCCCCGGCCTCCCTCCACAACGCGCACGCGCAACGCGTGGCCGTGCACCACACCGTGCCGCCCGCCACTCGCACCCCCGCCCCTGGCCCGCGTATCGCCACGCCGTGCGCGCACGTGCGCGCCCTCCCCTGCGCGTGGCCGCGCCGCCCGTCGCCTGCCGCGCCACCCGCCGCGCGCGCCGCTGCTGCCGTGCTCCGCACTGTGCCTCGCACTGCACCCACGTGCACCGCACGCCGCACCACGACGACCGCAAGCAGCCGAACGCCATTAATGGCGCCCACCGAGCTCGACGACCGGCCACCGCACGGCCCCCTCCTCCCCACCGCCTCATTTCGCCTATAAATAGGCCCTCGCCCCGCTCACCCTTCCCCCACGGCCTCCACCGCCACCGCCCGCCGCCTTCCTAGCCCCCAACGCCGCCACACCGAGCCGCCTAGCGCCGCCACCTCCTGCTCCCGTGGGCACGCCCCCTCGCTCCATCTCGGTCCAAGGTGAGGCCGGGGATGGAATCCCATTGCCCCCCTCTCTCTTCTGCCTCCACCCTTGGCCGCCGCCGCGCCCTTGGCCGCCGGAATCGGCCGGCACAGGAGCCCCCCCTCCTCTGTTTCCTGTCAATGAGAGTAGGAAGAAGGAGGGCAGATTTGCCCAAAGCCCCCTGTCCTTTCCCCTAATCTTTAAGGAACCCCCACCTCTCTTTAGCCTTTTTCCAAAGAAACCCCTTCAACATTCCTAATTGCAGATAAACCCTCACCCATATAAACACATTTATAAATAAACCCTTATCTTTTTCCAGGATAACCCAAACCTTCCCCGAAATTCCAAACAAGTCCTTTTTCAGTAATTACAAACAAGTCCCTAGGCCCTTGTTTAGACCCTAACACCCCGTTAACTTATCATTTTATGTACCAAACGATATCCAATCAACCCGAAACTTTACCACACCCTTTCTAGTATAGTTGTAACCATGCCATTAAGAAACCACCCAAAAATATTACCCCTATCTCCATAACTAAATTATTTCTGATTTAAGCTCAACGATAAAAGCTTTTAGTTCTTTCGCTTGATTGTGTGCCTGTTTATTTGCGTCGTAGGACACGGAGTGAACAAGG
The DNA here is from genome assembly GCF_002211085.1 of Panicum hallii. Taxonomy (NCBI): domain Eukaryota; kingdom Viridiplantae; phylum Streptophyta; class Magnoliopsida; order Poales; family Poaceae; genus Panicum; species Panicum hallii. Next base: position 9,579,703 of record NC_038048.1, read on the forward strand.
AAGGTCCCGACTGTGATCAAGCGAACGAGGACCAGTTCTGTGACCCCGAACCCAAGGGACAGTGCTTCGATCAGGACCTCGCGCAAGGATTTGATGATGGCAAGTTCAATCCCGCCCTTTGATGCATGTTTCTGTCCTAGTTTTTATAAACACAACCCATTGGCCTATTTTATAAAATTGCATGTGTTTTGCTGAAAACATGGTAGGATAGCCACCCCTTGTTCGTGATGACCATTCCTTGACCACCTGGTGTTATAGGGAATATGTGTGCGTGTGTGGGAACAGATAAAATGTGGTTTCGAAAAATGAGTCAGACGGGATGGATGGCATTTCAGTGTGAATTGCCGTTGGTGTGCTCGTACCTATGTGGTTGGACAAGGAAGGGAGATATCCATCTTGTCACCCCTAAGGACCAGGTTGATGTGTCATCTCACCTAGCTTCCTGTCGTGCAAACCACTTGACCGTTGTATGGGCAACGGCTTAGCATAAACCCCACTAGTTAGTCTGATAGCCATCAGGAGAGCTGAGAGCAACGGGTGATCAAGGAGAAGGGATAAGCCCTGTGTGACTTATGCCCCGGTTAAAACCTCAGAGATAGGTCGAATGACCCCTTGATGGACCCCGTGGTGGCTAGTCAGGTCTAGCTAAGGTGGGTAATGGTTTTGTTGGGATCTGCACCAACACTAAGGTGATCGTGCTGTGGTACCCCACCTGTGGGTAAAGTTGCACACCTCTGCAGAGTTAAAATCTATTCGAATAGCCGTGCCCATGGTATTGGGCAAGTTATGGTGTGGTAACATAATTAGTGTTTCTCTCTGGAGAGGGTTGGACTAGTGTGGGTCGGTTGGGAAGTGCCCGGCAGTTGTGCCGTGTGCTATGGCGGACGGGGAGTCCGGTAGCAGCTCAAAACTTGGATTTTGTGTGGATCAACATCACGTGCTCCTTGGTACTAGAAAACTTGTTTTGAAAAATGTTTTTGAAGGAACCTTTGTATACAACCGGGTTTTCCGCAAATGAACCATAACTTTATTCTTGGACTATCCTGTGCATTGATTTCTGTTATATCCCCCTCCATGGGTGTGATTGGACTTGCTGAGTACGTTTGTACTCACCCCACTCTTACTTTTTACAGCAGAAGATCCAGATTACCTCCCCGAAGACGTCGAGTAGGGTTCCGTCCTGCACCCAGTCTTGCCTGTGGTTAAGGCCACCGCTGGAGTTCCGCATGGCGCAAGACTCTGATGACCCTCTTTTCGTAGCTAGTGTAGTAGTGTGGGTTTTAGTCGTAGTCCTCGCGATAGTGGCGCTTCACTGCCCATTACCGCGTAGAGTTATACGGTGATGTACCATCTGATGTAATAAAAGTGTTATCAGCCTCCTGGGACTGATAAAGCATCACTTTTAAGTCTTCGCTGATGAGGGGACGCTTCAGGTGGTATCAGAGCCGTAGGATGTGACCCCAGAAACGAGACCCTTTTTCAGGCCCCAGGACTTGTTCTAACTTAGCTCTTTTCTTGCGCAAACACTCACCACTGGTTCTTGTCCTATTCCAGATGGCTGACGATGGATGGGTTGACGGAATCTGCCACGCAGAGCCCGGCCTTCCTAAGTTATTAATACTCAGCCTGGAACGCATCGGAGTTATGGAACCACCAGAGTATGCCTATCGGGAATACACCTCCAAGGGCACCCTTCGGTGCGACATGATGGTCTTTGTGGGAAAAAGCACCCGCTACCCTGATGTGGACCCCTGGTTCATCTCCACCTCTGGCTTTCGCTTCCCTGACACCTACCGAAAGGCCGCCCGTAAAGCCCTGTGACGACTGCATGTGATCTACAAGCACCACCTTCAGCGGACTCCTATGGGATTTTTCCCACCTACTGAAGGAAGAGGACGCACTTGGATTGCCCGGATGAGAGGACTCGGAAGAGAGGAAGAAGAGCTAGAAGACACGGTCTCCCATCTATCCATCTACCTTACCGGCTTGGATGAACTCTACCGCGAACAGGCGGCACAACTAAAGCAACAAATCCATAGGGCAGAAAAAGCAACCCAAGAACTGGAAGAACAACAGATAAGGGCCGCACGAGCTGAGTATGCTGGTTTGTTGTGTGCTGTTTGTTTGTGTGACTACCGGCAGGAGGCCCCGGAATGTCACGGGGGCCCCCCGTAGCCAGAACCCCGCAGCCGCTGGTGCTGGAGCACAGCCTGTTGGACAAGATCTTCCTCAGGGAGAACAGGAAGTAAGCCAGAACTGAGGAGAAAATCAAGGAGGAGAGCAACTACCACCACCCCCACCCCTCGGAGACCTAGCACAGATAATCCACAACTAGACCCTTATACTGGAAACGCTGGCCAATGCCCTCATTAACCGGCAACCACGAGGGTAGAACATGAATGACAAGCTGACAGCTTTTCTAAGGACCAAGCCGCCCACCTTTGCTGGATCCTGCAACCCCTTGGATGCAGATGACTGGTTACGAGTAATTCAGAGGAAACTCGAACCGTTTGAATGCCAGGACCGAGATAAAGTCCTTCTGGCAGCCCACCAACTCACCGGAACCGCATTGGCTTGGTGGGAGAATTATTGTGCCGCAGCCGAGGATGCCTCTACCATCACTTGGGAGGAATTCATGAGGGAGTTCCGCCGTTATCACATCCCTTCGGCCACCATGAAGCGCAAGGCGGATGAGTTCCGCGCATTGCAGCAAGGAAGCATGACGGTGGAAGAGTACACCCACCGGTTCATAGAGTTAGCCCGATATGCACCGGAGGAAGTGAACGACGATGACAAGAAACAAGACATGTTCAAGAAGGGACTAAACCCAGAACTCCGGACCTTGCTTACCCCTCAGATCTATCCTGATTTCAACACCCTGATGAACAAGGCTATCCTTACGGAAAGGGCCAAAACCGAAGAGAGGAAGGATAACAAACGCAAATTCCTGGAAAGTAAGGCCCGCCAACAGGACCGATTCCAAAAGCCGAGGAACTTCAGCTACACTGCACCAAGATCTCAGGCCCCAATGCAGTATAGGACTCAGTCTCAAGTGACAGGACCACGGGCCCCTGACACACAGCCTAGGAGCCAGAGTACCATGAGGGCCCCGCAAAGCACTACAAGCCTGGTCGCCTCCGACAACAACAATGTTAAGGCCTGTTTTAATTGCCGTGAGATAGGGCATTTCATAGCCAATTGCCCTTATGCCAATAATAAGCCAGCTACATCAGTCTTCTCCAACACGGTGAATGGACCCAGACCAGCCCTGACCGGTGCCAACCGAGTGCTGATCCGCAACAACAACAACAGTCAACGGATGAAGCAGCCCCAGCAATCATTTGGACGAGCCCGCGTCAATCACATTGACGTGCAGGAGGCTCAAGAAGCTCAGGGCGTAGTGCTCGGTGAGTACCTAGTCAACTCAGCACTAGCAATAGTACTATTTGATTCTGGAGCATCGCACTTGTTCATATCCTCAAGTTTTGTGGAAAAACATAAAATACCTACAGTACTACTAAGAATACCCCTATTAACCCGGACGCCTGGAGGCGACATCAATTGTCAATTAGGTTGTCCACGGGTAAGGATCAATTTAAGTGGGGTAGAATTTCTAGCAGACTTGGTAGTGCTTAAGTCTGGGGAAATAGACGTGATCCTTGGAATGGACTGGTTAAGCCGACACAATGGTCTCATAGGCTGTACTGATGAAGTGGTACACCTAACAAACCCCGAAGGAGTACAAGTAATCTGCCATACCCGGGAAAGTGAGTTTAACTCGATGGTGTTTAGCATGGAAGCCAAGCCCTTAGAAGAAGTCCCGGTAGTAAACAAATACCCAGATGTCTTCCCCGAAGAACTTCCCGGTATGCCATCGGATAGGGATATAGAGTTCGTCATTGACCTTATCCCTGGGACCTCCCCTATAGACAAGAGACCCTATAGGATGGCGGCCTCTTAGTTGACGGAATTAAAGAAGCAACTAGAAGAACTGCAACGAATTGGCTTCATCAGACCAAGCTCGTCGCCCTGGGGAGCCCCAGTTCTGTTTGTCAAGAAGAAAGATGGGAGTATGAGGTTGTGTGTAGATTACCGGGCACTGAATGAGGTTACCATTAAGAATAAGTACCCCCTCCCCAGGATTGATGACCTTTTCGATCAGCTAAAAGGAGCCAAGTACTTTTCCAAGATCGATCTAAGGTCAAGATATTTTTAGCTCAAGATTAGAGAAAGTGACATCCCTAAGACAGCTTTTGTCACTCGTTACGGGCAGTTTGAGTTCACCGTAATGTCCTTCGGACTAACCAATGCCCCTGCCTATTTTATGAACCTCATGAATAAAGTATTTATGGACGAGCTAGATAAGTTTGTCGTAGTCTTTATCGACGACATACTTGTCTACTCCAAGAGTATGCAGGAACATGAGCAACACCTGCAGGTAGTATTGGAAAAGCTGAGAATACATAGGCTATATGCCAAGTTTAGTAAGTGTGAATTCTGGCTGGAGAGAGTAGCTTTCCTTGGTCACAATCTGACCGCGGAAGGTGTAGCAGTAGACCCAGAGAAGGTCGAAGCAGTTTCCAACTGGCAGCGACCGACTAATGTTAGTGGAATCAGGAGTTTTCTTGGATTAGCTGGGTACTATCGGAGATTTATCGAGGGTTTCTCCAAGATAGCCCGACCCATGACGGAACTTCTTAAGAAAGAGAAGAAGTTTGCCTGGACAGAATCTTGTGAAAGAAGTTTTCAAGAATTGAAGCAAAGGTTGACAACCGCCCCAGTGCTGACCCTGCCGGACATTCATCGGGATTTTGTCATTTATTGTGACGCATCCCGACAAGGATTAGGATGTGTGCTGATGCAAGACAGGAAAGTCGTTGCATATGCTTCCCGCCAACTCAGGACTCATGAGCAGAACTATCCGACCCATGATTTGGAATTTGCAGCCGTAGTGCATGCCCTTAAGATTTGGAGGCACTACTTGATTGGAAATAAGTGTGAGATTTACACCGACCATAAGAGTCTGAAGTATATCTTCACCTAGCCGGATTTGAACTTCAGGCAGAGAAGATGGTTGGAGTTGATTAAGGACTACAATTTGGAAATCCATTATCACCCCAGAAAAGCGAACGTGGTAGCCGATGCCTTAAGCCGGAAATCCTATGGAGCCAAAGATGACAACCATCTGCGCGAGGAAATGGCACGATTAAATGTGCACATTGTTCCTCGAGGTTCCAGCCATGTGTTGAACATCCAATCAACACTAGAGGATAGAATTAGAGAGGCTCAACGCTCGGATCAGGAGTTAACAAAGATCTGCAAACAAACTGGAGAAAACAAAGAATCGGGTTTCAGAGTGGACGATAAGGGAACGTTGTGGTACGAGAATAGGATTTGTGTACCCCAGAATGGAGACTTCCGGCAGATAATCATGGACAAAGCCCATAACTCGGCCTACTCCATCCACCCAGGATCCACCAAAATGTATATGGACATAAGGCAAAAATATTGGTGGTATGGAATGAAGGCGGATATTGCCCATTTGTGGCCCATTGTGATACTTGTCAAAGGATCAAGGCCGAACATCAAAAGCCAGCAGGATTATTGCAACCCCTACCCATTCCAGTTTGGAAATGGGATGAGATAGGAATGGACTTTGTAGTGGGCCTACCTAGAACATAGAAGGGACACGATTCCATATGGGTAATAGTGGACCGACTCACTAAATCGGCTCATTTCATACCCGTACGAACTAATTACGGTGGAGAAAAGCTGGCAAAGCTTTATGTGGAAAACATAGTAAAGTTACATGGAGTGCCTAGCAGAATTGTCTCAGATAGAGGAACCCAATTCACCTCTAGGTTTTGGAAAAGCTTGCATCAAGCCATGGGCACCAAGTTAGATTTTAGCTCCGCATATCACCCACAGACGGATGGTCAAACCGAAAGGGTAAATCAGATTATGGAAGATATGCTGAGAGCATGCGTCCTGACCTACGGAAAGGACTGGGAGCAGAGTCTGCCTTATGCAGAATTCCCGTACAATAATAGTTACCAAACCAGCTTGGGTATGTTACCATTCGAAGATCTCTATGGAAGGAAGTGCAAAACTCCCCTAATCTGGTCAAAAGTTGGAGAACGTGCCCTAGTGGGACCCGCACTTATAAAAGAAGCAGAGGAAAAAGTAGCAGAGATCCACGAGAAATTGAAAGCAGCTCAGTCCCGACAAAAAGAGCTACGCAGATAAGAAGAGGCGAGAAATAAGTTTCAACCCAGGAGATTTTGCTTATCTCAAGGTCTCACCTATTCGAGGGACCCGAAGGTTTCAAGTACAAGGAAAGCTAGCCCCTCGGTACATTGGACCGTACCAAGTTCTGAAGAAAGTCGGAGCCGTAGCATATCAATTGGAGCTACCAAGAGAAATGGAAGATATACACCCAGTGTTTCATATCTCGCAACTCAGAAGGTGTTTGAGAGTACCCGAGATAGAACACGTGCCAACAGAGGCAATAGACCTGCAACCGGATCTATGATACCAGGAGATACCAGTCAAGATTTTGGACACGGTCACTAGGAGGACAAGGAATTCCGAAGTACGAATCTGTAGAGTTCAGTGGAGCAGACATGGAGTAGAAGAAGCGACATGGGAACGCGAAGATGCCCTAAAGAAGGAGTTTCCCCATCTGTTTAGGAACCAGTCGAATCTCGAGGACGAGATCCATTTTAAGTGGGGTAGGTTTGTAACACCCTGAAAAGTCACCAAAAATAAATCACGCGCTAGAGTGTTTCGTTCAAAAACTGTTCGCCGTCAAAGCCCGTTCAAACCCTAGCCCTAACCCTCTCCGTTTTTTCCCCGCCATCCTGACGACCGACACCGAACTCGACCGCTGTCCCATCCTCTTTTCCTCGTACCAAGTGCGTCGCCTGCCCGTTGCCCTCGCGTGGCCGACCGGCCGTAGTGACCGCCGCAAATAGCGCCGGCACGAGTCCTCTCTCTCTTTTTCCCTCTCCTTCTCTTTTTCTCTCTCCATTTCTTTTCTCTATTTTCCTCCTATTTTCTTTTTCCTCTTCCTTTCCTTTTCCCTCCCCTTTCTTTCTCCCCTTTTTCCTTTTTCCTTTTCCTTTCTTTTCTTTCTTCTCCCCCCTCCTCCCTTCTCTCTCCTTCCTTTCCCCCTTGCCGCGCGCCCGAGCGCCACTCGGCCGCGCGCCAGTCCTGCCCACGCTGCGCACGAGCCCTGCCCCGACCTCCCTCCACGATGCGCACGCGCCACGCCGTGCCACCCGTCGCTCGCACCCCCGCCCCTGGCCCGCGCCTCGCCGCGCCGTGCGCGCACGCGCGCGCCCTCCCCTGCGCGTGGCCGCGCCGCCCGTCGCCTGCCGCGCCACCCGCCGCGCGCGCCGCTGCTGCCGTGCTCCGCACTGTGCCTCGCACTGCACCCACGTGCACCGCACGCCGCACCACGACAACTGCAAGCAGCCGAACGCCATTAATGGCGCCCACCGAGCTCGACGACCGGCCACCACACGGCCCCCTCCTCCCCACCACCTCATTTCACCTATAAATAGGCCCTCGCCCCGCTCACCCTTCCCCACGGCCTCCACCGCCACCGCCCGCCGCCTTCCTAGCCCCCAACGCCGCCACACCGAGCCGCCTAGCGCCGCCGCCTCCTGCTCCCGTGGGCACGCCCCCTCGCTCCATCTCGGTCCAAGGTGAGGCCGGGGATGGAATCCCCTTGCCCCCCTCTCTCTTCTGCCTCCACCCCCGGCCGCCGCCGCGCCCTTGGCCGCCGAAATCGGTCGGCGCAGGAGCCCCCCCCCTCCTCTGTTTCCTGTCAATGAGAGGAGGAAGAAGGAGGGCAGATTTTCCCAAAGCCCCCTGTCCTTTCCCGTAATCTTTAAGGAACCCCCACCTCTCTTTAGCCTTTTTCCAAAGAAACCCCTTCAACATTCCTAATTGCAGATAAACCCTCACCCATATAAACACATTTATAAATAACCCTTATATTTTTCCAGGATAACCCAAACCTTCCCTGAAATTCCAAACGAGTCCTTTTCAATAATTACAAACAAGTCCCTAGGCCCTTGTTTAGACCCTAACACCCCGTTAACTTATCATTTTATGTACCAAACGATATCCGATCAACCCGAAACTTTACCACGCCCTTTCTAGTATAGTTCTAACCATGCCATTAAGAAACCACCCAAAAATATTACCCCTATCTCCATAACTAAATTATTTCCAATTTAAGCTCAACGATAAAAGCTTTTAGTTCTTTCGCTTGATTGTGTGCCTGTTTATTTGCGTCGTAGGACACGGAGTGAACGAGGAAGGTCCTGATTGTGATCAAGCGAATGAGGACCAGTTCTGCGACCCCGAACCCGAGGGACAGTGCTTCGATCAGGACCTCCCGCAAGGATTTGATGATGGCAAGTTCAATCCCGCCCTTTGATGCATATTTCTGTCCTAGTTTTTATAAACACAACCCATTGGCCTATTTTATAAAATTGCATGTGTTTTGCTGAAAACATGGTAGGATAGCCACCCCTTGTTCGCGATGACCATTCCTTGACCACCTGGTGTTATAGGGAATATGTGTGCATGTGTGGGAAGAGATAAAATGTGGTTTCGAAAAATGAGTCAGACGGGATGGATGGCATTTCGGTGTGAATTGCCGTTGGTGTGGTTGGGCAAGGAAGGGAGATATCCATCTTGTCACCCCTAAGGACCGAGTTGATGTGTCATCTCACCTAGCTTCCTGTCATGCAAATCACTTGACCGTTGTATGGGCAACGGCTTAGCATAAACCCCACTAGTTAGTCTAATAGCCATCAGGAGAGCTGTTTGCAACGGGTGATCAAGGAGAAGGGATAAGCCCTGTGTGACTTATGCCCCGGTTAAAACCTCAGAGATAGGTCGAATGACCCCTTGATGGACCCTGTGGTGGCTAGTCAGGTCTAGCTAAGGTGGATAATGGCTTTGTTGGGATCTGCACCAACACTAAGGTGATCGTGCTGTGGTACCCCACCTGTGGGTAAAGTTGCACACCTCTGCAGAGTTAAAATCTATTCGAATAGCCGTGCCCACGGTATTGGGCAAGTTATGGTGTGGTCACATAACTAGTGTTTCTCTTTGGGAATGGTTGGACTCGTGTGAGTGGTTTGGAAAAGTATCCGGCAGTTGTGTCGTGTGCTACGGCGGACGGGGAGTCCGGTAGCAGCTCAAAATTTGGATTTTGTGTGGATCAACATCACGTGCTCCTTGGTACTAGAAAACTTGTTTTGAAAAATGTTTTTGAACGAACCTTTGCATACAACCGGGTTTTCCGCAAATTAACCATAACTTTATCCTTGGACTGTCCTGTGCATTGATTTCTGTTATATCCCCCTCCGTGGGTGTGATTGGACTTGCTGAGTACGTTTGTACTCACCCCACTCTTACTTTTTACAACAGAAGATCCAGATTACCTCCCCGAAGACGTCGAGTAGGGTTCCGTCCTGCACCCAGTCTTGCCTGTGGTTAAGGCCACCGCTGGAGTTCCGCATGGCGCAAGACTCTGATGACCCTCTTTTCGTAGCTAGTGTAGTAGTGTGGGTTTTAGTCATAGTCCTCGCAATAGTGGCACTTCACTGCCTATTACCACGTAGAGTTGTACGGTGATGTACCATCTGATGTAATAAAAGTGTTATCAGCCTCCTGGGACTGAAAATTCATCACTTTTAAGTCTTCCCTAATGGGGGGACGCTTCAGTAATGTGGATGATTTTTAGACTGTAAGCTAGTCTCTGCTTATTAAGACTTGTGTAAAAACCTCAAGGCCAGAACAAGTCACTACGAGTAGTTTTTGTTGGACCTTGTTTGATATGCTATTTTGCTAGAGTTATTTGTTCATGCTGTTCTACTGATATTTTACGGTTGAAATTTTTACAGTAGAGTAACCTTGATGCATAAATGCTATGGACAAAATTTCAAACTTTTTACTTTTGTCTAACTTGCTCATATTGTTTTAGTTAAGGAAAACTACATTAAATCAAAGCAACTGGTTCTGATGCTTAGAAAAATATGAAATTTTAATTAGAGACTACCTTTGAGTAGATTATCATGTTGGAAAAGGTTAAGACACAGAAACTTTGTGGAACTGACTATAAAAATAAATCTTAATTAATATAGATGTATTTTGACTTATTTTCTATGCTCTGTATCTTGCACGCTAAAACCTGAAAAGTTTACAGTAGACTCACCATAAGTTGAGGAGTACTAAGTAAAATGTTGAGCACCAGTTTTTATATGGTTTGTTCTTTACAAATGGATCTTGATCCTAGCGGTAGTTGTTTAATATATTTTTCATGATTAATTGCTGAATGAAAATGGCTTAAAATTCTACAGTGAGTTTGTAATTAAATAATGTGCTCTACATAAAAGTCCCAATACCAGAAACTATCTCTAGTAGTTGTTTTATTTTTAATCCATGCTTACTTTTGAAAAATGGTTGTTTATGAAATGACAAAACCCCTCACTTACTTAATGAAGTTAGTTAATCTAGATACTACTCGATAAATGACTAACCAAAGAAAAGAAAATGAAGTGCTTCACAACTTAACTTGAGTTTTGTTGAATTACAACATTATAGTGAAATAGTTATTTATCTTGTACCATTAAAACAACTCATACATATGCATTCATATAGAATCGACGACTCTTGCTGACGGAACCTACAAGGTGGTGCCGGAGTCTGAGAGTGAGCAGCACGGAGCTCAAGTTAATCTAACTGAAGTTGCTGAAGACCTGAACCAAAGTTCGGAAGAGCCCAAGGCTAGCTTTGCTCAGGAAGGCAAGCCCCGAAGCATAACCCCTACTTTTGAACTTATGCAACTTTTATTTATATATGGTATTGTGCATTAAGTTTGTAGGAGTTGATTGAAAATCTAGTTGCATAATCCTAGTACCTATGATATGAACACTAGTCTGTGTCGGTCGCTAGATAGCCATGCTAATAGGACTCCGGTAAAAGTCAAGTGATTTTCTGTCGCTCGCGAGATATAGGAGTTGCTTATTTTACTTATGTCGGAATCATAAGGTCGATGAACAAGGCTATGTTACAATATTCATGTTGATGATTGAGGCCCTATCTGTTTAGCAAAAATGCAAAGGTCATGGTGTGTGGTAGTGGTGGTTAAGTTTTTGAACATACTAATCACATGCCGAGAATATGGTAATCGGTAAACTTAAATACGTGATTGAACCGATGCGTGGACATACCTGCCACCGTCTTGACGCTGTTCCCATGGGCATATGGTGAGTGCTCGAGTAGCCACGCCCGGCGCCGTACTATGGTTCATGGACCTCTGTACTCGAGGACGGTGGCCCTGTTCCATGAAACGTGAATAAAGGAAAAAAGTTGCATGTGTGACTCTGTGAGTAACCACGTGACGTGTGTTTAGATTTCCCTTGCAAGGTTAAGAAATTCAATTTGAATCGTCCATTTCTCGCGGCCATTGAGACTGCTTGACCCTTGTACCATATAGAGTAAGAAGAGGAACAATAATGATGATTAATATGGTTGGATGCTCAGTTAATTATTTTCCACCATGCGTGATTTGGATAGTTGCTTACGTAGAATGGTTAATCAACTAGAGCTTGATGCTACAACTTGAAAGCAAGGACTCACTCTTAGAATCTTTTTTTTGCAAAAATAACCCTCAGCAAAAAACCTTGCATGCCTAGGAGTCGGCTAAGTATATACCACTAGTCGGGTAAGCCTTGCTGAGTATTAGTATACTTAGCCTTGCTTGTGGCTTTATTTTTAGGTGAGACCTTTGAGGATATGGTTGCTAGTTTGACTTGGCTGTGTACTTTTCCTCCTTGTTGGTTGGTGGAATAGGATGTGTCCCCGGCTAACGATAATAACACTGAATGATGTCACGTATGGGCTTCATCATGATATCTTGTATCTTTATTAGAACTATCGTTTATTTTCCGCTGTACTATTAAACTCTGAAAGTACTTGTCTATGAATATTTTCGAACTTGATTTGTAGTAATAATTCCTGTGGAACTCTGTGATGTAAAATTTATGGATTGTTGTAATCTCTGGGCTCACTTCTGTGTGGGTTGTATGTATGTATTGTTTCAATCGAAATTCCAGTGGTTGCATCAGGATGTTACCCGACAGACTGTCCTTTTACACCATTTTAAGTACGTGTTAGCCCGGATTGCCTCTATGGTGATTGTTAGTGTACATAAGCCGGATTAATTTGGGCGGTTTGGCCACACCAGCGTTGCATGCAAAAGTGCTTTGCTGATCAGATCGACCCGCCTGGGCAGCCCGACTAGTCTGAGCCACCGAAACTATGGTGAAAGCACCTCACGCGGGAGACCTGATCGCCATGCTAGACACCACATTTTCTAACCTCCAAAGGTTCAGCATCAAACTGAATCCTAAAAAAATGCACTTTCAGGGTTTTGAAGGGGAAGCTACTCGGATACATAGAGTCCGAGTGCGGCATCGAAGCCAACCCTGAAAAAATCACAGCCATTGCTAGGATGGGTCCCATACGCAGTGTGAAAGGCGTACAATGGCTCACCGGCTGTTTGGCTATCCTCAGTTGGTTCATATCCCGACTAGGCGAGCGAGGAATGCCCCTCTACAAATTCCTCAAGTCAGATGTGTTTGTCTGGACAGAGGAGGCTCAGCAAGCCTTGGATAGCCTCAACGCACTGTTAACCTCGGCCCCGGTCCTCGTCGCCCGTGAGCGATGTGAACCACACCTACTCTACTTCATGGCGACCACCCACGTGGTCAGCGCTGCACTTGTAGTCGAAATGGAGGAACCGGGCCGTGCACTGAAGGTTCAACGATCGGTGTACTTTGCCAGCGAGGTACTTACCGAGACCAAGGCTCGCTACACACATGTGTAGAAACTCTTATACTCCATTCTCATGGCGACTAAGAAGCTGCAGCACTATTTCACCGACCATGAGGTCACCGTCGTCACCTCATTCCCACTCAGGGAGGTCATCCATAGCCGTGAAGCTACGAGACGGATCTTAAAATGGGCACTCGAGCTCATGGGCTACGACATAAAGTACGTCCCCCGCACCACCAACAAGTCGTAGGCCCTAGCCGACTTTGTCACCGAGTGGATGGAGGTCCAAACCCCAACTCCAAATGTCGCCCACGAATACTGGACGCTGTACTTCAACGGGTCAGTTATGGGACCCAGCGCGGGGGTGGTGTGGTGCTGATATCGCCTGAGGGGAACAAGTTCCGTGACGCGATCCGTCTCCACTTTCCAGCCTCAAACAACATCGCCGAATACAAGGGCCTTATCAATGGCTTCCGCATCGCTATTGATCTCGGAGCAACCCGGCTCTACGCCTCGTGATGGAGGTTACGACTCCAGTAGTCGGCGCAGCGATAAACGATCCCGATTGGAGGACACCCCTCCTGGCCTACCTCCTCGATGAGGTCCTCCCAGCCAACAAAACTAAGGCGTGAAGGATTGCTCGACGTGCCAAGATGTATGTCGCCATCGACGGCGAGCTTTACAAGCACAGACCATCAGCGGTGGGAATCATGATGAAATGCATCCCTACCCATCAGGGCAAGGAACTCCTCCTGGAGATCCATGCTGGCATCTGTGGACACCATGCGGCCCTGTGGTCCCTAGTCGGCAAGGCCCTTTTTGCAAACCTTTTTTGCCCGAGCGAAAGGGCAATCCGCTCCCCCAGCGCAACCTAAGTGATTTTTGTCAGGCCACCTGACCTACCGAACTCTTGTCACAACCTACAGCGAACTAGCAGCTGACGCCACTCGGGCCAGCTCGAGGCTACACGCTGCAGCCTACAGTTAGCAAGCAGGTTTGAAAGGAAAGTGCGAGGGCAAGAGTCGCTCCAGGAAACAAAGTGATACAGGTGGGACAGGCTTCCCAAACATCACTAAAAACAAGAATGATTACAAGCATTTAAAGTTGTTCACTTGGGGGCCCCTTCAGGTCCCCCACACCAAGTGTCCAAAAACAAAAGCTAACTATGAATCTTTCTACTACGGCACCTTGTCTGCGTTGGTCGTCGATGTGGACGGGAGGAGCCGCATTGTAGGGTTGACCGGAGGATTTCCCTTATCAAGAGCTTGTTCGATCGGGGCGGCACTCGACTCGGTTTCTGTAGATTGGCCGCCGCCTCTGCCTGGAGTCGCTTCCCTCTCTGCACGATAAGCCTCCTTCACCCACTCAGTTGTAGTCGCCTCCGTAATTGCCGCCGCTACGGGCACCAAGCTCTATCCAAGTTCGTGGAGCCGGTTGGTGGACAACCCGGCGGCATAGCCCCTCTCGACTGCCTCAAAATCCAGGTCGGGTAGTGTGACGCCACTGACGTCAATACGCCCGAGGCGTTGTGGAAGACTCCATCGGTGATGAGCCCTGCCACCTCGCCCAAGATCTCTGAGAGGTCGGCGACGAGTGCACTTGACCCCGGGCGAGGCCCGAGCACCTCCGCGACCATCGACTACACCATGCCCCGAAGCTGACCAAGTTCCTCTTAAAGGGCCTTGCTCCTCCCTAAGGAATCTGCCAGCGCTTGCGTGTTCCACACCACTAGCTCTTTGGTGGCCGCTAGCTCAGACTCAGCAGCGCGACGGGCTTCCTCTGACTACTTCAATCCATCCAGGAGGAGCCTATTCCTTCCTCCTAGCTCTAGACATGAAAAAAGTGGAAGTTAGAGGCCACACAATGTGAAAAAAGAATCGACGGGACAAAGAAGAGGAGCTACTTACCAGCCATGGCATCCTTAGCGATCTTGAGCCCTTCCTCCCTTTTTGCCAGCGTCGCCTCTAGCTAGGTGATCCGTTGTCCCTTGAACTGAGTTGCCCCTCAATAAGGGCTCGGGCCTCCCGCTCCGCCTCCAGCGCCAACCATTCTGTGCTCGTGGCAAGCACCTGCTCAGTAACGATCACGCGGTCATGCTCACGAAGTTCCAATGCCCAGGCGGCTTCCAATTCACAAGTCAACTCCCTTACCCGCCGTTGCATCGCCACCTCTTGACCCAGTCGTGCATGCTCTTCCCGGTGAAGCCGGGACTTGTCCAGCGAGATCCCCTCAAGGCTCTTCAAAGGAGGAGAGTCATAAACATCAAGACAAATTGCCCCGTACCAGTGAGACAGATGCAAAGGGAAGCCGCGAGGACCTACCGGAGTGAAATTTGGCAGGTCGATGGACGCGCTCCGCCGGCCGAGCCTGATTTTCTTCAGGATCTCCACAACCCCAAAGCTCTTCCTTGTGCCGGTCACGGAGGATGAACCCAGCATCGCCAAGCTTGCTAGGGTTAGGCAAGACCCACTCACCAACTGACCAGCTCGTAGATGCGGACGGCCTGGTCGCCAGGACCATAGCTCGCTCCTGGTTCCCCTTCAGCAACACCTCTGGCTCTGGAGGATTGCCCACCTGGTCAAGGTGTTCGCCCCCTCCCCCCCCCCCTGAGACTGGGCATCCTCGGGCTCGGCAAGTGGCCTGGCCCCGATCTCCAAGTCCACAGGCGCTGGAGCGGCCCCATCGTCCTCCTCCAGCCTAAACCGCATGGGTGAACCGAGTGCCCCTCCGCCTGGGGACATGCATGATGTCCTCCTCCCTCCCCGCACTCAATAGAGGAAGCATCACCATAGTCACCCCCGCACTAGACTGCGCGGGGATCGCCGTCATCACTGCCGGCCCACTCATAGAGGCCACATCCTGACTCCCTCCTCGAGTTGGAGCGAGTAGCGCTGGGTTAGGCCCCCACGGCACCAGTTCAGCGCCAGGCTGGAGGCCGGTCGACGTCAAGGCGCTGCAAAGGAAAGAAGAATGCACAAAAACATCTGGGAATGAGGTCGAAACCCTAAGATGATTCCCTTACCTCGAAGTCCGGTCGAGTGAGGGAAGTCCGAAGCTTCGGATGCCCGGTAGCAGCCACAAGCCAAGTTCCGGCACATTAGCTGAGGCGGGGATCGTTTCTACTAATCCTCAACTAGCCTATGGAACACTAGGCGGGTCAGCCGTGCTCGCCATTTCCAAGCATTGCTCCACTCAGGCCCGCTTCGCCTCCTCCTCCTGCATCGTGCCCCCATCAGCGGTGTGCTTTCTTCCTTTAGGGGCGCTGGAGGACATCCCGGGGCCCTTCATGATCCCCGTACTCTGACTCCACTTCCTGTGATTCTTCCTCACTATCGGAGTCGGTCAAGGGCTCCGACTCGAGCTGCTCCTGAACAGCATTGTGATCCTCCCCCATTCGGACCCGACGCAACCTCCATCTCCTTCTTTGTCCGCCTCTCAGCATTCTCGGCTTTCTTCTTCTTCCTAGCTCGGGAAGCCTGTACCTAGGCAGCCTGCTTGGCCGTGCCTTCTACCCCCTTCGGTAGGTGGGGGCTGTATTGGGAATGACCGAGCCCCTGGAAAAACAAGCTAAGGCCACGAGCTGGTTGGGAGCCCGAGGACCAGTAGGAAGATGAAGAGGGGAAAAGACTTGCCAGATCCGGCGGGTGTTCCTTGTTGAAGTCCTGTGGACTGCCAACGGTCCGCTGATTCCCCACCTTGAGGACCATGTCGAGCCATGACCCCACCTCCTTGTTGGACACCACAATTGGTGACAGCTGGTCGGGATCTGCGGGGCCGGTTTACTCCACATCTTGGTTGTCCAGACAACCAAAGGGATGACTCGGGGGGCGAACACGGTGCCGAGGAGCTGCACACCATCAAGGCCCTCCTCCACGACGTGCTTCCGTAGTGCCATCTCGAGGACCCCCATGTGCGCCTTCTCCGGGGTAGGGGGCCCCATGTCCAGCTCTCCTTCCTCACAGGGCACACCCCCATGAACAACGGGAATAGGTTCCCGGCCGGGTTCCTGATGTAGAACCACTCTTCATGCCACCCCTGGTTTGAGTCCGCAGGGGTGTACACCGGGTAGTCTCCCAGCTGACGAGCCCTCTTCTGCAGGCCGAAGCCCCCGACCGGTACAAGCTCCGGGTCCCCTTTCGCCTACAGGGCCTAACCATAGAAGAATGCTTGGAACAGATTCACGTGCAGATCTATTCCGAGAAACCCCTTGCAGAGCATCATGAAGCCATCAATTTGCAGCACCCCATTCAGGTTGAGGTGCTGCAACTCCACCTCCCACTCATTTAGCATCCCGAGCAGGAATGGGTGCGTTAGGTACCTGAGTCCGCGCTCGTGAAATGCGAGGAAGCTCACGATCTCGCCGGCTTCGGGCTATCGCTGCTCATGCTTCGCTGGAGGAGCGCTCTAATGTGCCACCGCCCTTGTTGGCAGCAACCCCTTCACCGCGAAGTCTTTGAGTTGCGCTTCCTCCATGGTCGACGGCCTCCAATGCCACATCGCACCTACGAGAAGGGATTGTGGAATGACTTTTCCTTTCTCTCTCCCTCTTTCTCTATTTTTGTCCTCAGACACGATGGGGGTAAGAGAACAAAGGAGGGGGAGGTGGACGCCGGCAGCGGGAACAAGGCAAGGGCGAGACAAAGGAGGATGATGACCTTCGGCCCTTCCCTTTTAAAGAGGCACCTTGCGGAATCCCAGCCAATGGGCCCACCACGACTGCGGCATGGGCGCGAAAAATGGGGTGATGTTTTGACTTCCCGAGTAAGCCTCAACGCGCCGCGTCCTCATTCAATACTCGCATTTAAATTTCTCAAATCTCGTAAAGGCATCAAAACCAAAAAGATGCAAAAAGGGTGCTGACGGATCCCAACTTGGGAACCCGACCGACCGAGGTTCGAAGGCTGGTCCATGGACGACTCGAGGCCGCCTCACGTCAAACCTAGCTAGGGGAGAAAATGTAGATGAGCCCTAGCGGCCCTCGCCCGACCTGCTCAGGCAGCAATTTAGGTCATCTCAACCTTCTCATCCGATCCGGACCTCGAGCCATGCCCACAGAATCTCCATCGAGGAGAGGCCAGCGGGCCACCTGTGTCGGCCGGACGACTCGGACATCTGCTAGGAGGCGGGTCTTGGAGCAGTGGAATGCCACCTGCGTGCTATGCCGACCCCGTCACAAATGACAAACCTGGATTCCACTCGAACGCCCAAAATTTTGCCCGGGCACACCCGTTAGGACATCACCGAGCCCGTCACTCGAGCCATCGAGGCCAGTGATGCCAGCTCAACCCCTCCGGTCGTGGAGACCGCGGATGGGGTAACCTCCACACGTATTCGCTCGCGCGCCGCCGACCCGACCGCTTTCCTTTGCGGTGAAGCCGCGGCGAGTTGGGGTACCGCATTCTCAACCACGGGAGATGACACAATTCCAGCCCCTAACTAGACTCACGATCGGGCACGGCAGATACAAAGCACTCCAGAATAAATGAATTTTATTCCTGGCTAATGAATATTGCAAAAAGTACAATCAGCCCATCCGTTACCAGGTACAAAAACCTGTTACCACCCTTGTGGTAACACTGGAAGCCTTGAGGGGGCTGCTACAAGTGCGGGAAGACTAAGAGGAGCATCTGCCTCGTAAGCCTTCTTCTTGCACCTCTTTCTTCAAGGGCAACTTGTTGGGGGATGATGGAGAGCAGTCCATCTGCTGCCACCGCCAACCAAACTTCCTCGCCATCTCGAACGACAGCAAGGAGCTCTTCCCCATCTCCAATCGCCTAGGAAGGACAAGCCTCCTCATATAGCAAACTCAGGGTGAGGAACATGGGGAAGCCGAACCCGCTTGGGACCCAGGCGACCCTCGGGAGCGCGCCCAGCACCAGGCAGGAACAAGAAGTTCCTCCCCATTTCGGGGCCCGGCCGGTGGAAACACTGACACATCCATCACTTGAGGCCGACTCTCCCCCCGTAGTCGCCCAAGGCACCTAGGGAAACGACATTGACTGCTAGCTTGAATGGTGGCCTACCTGCGCACCCGCTCCCCTCGATCATCCGAGACAAGCACTCGGAGGACCCAGCTTTGGAGAGGCCCGAGCATACGGTTTGCCTGTGTGCTATCCCCTGCCGCTTGCAAGCATTCTTGTTGCACCAGATACTGAAAGGAGCCACCAGCTCTGTTAGGTGGACGCACACAAGTTGAGGGCAGCTCCATTATACAACACAAGGCTCACCCACGACTCAGGTTCTGGATGAGTTCAAAAATGGAGCCCAAAGGCTTCCATTTATAGCCACCCAGGCACCTCCCTGTCTCGCGAGCTAGCTTTGCCGTGTGGCGCGTAGCTCCACCTCCAAAGGGATGGATACCCTCATGGGGGAAACAAGAATGGATCAATTTTCCGCATCGAGAGCAGGCGGCTGGTACCGCCACAACGCACTCATTACACGGTCAAGACCAAGGCACCGTTGATAGTCTGCGGTTGAGGCAGAGCAATGCGACCTCTCACTCTAAGAATAAGCATGGTGCAGTGAGCATAGCGCCTTCACGATTAAACAAATCACAAAGCCGCTCGGGGGACTCTGAGGGGTCCAGGGACCCCGGTCCCCACCGGGCCCACTTCTCGCTGGCACTCAGGATAGCCTGAGACCACGCATGGATTAAATGACCGCCCTCCTGGGCCACGACTTCCTCCAGGTTGCCCAGGCCCACGGTCCCGACCGGCCGACCGGCTGGTCGGCGGGAGCCTCAATCCATGTCCCCGACTGAGGGGACGACTAGGGCCTAGGTTGGTATCCTGGTCCTGAATTAACGGGCCGATCGGAGTCCACCGTACACGTATCGCTGCCCTGACTCATATAGTCGGGACCGGCTAGGCCTTACGCACTTACGGTCCTCAGGAGCAGGTGCTGAGGATAAGGTCGGACGCTGGAGTTAACTTACCGTACATGGCCAACCACCACCTCCAATGGGGCTACAGTCCCCCTTGCTGCTATGGCAGAGGTACGCTATTCAACCCACCCGTCCTGATGAAGGGACGGGGCACAACATCATCATGACACGACGGACATGCCTCCATCTCGACAGAGTGACAGGGCGTGGTGCTAGGGATAGGGTGTGACTTGTGTACCGTACTTATTGGTGCACGCCCGCCCCCCGACTAATGGAATGCGATGTACTGGGACGGAACGCGATGGCCACTCCGTGAGATAGGACTTGGACGGTGGCCGCCCGAGGACTCCTACTGATAGAGCTGACAGCCTCGACCGGGAAGGCTAGGAACTCTCTCTACTTCTCTTTTTCTACCCTTAGTTCCCCTATAACCCCAGGACTATAAAAGGCAGGGTCAGCCGTCTAGGGAAAAAAACGCAGACTAAAATCCAAGAGATTCATCCTCCACTCGAAAGCTTGTAACTCCCCAACTCTCATGAGCAGCTGGGCTCAAGCAATACATCTGACCGGCCCCTACTAGACGTAGGGCACATTTGCCTGAACGAGTATACATCTTGAGTCATTGCATTTTATGCCACCTCCAATCGTCTAGATCTTGAGTTATTGTGTGTTATGCCACCTCCAATCACGATGCACGATATATACTTCTAGTAGATTTAGCTGCCGGACATTTCCGGTACCGACACCATGCGACTGTAAACTACATGACACGAGGAATTGGTAACACAAAAAAACCGGAAAAAGTCTACATAACCCTTCAACTATTCATGGTGTACTACTTCACCCCAAAACTACAAAACTGGATATTCTACCCCTCGAACTTTCCGGTTAAATAACACCGCCAAGTGGTTTTGGATCGTTATTTTGCTACAGTGGCATGGTATTGTATTTTCCTTTTTTATTTATTTTTGCTAAATTTTTGAAAAATCATAGTAAATCATAGAAAATACATAAAATGAAAAATCCAATTTGATTGGACTCCACGGTATAAAGTTTTTCCTGTAACTTTAGATCTATACTTTTTTATAATTAATTGAAATAATTTATAGCTGCAGTTCTATGGTCCAATTGTGGTAAAATTTTTATGGTTGGCAAATTATTATATGCCTGATTTGTTGTAAAAATTTCATACTCATTGGATCATGTATAACTTAGTTATAGATAAAGCATAGATTCGGAGCATAGATTTAACAAGCATAAACCTAAATAAATATATAACTAAGTTAGACATGATCCATTGAGTATGAAATTTTTACTACATTTCAAGCATACAGTAATTTTCCCACCACAAAAATTTCACCACAATTGTACCATAGAAGCTGCAGTTATGAATTATTCTAATTAATTACAGAAAAGCGTAGTTCTAAAGCTATAAAAAAATTTTGTATTAAAGAATACCAAAATTATTTGTTCACTATGTAGATCTACTCATATGGAGTCCAACAAAATTATATTTCTATTTTATAACTTTTTTGTGATTTACTATAATTTTTCAAACATTCAGCGAAAACAAATAAAAATAAAATAAAACTGTGCCACTGTAGCAAACCACTGTCCAAAACCACTTGGGCGGTTATTTGATCGGTTTTAGAAAGTTTAGAAGGTAGAATATCCGATTTTATAATTTAGAGCTGAAATAGTCCACCATTAATAGTTGTGGAGATTATATAAACTTTTTTTCCAAAGCCCGTCACGTGAAACCTCAAAGGCAACGTATGTCACCAACGAGGCCTCAAGGTCGGGCCCAGCATGGGTACGGCAAATGCCCACCACCATTGATTTGATAAGGTAACAGACATTATTAGGGCCCGTTACCAGTAGCTAAGGTAATTGGCATTACGAACGTCTGTTATTTGTTGCAGCACATTACCTATATTATTGCCCCCTGATATAATCTTTTCCTCTATTCCGAAATAGTTAGCTCGTCAGTAGCCGCTGCCACTGCTGCTCGGCTATAGTGTTTCCGGACTGCCTCGCGTGTTCAGCCTTCTCATTGTCCGTGTCGCACACGTGCATAAGGGGCCTCTTCCACTAGATGACGACCTCGTGTGGCACCGCCCCTCAACTCATCCATATCGCCTCCCTCAAGATGCTGAGCTTGAGCCGGCAGGACTGTCGTTTATGGTCCTTAGCTTAACAGAAATATAATCCGTATGTGTATGAATATCGATATAGATTTCACCTAAACGTATTCTAAGATGTTGTATCCACAAGAAATAGAGTAAATTTAATAAGAACATCACCACCAACGATACATCCACACTTACACCAGAATCTACTTCGCTCATACCACTTGGTCCTATTACTCGTGCTTGTGCTCGTCGGTTTACCCATCAAGTAAGTCCACTCTTAAGCTCAGGTGCATCATATTTAGATAATAGAGATACGTGCACTCTTATTTTACTCAGAAACAATGGATTGGATCAAAAGGGAAGAGGCATCGCGTAGGCTGAATTCGGACTACATAACAAACACGACTTGTGACGGCTGCCACGACTTCTTCCGGACTCCGTTTTGGGTGTTCAAGTACTTCCTGGAAAGCTTATGAAATCTAGTTTCCAACGGATCCAGAATAACCTCCATATCTTTTCGGAGTCAACCGCAATCGTCGATTTACTACAGAGTCCTTTTCAGCCTACGGTGCTACGTCACCCTATTTTAGCCCAATGGGCCGTGTATCAAGTTGAGTCCAATTCGGATGCGCCCTAGGGTTGGGATACGATCCCAACACTATTGTGGTCATTCTTCCACTTGCTTATAACCCTTAGCCGCCGTCAGGAATACTTGGGTTTTGTTAGATGCAAGTTTAGCTTTTGCTACTTCCTTGTAAGCGTGTGTGCTGATCCAGCCGCCCGTCTACTTGTTTTCGGAACCCCACCATATTTGAGATTTAGTTTGAGACCTTCAATTACATTTTATATTTTCAATACTTGTTCTTGCTAGTTCTTCGATTGCTTGCAGGACAAGTGCCCTAGTGGCCGGGTGTCGCGCTCTACAAGATTGCGGCAATCATAGGAGGTGGTATATCGGTTGCTAAGGCGTAGCATCCTTGGAAGGCTATAGTCGGACCGTGAACATCGTCTACTCCATCAATCGAGTTATCCCACGCCTCTTATCGAAAGATCAGGAACAAACCCTAATGGGTTCACCATCAAAACTAGTAGCAAATCTGATTATATCCGTAGGGTACGATGGAAGTAACAACCAAATATGATTGGTGGAAATGTCTTGTGTTGTTGGGTTATGGTACCGATTCCCTGCTAACCAGCACTTGATTCTAACTATCCCCAATTACTTCGGATCTAGATCAACATTCTCGTAAAGTGGTTATTAAAGTAATCT
Source organism: Panicum hallii (assembly GCF_002211085.1). Classification (NCBI taxonomy): domain Eukaryota; kingdom Viridiplantae; phylum Streptophyta; class Magnoliopsida; order Poales; family Poaceae; genus Panicum; species Panicum hallii. Next base: position 9,602,849 of record NC_038048.1, read on the forward strand.
ATCGCTTATTAGTTAGTACAGGCTTTGCAGTGGCTCAGTATTTTGTCTCTGTGATGACCTATGTAGGACACAATAGCTGACAACTGAACATCACACCCTTTTCCCACGGGCAAGCTGACAGGCACAAAAGTGAATTATGTCATAACGAGCAGAGAGTAGGGAAGGGTGTGTATACATGCTGATTACTCAACACAAGGAAACCTGAAGCTGTAATCTAGAGAGAAGAATGACAGAGTTGTCAGCATAGCGGCCATTATACTTCGGTGAACGTGACAGGTTGGCATGCGATGGTTGTCACGCTAATAAATCCAATTGCATGCTTACATGGTATGGTATTCAGTGACAAAAGGTAAAGAGATATGTAGTCTATGACAAAGAACTGCCGTCGTCTCCATCTTTCATCTAACTTTTTCCTCCACATACTTGCCGGATCATCAACTGCTAATGTATCACCGCAAACGAATCACAGCACTACATTTCCAGCGGTACACATGCTTCACTTCCACGTTTAAATACACAGCTGGAAACCATCTCCAGGGTAACTGCAAATTAGGATTCAAGTATACCCACGAAGTGGTAACACGATAATAATACAACCGAACATGAAGATGGAAATATCCCAGAAGCACTACTACAGAAATGATCTTTTGTCTTTCTCATTTATCTCGGGCAGTTTTGGACCCAGGACTAATAAAAGCATTAGTCCCGGTCCAACGGTTAGGGGCCTGTCGGGAGGGCGGGGGACATTTAATCACAGTTGGAGCATCCAATCGGGACAAAAAGTCCTTCATTTGTCCCGGTTGGTAGCCCCAGCCAGGACTAGAGGCCCACGGGCCTATTTGCCCGGCTAGAGCCACCATCCAGAACAAATGAGGGACTTTTAGTCCCGGATGGTGTCTCCAACGGGAACTAAATTCCTCAGACCCTTTTTATCCCCTTCTTCCTGCCCTGCCCGAGCCATTCCTCCATCCATGTTCTTAGCTCTCGGATGAGGGGAGGTCATGCTAATTTTCTCCATAATTTGTTAAGGATTTTGATTCCCCTATCCATCAAACGGTTTAAAGGTTAGAAACTTCATCCTCTCATCTTCCATTGCTATTGTAGCTTGTTTTATGGTTTAGAAATAGAGATTTCGAGGTCTTTTAGTGTCACACCCTAAAATATTTAATTTTAGGATGTGAATGTCTTTTAGAATGTGATCATCCATCTTTAGGGTTTTTCGAGAATTTTTTAGATTTTTCTGGCGATTATTCTCTTTTTCTGTAGAGCTAAATCCATTTATTGGAAATTTCTAAAAATCTATCTCTTGAATTCCAAGTATTTTATTTGGATTCCTGGTGACCCAAATTACCTCCAGAGTTTTCCTTTAAATTTTTAGGATTCTTCTGAATATATTTTTCATGGTTTAAAATATTTATCAGGACTTTTCTAGATTTATTTTAAGCTTAAAAATATGTTCTGAAAAATATTTCTATTTTGATATCAAATTGTGGCAGAACCAACCTGAATTACACTGGTTCAAGTGCGCTGATCCTTTCTCGGAAGGCAGTAAGGACTCAACCGCACTTCAAACAGTGTAACCCCATGGTCTGTTGGGTAAAGTCCCGATAAAACCACCTAACTCAGGATCAAAACAAGATACCTCACACAAAGGCGAGTCCAGAGATATAATCACCCACGATTTTAAATTACAGGCATAGTATTACATTAGTATTCAAACATATATGGTACCAAGACCTAACTAGTACAAATTTATACAAAACTGCTCAAAGTTAGAGTATCTGCAGCGGAAAATAAAATGCGACACTACCAACGTCGCGGAACGGATATTGAGCTAAGCCCAAGCTCAACATCACTTGGAGGGACTTGTGTTGGCGGGACAGATCCCACTCCACGGAACCAACCATCGGGAAGAGCATAGGGCCAGGGTACAGGCCGAGCAGAGTCCTCAGGGGGATTACCTGGAACAAAAGTCACATTGCAAGGCTGAGTATTCTAATACTCAGCAAGGCTTACCCGTTTCATGGTAGATTTAGCCATGTAGCTAGACTATGAAGACTTGTAATGGTTCTGGGTATAGTTTCAGCTGAAAAGCAACAAGAGTAGATTCTTAATTTCAACTTTTAGCTTTCAGGTTCAAGTTGGTTACCCATTCTAAGTAAGCAATTATAGCTACTCACGCATGGTAGAACTTTTTAAACAAACATCATCTTTGATCACCATCAGGTTGCTCTTATTACTCTATGTGGCAAAGGGATCACGCAGTCTCAATCTCCGCGAGACCTGTACTCCTGTCCGCTGTGCGGAATGTACTCCCGCACGTTGGTGCGTGTGCGAAAAATCAAATTACGAGTGGTGGGGGGTATGTCCACTCCTCAGGCCGATTGGTTACCATATTTTGCGGCATGTGGCTAGTACTTTCAAACGCTTAATCACCGCTACCACACACTGCGACCTTATCAAATTTTCATCAACACAGACGGAGTTCTTGCCAAGGTTATGAATCATAATCACAACCCCGTCCGTCATCCTTATAGTGGTTGCAAGAATGTAAACATTGCAACTCCTAAAAAGCTTGTGAGTGACAGGGAATCACTCGACTTCTACCGGTCCTATTAGCTTAGCAGCTAGTCAGACTTAGGTTCTAGTATTCAATACATAGGTTCCTAGGAATATGCAACTAAAGTTTCAATACAATTCCTGGAAACTTAAATGCACAAGTAGATATACATGAATATATAAATTGCGGTGTAGTAAAAATAGCGGTTTATGTCCGGAGCTTGCCTTCGCTGGTGGGGCTGGGCTCAGAGATATCAACACTAAAAGTTTCCGAACTGAGGTTCGGGGCTTCAGTTAAATCTCCGATAACGTTCCCGGGGGCTTCAGAAATATCCCCTTCTGGTTCCGGAATCATCTGGTAATCTCCGTCAGCGAGAGTTGTCGAGTCTATAGATATGCAAACAGCACAGTTGACGGAATGCATATACTTCCATTTCACGATAAAGTTGCAATCCAACAAGTTATTTAAACTTCTTCTACGAGCAGTCATTTATCAAGTATTAAATTACCTAATTTCATCAGATAACCTACCTAGTTACTCTAAACAATCAAACTAATGACACTAAACACATGGAAAAGACTATAACTATTCATTAAACATTGTTAGTTCATTTAATTAACTAAATTATTCATTCAATAAGAGGTGGGGTTATTATTTTAATTCCTGGTCAAATAATAAAATCCTAAGTTAGGTGTGATTACTATTGCTACAAAAATTATTATAAATAGGTCTCATTGAAATAAGCTTATCATAAAATTTTTAGAACATTTCATGCAACATAGCAATCAGAATAATTACTTCAATCAAACATCATTTAGATCATGAACTATTTTTCTAGTTTGATCTACTACAAACCTAAGGATAAAAATTTTACTGGAAAAATTTTGATTTGATTCTAAGCAACTGTGATTTTATGAAGATTTTTATCCTTATAGCAATTATGCTATAAAATAAACACAAAAATAGCATTGTTATAACAAGATCTATTTATATCAGAAGTTTTACATTGGATCTTGTGCTGCAATTTTGTGAACATGTTACACTACTCAAAAGTAACACTCTAATTTAATTTCATAAATTTTCATAAACTAGAACTATTATTCATGAATTATCTTTAAATCTAAACCTAAATTCATAACTCAAGCTACTCTATGCTACTGATACTCAAAATTTTATCATGGATTATACATGCTGAAAAAAAAGTCAGAGTAAACATTTCAGCTACAAACACAAACAGGTTCGCCCTGGAATAAATTCTAAAGCTTTCATCAATATAAAACAAAGACACTTAAACATCATAGCTAGGAAACAGTTCTGAGTCTACAAATTTTACATAAAGCTATACATGAGACACACATCCTATGTTTCAACTTTCATCAACAGCATAGCTATGGATCAAGAGATCTAATTAACACACCCATTTCCTAGTATTTATTCTAATTCAAAATATTCACTTATTCAGCTCAAGGCTATAACACAAAAGTTGTAGAGTTTACTTCAAGGATTCAAACAAAACTGGTTTGACATTTTTCTGAATTTCCTACAAATTCTTACAAATTTCTAAATATCACTGATTTGAATTGAAGGGAGGGACTGGAATCTTGCAGCCAGACCCTCAGAAAGATTTAGATCATTGCAATCAAGTCCTTAGCTCATCGGGGAAGAAGAGCCGAGACTTGCCGGCCAAATTCCGGCGACGGTGGTCGCCGGTGGCGAGGGGGAACCGGACAGGAAGGATCAGGGGGCTAGAGCGGAGCTTGCTGGGGGTGATGTGATGGTCGGGGTCATCCGGAGGGGGTGGAATGACGATGACCGAGGCGGCGGCGATGGAGCTCAACTACGGCAGCGGTGTTCCAGCAAGGGGGCTCACCGGCGGCAGTCCAGAGGTTGGGGAGAAGCTCGAGGGGAGCAAGGCGGTTCGATTGAGCACCTTGGCGAGAGTTGGGGTGGTCGGGAAGGTAGATCCCCATGGCAGACCGAGGCGGCGGCGGAGAGATTGATGGTGACGGTGATGCTCCGGCGATCAACGTCGGTGAAGGCCCTGCGCACGAGCATCGGTAAGTCATGGGTGATGCATTGCTGCATTCAATTGAGGCTAAAGGCTATGGAAGAGGGGTGACCGATGGTGACCGTAACGGCGGCGGAGGAGAAGAACACCGGCGAGCGTCGGGAAAGCCAAACCGAAGCTCAAAGAAGTCAAGTGAAGGGTGGCGAGCTTCACAGGATCGAGGTAAAGCTATGGGAGGGGCTGTTGTGGATCGGGAGGGGCTGGAGTGGTCTGCCCACGGTGGACAGGGAGTTCGCCGGGGAAGAACACGGGCGGCGACGGCGTTCAGCAGCTCGGGGTGAAATGCGAATGCAAGAGAGAGCAAAATGGAGGGAGGGGAAGCTATTGAAGGTCTTGGACCAGAAAAGAAGGGAGGGGGTATGCACGGGCGCTAGCCACGATGGCGGCGAGGTGGCGGCCGGGCAGTGCTTGGGCAGAGGCGGGGCGGCGTGGCGCGCGGGAGAAGGCTAGGGAAGAGGAGCTAGGGCGACGGCCGGCCTGGGGGCGACGCGTGCGAGCTGCCAGAGGCAGGAGGTGGCGCTGGCAGGGCTGTAGCGGCGGTGAGCAGCAGTGCCCTGCTGCGCGGCAGAGGGGGGGGCAGAGGAAAAAGAAAGGGGGGGCACCAGGGGCTGATGTGAAGTTTCAAAAACTCCAGGGATCATGATGTAAAACCAGATTTTCTCACTGTTTTATATCTCAAATGAGAAAATGGTGAAAATAAGAATTGTAGAACTGTTCAAAGCCTACAACTTTTATTTAGGGTTCAAATTCAAAAACTCAAAGGATAGAGCTTTATTTTAAAACCTTGGACTTAATTCAAACTTTATAAAGTTTTTGTACTTATTTGGGTAAATTTCATGTAGTTTTGGACTTAATTGCAAGTTTTATGTAACGTAATGATGACTAACACTCTTACACTTTAACCCCTCATAAAATTTAAGAGTTACCTTTGTAATTCAAATATTTTGCATAAAAGGACTCATACTTTTGAAAAAATCACACACAAGTCCTTATTTCCACACATTCACTCAATTTCACTCAATTCGATACATACATTACACATTCTATCCTAATGTGTTACAATTTTAACACCTAGAGTGTCACAACCTTCCCCCCTAAAAGGAATCTCATCCCGAGATTATAGGAATGACATAACTTGGAAGATGGATACCTAAGGAGTTTTAAGGAATTCGGGGAAGTTCTTCTGAAGATAGTCCTTAGTTTCCCAGGTGGCTTCTTCTATAGTATGGTGGTCCCACAAGATCTTATACATCTTAATTTTCTTTCTTCTAGTGATTCTCTCCTTGGTATCTAGAATTTGAAGGGGTTGTTCGACATAAGATAGATCAGGCTCGATCTCGATGGCTTGTTGTTCAATGATCTCAATAGGCACTTTGATGCACTTCTTGAATTGGGATATATGAAACACATCATGAATGGTGGCCAACTGAGAAGGAAGACGAATTCTATAAGCCACTGGGCCACAGGATTCGGTGATTTCAAAAGGTCCGATATATCGAGGTGCTAACTTTCCTTTTATGCCGAAATGTTGAACACCCTTAGTAGGAGATACTCGAAGATAGACATAATCTCCTACTTGGAATTGTAATGGTTTTCTCCTTTGGTCTGCATAACTTTTCTGTCTAGACTGGGCTGCCTTAAGGTTGGCTTGGATGAGCTTGACTTTATTTTCAGCTTCGGTAACTAAGTCTGGTCCGAAGATTTTGCGTTCGCCGGTCTCAGACCAAATCAAAGGAGTTTGACATCTTCGACCGTATAACGCCTCAAATGGAGCCATTTGAAGACTGGACTGATAACTGTTGTTATAAGAAAATTTGGCCAAAGCTAGATATTTATCCCAGTTTGTACCATAGTGAATGATACAAGCTCGGAGCATGTCTTCAAGGATCTGATTAACTCACTCAGTCTATCCATCAGTTTGTGGATGGTATGTAGAGCTTTGAATCAGCTTGGTTCCGAGAGAAGACTACAATTGCTCCCAGAAGCATGTAATGAATTGTGCTTCTCTATCAGAAATAATTGTCTTAGGAACACCATGCAGTTGAATAATTTGTTCCAGATAGATTTCGGCATACTTCTTAGTAGTATAAGCTGTATGCACAGGGAGAAAGTGTGCTATTTTGGTGAGTCAATCTCAATAACTTGGGAAGAGATATCTAACAACACCTTATGTTTGGTCATCCAATTTGTCCCAAGTATGATATCCATACCCTCTAAAGGGAGTAAAACCAAATCATTTTTTATTACCTTACTACCCAACTATATTGGCACATATCTAATAAGTTGATTGGAACCAATCTTTCCCAAGGGGTAGAGATCATATACGACCCCTCCGCTTTACAAGAATCAAGTCCCACTCGGGCACCACACTTGTCGTTAATAAAGCTATGGGTTGCACCGGAATCAAATAGGATAATAACAGGTTTATAGTCGATAGAAAATGTACCCGTCATTATGGGGGCTCCTTCTGGAAGTTTTGCAAGGGTGGTGAAGTTGACTCGCCCTTGCCGGACTTGCATTACTCGCTTCTTGCCCTTGCCCTAATTGTTTTGATTAGAACTCTGCCCTTGAAGAGGCTTTCTGGGCACTCCCGCACTCCCGCAGTGCCGCAGTTGAAACAGCAATTAGTGCTGCTCCTCTGCTAAAATTGTTGAATGTTTGTCCTTGGGCCAAACTATTGCAGCTGTTGCGGAGGCATCGAAGGTCTATATCCTCCTTGCTGTTGAGGCGGGCGGAAAACCAATCTAACAGGTGGGGCATTCTGCTGCGGCGCTTTGAACTGCGCATTGGGAACCAAACGATACCTCGGTGACTGAGCACTCGAGGGTCCAGTGGGGGTCTTCCGTTTCTTCTCGGCATGATGTGCCATGATACAATCCTCCTGGGTTAGGGCCATATTAACCAGCTCACTGAAAAGTATTAGCCTTAACAAGGTTTAGGCGTTCCTTGAGCTTGGTACTGAGGCCACGACGGAAACGATCCTGTTTCTTGGCATCATTGTCAGCGTGATAGCCTGCATATTACCACAGATGATTGAAAGCCTGTGCATACTGCAGTACCATACGGGTGCCTTGGGTGAGTGCCAGGAATTCATTCAACTTTCGCTCCATTAGTCCTTCAGGAATATAATGTGCCCTGAAGGCAGTCCGAAATTCCTCCCAGGAGATAACATGTCCAGCGGGCTGCATGGTGCAAAAATTATCCCACCAAATGCGGGCAGCACCACGAAGTTGCTTGGCGGCAAAGTGAGCTTTACTCGAGTCCGCACAAGGTATAGTAAGAAGGGCGAACTTCGATTCAATAGTATGAAGCCAGGCATCGGCATCCAGAGGTTCTTCTGCTTTACTGAAAAATGGGGGCTGGATACTGAAGAAATCTTGATAGCTTACCACTTGGGGGTTGAGGTCATCATGACCTCCTCGTGATTGCTGGCGATGCTGGTTCTGTTGGGCCTATAGTAGTAGATTGAGAAGCTCAGTCTGTCATGCCATAACCTCTGCTAGATTTGGGGGTGGCGGTGGCGATTGTTGGGAAACGCTAGCCTAGTCTGGCCTGAAACCTTCAGGAGTTCCAGGCGTAGCACCAATCATCTGAAAAACATGGAAGATGTCCATTACATCAGGTTATCCTTGCTTCCATTTTCAGAATATACCGCACAAAATGAAAACATATAAAGATAATGCAACAGATTGACAGCTCGATAGATGACTGAACAGAAACTTGAGTTATAGATCATAACTGGTGGTCTGTATATTACATCTTGGTAATCTACTAATTACTATTCAACCATACGTACTCCTGCCGCATATAATACAACAAGTGGCCCTTAAGTCAAACTAGATTACTCACTCCCTATGTCACACCATACTACACTAAACACATCTAGGATATCGACGACAAGGATGAATTAGAAGTCGTCGAGGTTGCCCATAGAAGACTGGCTACCGGAAGAAGAATGATTGGGCTGAGGATTAGGTTCTGGGTCTCCATGTTCCGAATCTATCTCAGACACGCCTTCAATTTCCTCGGGTTCTTCTTCTGAATCTTCCTCTTCTTCTTCTAGCTCATTCGGCACAAGAGGAGGCATTTGCTATTCTTGGAGCATCTCAATATGTCCAAGTGCATCACCTAGTTCTTGGTTCAAGTCATGGACTTGTTCCTGCAAAAAGTCAATTACGGTGTTGCGCTGGAGAATTTGAGCATCACCCTCCAAGATCTGCACCTCCAAATGTCCAATGGTAGTATCCCTCCCGGCAATTCCTTGACCAAACGAATGAATCTGGTCATCTTTTAGGGTAAGATCCCTATGAAAATCCTGGGCCAGATTCACCATATCGTCCATACACCTTTGCTTAAGTGACTGGAGGCGATACTGAGCGTTCATATACCTAATCACTGCCCTGAGGGTCTCCTCGGCTATATCTTCAACTAAACGTCCAAGATAAGTTGTTCTGAAGGTCCACTCAGCATCGTGTGCAAACACTGTTGGAAACAGTCCGATAGGGTATGCTGCTACCGCACTCGGATGCTGTTCACAAAAAGTGGTGATAGCCTTGAGGGCTACTGTTTCAAAAGCATCCACGAGACGATATCCAACAACCTCTATCTCAATAGATTGCCACTCAAGGGTAGGATGCCGGGCAATAGTGACAGTGGCGCGGCATCGAGGGACTCCGACCTCAGTAAACTCACGACCCTTATACCGGGGTGGATCCGAGTAGTGATAGATATGAAGTGTATCCCACAGAATTCTCGGAAACCCTTCCTGAAGCGTCCCCCCATCAGGGAAGACTTAAAAGTGCTACTTATCAGTCCCAGGAGGCTGATAACACTTTTATTACATCAGATGGTACATCACCGTACGATTCTTCGCGGTAATGGGCAGTGAAGCGCCACTATCACGAGGATTACAACAAAAACCCATACTACTACACTGACTACGAAAACGGGATCATCACAGTCTTGCGCCATGCGGAGCTCCAACGGTGACCTCACCCACAGGCAAGACTGGGTGCAGGACGGAACCCTACTCAACGTCTTCGGGGATGTAGTCGGGATCTTCCACTGTAAAAGTAAGGATGGGGTGAGTACGAGCGTACTCAGCAAGTCCAATCACACCCACGGATGGGGAAATAACAGGATTAAATGCACAGGATAATCCAAGGATAAAGTTACGGTTCTTTGCGGAAACACAATTATATGCAGGGGTTCATTTTAAAAGCACTTTTCAAAACAAGTTTTCCAGTACCAAGGGGGGGGGGCACACGATGTTGATCTACACAGGTCCAAGTTTCAAACCGCTACCGGACTCCCCGTCCGCCGTAGCACACGGCACAACTGCCAGATACTTTCCAAACAACTCACACCAGCTCAACCATTCCCAGAGAGAAACACTAGTTATGTGACCACACCGTAACTTGCCCAGTACCGTGGGCACGGCTATTCGAATAGATTTTAAACTCTGCAGAGGTGTGCAACTTTACCCACAGGTGGGGTACCGCAGCACGAACACCTTAGTGTCGGTGCAGATCCCATCGAAGCCCTTACCCACCTTAGCTAGACCTGACTAGCCACCACGGGATCTATCAAGGGGTCATTCAACCTACCACCAAGGTTTAACCGGGGCATAAGTCACACAGAGCTTATCCCGTCTCCTTGATCACCCGTTGCTCCCAGCCCTCCTGATGGCTATCAGACTAACTAGTGGGGTTAGGCCAAGCCGTTGCCCATACAACGGTCAAGTGGTTTGCACGACAGGAAGCTAGGTGAGACAACACATCAACTCGGTCCTTAGGGGTGACAAGATGGATATCTCCCTTCCACGCTCAACCACACAGGTACGAGCACACCAACGGCAATTCACACAGAAATGCCATCCATCCCATCTAACTCACTTTTCAAAACCACACCTTATCCCTTCCCACACGCACACACACTTTCTTTGCAGAATCAAATGGTCAAGGTATGGTTATCATAAGTAAGGTGGCTATCCTACCATGTTTTCGGCACGCAAAACCATGCAATTTTATAAAACGGCCACTGGGTTGTGTTTATAAAATCTAGGACAAAAATATGCATCAAAGGGCGGAATTGAACTTGCCATTGTCAAACCCTTGCGGGAGGTCCTGATCGAAGCACTGTCCCTCGGGTTCGGGGTCGCAAAACTGGTCCTCGGGTGCTTGGTCGCAGTCGGGAACTCCTTCGTTCACTCCGTGTCCTATGACGCAAACAAACAGACATACCATCAAGCGAAAGAACTAAAATCTTTCATCGTTAAGGTTGAATCGGAAATAATTTAGTTACGGAGTTAGGGGTGGTATCTCTGGGTGGTTTCTTAATGGCATGGCTAAAACTATACTAGAAAGGGTGTGGTAAAGTTTCGGGTCGATCGGAGGTCGTTTCGCACATAAAATGACGAGTTAAAGGTGGTTTCAGGGGTTAAACGGGGGTCCAAGGGCTTGTTCGTAAATATCCGAAAAGAGAAAGGACCTATTTACGATTCCTAGAAATAATCTGAGCATGTTAAAATGTGTCGAGTATAACTAGGTTTATACACCGAGGGGTTTGGTTTGAAATATTAAAAAGAACGAGGTTTCTTTTGCAAAAAGAAGTGGATAGGGGGTTTCTTTTGGAGAAAAACAGCAAAGGGAGGGGGTTATGGGCAAAACTGCCCCCTTTCTTCCTCCTTCCTCCTGCACAGAGCAGAGGAGGGGAGATGGGGCGCCGGCGCCCGGCCAAATCCAGCGGCCTAGGGCCCGGGGCAGCTCGGGTGAGAGGGGAAAAGAGAGAGGAGGTCACGGGGGACTAGTTCCCGGCCTCACCTCGGCTTGAGACGCGGTGCGGGAGCGGGTCCACGGTGAGGGGCGGCGGCCGGTGGTGGGGTGCACGGCGGCGGCGCTAGGGGCAGGGGGAAAGCGGGTAGGGGCGGTGGTGGTGGTCGTGGTGGTGGAGTGCGGCGCTGGGGGTATTTATAGAGGGAGTGGGCGGTGAGGCGGAGGGGAACGAGGCGGTGGCGGCCGGCGGGCGGTGCGGGCGCCATTAATGGCGCTCGGCCGCTTGCGGCCGTCGCGACACGGCATGGCGGTGGACGCGGGGTGCCAGCGGCGGGCGGCGCGGCCACGCGCAAGGGAGACGCTCGTGTGTGCGCGTGCGGCGCGGCGAGGTGCGGGCCAGGACAGGGGCTCGGGCGACGGGCGGCGCGGCGAGGTGCGCGGCCATGCGGGGCACGCGCGGGCGCGCGCGTGGGCACGGGTGGGCGCGTGCGTCGCGAGGCTGGGCAGGGCGCGTGCGCGGCAAGGCTGGGCAGGGCGCGTGCGCGGCGCCCAGGGCCGGCGCACGGCCGTGCGGTACTCGGGAGCAGGGGGAAGGAGGGGGAAATAGGGAGAAGAGGAGGAGCAGGAAAGAAAAGGAGAAAGGAAAGGGAGGGAAGGAAGGAAAAAGAAAAAGGGAAGGGGAGGAAAAAGAAAAGGAAAAAGGGAAAGGAAAAGAAATAGAGAGAAGGAGAGAAAAGAAAAAGAGGGAGGGAGAAGTGCCGGCGCCGGTCGCGGCGGCGACCGCGGCCGGTCGGCCACGCGCGCGCAGGATTCGCGCGCCGCGCGAGAAAGGACTTGCGCCGGCGCTAATTGCGGAAAGCGGTCGCGCGGTCATCGTGACGCGGTGGCGAGAGTCGAGGCGGTGCGTGTGGGAAAGCCGGGCGCTGTGCGGCATAGGGCGGGGAATGTGACAGCGTGCATGTGGCGGTGAAACGGAGGGAGTCGGGGTTTTACGACGGATAAAGTTTTCGGTCAGGGCACCTTAACGCGTTATTTAAATTCGAAATTTTCGGGACGTCACAAACCTACCCCACTTAAATGAATCTCGTCCTCGAGATTCGGCTGATTCTTGAATAGATGGGGAAACTCCTTCTTTAGCGCTTCCTCGCGTTCCCAGGTTGCTTCTTCTATTCCGTGTCTGCTCCATTGAACCCTGCATATCCGCACCTCAGAGTTTCTTGTCCTCCTAGTGACAGTGTCCAGAATTTTGACCGGCACTTCCTGGTACCGCAGATCCGGTTGCAGGTCTATTGTTTCCACCGGCACGTGTTCTCCCTCGGGTACTCTCAGACACCTTCTTAATTGCGAGACATGAAATACTGGGTGTATATCCGACATTTCTTCTGGTAACTCCAGTCGGTACGCCACGGCTCCGACTTTCTTTAGAACTCGATACGGCCCAATGTATCGAGGGGCTAATTTTCCTTGTACCTGAAATCTTCGTGTCCCTCGAATGGGTGAGACTTTGAGATAGACAAAATCTCCCGGATTGAAACTTATTTCCCATCTCTTCTTGTCTGCGTAGCTCTTTTGTCGGGACTGAGCCGCTTTCAATTTCTCGCGGATTTCCGCTACTTTTTCCTCTGCTTCTTTTATAAGTGCGGATCCTACTAGGGCACGTTCCCCAACTTCCGACCACATCAATGGAGTTTTGCACTTTCTTCCATAGAGGGCTTCGAATGGTGACATGCCCAAGCTGGCTTGGTAACTATTGTTGTACGAGAATTCCGCATAGGGCAGACTCTGCTCCCAGTCCTTTCCGTAAGTCAGGACACATGCTCTCAGCATATCCTCCATAATCTGATTTACCCTTTCGGTTTGACCATCCGTCTGTGGGTGATATGCAGAGCTAAAATCCAACTTGGTGCCCATGGCTTGATGCAGGCTTTTCCAGAACCTAGAGGTGAATTGGGTCCCTCTATCCGAGACAATTCGGCTAGGCACTCCGTGCAACTTTACTATGTTTTCAATATAAAGCTTTGCCAGCTTTTCCCCACCATAATTAGTTCGTACAGGTATGAAATGTGCCGATTTAGTGAGTCGGTCCACTATCACCCATATGGAATCGTGTCCCTTCTGTGTTCGGGGTAGACCCACTACAAAGTCCATTCCTACCTCATCCCATTTCCAGACCAGAATGGGCAAGGGTTGCAATAACCCGGCTGGTTTTTGATGTTCAGCCTTGATCCTCTGACAAGTATCACAGTGGGCCACAAATCGTGCGATGTCCGCCTTCATTCCATTCCACCAATATTTTCGCCTTATGTCCATATACATTTTGGTGGATCCTGGGTGGATGGAGTAGGCCGAGTTATGGGCTTCGTCCATGATTATCTGCCGGAAATCTCCTTCCTGGGGTACACAAATCCTATCCTCATACCACAACATTCCCTTATCGTCTACTCGGAAGCCCGGCGCTTTGTTTTCTCCAGTTTGCTTACGGACCTTCATTAACTCCTGATCTGAGCTTTGGGCTTCTCTAATCTTATCCTCTAATGTCGATTGGACGTTTAGCACCTGGCTGGAACCTCGAGGAACGATGTGCACATTTAATCGTGCCATTTCCTCGCATAGGTGGTCATCCTTGGGTCCATAAGTTTTTCGGCTTAAGGCATCGGCTACCACGTTCGCCTTTCCGGGGTGATACTGAATTTCCAAATTATAGTCCTTGACCAACTCCAACCATCTTCTCTGCCTTAAATTTAAATCCGGCTGGGTAAAGATATACTTCAGACTCTTGTGGTCGGTGTAAACCTCACACTTATTTCCGATCAGGTAATGTCTCCAAATCTTAAGGGCATGCACTACGGCTGCTAGTTCCAAATCATGGGTCGGGTAATTCTGCTCATGAGTCTTAAGTTGGCGGGAGGCATATGCAACGACTTTCCCGTCTTGCATCAGTACGCACCCTAATCCTTGTCGGGATGCGTCACAGTAAATGACAAAGTCCCGATGAATATCCGGTAGGGTCAGCACTGGGGCGGTTGTTAACCTTTGCTTCAATTCTTGAAAACTTCTCTCACAGGATTCTGTCCAAGCGAACTTTTTCTCCTTCTTAAGAAGTTCTGTCATGGGTCGGGCTATCTTAGAGAATCCCTCGATAAATCTCCGATAGTACCCGGCTAACCCAAGGAAGCTCCTGATTTCACTGACGTTAGTTGGTCGCTGCCAGTTGGAAACTGCTTCGACCTTCTCTGGGTCCATAGCTACGCCTTCCGCGGTCAGGATGTGACCAAGGAAAGCTACTCTTTCCAGCCAGAATTCGCACTTGCTGAACTTAGCATAGAGCCTATGTGTCCTCAGCTTCTCCAATACTACCCGCAGATGTTGCTCATGTTCCTGAATACTCTTGGAGTAGATAAGTATGTCGTCGATAAAGACTACGACAAACTTATCCAGCTCGTCCATAAATACCTTGTTCATGAGATTCATAAAATAGGCAGGGGCATTAGTTAGTCCGAAGGATATTACGGTGAACTCAAACTGCCCGTAGCGGGTGACGAAAGCTGTCTTAGGGATGTCACTTTCCTTAATCTTGAGCTGAAAATATCCTAACCTTAGGTCGATCTTGGAAAAGTACTTGGCTCCTTTTAGCTGATCGAAAAGGTCATCAATCCTGGGGAGGGGGTACTTTTTCTTAATGGTAACCTCGTTCAGTGCCCGGTAATCTATGCACAACCTCATACTCCCATCCTTCTTTTTGACAAACAGAACTGGGGCTCCCCATGGCGACGAGCTTGGTCTAATAAAGCCAATTCGTTGCAGTTCTTCTAGTTGCTTCTTTAACTCTGTCAACTCAGAGGCCGCCATCCTATAGGGTCTCTTGGCTATAGGGGATGTTCCGGGGATAAGGTCTATGACAAACTCTATATCCCTATCTGGCGGCATACCGGAAAGCTCTTCGGGGAACACATCTGGGTATTCGTTTACTACCGGGACTCCTTCTAAGGGCTTGGCTTCCATGCTAAACATACTGGGTCAAACTTACTATTCCGGGTATGGCAGATCACTTGTATTCCTTCGGGGTTTGTTAAATGTACCACTTTGTCAGTGCAGCCTATGAGACCATTGTGTCGGCTTAACCAGTCCATCCCAAAGATCACGTCTATCCCCCCCAGCTTAAGTACTACCAAATCTGCTAGAAAGTCTACCCCACTTAAATTGATCCTTACCCGTGGACAGCCTAGTTGACAATTGATGTCGCCTCCAGGCGTCTGGGTTAATAGGGGTGTTTTTAGTAGTACTGTAGGTATTTTGTGTTTCTCCACATAGCTTGAGGATATAAACGAGTGTGATGCTCCAGAATCAAATAATACTGCTGCCAGAGCCGAGTTGACTAGGTACTCACCGAGCACTACGCCTTGGGCCTCTTGAGCCTCCTGCGCGTCGATGTGATTGACGCGGGCTCGTCCAAATGATTGCTGCTTCACCTGTTGGCTGTTGTCGTTGTTGCGGACGGGCACTCGGTTGGCTCCGGTCAGGGCTGGTCTGGGTCCATTCACTGTGTTGGAGAAGGCTGACGTGGCCGGCTTGTTCTTGGCGTAAGGGCAGTTGGCGATGAAGTGCCCTGTCTCACGGCAGTTGAAACAGGCCCTAACATTGTTGTTGTCGGAGGCGGCCAGGCTTGTGTTGCTCTGTGGGGCTCTCATGGTATTCTGACTCTTAGGCTGTGCCTCAGAGGCTCGTGTCCCTGTCACTTGGGACTGAGTCCTATACTGCATTGGGGCCTGGGATCTTGGTGCAGTGTAGTTAGAGTTCCTCGGTTTTTGGAAGCGTTCCTGTTGGCGGGCCTTACTTTCCAGGAATTTGCGTTTATTATCCTTTCTCTCCTCAGCTTTGGCTCTTTCTGTGAGGATAGCCTTGTTCATCAGGGTGTTGAAGTCCGGATAGATCTGTGGAGTAAGCAAGGTTCGGAGTTCTGGGCTTAACCCCTTCTTGAACATGTCTTGCTTCTTATCGTCGTCGTTCACCTCTTCCGGCGCGTACCGGGCCAATTCTATGAACCAGTGGGTGTATTCTTCCACTGACATGCTTCCTTGTTGTAGTGCGCAGAATTCATCTGCCTTACGCTTCATAGTGGCCGAAGGGATGTGGTAGCGGCGGAACTCCCTTACAAATTCTCCCCAGGTGATGGTAGAGGCATCTTCGGCTGCGGCACAATAGTTTTCCCACCAGGATAACGCTGTTCCGGTGAGCTGGTGGGCTGCCAGAAGGACTTTATCCCGGTCCTGGCATTCGAATGGTTCGAGCTTCCTCTGAATTACTCGCAACCAGTCGTCAGCATCCAACGGGTTGCAGGATCCGGCGAAGGTAGGTGGCTTGGTCCTTAGAAAGGCCGTCAGCTTGTCGTTCATATTCTGCCCTCGTGGCTGCCGGTTAATGAGGGCATTCGCCAGAGTCTCCAGTATGAGGGTCTGGTTATGGATGATCTGCGCCAGGTCTCCGAGGGGTGGGGGTGGTGGTAGTTGTTCTCCTTCTTGGCTTCCCCCTCGGTTCTGGCTTACTTCTTGCTCTCCTTGAGGAAGGTCTTGTTCAACGGGCTGTGCTCCGACACTAGCGGCTGCGGGGTTCCGGCCACGGGAGGCCCTCGCGACGTTCCGGGGGGTCACCTGTTGATTGGGTAAATCGGGGTTACGATTTTGTGATGTTTAAGTTGTTTAATTCATATATATATAAGGCAGAATCTACCTTCTGCCGGTACCCATATAAACAGTTAGCACACAACAAACCAGTACACAATCACCACAATCAGCGAGCACAAACCCTTTTTATTACAGCAAGGGGGGGTACAGCTTGGGGGTACGACTAGGTCTCGTGCTACTCAGCCAGGGTCTTGTCTTAAGGGTATGGCGTAAACAGAAAGGCTGGGAGGGGGCATCGCTGGGATGGCGTCGGTCACTCTACTTGCATGGTGTGCCTTCTTCCGGGGCGGAAAGGGTGAGAGGTTCTCGCTCGCCGTCTTCAGGGTTCCCATCGGTCAGGGGTTGCATTGCCGCATCCCCTTCGTCGGCGGCGGCAGAACCTTCAGGATTCTCGGGTGGGGCTCGTGTACTCCCAAAGAGTGATCCCCACCCTATGACGGGTGTCCCAAGTAAAACATGGTCTTCCCCTATCGCCGGGACTGGTGTTCCACTTTGGGTCCAATCTTGCATACGCCGGTCTCGGGCCTGCCTGAGGCTTTCTTGGGCGACTGCTTCGCTACTGACCGCGGCTGCGGCTCTCGCCTTGGCATGGGCGGCTCGGATCTGCTGTATCCTCACCGCGAGCTCTGCTTGCTCGGCTCGATGGGTCTGCTCCCTCAGAAGGTTGGCTTGCTCATCAAAGAGTTGGTCCAGGGCGGCTAGGTAAGTAGCCACTTGGTACAGGGGGCCTTCTTCGTGGCGACGTCGTTCTAGGTTTCTCATGCGCGCTTCCCAGACTGGGGTTCTGATGGCCGGCGGAAAGAACTTCGCTGGTGTAGGGGCGAGGTGTTCTTCAAAAATCCAGCACAAATAACGGAGTGCTTTTCTGATGGCCAAGGGGTAGGTATCTTGGTGTCTAAATCCTGTGGCGGTCGCCCGCCAGGGCTGGATGTCGGGGTAGCGGTTGCTCCTGGCGATGACCAGGATCACCCTGCAGCGGAGGGTACCATGGTGCTCGTACTCTCGGCTGCAGTACCTTGGGCGCTCCGTAACGCCAAGGTCCTCCAGGGTGTCGATCAAGAGGCTGGGGAATCCAGGTGCAGCTTGGCAATCGCCCTGGGTCCATCCTTCCTCAGCCATCTGAAACAGAAACAGGGTAAACAACCTGGTACAAAAGGGAGTAGATGATTTTTATTATTACAACAAGGGTGGTACAGTTTTCATGGATACGTGGTCATTAGGGTAGGGTTTTAGCTAGGGGTGCTAATCCTATCATGGGGATTCTTCCTCGGTCCTGATAGAGCGCTTCTTTATTGGAAGGAACCGATCCATCTCGTTTTCGGTCTGAGTACCCTTATCCCAATGGGTCTCCATGGGTTCTTCTTCTTCTTCCTCGATCCATCCACCTATTCCGTTGCGGTTCTCGTATTCTTGCATCTGGGCTTGGAGGGCGGCTAAGGAATACTCGGCGCTTGCGGCTCTTGTCCGTTGTTCCTCCAGCTCCTGGGTTATCTTTTCGATCCCATGGATTAGCTGCTTCAGTTGTGCCGCCTGTTCGCGGTAGAGTGCATCCAAACCAGTGAGGTAGATGGACAGGTGGGAGACCGTGTCTTCCAGGTCTTCTTCTTCTCGTCCAAGTCCCCTCATTCGGGCAATCCAAGTGCGCCCTCTTCCCTCAGCGGGTGGGAAAAATCCCATAGGAGTCCGCTGAAGGTGGTGCCTGTAGAGCACACGCAGTCGTCGCAGGGCTTTACGAGCGGCCTTTCGATAGGTGTCGGGGAAGCGGAAGCCAGTGGTGGAGATGAACCAAGGGTCCACATCAGGGTAGCGGGTGCTTTTCTCCACAAAAACCATTGCGTCGCACCGAAGGGTGCCTCCGGCGATGTACTCACGGTAGGCATACTCCAGTGGTTCCATAACCCCGACGCGTTCCAGGCTGAGCAATAGTAACTTGGGGAGGTCGGGCTCTGCGTGGCAGATTCCGCTAACCCATCCATTGCCAGCCATCTGGAACAAGGCAAAGACCAGCGGTGAGTGTTTGTGCAGAAAGTTTCTAAACCGGGACAAGTTCTAGGGCCTGAAAAGGGGTCTCGCTCCTAAGGTCACGTCCTACGGCCAGCCTACGGCTCTGATACCACCTGAAGCATCCCCCCATCAGGGAAGACTTAAAAGTGTTACTTATCAGTCCCAGGAGGCTGATAACACTTTTATTACATCAGATGGTACATCACCGTACGACTCTTCACGGTAATGGGCAGTGAAGCGCCACTATCGCGAGGATTACAACAAAAACCCATACTACTACACTGACTACGAAAAGGGGATCATCAGAGTCTTGCGCCATGCGGAGCTCCAACGGTGACCTCACCCACAGGCAAGACTGAGTGCAGGATGGAACCCTACTCAACGTCTTCGGGGATGTAGTCGGGATCTTCCACTGTAAAAGTAAGGATGGGGTGAGTACGAGCATACTCAGCAAGTCCAATCACACCCACGGATGGGGAAATAACAGGATTAAATGCACAGGATAATCCAAGGATAAAGTTACGGTTCTTTGCGGAAACACAATTATATGCAGGGGTTCATTTTAAAAGCACTTTTCAAAACAAGTTTTCCAGTACCAAGGGGGGGGCACACGATGTTGATCTACACAGGTCCAAGTTTCAAACCGCTACCGGACTCCCCGTCCGCCGTAGCACACGGCACAACTGCCAGATACTTTCCAAACAACTCACACCAGCTCAACCATTCCCAGAGAGAAACACTAGTTATGTGACCACACCGTAACTTGCCCAGTACCGTGGGCACGGCTATTCGAATAGATTTTAAACTCTGCAGAGGTGTGCAACTTTACCCACAGGTGGGGTACCGCAGCACGAACACCTTAGTGTCGGTGCAGATCCCATCGAAGCCCTTACCCACCTTAGCTAGACCTGACTAGCCACCACGGGATCTATCAAGGGGTCATTCGACCTATCACCGAGGTTTAACCGGGGCATAAGTCACACAGAGCTTATCCCGTCTCCTTGATCACCCGTTGCTCCCAGCCCTCCTGATGGCTATCAGACTAACTAGTGGGGTTAGGCCAAGCCGTTGCCCATACAACGGTCAAGTGGTTTGCACGACAGGAAGCTAGGTGAGACGACACATCAACTCGGTCCTTAGGGGTGACAAGATGGATATCTCCCTTCCACGCTCAACCACACAGGTACGAGCACACCAACGGCAATTCACACAGAAATGCCATCCATCCCATCTAACTCACTTTTCAAAAACACACCTTATCCCTTCCCACACGCACACACACTTTCTTTGCAGAATCAAATGGTCAAGGTATGGTTATCATAAGTAAGGTGGCTATCCTACCATGTTTTCGGCACGCAAAACCATGCAATTTTATAAAACGGCCACTGGGTTGTGTTTATAAAATCTAGGACAAAAATATGCATCAAAGGGCGGAATTGAACTTGCCATCGTCAAACCCTTGCGGGAGGTCCTGATCGAAGCACTGTCCCTCAGGTTCGGGGTCGCAAAACTGGTCCTCGGGTGCTTGGTCGCAGTCGGGAACTCCTTCATTCACTCCGTGTCCTACGACGCAAACAAACAGACATACCATCAAGCGAAAGAACTAAAAGCTTTCATCGTTAAGCTTGAATCGGAAATAATTTAGTTACGGAGTTAGGGGTGGTATCTCTGGGTGGTTTCTTAATGGCATGGCTAAAACTATACTAGAAAGGGTGTGGTAAAGTTTCGGGTCGATCGGAGGTCGTTTCGCACATAAAATGACGAGTTAAAGGTGGTTTCAGGGGTTAAACGGGGGTCCAAGGGCTTGTTCGTAAATATCCGAAAAGAGAAAGGACCTATTTACGATTCCTAGAAATAATCTGAGCATGTTAAAATGTGTCGAGTATAACTAGGTTTATACACCGAGGGGTTTGGTTTGAAATATTAAAAAGAACGAGGTTTCTTTTGCAAAAAGAAGTGGATAGGGGGTTTCTTTTGGAGAAAAACAGCAAAGGGAGGGGGTTATGGGCAAAACTGCCCCCTTTCTTCCTCCTTCCTCCCGCACAGAGCAGAGGAGGGGAGATGGGGCGCCGGCGCCCGGCCAAATCCGGCGGCCTAGGGCCCGGGGCGGCTCGGGTGAGAGGGGAAAAGAGAGAGGGGGTCATGGGGGACTAGTTCCCGGCCTCACCTCGGCTTGAGACGCGGTGAGGGAGCGGGTCCACGGTGAGGGGCGGCGGCCGGTGGTGGGGTGCACGGCGGCGGTGCTAGGGGCAGGGGGAAAGCGGGTAGGGGCGGTGGTGGTGGTCGTGGTGGTGGAGTGCGGCGCTGGGGGTGTTTATAGAGGGAGTGGGCGGTGAGGCGGAGGGGAACGAGGCGGTGGCGGCCGGCGGGCGGTGCGGGCGCCATTAATGGCGCTCGGCCGCTTGCGGCCGTCGCGACGCGGCATGGCGGTGGACGCGGGGTGCCAGCGGCGGGCGGCGCGGCCACGCGCAAGGGAGACGCTCGTGTGTGCGCGTGCGGCGCGGCGAGGTGCGGGCCAGGACAGGGGCTCGGGCGACGGGCGGCGCGGCGAGGTGCGCGGCCACGCGGGGCACGCGCGGGCGCGCGCGTGGGCACGGGTGGGCGCGTGCGTCGCGAGGCTGGGCAGGGCGCGTGCGCGGCAAGGCTGGGCAGGACGCGGCATTGCGGAAAGCGGTCGCGCGGTCATCGTGACGCAGTGGCGAGAGTCGAGGCGGTGCGCGTGGGAAAGCCGGGCGCTGTGCGGCATAGGGCGGGGAATGTGACAGCGTGCGTGTGACGGTGAAACGGAGGGAGTCGGGGTTTTACGACGGATAAAGTTTTCGGTCAGGGCACCTTAACGCGTTATTTAAATTCGAAATTTTCGGGACATCACACTTCCCAATACAGGCAGTCAGTGTGGGCATATCCCTCAGCATCCTAATAGATCCTCTGAACATTTGCCATCTGAATCAAAAGGATTCAAATGTTAGATAGGATATAAATTTCCCAAAGTTTGCTAATGGCTGTGGAAAGATGTGAGTCAATCTGATGAAAATGCTGAAATGCATCATAGTATTCATCCGACTAAGAACTCACAAGATAAAGGGAATGAAACATCTGATTCTGATAATAGCAAAGATTGGACATCAGATGGATATTATAGATCTTGAGGTTGAAACAAAAGATGCTAAGATACTAACCCTATGGCTGTCCGTATGATCATTTCAAGACTGTACAAGATTGCACTTGTGAATAACCTGTGGCAGAACTGCCTGAATTATTCCGGCTCAAGCGCGCTAGTCATCGCTATACAGGCGATCCTAACTCAATGCATGTGGCAGAACTGCCTGAATTATTCCAGCTCAAGTGCGCTAGTCATCGCTATACAGCCGATACTAACTCAACGCACTTCAAATGGAACAACCCATTGATCTGTCGGGTCTCCGCCCGATGCAACCACGGTTCAATAGGATCGAAGCAGGTTTACTTCGCACAAAGTCGAGTTTACAGTCGCACAACAGCTCATCAACTTTTAATTCACAGAGTACTAAACATTATTACAAACCATTTCAAAACTTAAAGTAATAAACAACCAGTGTTTAAAATAACAAGCTAAACATGCTTGTCAAGTTCACAGTGGAAGAAAAATTAACACGTGACTACACACGTCGCGAAGGTTGACACCACACTCAGCCCGAAGTATGGCATCATTCAGGAGGGTCACTGCCAGCCGGGGATGGATCCCACTCCACAGACCAGCCAAACAGAATAGAAGTTGGCCATGCGGGACTATCCGAGGGGTTCTCAAAGGTCATACCTGAAAATTCATTAGCAAGACTGAGTATACTAATACTCAGCAAATCTTACCCGGGATTAGGGTATACTTAGCCCATAACTAGACTCATGAAGGCTTGAAATGGTTCTGGGTTTAATTTCAGCTGAAAAGCAACAAAGAGTATGATCTACTTTTATGTTTTAGCTTTCAGATTCTAGTCTCTCTAACCATTCTAGGTAAGCACCTATTCTAGACAAGCAAGGTAGAGATTATCATCCATCAAGATTATTCCAACAATAGTTACTGTCATTACTCTATGTGGCAGAAGGAATAAGCAGTCTCAATTTCCGCGAGAAACGGACGATTCTAAATCGAATTTCCAGACCTTGCAAGGGTAAACCTAACTCACATGCTTGGAACATCCAAAGATCATTCCGAAGCAACCGTTTCCCTCATATTCCGGGTTATGGATCAGAGCCACCACAAGCGACTGCAGGACCGTACGCACACCAATTGTGTAGGACGTACGTCTGTAGCGCGACTACATAATCGTACTCCTGTCTGCTACGCAGAACGTACTCCCACACATCGGTGCGTGTGTACAATAGAAACCAAATAATCGAGTGGTGGAGACATGTCCATTTACCAGGCCAATCAGGTACTAGGCTTACCGCTTTACCATATTTCGCGGCATGTGGCTAGTACTTTCAAACGCTTAGCCACCACTACCACACACTGCGACCTTAACAACTTTTATCAACACAGACGGGGTAACCTTCCAAGTCATGATACTGCACATGATCCCGTCTATGAACCTTATAGTGACTGCAGAATAGTAAACATTCAACTCCTATATCATGCGAGTGATAGGAAATCACCTAACTTCTGCCGGTCCTATTAGCAGAGCATTAATGCGATAAGGACTCAGACACAATACATAGGTTCCTAGTATCAATGCATCTAGGGTTCCATTTCAATTCCTACACTTAATGCAAGATATAATATATAAGTATAAAATTGTAGTAAATTGAAATACTGGGTTATGCACCGGGGCATGCCTTCTTGAGCGGGGCTAGGGTCAGTGGTGTCAGAGACTTCCGAACTTTGGTTTGGAGCTTCAGTTAGAGTCTCGACGACGTTCACTGGGTCTTTAGAAAATCTTGGTTCAGTTTCCGGGACTAGCTCGTAGTCTCTGTCGTCGAGTGTCGTTGACTCTACATGATATGCAATGATTTGATTAGATGGCTCTCGAATTAAGAGTTTTATTTCACAATAAAGTTGCAATCCAATAGGTCAATACACTCAAACTCATAAAGCAAGAGGGTTAAAGATACACTTATTATTGGTATTCTATTCCAATTATCTTAATTAGTTGAATTAATTGGATTAGATTAATAAGTTTGATTTTTAATTTGAAATTCATAAAGGTTATGGCCTTGAATTTTTGTGGATAAGCTTATTCCTAGTGGATAAGCTTACCATGAATTTTTTATAATTTTCTAAAAATAGGCACTAGGGTATTTGAATTTAGTTCAAATGTTAGGTTTAAATTCAAATCTTAGGTAAAATAGTGCTATAAATTCTTGAAAAAATTATGAACTAACTATCAACATATCAACATATGGAAAGGATCTACGCATGAAAAGCTTAGGAACATGTTTTGATTTGCACAAAAATTAAAGTAGCTGAAGCTAAGGTGTAATAATGGTGCTGAAATTTTTGCACAAGCTTGTGTTCACCTTAAACAGACTACACACCAAAAATTAAAGGAAAAAGAGCTAGCATGCAATAGTTATGCACAAGATACCCTTTTGCTAAAGTTTAAAATAAATCAAAAAGTATTTAGTTTCAAATCAGACTTTTTTAACAAAAGTTGTAGAATTAGACTTCTAGATTTCAACAGAACTGGTTTGGCATTTTTGATTTTTTCTACAATTTCCTATGTATTTTACAAGTTGACTGATTTGAATTTGGAGAGGGGTATTGGTTTCCTACAGAAAGGCCCTTGGAAAGTTTTGAATCTTCGCAATTGGGTCCCTGGCCGGACTAAACAGGAAGTCTGATCGATGTCGATCAAATTCCGTTGAGAGAGCTCATCGGCGGCGAGGGGCAAGTGAGGGGAAATGCTCAGGGACTCACGGCGGTCTCGGGGGTGGTCGGTGTCGGAGAAGAGAGGGGCCGAGGTGGCGTAACGGCGTCGCACAGGGGCGGGCGGCGGAGGTCCGAAGGACGTTGTCGGCGTTCTGATGGCCGGAGGGCAGGAGGGCGGCGGGGAAGTGGTCAGGGAGCTTCCACGCGATGATGTGGTGCTGACGGTGTGCTTGGCCGGGGCTAAGAGGCGGTGGATCGACGGGACGACGGCGAGGCCGAGCGGCGGCAGAAGCTCGAGCTCACCGGCATAGTGGTCCGGTTGTTCCAGTGCAGAGAGCGAGATTGGGTGGGCTGGGGAGCACCAGTGGGTCACGGCGGTGCTCTAGGAGCATTGGATCGGGGATGGGAAACAGTGTGGGTGGCTGTCGACGGCGGCCAGAAGCTACAGAGGAGGTCCGGTGAGGCGCGGTGGTCGGAAAAAGAAATGGCCGTGGAAATGTGGGTGCGGGAATGTAAGAAGAAGTGCATTGGGAGCTCCAGGATGTGCTTCGAGTTGAAGAGAGGGCCCAGTGAGTGATAGCTGGTGCAGAGCTCGGACAGTGGCGGGGGCAACGTGGCGCGTGCGGGAGAAGACAGCGGGGAGAACTTGAGCGGCGGTTGACCGGGGAGCAACGCGTGGTGACTACCAGAAGTAGGAGGTGGTGCTGGCAGGGCTGCAACAATGGCGAGCAGCGGCGGAGAGCGGTTCGGGCGGATGGCAGCGCGGCACGGCAAAGCGAGGAGAGGCCCGCGTGGTCGGGTGAGCGGCGGGCGGGGTGCACAAGTAGCACATGGTGCACAAAGGGGCGGCGCGGGGCAGTTAAGGCTCGGCACATGGCCGGTGAGGGTGGCGGGGGCATCGGGCAAAGCGAAAATAGAGCAGAGCAGAGCAGGGGGGCTGGAGGTAGACGAAGGGACTGACTCATAATTTTCCAAAAATGCAGGGACTCTACCGTAAAGATTAGATAACTTTCAAACTATAGCTCAACTGAAAATGTGCCCAAAAGCAAAAGTGTAGAGTTCAACAAGATCTACAACTTTGCTTTAAGGTTCAGTTGCAAAAGAGCTAAGGATTTGAAACTAATATAAAACTTGGCAAAGCTTTAAACTTTAAGTAAATCCTATTTAAAATTCTACACTACACTTGCATCCTATGGGTAGTTCTACCTCTATTTGGGGTTAAAAGTAAGTTCTTGACTTTTCACACAATAACCTTCATATGTTTTGATTTTTACTTCCCATTCTCACCCATTTAACACTAAAGGACCTATAATTTACAACATTACACAAATACCCTTTTCCCTTTGCATTTAATCGTTAGCACACCTATACAAAATCAAACATACATACTTTCTACTAGCATTTAGTGTGTTTTAATTCCAAGCACCTGAATGTCACAACACACTTCAAACAGAACAACCCATTGGTCTGTCGGGTCACCGCCCGATACAACCACGGTTCAACAGGATCGAAGCAGGTTTACCTCGCACGAAGGCGAGTTTACAATTGCACAACAACTCACCAACTTTTAATTCACAGAATATTAAACATTATTACAAACCATTTCAACTTAAGTATACTTATACAAACATTGTTTAAAAACCACAAGCTATGCAAGCTTGGGTAGAGTCACAGCAAAAGAAATTAACACGCAACTACACACGTCGTGAAGGTTGACTCCAAGTTCAGCCTGAAATCTGGTGTCATTCTGGAGGGTCACTGCCAGCCATGGACGGATCCCATTCCACGGACTAGCCAAATGGAATAGAGATTGGCCATGCGGAACTATCCGTTGGGTTCTTAAAGGTCATATCGGAAAAATAGACTAGCAAGACTAAGTATACTAATACTCAGCAAGACTTAACCGGAATCGGGTATACTTAGCCCATAGCTAGACCATGGAGGATTTGAGAGGTACTGGTTTTCTTCTTTTGCTGAAAAGCAACAAAGAGTATGATCTAACTTGCTTATTTCAGCTTTCAAATTTTAGTTACATTAACCAATCTAGGTAAGCATCTATTCTAGACAAACAAGGTAGAGATTAGCATCCAGCAAGATTATTTCAAAAATGGTTACTGTTCTTACTCTATGTGGCAGAAGGAATAAGCAGTCTCATTCTCCGCGAGAAATGGATGATTCTGAATCGAGTTTCATAACCTTGCAAGGGCAAACCTAACTCACACGCTTGGAACATCGAACGATCGTTCCGAAGCAACCATTTACCTTTCATTCCGACTCGTGGAACAGGGCCACCATAAGCGACTGTAGGACCATACACACATCCAATATGTAGGATATACGTCTGTAGCGCGACTACATGACCGTACTCCTATCCGCTGCGCGGAATGTACTACCGCACGTCGGTGCGTGTGAAAAACCAAATTACAAGTGGTGGGAGGTATGTCCACTCCTCGGGCTGATTGGTTACTAGGCTTACCACTTTCCATATTTCATGGCATGTGGCTAGCACTTTCAAATGCTTAGCCACCACTACCACACACTGCGATCTTATCAACTTTTATCAACACAGATGGGGTAACCTTTCAAGTTATGATATTGCACATGACCCCGTCCATCATCCTTATAGTGATTGCAGAATAGTAAACATTCAACTCCTATATCTTGCGAGTGACAGGAAATCACCCGACTTCTGCCGATCCTATTAGCAAAGCATCTATCCGATAAGGACTTAGGCACAATACATAGATTCCTATTATCCATGCATCTAGAGTTCCATTTCAACTCCTAAACTTAATGCAAGATATAATATATACATTAGAATTGCATAAATGTAGTAATTTGAAATACTGGGTAATGCACCGGGGCTTGCCTTCTTGAGCGGGGCTGGGGGCAGGAGTGTCAAAGATTTCCGAACTTTGGTTCAGAGCTTCAGTTAGAGTCTCGACGACGCTTACTGGGTCTTCAGAAATCCCTTGCTCAGTTTCGGGACTAGCTGGTAGTCTCCGTTGTGGAGTGTCGTTGACTCAACATGACATGCAATGATTTGACTTACATGGTGCTTGAGTTAAGAGTTTTATTTCACGATAAAGTTGCAATCTAATAGATTAATACACACAATTTCATAAAGCAAGAGGTTTAAATATAAACCTATTATTGGTATCCTAATTAGTTGAATTATTTGAATTAGGTTACAAGTTTGATTTTTAATTTGAAATCCATAAAAGTTATGGTCTTGAATTTTTATGGATAAACTTGTTTCTAACAGAGGAGTTTATTATGAATTTTTCAAAATTTTCTAAAAACAAACACTAAGGCATTTGAACTTAGTTCATATGTCAAGTTTAAATTCAAATCTTAGGTAAGACAGTGTTATAAATTTCTAAAATATTTACTATTGGCTACTCTATTGTAGGACATCACAAGGTAAAAAGAGCTAAGTATGAAAACCTTAGCAACTTGCTTAATTAAATTTAAACCCCTTTCAAGCTTGATTTGCATAAGTTTAAATTAATTCCAGGACAATGATACGCTTGTTGAACCATAGAATTCTTTCATGGTCTACTCGAAAGCACTTGTACTTTCCTTCTCCTTTTGCTAACTTTTGCTTAATGATTCTGACCCCATTGTCACGCTGTTGTGCTAGTACAATATTATCCCAAAGTGTAGCTTCAATTGAGAGATGGTGCAGGCTGCCTTGAGGAATGATCTCAAGATTTAGCTTCCTCATCTCCCAACAAAGCGTCTCATTGAAAGCCTCTACTGACAGGCAAAAGCAATGCGCCTTGCGGCTAAGTGCGTCCGCAACGACGTTGGCCTTGCCTGGATGATAGTGTACTTCCAGATCATAGTCTTTTATAAGTTCTAGCCAACACCTTTGCCTCATATTTAAATCTGCTTGTGTGAAGATGTACTTGAGGCTTTTATGGTCAGTATAGATATGGCACTTGGTACCCATCAGATGATGTCTCCAGATCTTAAGTGCATGGATGACAGCTGCAAGTTCAAGATGATGGGTAGGATAGTTCTGCTCATGAGTCCTGAGTGCTCACGACGCATAAGCAATCACTCGGTTATCTTGCATAAGCACACAACCAAGTCCGATTCTTGAAGCATCACAGTAGATGTCAAAAGGTTTTGAAACATCTGGTTGAGCCAGAACTGGGGCAGTAGTGAGATATGCTCCTAGGGTGTGGAATGCATCTTCGCATTTCTAATCCCAAGAGAATTTAACTCCTTTCTTTAGCAGTTCGGTTATAGGCTTGGCTATTCTTGAGAAGTCGGGAATGAAACGTCAGTAATAGCCAGCTAGACCGAGGAAACTATGGATCTGATGAACGGACGTAGGTGGTTTCCAGTCCAATACTTCTTGAACTTTACTGGGATCAATGGATATACCATCACTGGAGATGGTATGTCCCAGAAATTTAATGGTATCCAGCCAAAACTCACATTTGGAGAATTTGGCGTACAAGTGGTGGTCTCTCAATCTTTGAAGAAAAATATGGAGATGTTTCGCATGATCTTCCGGATTTTTAGAGTAGATCAGAATGTCATCAATGAAGACCACTATGAATTTGTCGAGTTCTTGCATGAAGACAGAGTTCATGAGATACATGAAATATGCTGGAGCATTGGTAAGACCAAACGACATGACCAGATATTCGTAGAGTCCATATCTAGTGGAAAAAGGCTATTTTTGGAATGTCACTCGGCCTGACCTTGATTTGATGATAGCCGGAACGAAGATCAATCTTATAGAATAGTTTGGTCCGGCTAACTGGTCGAACAGAATGTCAGTACGGGGCAGAGGATACTTGTTTTTGATGGTTACCGCATTGAGGGGACGGTAATCTACAAATAGCCTTAAGCTATTGTCTTTCTTTTTCACGAATAGGGCTGGACAACCCCATGGTGAAGCACTTGGTCGAATGAAACCCTTATCAAGGAGGTCCTGGAGTTGGATTTTTAACTCGGCCAGCTCATTGGGTGGCATACGATAGGGCCTCTTAGAGATGGGGGCTATGCCAGGTTGTAGTTCTATGATAAACACAATATCCCTATCCGAGGGCATTCCATGCAAATCATCTGGAAAGACGTCTAGATATTCCCAAACAATAGGGATGTCCTTTAACTTAATCCCTTCTACCGCATAGGCACAAGAGTTTCTGTACCCCTGGTGTGGAAGATAGAGAATAGTAGTTTTCTGATCAGGTGAATCTATCTCCACAGCTCGGGAAGAGATATCTAATGACACTCGGTGCCTAGTCATCCAATACATACCTAGGAGAACATCCATTCCTTCTAGGTCCAATAACAGTAAATCTATTTTTATCAAGTTGCTACCCATGTGAATTGGTACCTTCCTATAGATTTGATTTGAGGAAATTTTACCGCCAGGAGTTGTTATCATATAGGCTCCATTAGTAGGATAGAAATCCAGGCCTACTTTTGTTCACACTTGGAACTGTAAAACTATGGGTGGCACCAGAATCAAAAATTATAATCATGGGCTAATGGTTTATAGAGAAAGTACCCGTCATTATTGGCGCACCCTCGGGAGGTTCGGAGAGAGTCGTGAAATTCACCCTCCCCTGGCGGACTTGTACCACTTGCTTCTTGCCCTTGCCCTTGTTGTTCGGGTTGGATGTTTGCCCTTGGAAAGATCTTCTGGGTTGGGGGCAATCCTTAATGAAATGGGACGGGCTGCCGCAATTGAAACAACGATAGTTGTTGTTTCCTTGGTTGGATGGCGGAAAGCTCGGCCTCAGGCCTAACTGCTATTGCTGCTGGGGTTGTGGTGTCGGTAGCCGATTGAATCGAGCCTGCTGGGGTGGCCTGGCTACCCATCTGCCTGGTATATTATTTCGAGGCGGTGCTCGGGTAGCGGTGTTCTGGACCAACCGATGCCTCGGCGGTTGCGCAGTTGAGGGTCCAGTGGGTATCTTCCGTTTCTTTTCTACCCTATGGGCTGATATGCAGTCTTCTTGGGTAATGGCCATATTGACCAACTCGTTGAAGTTGTCGGCCCTTACCAGGTTCAACCGTTCCTTAAGCTTTGTGTTTAGGCCTCGACAGAAGCGATCTCGCTTACAGGCATCAGTGTCCGCATGATAACCTGCATATTGGCACAGGTGATTGAAGACCTGTGCATATTGCAGAACCGTGCGGGTTCCTTGAGTCAAGGTCAGGAATTCATTGTGAGTCCCTCTGGAATGTGGTGCGCTCTAAAAGCGGTCCGAAATTCATCCCAGGTGACAACATGACCAGCTGGCTGCATGGAGTAATAATGGTCCCACCATATGCGGGTGGTGCCGCGAAGTTGTTTGGCTGCGAAGAGTGCCTTGTTCTCATCTGAGCATGGCACAGACAACAATGCGAACTTAGACTCTATAGTGCGGAGCCAGGCATCAGCATTAAGGGGCTCGTCTGCTTTATGGAACAATGGGGGCTGAGTACTGAGAAAATCTTGGTAACTAGCCGATGGGGGTTCATCACGTCCTCGAGACTGGTGATGAAATTGGCCCATCTGAGCCTGTACTAGCTGGTTCAGAAGTTCCGTCTGTCGGGCCATGACTTCTGCTAGATTTGGCGGGGCTGGTGGCGGTTGTTGGGAACCGCTAGCTTGGTCTGCCCGGAAACCTTCCGGGGTTCCACGTGTAGCTCCAACCATCTGAAACAAAGGAGTTGTCCATTTTATCAACATATTCTTGCTCCCATTTTTAGAAGATATACTGCCGCTAAACAGATATGTAAGTCACATATTCTGTTTAACCAAATCAGTCAAAGGGTAAATATGTTGAAACGAGATAACAGAACACAAGGCTTAGATTTCAAAGCAGTCACTGGTTGTCCTTAACATATTACATCCAGGTGGTTCGATTACTACGGGTCAAGCCATATATACACATGCCGCATATAGGACAACAAGTGGCTCTGGGTCCGGTAGACTACCCACTACCTATGTCACAAAAGTCTACACTAGTTACATCTGAAAAGATCGATGACTTGGAGGGACTAGAAATCGTCGAGGTCGCCTACGGAGGACTGGCTGCCGGAACAGGAATGATCCGGCTGAGGATTAGGCTCCGGGTTTCCATGCTTGGAGTCGAGATCAAAAATTCCCTTGATTTCCTCTGGGTCTTCTTCTTCGCCTTCAGGTGCTACGGGTACAGCAGGAGGTACTGGCTGTTGCTGAAGTTCATCGATGTGAGCATGGGCGTCGTTAGCTTCAAGGATAAGGTCGTGGACTTGTTCCTGGAGGAACTCGATAATCGTGTTACGTTGAGTGATTATTGCATCACTCTCATTGATCTGATCCTCCCGGTGAAGAATGGTCTCCTCTCGCACTGCGATAATTTCCTCCTTCTCTGTGACCAAGGCTTGAAGCTCTTCTATCTGAGTGACCTGTCGATCAGCATTTCGATAGTGACCTTGAGCTATACCAGTCAACTGACCCATACCGCGGCGTAGTAGAATTTGATAGTGGTGATGGACATTCATGAACCTGATGGTACCACGGAGCGTTTCCTCGGCTGAATCCCCCAACATATGACCATAATGAGCTATCCGGAAGTTCCACTCGGGATCACTGTAATCTATTGCAGGGAATAGGACGATAGGATGCCCCGCAACTTCCATGGGATGCTGGTTGCAGAAAATATGGATGGCCTCAAGAGCTGCGGTCTCAATGGTGTCGACGAGATGGTAGCCAACCACATCGATTTCAATGGGCTGCCACTGAGAACGAAAAGGGTGCTGAGGAATAGTCATCTTGACTCTGCACCGGGGAACACCCTCTTTCCGATACTCCACTCCGTCGTACTAGGGAGGCTCGGTGTAGAAGAATAGACTATGTGATTCCCATAGGAAACCCTCCCAGTGCAAGGCATCGGTATGGAGGTGCCCTACATGATCCCAAAAGATGTTTCAAGGAGCCGCCATCTGAAACAAGAATTCAGATGGTGAGATTTTGAAGGATGCTGAAAACCCAACTAAGACTACCACAAGAATCCTATTGAAACCATACTAATATAGACAACACTCTATTTGTCTTTAAAAGGACAACACATTCAAAGCATTCATTTTGTTTGATAATGGATTATGCATGCACGTACTATTCGACCTCACAACCAAAACAATTGCCAAATATCTTTGGACTTACGTGGTTAATTTCGGTGGCATAACACATACGTCTCTCACTAATAACTAATCGATAAGTCCTATCCGTCTTAACCTTTTAATCGTGGTTAGTGTACCTGCAGAAGACCATAGGTATATAACATGAACCTTTCATGGCAGCACGACATGAAAACGTTCCGAAACAGTACTGTTCACTATAGAAACAGTATCCGTACAATTTCCGCCGTACGGACAATGTTAGCATACGTTACATCTGCAATGTATTCACAGGGGTACCATTTAAAACGGGGGTATGAACAGCGATCGCCATACCCTGCGCCGAACCATATACTCCCAATGTATTCAACCTAAGTTGATATATTGGCAGCATCTCAAGTAAGCCACTGCTTGAGAAATAGCGTTCGGTTCGCATCACCGACAGGAAGGCCAATCTCCCTCAGTTGGCTGAGGATCCTTACCTTCTTACCTTCTCGTCTCAATGTTGAACAATAGACAATACAAATAAATATCTAGGGTTGGTTGTGCTCGAAAGTAAGTTTTAACAGAAAGTAGTGCTGCAAGTTAGAACTGACTATACATATATATGTACTAGTAGCCACCTGATAATTCCCATATAAATCCCTAGGGATTTACGATCTAAGCACCATCCTTAATGATTCCAACGTACTTTGCAAATTCTTTTGTTAAGCCAAATTTTATCCTGAAAATATTTTTTTACGAGCTACTGCAGTTATAAGAGTAAAGCTACAGCTCTGATACCAGCTGTGGCAGAACCGCCTGAATTATTCCGGCTCAAGCGCACTAGTCATCGCTATACAGGTGATCCTAACTCAACGCACTTCAAACGGAACAACCCATTGGTCTGTCGGGTCACCACCCGATACAACCACGGTTCAACAGGATCGAAGCAGGTTTACCTCGCACGAAGGCGAGTTTACAATTGCACAATAGCTCACCAACTTTTAATTCACAGAATATTAAACATTATTACAAACCATTTCAACTTAAGTATACTTATACAAACATTGTTTAAAAACCGCAAGCTATGCAAGCTTGGGTAGAGTCACAGCGGAAGAAATTAACACGCGACTACACACATTGTGAAGGTTGACTCCAAGTTCAGCCCGAAACCTGGTGTCATTCCGGAGGGTCACTGCCAGCCGGGGACGGATCCCATTCCACGGACCAGCCAAACAGAACAGAGATTGGCCATGCGGAACTATCCGTGGGGTTCTCAAAGGTCACACCGAAAAAATTGACTAGCAAGACTAAGTATACTAATACTCAGCAAGACTTAACCGAAATCGGGTATACTTAGCCCATAGCTAGACCATGGAGGATTTGAGAGGTACTGGTTTTCTTCTTTTGCTGAAAAGCAACAAAGAGTATGATCTAACTTGCATATATCAGCTTTCAGATTTTAGTTACATTAACCAATCTAGTTAAGCATCTATTCTAGACAAACAAGGTAGAGATTAGCATCCAGCAAGATTATTTCAAAAATGGTTACTGTTCTTACTCTATGTGGCAGAAGGAATAAGCCGTCTCATTCTCCGCGAGAAACGGACGATTCTGAATCGAGTTTCATAACCTTGCAAGGGCAAACCTAACTCACACGCTTGGAACATCCAATGATCGTTCCAAAGCAACTGTTTGGCTTTCATTCTGACTCGTGGAATAGGGCCACCACAAGTGACTGTAGGACCATACGCACATCCAATGTGCAGGACATACATCCATAGCGTGACTACATGACCGTATTCCTGTCCACTGCGCAGAACGCACTCCCACACGTCGGTGCGTGTGAAAAACTAAATTACAAGTGGTGGGAGGTATGTCCACTCCTCAGGCCGATTGGTTACTATGCTTACCGCTTTCCATATTTCACGGCATGTGGCTAGTACTTTCAAACGCTGAGCCACCACTACCACACACTACGACCTTATCAACTTTTATCAACACAGACGGGGTAACCTTCCAAGTTATGATATTGCACATGACCCCGTCCATCATCCTTATAGTGATTGCAGAATAGTAAACATTCAACTCCTATATCGCGCGAGTGACAGGAAATCACCCGACTTCTGCCAGTCCTATTAGCAAAGCATCTATCCTATAATGACTTAGGCACAATACATAGGTTCCTAGTATCCATGCATCTAGGGTTCCATTTCAACTCCTAGACTTAATGCATGATATAATATATACATATAGAATTGCATAAATGTAGTAATTTGAAATACTGGGTTATGCACCGGGGCTTGCCTTCTTGATTTGACTTAGAGGGTGCTTGAGTTAAGAGTTTTATTTCATGATAAAGTTGCAATCTAATAGATTAATACACACAATTTCATAAAGCAAGAGGTTTAAATATAAACCTATTATTGGTATCCTAATTAGTTGAATTATTTGAATTAGGTTACAAGTTTGATTTTTAGTTTGAAATCCATAAAAGTTATAGTCTTGAATTTTCGTGGATAAACTTGTTTCTAACAGAGGAGTTTATTATGAATTTTTCAAAATTTTCTAAAAATAAACACTAAAGCATTTGAACTGAGTTCATGTGTCAAGTTTAAATTCAAATCTTACGTAAGACAGTGTTATAAATTTCTAAAATATTTACTATTGGCTACTCTATTGTAGGACATCACAAGGTAAAAAGAGCTAAGTATGAAAACCTTAGCAACATGCTTAATTAAATTTAAACCCCTTTCAAGCTTGATTTGCATAAGTTTAAATTAATTCAAGCTAGGGTTTGGTACTATACTTGAATTTTTCACACAAGATCACTTGTACCCTAAACAAGCTACATACCAAAAATTACAAGAAATAAAGTTAACATGCAAAAGTTATACTCAAGATACCCTTTTGCAAATCTTTAAAATAACTCTAAAAATATTTTGTTTCACACTGCACTTTAGTAACAAAATTTGTAGAGTTTAACTTCTGGAGTACAACAAAGTTGGTTTGGCAATTTTTAGATTTTTTTACAATTTCCTATAGATTTTATAGGTTGGTTGATTTGAATAGGGGGGTTCTAATTTTCTACAGAAAGGCCTCTGGAAAGATTCAAATCCTTGCAATTGGGTCCTTGGCTGGGCTAACAGGAAAACCGATCGGTGCCGATCAAATTTCGGCGAGGGGGGCTCACCAGCGGCGAGGGGCAAGTGAGGGGAAATTTCAGGAGCTAACGGCGGTCATGGAGGTGGCCGGTGTTGAGGAAGAGAGGGACTATGGTGTGGCAGAACCAACCCAAATTACACCGGCTCAAGTACGCGAGTCCACTCTTGAGGGCTCCAACGTGCTTCAAAGGGTATAATCCTTTGGTTTGTTGGGTAACGTCCCGATAAACCACCGAATGCAGGATCAAACAAGGTACCCCACACGAAGGCGAGTCCAAAGATACAAATGCCATCACATTTTACATCACAGGCAGATATATTACATGAGTGTTCAAAAGTGACATAAATTTTCCCAACTGAGAGAATTTATTACAAAACAACCATAAGTTTCAAGCCATGCAGTGGAGTTTAAAGCACGGGAACTGAACATGTCGTCAATGCAGATGTCATGCTAGCCCTGGCATGACATCACTCGGAGGGGTCTGCGTTGGCCGGGGACGGTTCCCACTCCACGGACCAACCATCAGGCAGAGGGTAGGGCCACGGTACAGGCAGAGCTGAGTCGTCGGGAGGATTACCTGAACAAAAGTTACAAGGCAAGACTGAGTATTCTAATACTCAGCAAGGCTTACCCAGTCATGGTATACCTAGCCATGTATCTAGACTTATGAAGGCTTACACTGGTTCTGGGTTTAGTTTTTAGCTGAAAAAGAAATAAAGAGTAA
This sequence comes from Panicum hallii, assembly GCF_002211085.1. NCBI lineage: Eukaryota > Viridiplantae > Streptophyta > Magnoliopsida > Poales > Poaceae > Panicum > Panicum hallii. The sequence goes on from NC_038048.1 coordinate 9,639,766, forward strand.
ATCCTTATTTTCATCTTTTAGCTTTCAGATTCTAGTTGATTATCCATTCTAGGTAAGCACCTATAACTAAACAAACATGGTATACATCTTTGTTCAGACATCATCTTTGATAACCATATAATTGCTCTTGTTACTCTATGTGACAAAGGGATCAAGCAGTCTCAATCTCCGTGAGAAACGGACGATTCTGAATTGAATTTCAACCTTGCAAGGTGAACCTAACTCACACGCTTGGAACACTAAGGGTCGTTCCGAAGCAACCGTTTGCCTTTCATTCCGACTCGTGGACAGGTCCACCACAAGCGACTGCAGGACCATACGCACTTCCAAAGTGCAGGACGTACGCCTGTAGCGCGACTACATGTCCGTACTCCTAGTTGCCCTTGCAACACGTATTCCTACACGTCGAATCAAGTAACCAGAAGAAGCAAATACGAGTGGTGGGAGGTATGTCCACTCCTCGGGCCGATTGGTTACTAGGCTTGCCGCTTACCCAAAACTCACGGCATGTGGTTAGTACTTTCAAACGCTTAACCCCGATCACCACACACCGCAACCTTAACCAATCTGTCAACACAGACGAGTATCATTCCCTTCCATGATACTGCACATAACCCCGTCCGTCATCCTTATAGTGATGACAGAATTGTAAACAACCAATTCCTATATCGCGCGAGTGATAGAAAATCACCCGACTTCTACCGGTCCTATTAGCATAGCAGCTAGTCGGACTCAAGTTCTAGTGTTCAGTACATCGGTTCCTGGAATTATGCAGCTAGGGTTCCAAGCAATTCCTAAGAACTTGACGCATGGAATTACATAAATAGATATAGATTGCAGTGTAACTAAAATAGTGGGTTATATCCAGGGCTTGCCTTCTTGCGTAGGGTTGGGGGCAGTAGGGTCAAGATTTTCCGAACTTTGGTTCGGAGCTTCAGTTAGACCTTCGACGGTGTTCTCGGGGTCTTCAGGAACTTCTACGCCTTGATCCGAGATTAGCTCGTAGTCACCGTCGGCAAGAGTAGTCGGGTCTACATGATATGCAAAGATATAAAATTAAGGGATGCATACTCTTTTATTTTATTTCACAGTAAAGTTGCAATTTAAAAAGTTAACACTCAAGAACTCATGAAACAAAAAGGGTTTTAGCCTTGAATCATCATTTATATAACTTATGACTATAGCATTGAATTGATTAAAAACAGGAATTAAAATATTTTAATTTTAGATTCAAATCTTAATTTAAATTCAAATCTTAGATAAATAAAATTATAAAGTCTTGAAAGTTTAAGCATAGGTTAATTATCCACCTATTAGATTATGACAAAAAGATCTAATTAATTAAGCTTTAATAGACATGATTAATTAATTCCATTATAACTCAAATTGAATTGCCCAAATTTAAAAGAACTCAAGCTACAAAACAAGACTAGGTTTGAAAAATCTACACCAGTTCATGCATAATCTATAGAAATTGCATACCAAACATCATGATTAACAAAGTCAATATGTAGGAGTTATGCATATTAAAATCCCTTATCTTAGATTTAAAATAGATTCAAAAATATTTATTTTCAAACCAAACTTATGAAATAAAAGTTGTAGAGTTTGAAATCTAGTTTCTAACAAAATTGGTTTGACAATTTTTGGAATTTCCTATAATTTTCTATCAAGTTTACAAGTTAGCTGCATGGATCACATAAAATAACAAAAGTGTTTACACAAGGGTCCTTAGCAGCACTGTTTCTCTGAGTCTTATAGTTTGCAAATAGCCCACTAGGCTTTTGCTCCTTCTAACCCGAGATCCTTGACCGGAACAGAAGAGGAGCAGAGAGGGGATGGCCGTGTTCCGGCGAGGAGGGTCGCCGGCGGCGAGGTCCGAGGGGAGGAGAGGACTCAGGAGCTCACGACGCTCCAGAAGCACCAAGTGTCGAGGGCTGCGCTGACCGGAAATGTGGATCTCGACGCGAGCCCGAGGTGGTGGCAGGGAGGTCACTGTCGACGGTGAGGTTCCGGTGACCGGCGTCGGTGGAGGGGTAGCGCAAGAGCTTCAGCGGGTCGTGGGGAAGATGTTGACGCAAACAATTGGGAGCGTATGTGTCGAATTAGAAGCAATCGACAAGGACAGTGGCGGCGGCAGCAGGGACGGACGCCAGCGAGCGTCGGGACAGCAATACAGGGCACTAGAGACCCCACGAAGTGGTCGTAGAGCTTCACGGTGATGATGTGGTGCTGGCTAGGGAGTCGTGGTGGCGGGGAAATGCTCAGAGTGAGCTGTCCATGGTGAGGCCGAAGGCGGCGACGGCGGCGCTCGTCGGAGACAAGACTCTGGCTGCAATTGGAGGGCAACAGGGGGTCGACGAGCATGAGCAAGGAACGGGGAAGCTCGCACGGGGGTTGGTGGGGGCGAGAGATGCCTGGTGGCGGCTGCCCATGGCAATACCGATTGTTGCCGGAGTGGAAGAAGAAAGGCGGAAGTGGAATTTGGGTCGGGTGCTCGAGAATTGGCAAAGGGACTGAAGAAACGGAATGTAGAGGCTTGTGTAGTGCTGGTGCACGCGAGAGATAGAGGGTTAAGGCTCCGCGGTGGGCTTTCCTCGGCAGCGATGAGGTGGCGGCCGGCAGATGCTCGGGGAAGCCGTGGCACGCTCGGAGCGGAACAGCGAGGGGGAAAAGGAATCAGGGGCATGGAGAAGGCGACGCGTGGAGGCACGGGAAGCAAGAGGTGGACGACGGTGATCTGCACAGCGGCCGCCGGAGGGGAGCTGCACCGGCGGCAGAGCAGAAGAGCAGAGAAGCAGGGGACAGAGGGGGTTCAGAGGAAGAAGAAGAGAGGGAGGAGGTCTGGGGGACTATTTTGTGAAAACCAAAAACTTCACGGACCCCATAGAAAAGAAGAATTTCCTGCTGATCTAGGGGTTTTCTGAGAAAAAGCCCAAAATGAAAGTTGTAGAGTTTTTCAAGATCTACAATTTAGCATTAGGGCTCAATTTCAAAAACTCAAAGTTTACAGCATTACATGCTGAATTTTGAGCAAAGTAGAATTTTGAATTACCCTTGTCCTTACCAAGGGGGATTTGATCAAACTTTTGATATATTTGCAAATGTTTAAGGAATGTCATGATGACTAGTACTTTTACAAGTAGGCCCTCAGGTAAACATGAAAGTTACTTTTATTCCACAATTGTTTTGCACAAAAGATCCTAGGGCTTATGTTTTATTTACACATAGGCCCCTTATCTTACTTAAGGGCTTATTTTCCTTATGATAACATAACTTTAACACCTAGTATTATATTTCTCCTAGGTTTCAAGGCTACCTTCCATTCCACCCAACTTACACTTAAAGGCCTATATGAAATAGAAATTACAATTACACCCCTAGTCTTTTGTGATACCCACATACACCATAGTAAGCATCGTACTAAACTTAGTGTCCATATTTTCTAGTTACCTGAATGTCACATGTGGTGACGTATCAACGGCGAACAGAGGCGGGAGACGTTCCGGTGGCTGAAGGGCAGGAGAGCAGTGGGGAAGTGGCTAAATAGCTTCTACGTGATGATGTGGTGCTGGTGGTGTGCTGGGCCGGGGCTAAGAGGCGACGGAGCGGCGGGACAATGGCGAGGCCGAGCGGCAGCGGGATCTCGAGCTCACCGGCGTAGCGGTCCAGTTGTTCTGGTGCAAGAGGGCAAAATTAGGCGGGCTTGTGAGCTTTAGTGGGTCGCGGCGGAGCTCTAGGAGCACTGGATCGGGGATGGGAAGCGGCTGTCGAAGGTGAGCCGAGGCAGCGGCGGTGCTCCGGCGGGGTGTGGTGAGCACAAGAGGGAGTCTGTGGGAAGCTCCAGGACATGCTTAAGGCCTAGAAGAAGGCACGGCCGAGCGAGAGCAGGTGCTGGCGGCCAGCAGGGTGCGTGGCGGCTCGGGCGGCAGCGGCGCAACGTGGAGAGGCAGGAGCAGGCCAGCGCGGGCCGGGGAAGCGGCGGCCCGGGTGCTGGGGCGGCACGTGGCGCGAAGAGGGGCGGCGCGGGGGCAGTGGGTGCTCGGCACATGGCCGGCGAGGGCGGCGGGGTGTCGGGCAGAGAGGAAACAGAGCAGAGGGGCTGGAGGTAGGTTAAGGGGACTTAGTTGCAATTTCCCAAAAGTGCAGGGACTCCACTGTAAAGCCTAGGTAACTTTCAAACCATAGCTCAAATGTAAAGTTGCCCAAGAGCAAAAGTGTAGAGTTCAACAAGATCTACAACTTTGCTTTAAGGTTCAGTGGCAAAAGAGCTAAGGATTTGAAATTAACTTAAAATTTGGCAAAGTTTTAAACTTTAATTAAATCCTATTTAAAATCTACACCACACTTGCATCCTTTGGGTAGTTTCACCTATATTTGCGGTTTAAAAGCAAGTTCTTGACTTTTGCAAATCAACCTTCATATATTTTGATTTTACCTCCCATTCTCACCCATTTAACACTAAAGGACCTAAATTTTTTAGAATTACATAAATATCCTTTTCCCTTTTGCATTCAAATTTGAACACACATACACAAGATCAAACATGCACACTTTATACTAGAATCTAGTGTGTTTATAATCCTAAATACCTGAATGTCACATTACCACACTCTAGGTATCCTTATGACAACATAAGCACAAACAATAGTTCAAAGATGCATGCACGTACTACGTCCTCACAAACAAAAATAACTGCCCAATAATCTGGGTCTTACGTGGTTAATTACGGTGGTTAAATATAGGTACATCTCGTCGACAAATCCTAACCATTCAGAACTTATCGAATCGTGGTTAGCGTACCTGCAGAAAAACCACAATTGTATATCATGAACCTTTCATGCCAGCATGTCATGAAAGCGTCCCCAATCATTACTGTTCACTATAGAAACAACATCTGTACCATTACCGCCGTATAGACAATGTTAACGTACGTTATCCAAACAATGTATTCACGGGGGTACCGCAAAATGCGGGGGTATGAACAGCGATCACCATACCCTGTGCCTAGCCATATACTCCTAATATAACCAACCGAAGTTGATATATTAGCAGCATCTCAAGTAGGCCACTGCTTGAGAAACAGTGGTTCGCATCACCGATAGGAAGGCTAACCTAACTCCCCAGTTAGCTGAGGATCCTTACCTTCTTACCTCATCGTCGAAGGTGTGGTTACACAATGTAAAGTTGATTGTGCATAAATTTAAGTTTTAACAAAAAGATAATGCTGAAAGTTAGAGTTATATATATATACTATAGCCACCTGTAATTCCCTTATTAAACATCACCCTAGGGCTTTACGCACTAAGCACAATCCTTAACGAAACTAACATAGTTTTGTAAAATACGTTGTTGGTCCAATTTTATACTGAAAGCATTTTTAAGGCAATTTATATCTCCGGTGTACACTTGTTAGCTCTGATACCAACTGTGGCAGAACCAACCTGAATTACACTGGCTCAAGTGCGCTCATCCTTTCTCGGAAGGCAGTAAGGACTCAGCCGCACTTCAAACGGTATAACCCCGTGGTCTGTCAGGTAAAGTCCCGATAAAACCACCTAACTCAGGATCAAAACAAGGTACCTCGCACAAAGGCGAGTCCAGAGATACAATTAGCCACAGTTTTACATTACAGGCATGGTGTTACATTAGTATTCAAACATATATGGTAGCAAGACCTAACTAGTATGAATTTATACAAAACTGTTCAAAGTTAGAGTATCTGCAACGGAAAATAAAACGCGACACTACCAAACGTCGCGGAACGGATATTGAGCTAAGCCCAAGCTCAACGTCACTCGGAGGGACTTGTGTTGGCCGGGGACGGATCCCACTCCATGGACCAACCATCGGGAAGAGCATAGGGCTAGGGTACAGGCAGAGCAGAGTCCTCAGGGGGATTACCTGGAACAAAAGTCATATTGCAAGGCTGAGTATTCTAATACTCAGCAAGGCTTACCCGTTTCATGGTATACTTAGCCATGTAGCTAGACTATGAAGGCTTGTAATGGTTGTGGGTATAGTTTCAGCTGAAAAGCAATAAGAGTAGATCCTTAATTTCAACTTTTAGCTTTCAGGTTCTAGTTGGTTACCCATTCTAAGTAAGCAATTATAGCTACTCACGCATGGTAGAACTTTTTAAACAAACATCATCTTTGATCACCATCAGGTTGCTCTTATTACTCTATGTGGCAAAGGGATCAAGCAGTCTCAATCTCCATGAGAAACGGACGATTCTGAATCGAATTTCAAACCTTGCAAGGGTAAACCTAACTCACACGCTTGGAACATCCAATGATTGTTCCGTAGCAACCGTTTGCCTTTCATTCCGACTCGTGGGTCAGTGCCACCACAAGCAACTGTAGGACCATACGCACATCAAATGTGCAGGACGTACGTCTATAGCATGACTACATGACCGTATTCCTGTCCGCTGTGCGGAATGTACTCCCGCACGTTGGTGCGTGTGAGAAAAATCAAATTAAGAGTGGTGGGGGGTATGTCCACTCCTCAGGCCGATTGGTTACTAGGCTTACCGCCTACCATATTTTGCGGCATGTGGCTAGTACATTCAAACGCTTAATCACCGCTACCACACACTGCGACCTTATCAAATTTTCATCAACACAGATGGGGTTCTTGCGAAGGTCATGAATCATAATCACAACCCCGTCCGTCATCCTTATAGTGGTTCCAGGAATGTAAACATTGCAACTCCTATAAAGCTCGCGAGTGACAGGGAATCACTCGACTTCTACCGGTCCTATTAGCTTAGCAGCTAGTCGGACTCAGGTTCTAGTATTCAATACATAGGTTCCTAGGAATATGCAACTAAAGTTTCAATACAATTCCTGGAAACTTAAATGCACAAGTAGATATACATGAATATATAAGTTGCAGTGTACTAAAAATAGCGGTTTATGTTCAGGGCTTGCCTTCACTAGTGGGGCTGGGGTCAAAGATATCAACACTAAAAGTTTCCGAACCGAGGTTCGGGGCTTCAGTTAAATCTCCGATAACTTTCCCGGGGTCTTTAGAAATATCCCCTTCTGGTTCCGGAATCAGCTGATAATCTCCGTCAGCGAGAGTTGTCGAGTCTATATGATATGCAAATAGCACAGTTGAGGGAATGCATATACTTCCATTTCACGATAAAGTTGCAATCCAACAAGTTATTTAAACATCTTCTACGGGCAGTCATTTATCGAGTATTAAATTACCTAATTTCATCAGATAACCTACCTAGTTACTCTAAACAATCAAACTAATGACACTAAACATATGGAAAAGACTCTAATCTATTCATTAAACATCATTAGTTCATTTAATTAACTAAATTATTCATTCAATAAGAGTTAGGGTTATTATTTTAATTCTTGGTCAAATAATAAAACCCTAAGCTAGGAGTGATTACTATTGCTATAAAAATTATTATAAATAGGTCTAATTCAAATAAGCTTATCATAAAATTTTTAGAACATTTCATGCAGAATAGCAATCAGAATAATTACTTGAATCAAACATTATTTAGATCATGAACTATTTTTCTAGTTTGATCTACTGAAAACCTAAGGATAAAAATTTTACTGGAAAAAGGTTGATTTGAATCTAAGCTACTGTGATTTTATCAAGAGTTTTATCCTTATAGCAATTATGCTATAAAATAAACACAGAAACAGCATTGTTATATTAAGATCTATTTATATCAGAAGTTTTACATTGGATCTTGTGCTGTAATTTTGTGAAAATGTTACACTACTCAAAAGTAACACACTAATGTAATTTCATAAATTTTCATAAACTAGAACTATTATTCATGAATTATCGTTGAATCTAAGCCTAAATTCATAACTCAAGCTACTCTATGCTACTGATATTCAAAATTTTATCATGGATTATACATGCTGAAGGAAAGTAAGAGTAAAATTTCAGCTACAAACACTAGCAGATTCACCCTGGAATAAATCCTAAAGCTTTCATCAATATAAAACAAAGATACTTAAACATCATAGCTAGGAAACAGTTCTGAGTCTACAAATTTTCCATAAAGCTATACATGAGACACACATCCTATGTTTCAACTTTAAACAATAGCATAGCTATGGATCAAGAGATCTAATTAACATACCCATTTCCTAGTATTTATTCTAATTCAAAATATTCACTTATTCAGCTCAAGGCTATAAGACAAAAGTTGTAGAGTTTACTTTAAGGATTCAAATAGAACTAGTTTGACATTTTTCTGAATTTCTTACAAATTCTTACAAATTTCTAAGGATCACTGATTTGAATTGAAGGGAGGGACTGGAATCTTGCAGCCAGACCCCCAGAAAGATTTAGATCATTACAATCATGTCCTTGGCTCGTCGGGGAAGAAGAGTCGAGACTTGCCGGCTAAATCCGGCAACAGTGGTCGCCAACGGCGAGGGGGAACCGGCCAGGAAGGATCTGGGGGCTAGAGCGGAGCTTGCTGGGGGTGATGTGATGGTTGGGGTCAACCAGAGGGGGTGGAACGACGATGACCGAGGCGGCGGCGATGGAGCTCAACTACGGCGGCGGTGTTCCGGTGAGGGGGCTCACCGGCGGCGGTCCAGAGGTTGGGGAGAAGCTCGAGGGGAGCAAGGCAGTTCGATTGAGCACCTTGGTGAGAGTTGGGGTGGTCGAAAAGGTAGATCCCCACGGCAAACCGAGGCAGCGGTGGAGAGATCAACGGCGACGGTGATGCTCCGGCGATCAACGTCGGCGAAGGTCCTGCGCACGAGCATCGGTGAGTCATGGGTGATGCATTGTTGCATTCAATTGAGGCTAAAGGCTACGGAAGAGGGGTGACCGACGGTGACCGTAACGGCGGCGGAGGAGAAGAACACCGGCGAGCGTCAGGAAAGCCAAACCGAAGCTCAAAGAAGTCGAGTGAAGGGTGGCGAGCTTCACAGGATCGAGTTAAAGCTATGGGAGGGGCTATCGTCGATCAGGAGGGGCTGGAGTGGTCTGTCCACGGTGGACAGGGAGTTCGCCGGTGGGGAAGAACACAGGTGGCGACGGTGTTCAGCAGCTCGCGGTGAAATGCAAATGCAAGAGAGAGAAAAATGGAGGGAGGGGAAGCTACTGAAGGTCTTGGACCAGAAAAGAAGGAAGGGGGGGTATGCACGGGCGCTAGCCACGACGGCGGCGAGGTGGCGGCCGGGCAGTGCTCGGGCAGAGGCGAGGTGGTGTGGCGCGCGCGGGAGAAGGATAGAGAAGAGGAGCTAGGGCGACGGCCGGCCTGGGGGCGACGCGTGGGAGCTGCCAGAGGCAGGAGGTGGCGCCGGCAGGGCTACAGCGGCGGTGAGCGGCGGCGGCCTGCTGCGCGGCAGAGGGGGAGCAGAGGAAGAAGAAAAGGGGGGGGGGCACCTGTGACATCCAGGTAATAAGAGATATAAATACTAAACTTTAGTGTGAAATAGACGTGGTTGTTAAGGGTTGTAATAAGGGCTAGGGGTGTATTTGTAAATTTCTATGCAATATAGGTCTTTAAGTGCAAGGTGTGTGATTTGGAAGGTAGCTTTGAAACCTAGGGAAAATATAATATTCAGTGTTAAATTTATGTGATCATAAGGAAAAATAAGCCCTTAAGTAAGAATAGGGGCCTATGTGTAAATAAATATAAGCTATAGGGTCTTTTGTGCAAATGGTTGTGGAATAGAAGTAACTATCATGTTTACTTGAGGGTCTATTTGGAAAAGTACTTGTCATCATGACATTTCATGAATGTTTGCAAATATGTCAAAAATTTGATCAAAACTTTGTTTGGTAAGGGCAGGGGTAATTTGAATTTTACTTTGTTCAAAATTTAACAACTAATGCTACAAACTTTGAGTTTTTGAATTTGAGACCTAAAGCAAGTTTGTAGAGCCTCAAAAACTCTACAACTTTCATTTTGGACTTTTTCTCACCTGATCTCTATTTCAGTGGGAATTTTTGGTTTACTGAGAGACCCCTGGACTTTTTAAATTTTCCAAGTCAGTCCTTCGGATCTTTCCCTCCCTTCTTCTTCCTCTGCACACCCTCTGCTCCCTCTGCTTCTGCTCTACCGTCGGCGCAGACCCTCCCCCCTGGCCGCTGCTCTGCCCTCGCCGCCGATCATCTCTAGCCTGCTCTCTTCCCCACACGTCACCCTACTCCTGGCCGCCGCCGTAGCCCCTCCTCGCTGTCCTCTTCTGTGCGCACCACGGCTGCCCCGAACGCCCGTCGGTCGCCACCTCATCACCGCCGTGTAGGACCCCCGGGCAAGCCCTGGAGCTCTTATCTTCCGCGTGCACTAACACCGCCAGTATCTCTACATCCTTTTCCCCCGATTTCCCTGACATTTCCTAAGCTCCCAACCCACATTCCACTGTCGCCTTCGTCTCCTGCTCCGGCAACACACGGCGTCTCCGTGGGCAGCCACCAGCAGGCATCCTCCACCCCAATCAACTCTCGTGCTAGTTTCCCTGTTGCTCCCTCGTGCTCGTCAACCATTTGTTGCCTTCCAATTTCGACCGGAGCTTCGTCTCCGACGAGCGCCGCCGTTGCTGCCCTCGGCCTCATCGTGGGCAGCCCAACCCGAGCATCCCCACGCCCCCACAACTCCCTAGCCAGTACCACATCATCACCCCGGAGCTCTACGACCACTTTGTGGAGTCTCTAGTGCCCTACGTCAACCTCCCGATGATCGCCGGCGTCCGTCCTCGCCGCCGCCGCCACTGACTTCGTCGATTACATCTGATCCAACGCCTACACTCTCAACGGTTGGTGTCAACAGCTTCCTCATGACCTGCTGCAGCTCTTGCGCTACTCCTCCACCAATGCTGGCCACCGAAGCCTCGCCGTCGACAGTGACCCTCCGCCGCCACCTAGGGTTCTCGTCGGAATCCGCCCTTCCGACCACTACAGTCCTCGACATGTGGTGCGTTCAAACCGTTGCGAGCTCCTGAGTTGTTCCCCTCCCCTCGGACCTCGCCGCCGGTGACCTCCTCGCCGGAACACGGCCGTTCCCCTCTCGGTCCCTCTGTTGTTTCCAGGCAGGGACCTCGAGTTAGAAGGACTGGAAACCCAAGGGGTTTTCTGCAAGGTCCGTGACTCAGTGCAATAGTACTGATCAGGGACCTCTGTGTAAGAGTGTTTGTTATTTCATGTGAGTAGTGCTGCTGGCTTGTAAAATCAATATAAAATAGTAGGAAATTCCAAAAATTGCAAACCTAGTTTTGTTGGAAACTAGATTTTAAACTCTACAACTTCTATTAAGTGAGCTTGATATGAAACTAAATATTTTTGGATCTATTTTAAATGTAAGATAAGGGAGTATAATGTCCATAGCTCGTACATGTTAACTTTGTTGATCATGATTTTTGGTATATAATTTTTATAGATTAAGTATGAATTGATGTGGAATTTTCAAACCTAATTTTGTTTTGTAACTTAAATTCTTTTAAGTTGAGCAATTCAATTTGTTTTATAGAAGAAATAGCTAAGTATACCCATTAAGGCTTAACTAATTAGATCTCTTGGTCATAATCTTTTAAATATGCAATTAATCTATGTTTAAATTTTCAAAACTTTATAACCTTAATTACCCAAGGTTTACATTCAAATTTGAATTTAATTTAAACTTAAAAAGGTTTTAATTCCTGTTTTCAGTACATTCAATGATAATTTAAGGCAAAAACTTCTTTTGTTTCACCAGTTCTTTAGTGCTAACCTGTTAAAGTGCAATTTTGCCACGAAATAAATGAAAGAGTGTACATTCCTTAATTTTATATTTTTGCATATCATGTAGAACCATTTACCCTCGCCGACGGTGACTACGAGCTAATCTCGGATCAAGCCGTAGAAGTTTCCGAAGACCCTAGGGACACCATCGAAGGTCTAACTGAAGCTCCAAACCAAAGTTCGGGAAACCTTGATTCTACTGCCCCCAACCCTACACAAGAAGGCAAGCCCCGGGCATAACTTCCTATTTTTATTATCTGCAATCTATATCTATTTACATATTCTATGCATTAAGTTCTTAGGAATTGCTTGAAACCCTAGTTGCATTTCCCTAGGAACCAATGTATTGAATAGTAGCACTTAAGTCCGACTAGCTGCTATGCTAATAGGACCGGTAGAAGTCGGGTGATTTCCTGTCACTCGCGCCATATAGGAGTTGCAATGTTTAAATTCCTGTTATCACTGTAAGGATGTCGGACGGGAGTTTAGTGAGGTATCATGGTTGAGATGATACCCCGTCTGTGTTGTTGAATTTGATAAGGTCGCAGCGTGTGGTAGTGCGGGTTAAGCGTTTGAAAGTACTAACCACATGCTGCGAAATATGGTAAGCGGTAAGCCTAGTAACCAATCGGCCCGAGGAGTGGACATACCTCCCACCACTCATCTTGCTTCTTCTGGTTACTTAGTTCGACGTGTGGGAATACGTGTTGCAAGGGTAACCAGGAATACGGGTTTTGTAGTCGTGCTACAGACGTATGTCCTGCACTTTGGAAGTGCGTATGGTCCTGCAGTCGCTTGTGGTGGACCTGTCCACGAGTCGGAATGAAAGGCAAACGATTGCTTCGGAACAATCATTGGATGTTCCAAGCGTGTGAGTTAGGTTATCCTTGCAAGGTTGAATTTGATTCAGAATCGTCCGCTTCTCACGCAGTTTGAGACTGCTTAATCCCTTTACCACATTGAGTAACAAGAGCAATCATTTTATTATCAAAAATGATGTTTGATCAAAGTTTATACCTTGTTTGCTTAGTTATAAGTGCTTATCTAGAATGGATAATCACCTAGAACCTGAAAGCTAAAATGTTGAAAATAAGGATCTACTCTTTAGCGCTTCTCAGCTGACAACTAAACCCGGATCCATTACAAACCTTCATAAGTCTAGATACATGGCTACGTATACCATGACCGGGTAAGCCTTGCTGAGTATTAGAATACTCAGCCTTGCCTTGTAATTTTTGTTCAGGTAATCCTCCGGACGACTCAGCTCTGCCTGTACCGTGGCCCTACCCTCTGCCTGATGGTTGGTCCGTGGAGTGGGACCCGTCCCCGGCCAACACAGACTCTTCCGACTTATGTCGTGCAAGGGCGAGCATGACATTTTCACTAACGACGTGTACAATGCCGTACTTTAAATTCCACTGCTTAACTTAAAACTTATGTTTGATCTATAATAATTTCCCTGGTTGGGAAGGTTATGTTACTTTTAAACCCTCATATAATATATTTGCCTGTGATGTAAAATGTGATGGCATTTTGTATCTCTGGACTCGCCTTCGTGCGGGGTACCTTGTTTGATCCTGCTTTCGGTGGTTTATTGGGACGTTACCCGATAGGCCAAGGTATTATACCGTTTGAAGCACGCCGGAGCCTGCAAATGTGCTCGCGTACTTGAGCCGGTGTAATTCGAGTTGGTTCTGCCACAGCTGGTATCAGAGCTAACAAGTGTACACCGGAGATGTGAAGTGTCTTAAAAATACTTTCGGTATAAAATTGGGCCAACAAACTATGTTGTAAAAGTACGTTGGATTCGTTAAGGTGGTGCTTAGTACATAAAGCCCTAGGGTAATGTTTAAGGGAAAATAACGGTGGCTGTACTATATATATAATTCTAACTCCCAGCATTACTTTTTCATCAAAACTTAAATTCATACACAACCCAATGTTACTTTTTGTAACAACACCTTCGATGATGAGGTAAGAAGGTAAGGATCCTCAGCCAACTGAGGGAGCTTGGCCTTCCTGTCAGTGATGCGAGCCGAACGCTGTTTCTCAAGCAGTGGCCTACTTGAGATGCTGCCAATGTACCAACTTCGGTTGACTACATTAGGAGTATAAGGTTCGGCGCAGGGTATGGCGATCACTGTTCATACCCCCGCATTTTGCGGTACCCCCCGTGAATACATTGTTCGACGACGTATGTTAACGTTGTCTGTACGATGGTAATGGTACAGGTGCTGTTTCTATAGTGAACAGTAATGTTTGGGGACGCTTTCATGACATGCTGGCATGAAAGGTTCATTGGATATATATATATTATGATCTTTTGCAGATATACTAACCACGATTAAGAGGTTAGGATGAATAGGATCTATCGACTAGTTATTAAGGAGAGACGTATGTGTTATGCCACCGAAACTAATTGTGTAAGTCCGAAGATATTCGGCAGTTGTTTTTGGTTGAGAGGATGAATAGTACGTGCATGCATAATTCCTTGACAAACAAAAGAATATAATGTATGTTAAAGTTTGATAAGGATGAGTAGTATGTTGATTATCTTTAATATGGGTTAATGGGTTCATGTGGTAAGTTGGTCAAGAATCTTAAGTTCTTCATCCAGGCTCTGAATCTTGTTGTTGTCAATATCGGTCGTCTTGTTCCATTTGCCTTGTGATTTTTTAGCAAGGTAAACACATCTCACCATTTGCATTCTTGTTGTAGATGGCAGCTCCTCCTAATATCTTTTGGGATCCGGAAGGGCATCTCCATACCAATGCCCTTTATTAGGAAGGTTTTCCTCGTTTACTCAGGGAATCCTTACAGTCTTTCCACTATACGAAACCTCCCCAATATGATGCTGTTGAGTATTTGGAAGAAGGAGTTCACAGAGCTCAAGTCAGAATGACCATTCCACAGCATCCTTTTCGCTCGCAATGGCCGTCCATTGAAATTAACATGATGGGCTATCGAATAGTGGATACCATTGAAGGAGCGGCATTAGAAGCAATCTATCGTTTTTGCAATCAGCATCCGAAAGAAGTTGCAGGAAAGCCCATCGGGTTATTTTCAACGACAAGTCCCGATGAGCCAGAATGGAATCTCAGAATCATCCCCGAGAGTCATAGATTGGATGGTCCACCGGAAGAAGCACTCCAGGGGATGATGCGGTTTATGAATGTACAGTACCACTATCAACTGCTTCTACGTTGTGAAATGGGTCGGGTGATCTATGTCGCCCGAAGTCACTACAGAGAGGCTGATAGACAAAATACTCAAGTGGATCAGCTTCGAGCTTTAGTGACTCAGAAGGATGAGATTATCGCAGCACGGGATGAAACCATCCTTCACCGCGAAGATCAGATCAATGAGAATGATCATATAATTACTCAGCGTAATACCATCATTGAGTTCCTTCAGGAACAAATTCATGATCTGATCCTTGCGGTTGATGATGCTCAAGCTCAACTTGAAGAACTGCAGCAGCCACCGATCCCTCCCATCGCACCTGCAGTACCTGAGGCCGAAGAAGAAGATCCAGAGGAGATTGAAGGAGTCTCAGAACTTGATTCTGAGCATGGTGACCCTGCTCTTAGCCCTCACCATTCTTCTTCTGGTAGTCAGTCTTCTGTAGGCAACCTCGATGATTTCTAGATTTTGAATCGTCGACTTCCTTCTCGTTGTAATCTGTGAGGAGTGCGATGCTTTAGTTAAGGTGTAGCTTGCTTAGACCTTGTGCCATTTGATGTAATATAGATGGCCGGTGTATGGATCCTATAGTTGTGTAATGTGAGGAACCATCAACATCCACGTTGTAATATAAGTTTCATGTTTTATCTCCTTAATCTTTATCTTGATGTTCTGAAGTGAGATAATTGAATGGAATGTGTGTATGGTGTATACGAATGTTGCATTTTCTGAAATTGGGAGTAAGGTTATGTGATTAATAACGGATGTCTCCTTTATTTCAGATGGTGGGAGCCACGCGTGGAACCCCGGAAGGCTTCCGGGCAGAACAAGCCAGTGGTTCTCAACAACCGCCCCTGCCACCTCCCAACCTAGCTGAGGTGATGGCACGGCAGACAGAACTTTTAAATCTGCTGGTACAAGCACAATAGAACCAGCAGCATCAACAGTTCCGAGGAGGTCATGATGACCTTCCCCCTCCAGTGGCCAGCTATCAGGACTTCCTTAGCACTCAACCCCCGTTCTTCAGTAAGGCTGAAGATCCTTTGGACGCTGATGCCTGACTTCATATCATTGAGTCAAAGTTCGCCCTCTTGACTATACCTTGTGCGGACTCAAGTAAGGCTTCTTTTGCTGCCCAGCAGCTACGCGGTGCTGCTCGTATATGGTGGGATAATTTTTACGCCATGCAGCCCGCGGGACATATCATCTCCTGGGATGAGTTCCGGACTGCCTTTAGGGCACATTATATTCCCGATGGATTACTAGAACGGAAGTTGAATGAGTTCTTGGCACTTACTCAGGGTTCCAATACGGTATTGCAGTATGCACAGACATTTAATCATCTGTGCCAATATGCTGGTCATCATGCAGACAATGATGCCAAGAAACAAGATCGTTTTCATCATGGCCTTAATACTAAGCTCAAGGAGCGCCTGAATCTTGTTAGGGCTAATAATTTTAGCGAGCTGGTTAATATGGCCTTAACCCAGGAGGATTGTATCATAGCACATTGTGCTGACAAGAAAAGAAAGACCCCTACGGGACCCTCGAGTGCTCAATCACCGAGATATCGGGTTGTTCCTAACACTCAGATAAGAGCACCATAGAGGAATGCCCCGTTTGGCCGATTGGTTTTTAGGCCGCCCCAACAACAAGGAAGATATAGACCTCCTGCACCTCCACAGCAACAATAGCAATTTGGCCCAAGGCCAAATGTGCAACAAGCTCCACCAAAAGGCAGCAATTAAAGCTGTTTTAATTGCGGGAGTGCAGATCATTTCATCAGGGATTGTCCGCGGCCTAAGAAACCTAACCAAGGGCAAGGTTCAAATCAAGGTAATCAGAACAAGGGTAAAAGGCCGCTGATGCAAGTCCGGCAGGGACAAATTAACTTCACCACCCTTACGGAACTTCCGGACGGAGCCCTTATCATGTCGGGTACGTTTTATATCCATCACCAACAAGTTGTTACATTATTTGATTCTGGAGCAACTCATAGTTTTATTAGTAACAACTGTGGTGCCCGAATAAGACTTGATCCTTATCCCACTAAGGGGTCATATATGATTTCTACCCCTGGAGGAACGATTACATCTGACCAAATGGTCAAAAAGGTACCAATTCAGTTTGGTAGCAAAGAAATTAGAACAGATTTGATTTTACTAAACTTAGAGGGTATTGATGTCATACTTGGGACAAATTGGATGACAGAACATAGAGTACTACTAGACATCTCTTCCCGAGTTATTGAGATTAACTCACCATATCAAGGAAATATTACCCTCTATTTGCCTCAGCAAGAGTATCCCTATTCTTGCACTTATGCTATCACAGGCCTCAAAGTAAAAGATATTCCGGTAGTTTGTGAATACCCTGATGTCTTCCCCGACGATTTGCCTGGAATGCCACCTGACAGAGACATTGAGTTCATTATTGAACTCCAACCGGGCACCGCTCCTATCTCAAAGAGGCCATATCGTATGCCCCCAAACGAATTGGCCGAGCTCAAAATCCAACTACAAGATCTTCTTGATAAAGGTTTCATATGCCCAAGTGCTTCACCTTGGGGTTGTCCCGCTCTCTTCGTTAAGAAGAAGGACAATAGCCTAAGGTTGTGTGTTGATTATCGTCCACTCAATGCGGTTACTATTAAAAACAAGTATCCTCTTCCCCGCATTGATATTTTGTTCGATCAATTAGCTGGAGCTAAGGTTTTCTCTAAAATTGACTTACGCTCTGGCTATCATCAGATCAAAATCAAGCCTTGTGACATTCCAAAGACGGCTTTCTCGACCAGATATGGGTTTATATGAATATCTGGTTATGTCATTTGGGCTTACTAACGCCCCGGCATATTTCATGTATCTCATGAATTCAGTTTTTATGCCGGAACTTGATAAGTTTGTTGTGGTCTTCATCGACGATATTCTAATATATTCCAAGAATAATGAAGACCATGCCAATCACATACGTATCATTCTTCAATGATTACGTGATCATCGCCTTTACGCCAAATTTTCAAAATGTGAATTTTGGCTGGATAGTGTGAAATTTCTGGGACACACTATCTCCAGTGAAGGCATATCGGTTGATCCAACTAAAGTCCAGGAAGTTATGGATTGGAAGCCTCCAACTTCAGTCCATCAAATTTGAAGTTTTCTTGGATTGGCGGGATATTATCGCCGATTCATTCCAGATTTCTCCAAGATAGCCAAGCCTATGACTGAGCTACTTAAGAAAGAAGCTAAATATCGATGGGACGATAAGTGTGACGAAGCATTCCATACCTTGAGGAAGCTTCTAACAACCGCTCCCGTATTAGCTCAGCCAGATAATACCTAGCCTTTTGATGTCTACTTTGATGCTTCTGGAACTGGTCTTGGTTGTGTTCTAATGCAAAACGACCAAGTCATTGCCTATGCATCTAGACCACTCCGAAATCATGAGCAAAACTATCCTACTCATGACCTGGAATTGGCAGCAGTTCTTCACGCTCTTAAAATCTGGAGACATCATCTTATGGGTGCTAAGTGTAACATTTACACTGACCATAAGAGCCTCAAATATATCTTTACCCAAGCGGATTTGAACATGAGGCAAAGGCGATGGCTAGAATTGATCAAAGACTATAACCTTGAGGTATATTACCATCCCGGTAAAGCCAATGTGGTTGCGGATGCACTTAGCCGCAAGGCACATTATCACTGCTTATCTCTAGCTGCTATCAGTGACACTCTCTGTAATCAGATGAGAAAACTCAATCTAGAAATCATTCCTCAAGGCAGTCTAAATCTTTTATCCATGGAGAATACCCTTCGAAATAAAATCATCATGTCACAGCTACATAATGAGGGTATCAGAATTATCAAATCGAAACTATCTCAAGGAGAGGCTAAATATAAGTGTTTCCATACTGATCCTCAAGGAGTCTTGTGGTTCAACAAACGCCTTGTTGTACCAAAAGATCATCAACTTTGAAAGCAAATCCTTGATGAAGCTCATCTATCCAAATTCTCTATTCATCCCGGTAGCACCAAAATGTATCAAGATCTACGACAATATTTTTGGTGGACCAGAATGAAAAGACAAATTACCAAGTATGTATCTGAGTGTGATACGTGCCAGAGAGTCAAAGCTAGTCATCTTAAGGCATCCGGCATGCTTCAACCATTACCCATTCCGTCATGGAAATGGGAAGACATTAGCATGGATTTCATTGTTGGTCTTCCCAATACCTCTCAAAAGCATGACTCCATATGGGTAATCATTGATAGACTTACTAAAACAGCCCATTTTCTTCCTGTGCATACCACTTACTTAGCTAAGAAGTATGCTGAAGTCTATCTTGATCAAATTGTCCGATTGCATGGTATCCCCAAGACCATCATTTCTGATCGAGGGGCACCATTTATTGCACGCTTCTGGGAGCAATTGCAGTCCGCTCCTGGAACCAAATTGATCCGAAGCTCTGCATATCATCCTCAGACGGATGGACAAACGGAGCGAGTTAACCAAATTCTTGAAGACATGCTCCGAGCTTGTATCATTCACTATGGTACGAGTTGGGACAAATGTCTTGCCATGACCGAATTCTCTTACAACAACAGTTACCAATCCAGTCTTCAGATGTCACCATTTGAAGCATTATACGGTCGCAGATGTCGAAATCCTTTGAGTTGGTCCGAGACCGGTGAGCGCAAAATCTTCGGACCAGACCTAGTTGTTGAAGCCGAGGATAAGGTCAGAGTTGTTCAAGCCAATCTTAAAACAGCCCAGTCCAGACAAAAGAGTTATGCGGATCGAAGAAGGAAACCTCTGCAGTTCCAAGTAGGGAATTTTGTATATCTCCGAGTATCTCCTATCAAAGGTGTTCAACGTTTTGGCATAAAAGGAAAACTAGCCCCCCGATATATCGGACCCTTTGAGATTCTTCAAGTTTGTGGCCCAGTGGCCTACAAACTTCGCCTTCCATCTCAAATGGCTACTATCCACGATGTTTTTCATATCTCCCAAATTAAAAAGTGTATTAAGGTACCTACGGAGATTATTGAAACTCCAGCTGTTGAGATTGAGCCTGATCTATCCTATGTTGAACAACCTATCCAAATTTTGGATACCAAAGAAAGAGTCACCAGAAGGAAAAGGATAAAAATGTATAAGATCTTATGGGATCACCATACCGAAGAGGAAGCAACTTGGGAAACAGAATCTTATCTTCAACAGAATTTTCCAACTTTTCTTTCAACCAATTCCCAAATCTAATCGTCCAATCATCTTCTGCTTCCAAATCTCGGGACGAGATTCTTTTTAGGGGGGAAGGCTGTGACATCCAGGTAATAAGAGATATAAATACTAAACTTTAGTGTGAAATAGACATGGTTGTTAAGGGTTGTAATAAGGGCTAGGGGTGTATTTGTAAATTTTTATGCAATATAGGTCTTTAAGTGCAAGGTGTGTGATTTGGAAGGTAGCTTTGAAACCTAGGGAAAATATAATATTCAGTGTTAAATTTATGTTATCATAAGGAAAAATAAGCCCTTAAGTAAGAATAGGGGCCTATGTGTAAATAAATATAAGCTATAGGGTCTTTTATGCAAATGGTTGTGGAATAGATGTAACTATCATGTTTACTTGAGGTTGTAAAAGTACTTGTCATCATGACATTTCATGAATGTTTGCAAATATGTCAAAAATTTGATCAAAACTTTGTTTGGTAAGGGCAGGGGTAATTTGAATTTTCCTTTGTTCAAATTTTAACAACTAATGCTACAAACTTTGAGTTTTTGAATTTGAGACCTAAAGCAAGTTTGTAGAGCTTGAAAAACTCTACAACTTTCATTTTTGACTTTTTCTCACCTGATCTCTATTTCAGCGGGAATTTTTGGTTTACTGAGAGACCCCTGGACTTTTTAAATTTTCCAAGTCAGTCGTTCGGATCTTTCCCTCCCTTCTTCTTCCTCTGCACACCCTCTGCTCCCTCTGCTTCTGCTCTGCCGCCGGCGCAGACCCTCCCCCCTGGCCGCTGCTCTGCCCTCGCCGCCGATCATCTCTGGCCTGCTCTCTTCCCCACACGTCACCCTACTCCTGGCCGCCACCGTAGCCCCTCCTCGCTGTCCTCTTCTGTGCGCGCCACGGCTGCCCTGAACGCCCGTCGGCCGCCACCGCATCACCGCCGTGGAGGACCCCCGGGCAAACCCTGGAGCTCTTATCTTCCGCGCGCACTAACACCGCCAGTATCTCTACATCCTTTTTCCCTGATTTCCCTGACATTTCCTAAGCTCCCGACCCACATTCCACTGTCGCCTTCGTCTCCTGCTCCGGCAACACACGGCGTCTCTGTGGGCAGCCACCAGCAGGCATCCTCCACCCCAATCAACTCTCATGCTAGTTTCCCTGTTGCTCCTTCGTGCTCGTCAACCATTTGTTGCCTTCCAATTTCGACCGGAGCTTCGTCTCCGACGAGCGCCGCCGTTGCCGCCCTCGGCCTCATCGTGGGCAGCCCAATCCGAGCATCCCCACGCCCCCACAACTCCCTAGCCAGCACCACATCATCACCCCGGAGCTCTACGACCACTTTGTGGAGTCTCTAGTGCCCTACGTCAACCTCCCGATGATCGCCGGCGTCCGTCCTCGCCGCCGCCGCCACTATCTTCGTCGATTACATCTGATCCGACGCCTACACTCTCAACGGTTGGTGTCAACAGCTTCCTCACGACCTGCTGCAGCTCTTGCGCTACTCCTCCACCAATGCTGGCCACCGAAGCCTCGCCGTCGACAGTGACCCTCCGCCGCCACCTAGGGTTCTCGTCGGAATCCGCCCTTCCGACCACTACAGTCCTCGACATGTGGTGCGTTCAAACCGTTGCGAGCTCCTGAGTTGTTCCCCTCCCCTCGGACCTCGCCGCCGGTGACCTCCTCGCCGGAACACGGCCGTTCCCCTCTCGGTCCCTCTGTTGTTTCCAGGCAGGGACCTCGGGTTAGAAGGACTGGAAACCCAAGGGGTTTTCTGCAAGGTCCGTGACTCAGTGCAATAGTACTGATCAGGGACCTCTGTGTAAGAGTGTTTGTTATTTCATGTGAGTAGTGCTGCTGGCTTGTAAAATCAATATAAAATAGTAGGAAATTCCAAAAATTGCAAACCTAGTTTTGTTGGAAACTAGATTTTAAACTCTACAACTTCTATTAAGTGAGCTTGATATGAAACTAAATATTTTTGGATCTATTTTAAATGTAAGATAAGGGAGTATAATGTCCATAGCTCGTACATGTTAACTTTGTTGATCATGATTTTTGGTATATAATTTTTATAGATTAAGTATGAATTGATGTGGAATTTTCAAACCTAATTTTGTTTTGTAACTTAAATTCTTTTAAGTTGAGCAATTCAATTTGTTTTATAGAAGAAATAGCTAAGTATACCCATTAAGGCTTAACTAATTAGATCTCTTGGTCATAATCTTTTAAATATGCAATTAATCTATGTTTAAATTTTCAAAACTTTATAACCTTAATTACCCAAGGTTTACATTCAAATTTGAATTTAATTTAAACTTAAAAAGGTTTTAATTCCTGTTTTCAGTACATTCAATGATAATTTAAGGCAAAAACTTCTTTTGTTTCACCAGTTCTTTAGTGCTAACCTGTTAAAGTGCAATTTTGCCAGGAAATAAATGAAAGAGTGTACATTCCTTAATTTTATATTTTTGCATATCATGTAGAACCGTTTACCCTCACCGACGGTGACTACGAGCTAATGTCGAATCAAGCCGTAGAAGTTTCCGAAGACCCCAGGGACACCGTCGAAGGTCTAACTGAAGCTCCAAACCGAAGTTCGGGAAACCTTGATTCTACTGCCCCCAACCCTACACAAGAAGGCAAGCCCCGGGCATAACCTACTATTTTTATTACTCTGCAATCTATATCTATTTATGTATTCTATGCATTAAGTTCTTAGGAATTGCTTGAAACCCTAGTTGCATTTCCCTAGGAACCAATGTATTGAATAGTAGCACTTAAGTCCGACTAGCTGCTATGCTAATAGGACCGGTAGAAGTCGGGTGATTTCCTGTCACTCGCGTGATATAGGAGTTGCAATGTTTACATTCCAGTTATCACTATAAGGATGTCGGACGGGAGTTTTGTGAGGTATCATGGTTGAGATGATACCCCGTCTGTGTTTGTGAATTTGATAAGGTCGCAGCGTGTGGTAGTGCGGGTTAAGCGTTTGAAAGTACTAACCACATGCCACGAAATATGGTAAGCAGTAAGCCTAGTAACCAATCGGCCCGAGGAGTGGACATACCTCCCACCGCTCATCTTGCTTTATCACATTGAGTAACAAGAGCAATCATTTTTTGGAAGGTTATCCTTGCAAGGTTGAATTCGATTCAGAATCGTCCGCTTCTCACGCAGTTTGAGACTGCTTAATCCCTTTACCACATTGAGTAACAAGAGCAATCATTTTATTATCAAAAATGATGTTTGATCAAAGTTTATACCTTGTTTGCTTAGTTATAAGTGCTTATCTAGAATGGATAATCACCTAGAACCTGAAAGCTAAAATGTTGAAAATAAGGATCTACTCTTTAGCGCTTCTCAGCTGACAACTAAACCCGGATCTATTACAAACCTTCATAAGTCTAGATATATGGCTACGTATACCATGACTGGGTAAGCCTTGCTGAGTATTAGAATCTCAGCCTTGCCTTGTAACTTTTGTTCAGGTAATCCTCCGGACGACTCAGCTCTGCCTGTACCGTGGCCCTACCCTCTGCCTGACGCAGACTCTTCCGAGTGATGTCGTGCAAGGGCGAGCATGACATTTTCACTAACGACGTGTACAATGCCGTACTTTAAATTCTGCTGCTTAACTTAAAACTTATGTTTGATCTATAATAATTTCCCCGGTTGGGAAGGTTATGTTACTTTTAAACCCTCATGTAATATATTTGCCTGTGATGTAAAATGTGATGGCATTTTGTATCTCTGGACTCGCCTTCGTGCGGGGTACCTTGTTTGATCCTACTTTCGGTGGTTTATCGGGACGTTACCCGACAGGCCAAGATATTATACCGTTTGAAGCACGCCGGAGCCCCCAAAAGTGGACTCGCGTACTTGAGCCGGTGTAATTCGAGTTGGTTCTGCCACAGCACCAGGGGCTGATGTGAAGTTTCAAAAACTCCAGGGACCTCGATGTAAAACCAGATTTTCTCACTATTTTATATCTCAAATGAGAAAATGGTCAAAATAAGAATTGTAGAACTTTTCAAAACCTATAACTTTTATGTAGGGTTCAAATTGAAAAACTCAAAGGATAGAGCTTTATTTTAAAACCTTGGACTTAATTCAAACTTTATAAAGTTTTTGTCCTTATTAGGGTCAATTTCATGTATTTTTGGACTTAATTGCAAGTTTTATGTAATGTAATGATGACTAACACTCTTACACTTTGACCCCTAGTAAATTTAAGAGGTACCTTTGTAATTCAAAAATTTTGCATAAAAGCACTCATACTTTTGAAAAAATTACACACAAGTCCTTATTTCCACACATTCACTCAATTTCACTCAATTCAATACATACATTACACATTCTTTCCTAATGTGTTACAATTTTGACACCTAGGGTGTCACACAAATTCTCATCATAGTCGGACCGAACCGTATCTTTGTTGTACGTCCTTTTAACCTTATCCTCTCCAAATCCTTAAGATGCCCCATCGATATGCTGATTCTCTAACCTTTCTCCCCGATCAAGTGATGCTTGAAAATGACGCCTCGTGGCTCGTCTTTAGTGTTTTTCTGACGATGTTCGATCACCGTCAGCTCCAACGATTTGGCCTGATCCCTTCCTTCTCTTTTTGACGCTCCCGAATAACTCGTTCATGTTCAACTAGCTATGTCAGCTCGTTTTTATGTTCAGCCTTTGCCCGAACATGTTTCGGTCCATAACTGAACTCGCTCGCCACTCAAGTCTCGACGCGAGGTCATTTCCTCCTTTCTTTACCTCGTCTTTCCCGTCCTTGCTCGCTAAATTGTGGGACCCGCTGGTCAGCCCAATCTCGTTCTCCCGTGGGCAATTTGGACTCACAGACGAGTCCTAGCCCGATGCGCCACCCTGTCCCAGCTTGCCAAATTCCAAGCCTCCATGCTCCTATATATTCTCCATCGGTGGCCCTAGCCTGAGCCCTCACACCCTTCCTCCCCCCTGCACAGTTGCCACCGTTGCCTCCTCCCTGTCTCCCCACAGCCCCCCGCGCAGCCGCCTCCTCGCATACGCCCTGCTCCGCTCGCCCCCCCCCCCCCCCCCCCCGTGCGCTGCCCTCTCACGCCCCTGCCGCTCGTGTCTCCCCTAGCGCCGCCCCTGCAGCAGCCGTGCACCACCACGGGCGCTGCCGTCTCCCCTTGCACTGCTGCACCGCACCTTCCCCCTGCATCTTTGCCGCTAGCCCGAGTCCATGCACCAGGAAAACGCCGCTGTCGCCCTCCTTCAGCCGCCGCCCTTGTGCGCGCTCCCCCCTGCAGCTGCGCCTTCTCCCCCCTGCTGGCCACCCATGCCCAGCGCCATTGCCCAGAACAGAGGCCGAAGTAGACCGCTACTGCCTAGAATAGGACGAGTAGAGCTGCCGCCGCCGTGTACCACTAGAGCATCGCCGACCTGCCCCTGTGCGCTGTGCTCCTCCGCGCGCCCTGCCCTACAGCCGCGCTCGCCCCCTGCGCCGCGCCCTACGCCTCCTCCTGCACCGCCCTGGTGACCTAGAGGCTGCCGCCACAAAAAGGAGAGAAACCACAATGAACAGAGCCGCCGCCGCAACTTCTCCGGCGAAATTCGATCACCACGATGCATCCCCGCGGTAAGTAAGGTATGGAATCGAATCCCCTCGTCGTCCTCTTTCATTTGCCCCGCTCCTTGCGACCTCTTGTGCTCGGAATCGCTGGGAATTTGAGGAACAGTGGCCGCCGGTAACCATTGTTGTGTCTCGAGCTTTTTGCAATTTAGCCCCTGAAAGATTCTGTAATTATCGTGTAATTTTCTATATCTTGTAAAATTTGCAGAAAACCCCTGGATCTATTACATCTTCTCAATCCAACCCCACCGTGGAATTTTTCAGATCTAACCCTAAAATTTTCCTAAATTACGAGCACTATTTTTTCCGTGTCTTGAAATTTTTTGCTGCTAACCCCTGAAGTCTATAGTTAATTACGTATAGGTCCCTACAACCTTGTTTCATGCGTAGTTTCCGCGTTTTAGATCCATTTCGATCTGTTCTTTATGCGTTAGTATTCTAAAACCCTAATCCATCATTTAGTAGTATTTCTGTACCATAATTCCTATTTTTAAAATTAAATATTGATTTAATTTGATTAATGTACTCTCATCTAGTTTTTCCAATTAAAATCCAATTAAGTCTTTACTCTGGTTTTCTTAATTAATGTTAATTTGATTAATATCAACTTAAATGTGTTTGTAATTTAATTTTTCTAGTTCAACTCGAACCATAAAGTTCGACGTTTAGATGCTCTCACCAGTTTCTTTTCTAATTAATTGTTTAGTTAGGATAATTTGTACATAGATAATTATATATAAAATTTGATTAAGTTGTACCTCGTCTTTATTAATGCAAATATAATATGAGGTAATTATAATTAGGGATATTCTCTTTTTAATGTATTTTTACATTAGTTTTCTAAATTAAAATAAATGAACACCTATAGTTCTTTTATTTCTTTTATAACACAAATCTTCCGATAGTTGTTTCTTTTCAACCCTAGCTCCGTTTTTCGCATTTCTTGCGCTCTCGTGACCGTAGCAACGAGCCCTATTCTTTTGTACGCTCCTTTTTCCATTTGTTTGTTGTATCTATTCTTAGTTGTTCTTGTTTGTTTGCTTGCTTGTATGTTGGGCCTGATGCTTGTGTGACATTAGAAGGAGCGCGATCAAAGAGTTTGAAGATTTAGAGTTTCAAGAACAAGAGTTGAAGACTCTGAGCAGCTATTCTCTAAAAGAAAGGTAAGTGTTTCCTTTATCATTCTTTTGTCCTAATAATCATAATAAAGACAACTTTCTTTATGCATGCATGTGTCTTAACCTGATGGATCCTAATTAAGAATATGCCTAGTCTTTATGATCATTTCTTGCAAACCTGGGTTTTACCTTTATGTTGGGTAGTTTTTGCTTAGTTGCTATAACTGGTTCTGGTTTGGAAATAATTTATACTATGATGACAATAATGATGATACTACACCTGTTCTATCCATGTTCATGCACTATGCGTTGATAATACAAGATCATATGTTTAATCCGAACATGGAGAACCACCTAGGAAAATAGTGCAGCCACAATATATATGGCTCTGGTCCTTAGCTAATTAATTAGAGACTCTAGCTTATGATAAACTTACTGAAAGGGCAAGAGGGGTTGCATCGACGGGGTATAGCTCGGTCCTCTTGAGGCTTTATGATATGTGGTCCTTGGCTAAGGCACTTCCTCATTAGGGAGAGTTATGACCGCTTTGACTTGAAACCTTAGCAGATTGTCATAAGTTAGGGAATCTTTGTAAAGGCCTCATCGTGAATCCCTTGCCACTCACCTCGGAAGTGTTTAAGAGGCTAGCTACCTCGGACGAATTGGGAGACACGAATTGTGGGTAAAGTGTACAACTTCTGCAGAGTGAAAACTGATATATCAGCCATGCTCACGGTTACGAGCGGCTTGGACCCTCACATGATAATTGAACTTGAAGATGAATTAAATCATGGACCATGTTTATGGTTATGCTTATGCTTATGCTGTATCTCCTCTATCTCTTTTAATATGGGTTTTGGTATGAACTTATACCTTAGTAATCAGGTGCTAATAAAACTTGACCAACTAAAATTGCTTATCGCAGTAAGCCAGTCAGCCTTTCCTTGCTTTTGGCCTTCCTGTCATATAATTCCCAACACTTGCTGAGTACCAACCATAAGTGTACTCACGCTTGTTATAATTGCTACTTAGAGGAGAATGTGATGTGAAGTCTTTTGAAGATGATGCTGAGTTCTAGTTCTAGGCCTACGCAACCCCCGGTCGATTGCCTGTGAAGTTTGGAGTCTTTGTTTCCAAGATAAGCTGTATAACTCTGATCATCTTTATAGTCTTTTAACTCTCTTTTTGTGATACTATTGCTGATTATTCACTGATGAAGTCACTATATGTGTCGAACTTGATTCTGACATACATGTAGTTATGCATTCGGTTCTATCCTTAAACACCGGATGTGACATTTAGATTGGAAAAATTGTTAAAATTACTTAAGGTTTGCATAGAGTAGAATGTTATTCTTTGGAATGGGAGTATATTCATAGAGGGAGAGGAATACTATTTAGAAAAAATATGGATATCAAAATGAGTATAGTAGGATTTTTTATTTTTAAAATGAGAGTATGTATATATGACCATATGTGGATTTGAATGTGAAATGTGTTAATTTGAAATTTCAAATTGAATGTTTATGTGCAATATGAAATGTCAAATTGAATAATTGTTGAAAGTGAGAAAAAGATGTATACTTGGTATTTATTTTGTACGATGTGACAGGTCCAGTGACCCGGGGTCCCCAACTGTGGCAGAATCGCTTAAATTATTCCGGTTCAAGTGCGCAGACTATCGCTATACAGGCGATATGATCTCAACGCACTTCAAACGGAACAACCCAATGATCTGTCGGGTAACTTCCCGATGAAACCACCGAATTCCGAATCGTCAAGGGTACCTCGCACGAAGGCAAGTCCAGAGATACAATCACCGTCACATTTTTACAACATAGGTCCAAATAGTTATTACAAACCAGTACTGAAAACCTAACTAAAACAAATTTATACAGGCATTGTTTGAAAACTTCATGTTTTAACAAACATTATTCAGAGACTGCAGCGGAAAGAAAACACGACTACTCATCGCAAAAGCAGGCACCACACTTAGTCCAAAGCATAGTGTCATTCTGAAGGGTCATTGCCAGCCGGGGACGGATCCCATTCCATGGACCAGCCAGGTGGTAAAGTGCAGGGCCATGGGGAACTCGCAACTGAGTCCTCGAATGACATACCTGAAAACCACATTACTAGCAAAGCTGAGTATACTAATACTCAGCAAGGCTTACCCGTCCATTGGGTATACTTAGCCCATAACTAGACCATGAGAGGTTGAAAGGCTCTAGGTTTCTTTTGCTGAAAAGCAACAAAGAGTATGTCCTTATTTCCATATTTTAGATTTTAGGTTCTAGTTCAATTAACCATTCTAAGTGAGCATCTATACTAGACAAACAAGGTAGATATTAAAGCATACATCAATATTGTTCCATCAACTATTGCTCTTGTTACTCTATGTGGCAGAAGTATCAAGCAGTCTCAATCACCATGAGAAATGGATGATTCCTGAATCAAATTTCATAACCTTGCAAGGGATCCTAACTCACATGCTTGGAAACTTTCCTTTCCGGGCAAATATTCCCCTCATATTCCGGGTCATGGATCAAAACCACTAGAAGCGACTGCAGGACCATACACACATCCAATGTGCAGGACGTACATCTACAGCGCGTCTGTATGACCGTACTTCTGTCTGCTATGCAGAACATACTCCCACACGTCGGTGCGTGTGAACATAAAAAAAATCGAGTGGTGGGAGAAGTCCACTTGCCGGGCCAATCAGGTACTAGGCTTACCGCATACCATATTTATGGTATGTGGCTAGTACTTTCAAACACTTGACCACCACTACCACACACTGCGGCCTTATCAAATTGATCAACATAGATGGGGTACCATTCCAAATCATAATACTGCATATAACCCCGTCCGTGATCCTTATGGTGATTGCAAGATAGTAAAAAAAATCAATTCCTATATCGCGCGAGTGACAAGAAATCACTCGACTTCTGCCGGTCCTATTAGCAGAGCATCTACTCGATAAGGACTCGGAAACATTACATAGATTCCTGGGTTTCATGCAACTAGGGTTTCATAACAACTACTAGCACTTAATGCACAAGATAGATATATAACAATATAAGTGCATAATTTAAAATACTGGGTTATGCACCGGGGCTTGCCTTCACTGGTGAGGCTGGGGTCAGTAATGTCACTATCTTCCGAATCTGGGTTTGGGGCTTCAGAAAGACCCTTGGCGATGTCCACTTGAGCTTCAGAAATACCCTCGTCGGGTTCCGGGATTAGCTCGTAGGTACCATCGGCGACTGTAGTCAAATCTACATGATATGCAATGATTTGAAGCAATGGTTATTATCTTGTTTTCACGATAAAGTTGCAATCTAGCAAGAAAACATTCAATTCATCACGTCTAGACTTAACTAGTTTGTACAAACAGCAAAAAGATTTGAAACTAAACTTAAGTAGAGTTTTTGGTGTAAAAACTTTGTTCAAAATGACTATTTGGTGACAGATACAGAGCTGATCAGATCTACTTAACAGCATGTTTTTGGGACAGCTTATCTAGCTGATTAGGGTATGCATTGGCTGTGATTTTTCTTCACCAAAAGTAGTTGATAAAGGTGTAGCTGATTGACATGTAGTCGATAAGCGTCTGGCCGATGGGTGTGTAGCTGATGGGCGTGTATTTTGCAAACAAAACCCTAGAAAGAGACAGAGACTTGCATTGGGGTCCCTAATCGACTTAAACAAAAGAAGTTAAGCGGCGGCGATTAAAATCCCGCAAGGAGGCTTACTGACAGCGAGGAAAAGATGGGGAAAAAGGTTCGGGAACTCACAGCAGACTTGGGGTGGTTGGAATCATAAAAGGGAAGCTCGGAGGCGGTGGTTCGACTAGATGCAGAGTCGGCGCGGCGAGGTTCCGAGGGCGGCGACGGTGGTCCGGCGACTGGAGTGCAGTAAGGTGAAGGAAATTGGTCAGGGAGCTTCGGCGTGGAGATGTACGGCTGATGGTGCTCTTGGTGAAGGAGGAGAAAGGATGGAACTTCAGTTTGACTAAAATTAGCACAACGGCGGAGAGTGAGATCGCCGGCGCAACGTTCTGGGCTGCGTGTGCGCAGGATGAGGAAAAAGAGTGGGTCTGGAAGGGGTAGTGAGATGCGGCGGTGCTGGTGCAGCATGAAATTGGAGAGGAGGAGCGGCGGAGACGGCTGACGGCGGTGGACTGAGGAGCTCCGGCGAAGTAGTCGAGCGGGGAAAAGAACAGGAATGCGGTGTGCGCGAGGGAACAGAAGAAAGAAGATGTTTACTGGACGCATCCCCGAGCTAAAAAGAGGCGCGCGGCCAGGCGGCAAGCAGCTGCTGGCGGTCGACGGCATGCGTGGCAGCTCTGGCGGGTGGCGGCGCAAGACGTCCGCGCGAGGAGGAGCCAGCGGGGTCGGTTGAGCGGTGAGCGGGCTAGCTGGGGGCCATGTGGCGCACGAAGAGTGGCGAGGGGGCAGCTGGCGGCCGGGGAAAACGCCGGTGATGGGCGGTGGGCGGTGCTGCAGAGAAACAGAGAGGGGAAGCAGGAGGAAGAAGACAAGGACCTATTTGTAAATTTCAGAAAAGTTTAAGGAGTTCACTGTGTGGCAGCACCGTCTGAATTATTCCGGTTCAAGCGCACTAATCATCGCTACAAAGGCAAGATGATCTCAAATGCACTTCAAACGGAACAACCCATAGGTCTGTCGGGTCACCGCCCGATGCAACCACGGTTACACAGGATCGAAGTAGGTTATACTCATACAAGATGAGCTCCAGGTACATAACAGTGCAAGCCTTTACCATAGAGTAAGCAGCATTATTACAAACCAGTTTTCTCCAGCCCTGACTGGAGCAAGTAAACAAAGGGTTGTTTAAAAGCCACGGGTAAACACCCGTTGACCAAAGTCACAGCGAAAAGACAGCGTGACTAACAATGTCGCCATCAGCAGCACCATGCGTAGCCCAGTCGATGGTGTCACTCCGAGGGGTCAATGCCGGCCGGGGACGGATCCCATTCCACGGACCAACCAGGTGGAACAGCAAAGGGGCAGGACGCACTATCGGCCTGGTTCTCAACCGGCATACCTGAAAGCAGTTCTAGCAAGACTAAGTATGATGATACTCAGCAAGACTTAACCAGGTTTGGGTATACTTTAGCCCGTAACTAGACTCATGAAGGCATTGTAAGGTTCTGGGTTTATTTTCAGCTGAAAAGCAACAAAGGGTATAATCTACTTTCAAGTTTTAGCTTTCAGATTCTAGCTTGATTAGCCATTCTAGGTAAGCACCTACACTAAACAAGCAAGATAGAGATTATCATCCACCAAGATTATTCCATCAACAATTACACTTTTTACTCGATGTGGCAAAAGGGATAAGCAGTCTCAATCCTCGTGAGAGGCGGACGATTCTGAATCGAATTTAACCTTGCAAGGTAAACCTAACACACACGCTTGGAACATCCAAAGATCATCCCGAAGCAACCGTTTCCCTCATATTCCAGGTTATGGATCAGGGCCACCACAAGCGACTGCAGGACCGTACGCACACCAATTGTGCAGGACATACGTCTGTAGCGCGACTACAAAACCCGTATTCCTATCTGCCATGCAGAACGTACTCCCATATGTCGGTGCATGTAAACATAAAATAAAAGTCGAGTGGTGGAGACAAGTCCATTTGCCGGGCCATTCGGGTACTAGGCTTACCGCTTACCATATTTCACGGCATGTGGCTAGTACTTTCAAACGCTTAGCCACCACTACCACACATGTCGACCTTAAAACTTTTATCAAGACAGATTGGGTAATTCTCAGGTCATGATATAGCACATGACCCTGTCCATCATCCTTATAATGGTTGCAGAATTGTAAACAAGCAACTCCTATATCGCGCAAGTGACAGGAAATCACCCGACTTTTACCGGTCCTATTTAGCAGAGCATCTAAGCGATGAGGACTCGGGTACAATACATTGGTTCCCTAAGGTATTATGCAACTAGGGTGTCATTGCAACTCCTAGACATAATGCAAGATATATAATATATAAGATTGCGTAATGTAGTAATTTGAAATACTGGGTTATGCACCGGGGCTTGCCTTCGGAAGCGAAGCTAGGGTCAGACGAGTTAAAAACTTCCGAACCTTGGTTCGAGGCTTCAGTCACTTCCTCAGTAATTTGGACGGAGTCTTCAGATAGCCCGGGTTCAGGTTCCAAGATCAACTCGTAGTCTCCGTCTTCAAGTATCGGCGAGTCTACATGATATGCAAGGATTGATGCTTAGTGACAAACATGTTAAGCCTTGCCTTCACGATAAAGTTGTAATTCAACAAATCAACACACACCCATCATCAACAACAAATTGACAAACTCATTAAGCAACTAAGTATTTGTCCTTAAGTAAGTATCACAAGCTAAGGCAAGTTATTCCTAATCATAGGTTTAAACACATTTAGCATTAATTATACCCAAAGCTTAGTTATTTGAACTTATATGGAAAGTAACCTCAAATTTTATCTAAGTGGGTTTATTAATAATAAATAAGCCTACCATAAATTTTTCCTGATTTTTGGCTAATATTTCCTAAAGCAATTTGAATTGCATTCAAATTTAAAGTTTAAATTTAAAACTTGATTCAAACATGGATAAAAATTCTTCAAATATTTTTAGCAGTCATATTAAGGCCATAAGATTCTAACATCAAGATATAATAGCATGATTTTATTAAAAACTTACTTAATTAAACCTATCTTGATTTGAACTTAATTTGACCCAATTTGAAAATACTCAAATTACAAATTATACTGGTCTTGAATTTTTCACACAATACTAAATACTACTTAAGCTAACTAGTAGCCAAGAATTACAGGAAATAAAATTAAATCACACAAGTTATACACAAAAGATCCCTTTTTGAAAATATTTAAATAACTTCAAAAATAATTGATTTCAAACTACACTTTAGTAACAAAAGTTGCAGATCTCATTTTTATGAACACAACAGAACTGGTATTGCCATTTTTGGATTTTTCTACAATTCCCTATGAATTTTCAAAGCTGGCTGAATTTGAATTGGAAAAAAGGTACTGACTCTTAACAAAAAGGCCCCTGGAAAGTTCTAAAACAAAGCAATCAGGTCCCTGGCTGGTTTTCCTCTCGGGGTAGATCACCGGCGACCAATTCCGGCGAGATAGCTCGTCGGCGGCGAGGGCAAAGGGAGGGGAAATGCTCAGGTGCTTACGGCGGACTCAGGGGTGACCGGAGTTGGGCTGGGGAGGCACTATGGCGGCGGCGCGACGGCGGATAGAGGCGGCGGCGACGGCTGGAAGCTTGGGAACGGTGTTCCGATGGCTGGAGGGTCGGGGAGTGGATGACAAGTGCCTGGGGAACTTCGTGAGGTTGATGTGGTGCTGTTGCTCTACTTGGCGGGGGCTGGGGGACGGCAGAGCAGTGGGACGGCGACGAGGCCGAGCTGCGGCGGCGGAGGAACGGCGGCGTGCTCATGGGCAGGGCGTTCTGGTGGGGGAAATGGAAAACGGCCGGCACTATGAGCTTCAGGAGGGTGATGTGGTGTTGGTGGAGCAAGAAGTCGGGGAGGGGAGGCTCGGGATCGAGCTGCCGACGGCGAGGCCGAACGGCGGCGCAATGGCGGATGGCGGCGATGCGTGGGAGAAGGGGGCCGGTGCGGAATTGAGCTCGGGGAGGTCGTAAAGGAGCTCGAGCAGGATGCCACGGAGCTATTTATGCACCTGGGGAAGCTTTGGAGGGCGGCGAGCAGGTGCTGGACGCCGGCGATGTCGTGGTGGCCGCGGGGAGCTCGGGAATGGCGTGGCAGCTCGGGAAGGTGGCCACCAAGGCCTGGCAAGCGGTGGGGTGATGTGCTGGAGGGTGGAGGTGGCGCTGGAGGGCGGCGAGGGGGCAGGTGGCGGCCGAGCAGTTCGCCGGAGTAAAGAGGCCAGCGGCAGGAGCTCACGGGGGAAACAGGGAAGCTGGAGGTGGACGACGAGGACCCGGTTGTAAATGTTCAAAAGTTCAGGGAGCTCACTGTAATGCTTGAATAACTTTCAAACCAGTGCTCAATTGAAAATGCTCCAAAAACCAAAAGTGTAGAGAATAAAAAGTTCTACAACTTTGCTTTAGGGTTCAACTTTAGGAGAATTGAGGTTTCAAAGTTATTTTAAAAACCATACAACTAGTCAAATTTCTTTTAAAACCTATTTGAATTTTGCATTTCAAAAAGCTCCCTGGTTTGTTTTCACTTTTTACAGTGGTTTAAAAGTAAAAGCATCATTGCAAATCAGCCCTTCCTATATTTCAAAATTATCCACCCTCACACACATTTTGCACATTAAGCCCTATATTTTTCTAAAATTACAGAAAACACCCTAAAATCTTGCCCTTAAATAGCATACAAGAGCACATCCTACACTCAATGCACTATGTCTGGCTCCCATATACCTGAGATGTCACACACTGTAAAGTAAAATTTCCTTCTAAACCATAGTTCTACTGAAAATATGCCCAAAATCAAAAGTGTAGAACTTAACAAGATCTACCACTTTGCTTTAGGGTCCTACTTCAAAATAGTTAGGGTTTTGAAACTATTTCAAAATTCGACAAACTATGTGATTTCAAATAAAATCTATTTAAATTTCACATTTCAAATGAAACCTTAGGGTAATTCCACTTCTTACAGTGGTGAAAAAGTGAAAACTCACGTTTGCAAATTAACCCTTCACACATTTTTGAAATTACCTCCCATTTGTACACAAAAGGGCCCTAATTTTTCCCAATATTATAAAATTACCCTTTTTATCGTATTTTTAAGTTTTTAAAGGCATTCATTAAAACAAACACACACTAAGCACCACTTCTTACTAGAATTTAATGTGCCTACTTCTTAAGTACCTGAAATGTCACACAAACGGGCCCACTTCTTGCTGACAAGCCTAAGGAAGCACCAAGAATGAGTGTTGACCCGCATGGGCAGCAGCTCCATCCAGGCCGCCTTGGCCCATATCCCTGACCGATAGCTTGGTCGGGATGGCACGGGCCCATGTCCCTGATTGGAATGCGATCAGAGGCCGAGGCCGTACTACGGCTCCGACTGAGGGCTCCGACCGAGCTCCGCCATACACGAGCCAACCACCCCGAGTGGAACAGCCAGTCAAATTGCTGTAACACCCTAATTTTATTCAACTATTTTGACTTTAGATCATTTATTGTGAATTAATAGTAATTTATTTAACCATAAAAAGAAATATAAGGAAATATAAGTCTTGTGCATTTCATGTCGCATTGCATTATTTTATTATTTATCTTTCATTTGAATTTAAATTTCAAATTCAAATGCATTTGAATGCAATTTTTTCTCCCTCATTTTCTCTTGGGCCCGGCCCACTCTCTCTTTCTCCTTTTCCCTCTCTCCTTCTCTTCCCGCACGGCCCAGCCCAGTTGGCCTTCTTTCTTTTCTTCTCCTTCCACGCGCGGCCCAGCCCAGTAACCTGTTCGCCCCCTCCCGCAGCCCAGCCGGCCCGACCCGCGCGCTCCTTCCCTCTCCCCTTCTTTCTCTCGCTGACGGCCGGGACCCACCTGTTGCGGTCATCCCTGTCCTCCAGCATGAGCCAGGCACGGACTCGCACCCGAGTCCGGCCACGGCATGGCCTCCCCCGCTGCACGCTGCCCCAGGCCCGCACGCCAAGGCCCAGCGGTGCTCTAGTCTTGGCTAATTAATTAGAAACTTTAGCTTATGCCAATCTTACTGAAAGGGCAATAGGGGTTGCATTGTCGGTGTATAGCTCAGTCCTCTCGAAGGTGTCTGCCTTATTAGGGAGAGTTATGATCGCTTTGACTTAAAATCTTAGCAGATTGTCATAAGTTAGGGAATCTTTATAAAGGCCTCGTAGTGCATCCCTACCACTCACCTCGGAAGTGTTTAAGGGCCTTGCAAACCCGGGCATTAAGGGGAACACGTATTGTGGGTAAAGTGTACAACCTCTACAGAGTAAAAACTGATATATCAGCCATGCTCACGGTTAAGAGCGGTTTGGACCCTCACATGATAATTGAACTTAAAGATGATCTAAATTGATATTCTTTATTTATTGTTGTTATCTTATATTTTTCATTTATTTAAGGGTTGTTATATACTTATATTTAGTTAATGCTTGCAAAAGAAAACTTGATCAACTAAAAATGCTTATCGCAGTCAAACCATGTCAGCTTATCCTTGACTTTGGCCTTGCATGTCATATAATTTACTCCACTTGCTGAGTACCAACCATAAGTGTACTCACGCTTGTTTTATTAGAACCAATGCTGCTCAGAACAGGATAATTGTTCGGAGTTCCCTGAAGATCTTGAGGAGTTCTAGGCGTATGTCTCCTAGTCATCTGCCTGTGATCTTGAAGTCTGTTGCTAGTTCTAAATGCTTATTTATTCACTTAAGACTTTCGGTCATGTAATAAAGTACTATGATACTCTCTTTCGTTATGACATTGTTCGGGTATACACTTGTATCGTCTATCATATGTGTGGAACTTGATCCTACCACACATATGAGATGCATTCGGTTCCTTTCCAAAACTGGGTGTGACAATTGCTGACCCTCGCATACCCGCGGGTCCCAGGAGCAGGGGCAGAGGATAAGGATGAGCCCCGGAGTCAACTTGCCATACAAAGCCAACTACTCCTGACACAAGGGTCACAGCCCCCACAGCTATGGTAGTAGGGGGCACTATTCCACCTGCCCATCTTCAAGTTCAATTATCATGTGAGGGTCCAAGCCGCTCTTAACCGTGATCATAGCTGATATATCAGTTTTCACTCTACAGAGGTTGTACACTTTACCCACAATTTGTATCTTCCAATTTGCCTGAGGTAGCTAGCCTCTTAAACACTTCCGAGGTGAGTGGCAAGGGATTCACTATGAGGCCTTTATAAAGATTCCCTAACTTATGACAATCCACTAAGGTTTCAAGTCAAAGCAGTCATAACTCTCCCTATGAGGAAGTGCCTTATCCAAGGACCACATATCATAAAGCCTCAAGAGGACCGAGCTATACCCCGTCAATGCAACCCCTCTTGCTCTTTCGGTAAGATTATCATAAGCTAGAGTGTCTAATTAATTAACCAAGACCAGAGCCATATAGTATTGTGGTTGCACTGTTTTTCAAGGTGGTTCTCCATGCTTCGATTAAACAGATGATCTTGTGATTGACAACACTAAGAGCATGAACATGGATAAAATAGGTGTAGCATCATCATTGTTGTTATCATGGTTATAAATTATTTCCAAACTGGAACCAGTCATAGCAACTAAGCAATAACTACCCAACACAAAGATAAAACCCAGGATAGCAAGGAATGATCATAAAGAATAGGCATATCCTTAATTAGGATCCAACACAAAGTTGTATTTATTGTAATTGTTAGGACAAAAGCAAGATCAAGGAAACACTTGTCTTTCTTTTAGAGAATAGTTGCTCAGAGTCTTCAACTCTTGTTCTTAAAACTCTATATCTTCAAAGCTCTTTGATTGCGCTCCTTCTAATGTCAAACGAGCATTGGGCCGAAGCACAACAATAAACAAACAAAAATAACAACTAAGAATACATACATCAAACAAAAACAAAGCTTTAAAAGAGCAAAATAAAGGATAGGGCTTATTGCTATAGTCACGAGAGCGCAAAAAACGAGGAAAACGGAACTACGGTTGAAAAGAAATAGCTATCGGAAGGTTTATGTTATAAAAGAGAACAAATAAACTGTAAGCTTAATTTATTTTAATTTGGAAAACTAATGTAAAAGATATTCAAAGAGAATATCCCTGATTATAATTAACTCATATTATATTTGCATTTATAAAGATGAGGTACAACTTATTCAAATGTTATATATAATTGTCTATGTACAAATTACACTAATTAATTAATTAATTAATTAGAAATGAACTTGTGAGAGCATCTAAACGTATAAATTTATGATTTGTATTGAACTAAACAAATTAAACTATAAACATATTTAAGTTGATATTAATGAAGTTAACATTGATATTTAATTGGATTTTAATTGGAAAAACTAGATGAGAGGATATTATTCAAATTAAATTGATATTTAACTTTTAAAATAAGAACTATGGTACAACAATGCTACAAAACAATAACTTAGTTTTTTAGAAGACCAACGTAAAAAGAACATATCAAAACGGATCTAAAATTAGGAAACTACGCATGAAACAACTTTGCAAGGACCTAGTCATGATTAACTATAGATTCAGGGGCTAGCAGGGAAGATCTGCAAGACACAGAAACAATGCTCGCAAATTAGGAAAAGTTTAGGGTTAGATCTGAAAAAGACTACGGGTGGGGCTGGGTTGAAAAGATGCAAAAGATCTAGGGGTTTTCTGCGAAGTTTGCAAGACACACGAAAACTGCAGGAATTACAAGATTTTCAGGGGGCTAAATTGCAAAAGCTTGGGGAGTTCCGGGATATGGCCGCTGGCAGCACTGTTGGTCGGATTCCCGGCGATTCTGGGCATGGGAGATCGCGGGGTGCGGGGCAACAGAGAGAGGACGACGAGGGGATTCGATTTTATACCTTACTTGTAGCAGGGATGCGTCATGGTGGCCGGATTACGACGGAGAAGATGCGGTGGTGGTTCTGCCCGGCTTCTATCCCTGGGTGGCAGCACTGGGTAGGGGCAGCCTGCATGGGGGAGGGCACGGCTACAGTGGGAAGGGCGCGGCCGAGGTGCGCAGGGGGCTAGGGGCGGCGACGCTCTCGCGCGCGGCAGGCCTAGGCACTGAGCTTTGTGTTGCTGGCGCACGGGGGTGATGCATCTCGGGCAGAGAAGGGGTGATGCAAGGAGTCGAGCAGATGGGGTCGCAGGCAGCTAGGTGGTGCTGCATGACAGGAGGGGTGCATCATCAGGGGCGGCGCTGGGGAAGACTTTAGCGCTCAGGCTCCTGGTGACGGCGCGCGCTCGGGAGAAGGGCGACGCAGGGGGCTGTGGGGAACAGGGGTTCATGGTGGAGGCCTAGGGCCGGCAATGCAGAAGGTGGACGTGCGGGGTTGCCTCTTTCTAGGGCGAGAAGGCTGGGCTGGTGGACCGGGCAGCACGTAGGTCAGGTCGGGCTGGGCCGATGGCCGAAGCGAGTGCTGGGCAGGAATGCCGAGCTGGGCCGGGGAGTTCGGGAGAGCAAGGTCAAAAAGAGAAATGAGCTGTTCAAAGCTGTACAAGATGTTCGAGAGCATGAAATAGAAAAGAGAGATGGATGGAGTGAGCTGAATCTTTTTATTGAACGCGGATGGTTGGGCTTGCATGATGCGCAAACCGAGGCTAGCAATGGTGGCCATCCAGTCTTGGATGAAATCCAAAACAGCACATCATGAACAGCTAGCTCAGTCTGCAGGTGACATACAAGAATATGATAAGGTCGGGCATGTGTGGCTAGATCGGACTCGATCGATGAGTCCAAGCACACACGCACTAAAAAGCTGAGTTTGGCATAACATAGCTATCGTGTCGAGGAAGGAAAAAGAGAGGATGGGGATGGTGGTGGCCGAACTGGGTTAGATCATGTTTAGCGGTTGGCAAGTCAGAGGTCAAGGTCATGTAGCAACAATGCAGGTTGCCGTAGCTAGCATTTACGACACCGGAGCATTGTCGGAAAAGATCGAAATCGAGCTATGGCTCCTTTTCAAGCGTGATTTGATTAGGGAGAAGGATTAGATAACGAGAAACTCGATGGGGCATCTTAGGGAGTCAGAGAGGACAGAGTTAAGAGGATGGACAACAAAGAAACGGCTCGGTCAAACTATGAGATAAAGAAAGAAAGAAAAAAGGGCAAACAGAAAGGCTTCTAGATAACTCCAGCTTGGCGAAGAAAGATGATCGACGATGAGTGGCGGCCAAGTAGCTTTGACGAGCTATTGAGCTTCAGAAAGGAAAGGCAAAAGATGAAAACATGGGTGTTCGCTTCGGTACCTCAAGAAGGAGCTTTTGATTTACATTTTTGTCAACAAAACACGGCAGATGATGAGATTACGGCGGTGCCGAGCTCAATAGCACGGTTCTACAGTCTTGGGGCGAATTGGACCAAAAATGAATTAAGTCCAGCTCGAGATGAAAAGAAAACAAATTCATTTTCCAGAACATATTTTCAAGCTTAAAATCAATCTAGAAAAGTCCAGATAAATCTTTTAAACCATGAAAAATATATCCAGAAGAATCCCAAAAATTCTAAGGAAACTTGGGAGGTAATTTGGGTTACGAGGAATCCAAGTAAAATACTTGGAATTTGAGAAATATATTTTTAGAACTTTTCAATAAATGGATTTAGCTTTATAGAAAAAAGAATAATTGCCAAAAAAATCTGGAAAATTTTCGAAAAACCCTAAAGATGGATGAACACATTCTAAAAGACATTCACATCCTAAAATTAAATATTTTAGGGTCTCACACCGACCGGGGGAGGACTCATCGCACAGGAACAGGACAAGATAGCTGCTCCACGATGGCAAACTTGGACGGTGGTCATCGGAAAGGTCCGACTGACAGGGTTGGCAGCACCGACTAACGGAGTTGATGACCCCAATTGGCGGAGCGAGGAAAACTCTCTCTCTCTTTCTCTTTCT
Organism: Panicum hallii; assembly: GCF_002211085.1. Lineage (NCBI taxonomy): Eukaryota > Viridiplantae > Streptophyta > Magnoliopsida > Poales > Poaceae > Panicum > Panicum hallii. The sequence goes on from NC_038048.1 coordinate 9,681,264, forward strand.
CTCTCACCTTTCTTCTACATTTAGAAACACTGTAATGGAGACCCCCCTTGGATTGTAAAAGGGAGGGTCCTCCGTAGGGCGAGAGGAGGAGATCTGATTCGATCCCACTAGAGCAATCTCCCACTCGAAAGTTTGTTACTCCCCAAACTCTCTCGAGCACCTAGGCTCAAGCAATACAACCGATCAACCCCCGACTAGACGTAGGGCACTTTGCCCGAACTAGTATAAATCTTGAGTCATTGTGTGCTAGGCTAGTTCCGATCACAACGCACGGCATACACGTTCGAGTAGGTTTAACGGTCAGCCATTTGTGGAACCGAAAGTTTGGCGCCATCCACGGGGAGGAAGTCATGCGTTCATCATCCTGGTGATCGGATGGCCTTCGTCTCTAACACCTCCAGCATTGCAAGCCTGGGCGACACGGTTTGCTTTGGCTCACTAAAGTTTCCCATGGCCCCACACGCTGGGCTATGGGAGCCTCCCATCTTCGCTACCTTTTAGGCTTTCCGCTTTGGAAGCCTAGAATTCGTCGCCGATCCTCTCAGCACACTGCGCCTCCGAGAGGAGACTGCACCTCCGATGTTGCTCAAGGGAAACACTCCCTCAGCAAACCCGCTGGGTGACCTTGATGCTGAGGCACTCGCGTGTCGCATTGAGCTCATGCTCTGTGCCAACCCCTCAGCGAGCAACGTGGACATGGTCCTGTTCTCGTTGAGCAACATCTTCTGTCAGCTCTCCGGAGGGACCCTGCCGTCCCCACCGTGCTCGCCTCACAGCCAGTTCCCGTTTGGCCTCGCAAATGCCGCAAGTGCATACACCAGGGAGCCCAGGAAGGCCATGCCGATGCCACTACACGTGACTGAGTTCGTGGGCATGATAGGGTACGGCCCTGCCTCATTCCATGACCTCTTTTCTGATGATGACCTCTTGAGCGAGTGTCAGACCTGGGACTACGGGACTGTGTACATAACATAGTTCATACAGGATTAGGGGATAGGACATGTCCTATACTTTATCTATATTGTACTCTACTCGCATGCGAAGTAGGACTAGCCGGTACAGAAGGAAACTACTCGAGTTGTACTCGAGTACGGTTCCTAGGCTAGTATCGGACTAGAATTCATGTAACCCTATCCTCCTGGATATATAAGGGCGGGTAGGGATCCCCTCAAAACATCAACACCCAAGGTAATACAAACCACCAAACAGGACGTTGGGTATTACGCACATCGCGGCCCGAACCTGTCTAAACCTTGTGTTGCTTGTACCTTCGAGTTCCTGATCTCGGCTTCACCCTACCTAAAACTTACAACCTTGGGTATACCCCTCGGTGGGTAGGCGGTAAAACACCGATAGCTGGCGCGCCAGGTAGGGGTGCGCATCGAAGATCCACCGGCGAACTCGATGGCATCATTCAAGTTCACCTGTGTCGTGCCCCCCCCCAGGGCACGATGTTCGTTTTTGGCTCGTGGTTCTGCGTCGCAGACGGCGCGGGTGATTTTTGCCGGTTCACCATCGATGTCATGAAGCAAAAATCTCTCGCAGCAAGTTTTCATAGCGACCTTGATGAGTTCATCGATAATCTCGATGACTTGTCGACCCATGGTTCCGCCAGGTAGATCGTGGAGGAGTCCATTTTCAATGCGACTCTGCCCAGCGCTGCGACAACCTTGCTCAGATCAGACCCGCTCCAATCTGAGGACTTGCGTAACCAATCACGACTTGGTCTACACAATTCGGCCACTGAACATTAGGAGGCCAACAATATCGAGTCCCTCTCCGCATTGGAAAAGGACTTGGACTTTTTACTCCGAATCAAAAGCCCGGAGCCACCACACGTCGGGGGGCTACGGGTCGCTTTGGTGACAATGGTCTGATGGTCACTTCCACTCCAGAAGGCTGTTTCGTGCATTGGAAGGGCATGAAACTCTCTGATCTACTTGAAGATGAAGACCGACTCATGGCACACCTCGAGCCCTTGCCTTTCCAGGAGGGCAGGCCATTAGCCACCATGGCAGAGGAGTCAACCAAGCTAGTCGAAGCGAGCTCCGATGAGCTCATATCACTCCAAGTGCTGATGGCGGAGGAGGGTGAGGATGATGGCATCGCACCCAATGATTCACTTGACATGATATCCAAAGACGAGGCCACAGCCAATGCCAGCAATGAAAATGACGCCAAGCGTGAGGCACGAAGGGCCAGGAATAGAGCCCACGCAGTGAGGCGAAGGAGGGTCAACGAGCGCATGTGATCTATGCATCATGAGCTAGATGCCGAATTCGCCGCCGTGAGCGAGCGGGGCTTCAGAACTCTTGTGGCCAACATTGCCAGGGTAACCTCCATACTCGAGCGCAGTAACAATCCAAACCTGTGCCAAGCACTTCGCTACGTGTAGAGGGCATGGATTAAGCTCGATCAACAAAACTCGGCGTCCGCCATCGGAGAAGAACATGTGGGCGAAAGCCGCAGCCAGGCTCACAGTTGAACGGCAGGCGGCCGTCCTCGACCTCAGCGAAGCAATAACAATGACAACGCTCGTAGGAGTCAGGCCACTAGCGGGAGGTAGCAGCCACCTCCAGGAGGCAACCCGCGATAGGCTAGTCATCGGAATCCTCCAGAAGACCTGCGCCAGAGAATCAATGAAGGACGCGATGCGGGATCCATAATTGATTCCAGACGCAAAGAACGTGAAGTAGCCGATATAGAAGGTACCGATGCAGTGATCGCTTTCCTTCATTCACAGCACGATTCAGCAGCTACAAGTACCCTGAGGGCTTCAAGCCGATCGAGATCACCAAATATGACGGCAAACAAGCTCCTCAACAATGGCTACGATGCTACTCCACCGCCATAGAAGTCGCAGGAGGCTCCAACATCACCAAGGTCGTCTACTTCCTGATGGCTTTGGACCCTGCGCTGCTCACATGGCTGGAGAGCCTCAATAACAACTCGATCGACTCCTGGGAGCGGCTCAAGAAAGTCTTCATCGACAACTTCCAGTGGGCGATCACCCGTGCAGGTACTCGTCATGACCTTGCTCAATATAAATAGGAACGCAACGAGCTCCTCTGGTCCTACACACACCATTTCTTTGATGTGCATGCCACCATTGCGAATATCTCGGAGGAGGACATTATCAACTGCTTCTACAATGGCATCACCGACCCAGGCATCTATAGAGACTTTGGGCGGAACAAACCAAAAACTGTTGCAGGACTTCGTGACATGAAGCACGACTGGTCCGAGCAAGAGGAAAAGGTGCGGGAGTAGTTTCCAAGGCGCAATGACACCAACCTGAGGCGCACAAATGATAATTGTACCGACAAGAGCTAGCGGGACTACTTGGGTCCATCCCAAAAGCGCAAGCCAGACGACCTCGTCGCGGTTGTGGATCGTCCTTCACGAGGCAAGAACAGAACAACGCAGGAGGAGTTTGAAAAGCTCCTGCAGAAGAAATGCCCATAGCATCCAGGTGCTAATCATGCGGCAATTGATTGCTACCACCTCCGGAGGACATTCAGCAATCCCGGTAGCAGCAAGAAGAACAAGCCAGCCGATAAAGAACCCGAAGAGGACGACCAAGGGGACAAATCGCACGATGCGAAGTTCCAAGATGCGTCGAAAACCATCAACATCATCTTCGGAGGTGAAGAAGAGTTCAATTCCAGGAGGGAACAGAAACTGCTCCTCCAAGAAATCATGTCCGTCGAGCCGGCGGTACCACAACCACTCCGTTGGTCAGAGGTCCCCATCTCGTTTTCACGTGACGATTAGTGGACAAGCTTCTCGGAGCCCAGCAAATTCCCCCTTGTCCTGGACCCGGTGGTGGCAGAAGTCAAGCTCACCAGAGTACTCATCGACGGCGGAAGTGGTCTCAACCTCATCTTCGCCAGCACTTTGAAAAAGATGGGCTTGGACTTAACGGACATGCTCGTCCCAAGCAAATCTCCCTTCTACGGCATTGTCCCAAGTAATGCAATGCATCCACTTGGCACGGTGGTCCTTCCAGACACCTTCGGCACGAGGGAGAACTACCGCACCGAGTTCATCAAATTCGAAGTTGCCAACTTCGAATCTTCTTATCATGCCATACTGGGCAGACCGGCACTGGCTAAATTCATGGCAGTGCCGCATTATGTTTATTTACTTCTCAAGATGCCAGGACAAAGTGGAGTACTCACTCTCCAAGGCGACTTGAAGAAATCATATGACTGCAACCAGCAGGCCATCCAGTATGGTTCGACTACGCGTGTGCCAGATGCTTCAGGAGAAGTACTCACGGCCGTGCAACAACTATCCCAAGCTGGGCTGGAAATCCCTACGAGAAAGGCCATCAAGTCGAGCATCCAGTCGACCGGTGATGTGGCCATCAAGAGGATCCAGCTCTAGGAGGGCGACTCATCTAAGACCGCCGTTATCAGTGCATGCTTAGATGAGAAATAGGAACTCGCGCTCGTCAGTTTCCTTCATGCTAACTATGACAGATTCGCATGGAAACCAGCAGATATGCCAGGGGTGCCTAGGGAACTGATCGAGCATAGTCTAAATGTACACGCACAGGCTGTGCGCAAAAAGCAACGCCTTCGAAGGTTTGCTCAAGACAAATGTGAGGCAATCAAACGGGAAATAGCTAAACTCCTTGCGGCTAGCTTCATTAAAGAAGTAATCCATCCAGAGTGGATAGCTAATCCCGTCCTTGTAAAGAAAAAGAACAATGAATGGAGAATGTGCATTGACTACACCGATCTCAACAAGTACTGCCCAAAGGATCACTTCAGGTTACCGCGCATTGATCAAGTTGTCGACTTGATGGCAGGTTGTGTTTTCCTCTGCTTTCTTGACTGCTATTCGAGGTACCACCAGATCGTGCTCAAGGAGGAAGATCAAATAAAAACCGCGTTTATCACCCCGTTCGGGACATATGCCTACAAAACTATGTCTTTCGGGTTGAAAAATGCAGGAGCAACCTATCAACACGCAATCCAGATGTGCTTCGCTAATCAGCTGCATCGGAATGTTGAAGCCTATGTGGATGACGTGGTCATCAAGACCAGGAATCCCGATGACCTGATTGCAGACTTGGAAGAGACGTTCAGCAGCTTATGCAAGTTTCAATGGAAGCTCAACCTAACAAAGTGCATTTTCGGAGTACCATCAGGGAAATTGCTTGGGTTCATCATCAGTAACTGGGGAATTGAAGCAAATCCTATGAAGATTATGGTCATCACTGACATGGAGGCTCCAGCCACAATCAAGGATGTGCAGAAGCTAACAGGATGTATGGCAGCCCTGAATAGGTTCATCTCCCAACTCGGGGAGAGAGGACTACCCTTCTTCAAACTCTTGAAACGCCAAGACAAGTTCCAGTGGACGAAGGAGGCTAAGCGGGCCCTGCAAGATCTGAAACAATACTTACAGTCACCTCCGGTCCTTACAGCACCACTGCCCAGAGAACTACTACTCTATATTGCGGTGACAACTCATGTCGTCAGCAGTGCCATTGTAGTCGAGCGCAGCAAGGAGGGCCATGCACTTGGAGTGCAGAGGCCCATGTACTTCGTCAGCGAGATACTCTCTGAATCTAAGGTATGATACCCGGCAGTTCAGAAACTTTTATATGCTATACTGATCACATCACGAAAGCTGCGCCATTACTTTGATGAGTACAAGATCACTGTGATTATAGATTTCCCGTTGGCGGATATTTTACACAATCAAGACGCCACGGGATGTATATCAAAGTGGGTAGTGGAACTGGGGGCTCTGTCAATCGACTTCAATCAACGCACTGCAATGAAGTCTCAAGCTCTAGTCGATTTTATGGCCGAGTGGAGAGAGAACCAAATTCCAACTCCAGTCGACAAGCCAGAGCACTGGACCATGTATTTCAATGGGTCTCTTAAGCTCGATGGCAGCGGTGCTGGAGTCCTATTTATTTCTCCAAGAGGCGAACAACTAAAGTATGTCCTCCAGATCCTTTGGGAGGTATCCAATAATGAAGCTGAGTATGAAGCCTTGCTTCACGGGCTACGTTTGGCGATATCACTAGGCATCAAGCGACTACTTGTATACGGTGATTCACTTCTGGTCATTCAGCAAGTCAATAAAGAGTGGGACTGCAAGAAGGAGACAATGGACACCTACGTACAAGAAGTGCGCAAGCTGGAAAATAAGTTTTCTGGCCTGGAGGTTCATCACGTGATACGAGAATATAATATTGGCGCAGACATACTATCTAAGCTAGGATCCACCCATGCACAAGTTCCAACAGGAGTTTTCATCCAGGAGCTGAAGCAGCCATCCATCAAGTCCTCACCTCAGATAACCATTGATACTGGCGTTCAACAGCCCGATTGGGAGGTTATGATGCTTGGAGAGGACTGGAGAGAAACTTATATCGACTTCATCTGGGACCAAAGACTACCAGCGGGGATGGACGCAAGAAGCACAGCGGTAGCTCATGCCATGCGCAGAAGCAAAGGTTTTGTCCTAGTTGACAATATACTCTACCGGCGTGGCGCACGATCAGGTGTACTCATGAAATGCGTCACGGGAGAAGACGGCTACCACATACTGCGGGAGATACATGAGGGTGTATGCCGCAACCACGCAGCTTCAAGAACCCTAGTTGGGAAGGCATACAGAGCTGGTTTTTGGTGGCCCACCGCAGTGTTGGATGCTGAGGACCTGGTGCGAGATGCCAGAACTATCAATTCTTTGGCAAGCAATCTCATATCCCAGCCCACAATCTTATCACCATACCGCCATCCTGGCCATTTTCCTGTTTGAGCCTTGATATGAGTGGACCATTTACAATGGCACCAGGTGGTTTCACTGACGTATTGGTACCAATCGACAAGTTTACCAAGTGGATCGAGTACTAGCCGATAACCAAGCTCACGCCAGATAGAGTTGTTGATTTCATCTCCGACATCCTGCATCGCTTCGGCTTCCCGAACACCATCATCACGGACCTGGGATCAAATTTCACGGCTAACCAGTTTTGGGAGTTCTGTGAAAATGCGTGCATCAAAGTCAAATATGTCTCTGTTGCACACCCAAGGGCCAATGGTCAAGTCAAGAGGGCAAACGGCATGATAATCGAGGGCCTCAAGAAGAGACTCTATGATGAAAATAGCAAGAAAGGAGGAAAGTGGATACATGAGTTGCCACATGTCGTCTGGGGGCTCAGGACTCAGCCGTCCAAAGCCACAGGACAAACACCATTCTTTCTTGTCTACGGCTTTGAAGCGATCTTACCAGCTGACATTATGTGAAAATCCCTAAGGGTCGAAATGTACAATGCAGGCAAGGCGGACGAAGCAAGGCAGCTAGAGCTTGACTCTGTCGAAGAGGCTCGCTGCACCGCTCTTGTTCAGTAAGCACAATACCTACAGGGGATCCGACGATATCACAACCGCAACATCAGAGAACGGTCGTTCAGTATAGGCGACTTGGTCCTACGCCGCATCCAAGACCAGTCCGACTTACACAAGCTCAACTCGAGATGGGAAGGACCGTTCATCGTCAAGCAGATTACAAGACCGGGGTCTTATTGACTACAATACCCCAAGGGCCAAGACGTCCCAAATTCTTGGAACGTTTAGAATCTGTGCAAGTTTTACCCATAAGAAGATGTGCAGGGATAGATGTTCTCCGAACGCCTAGGCGGTTTTCTTCCGATTCACTTTGGAGGCTATGTGCCACAGAATCTGGAATGTAAATTTTCTGTTAAAATACGGAGGCTGTAGCCACGTTCATGTTTTATATGAATCAACTTCTTGCCATGAGCATAGCAGTGGTTGCGATGATGATCGCTTTCTTCCTAAAAGGTTGGATCCGCTCGGTCGTATTTTATCTAACTTGTTGGACGGGCTCGCATGAGGAGCTATATCGACTACTCCCGGAGTCGCTACACTCGGGGTAGTTTTGACTTCTTGCCATGAGCATGACAGTCGTTGCGATGATGATTGTGTTTTTTCCTAACAGGTTAGATCCGCTCAATCAGATTCTATCTAACTTGTTGGACGGGCTCACATGAGGAGCTATTTCGACTACTCCCAAGGTCGCTGCACCCGGGGTAGTGTCTACTATGTGGCAGAACTGCCTGAATTATTCCGGCTCAAGCACGCTAGTCATCACTATACAGGTGATCCTAACTCAATGCACTTCAAACGGAACAACCATTGGTCTGTCGGGTCACCGCCCGATACAACCACGGTTCAACAGGATCGAAGCAGGTTTACCTCGCACGAAGGCGAGTTTACAATTGCACAACAGCTCACCAACTTTTAATTCACAGAATATTAAACATTATTACAAACCATTTCAACTTAAGTATACTTATACAAACATTGTTTAAAAACCACAAGCTATGCAAGCTTGGGTAGAGTCACAGCGGAAGAAATTAACATGCGACTACACACGTCGCGAAGGTTGACTCCAAGTTCAGCCCGAAACCGGGTGTCATTTCGGACGGTCACTGCCAGCCGGGGACGGATCCCACTCCACGGACCAGCCAAACAGAATAGAGGTTGGCCATGCTGGACCATCCATGGGGTTCTCGAAGGTCATACCTGAAAATAGACTAGCAAGACTGAGTATAATAATACTCAACAAGACTTAACCAGAATCAGGTATACTTAGCCCATAACTAGACTATGGAGGATTTGAAAGGCTCTGGTTTTCTTTTGCTGAAAAGCAACAAAGAGTATGATCTAACTTCCACATTTTAGCTTTCAAATTCGAGTTTCATTAACCATTTTAGGTAAGCACCTATACTTGACAAGCAAGGTAGAGATTAGCATCTATCAAGATTATTCCAACAATGGTTACTGTTCTTACTCTATGTGGCAAAAGGAATAAGTAGTCTCAATCTCCACGAGAAATGGATGATTCCGAATCGAATTTCCAAACCTTGCAGGGAAAATCTAACTCACATGCTTGGAACATCCAAGTTCCGAAGCAACCGTTTGCCTTTCATTCTGACTCGTGGAACAGGGCCACCACAAGCGACTGTAGGACCATACGCACATCCAATGTGCAGGACGTACGTCTGTAGCGTGACTACATGACCGTACTCCTGTCCAATGCGCGGAACATACTCCCGCACGTCGGTGCGTGAGAAAAACCAAATTACGAGTGGTGGGAGGTATGTCCACTCCTCGGGCCGATTGGTTACTAGGCTTACCGCTTACCATATTTCGCGGCATGTGGCTAGTACTTTCAAACGCTTAGCCACCACTACCACACACTGTGACCTTATCAACTTTTATCAACACAGACGGGGTAACCTTCTGAGTCATGATACTGCACATGACCCCGTCCATCATCCTTATAGTGATTGCAGAATAGTAAACATTCAACTCCTATATCGCGCGAGTGACACGAAATCACCCGACTTCTGCCGGTCCTATTAGCAAAGCATCTATTCGATAAGGACTCAGGCACAATACATAGATTCCTAGTATCCATGCATCTAGGGTTCCATTTCAACTCCTAGACTTAATGCAAGATATAATATATACATATAGAATTGCATAAATGTAGTAATTTGAAATACGGGGTTATGCACCAGGGCTTGCCTTCTTGAGCGGGGCTGGGGGCAGGAGTGTCAAAGATTTCTGAACTTTGATTCAGAGCTTCAGTTAGAGTCTCGACGACGCTCACTGGGTCTTCAGAAAACCCTTGCTCTTGTTCCAGGACTAGCTCGTACTCTCCATCGTCGAGTATCGTTGGCTCTACATGATATGCAATGATTTGAATTAGTTGGTTCTCGAGTTAAGAGTTTTATTTCATGATAAAGTTGCAATCTAATAGATTAAGACACACAATTTCATAAAGCAAGAGGTTTAAATATAAATCTACTATTGGTATCCTAACTCAATTATCCTAATTAGTTGAATTAATTGAAAACAATTACTAAACCATTTGAATTTAGTTCAAATGTCAAGTTTAAATTCAAAGCTTAGGTAAAAAAGTGCTATAAATTCTTGAAATATTTATTATGAGCTACTCAAAAACAGATCATCACATGGTAAAAATATCTAAGCATGAAAACCTTAGCAACGTGCTTAATTGAATTTAAACCCTTTCAAGCTTGGTTTGTATAAGTTTAAATTAATTCAAGCTAGATTTCAGTATTATAGGTGAATTTTTCACACAAGATCACTTGTATTCTAAACAAGCTACTCACCAAAATTCACAGGAAATAAAGTTAATATGCAAAAGTTATACTCAAGATACACTTTTGCTAGACTTTAAAATAACTCTAATAATATTTAGTTTCATACTGAACTTCATTAATAAAAGTTGTAAAGTTAGATTTCAGGAGTACAACAAAATTGGTTTGGAATTTTTGGATTTTTCTACAATTTCCTATGGATTTTACAATTTGGCTATTTTGAAAGGGGGGTTTTGATTTCCTACATATAGGCCCCTAGAAAGTTTTGAATCGTTGCAATTGGGTCCTTGGCCGGGCTACACAGGAAACTCGATCGGTGCCGATCAAATTCCGGCGAGGGGGCTCACCGGCGGCGAGGGGCAAGTGGCGGAAAAAGTTTAGGGACTCACGGCGGTCACGGGGGTGGCTGGTGTTGGGGAAGAGAAGGGCCGAGGCGGCGTATTGACGGTGAACAAGGGCGGGCGGCGGAGGTCCGAGGGACGTCGTCAACGTTCCGGTGACCCGAGTGCCGGAGGGCGGCGCGAAAGTTGCCAGAGAGCTCCCATGCGATCATGTGGTGCCGATGGTGTGCTTGGCCGGGGCTAAGAGGCAGTGGATCAACAGGATGATGGCGAGGCCGAGCGACGGCGGGAGCTCGAGCTCACCAGCGTAGTGGTCCGGTCGTTCCAGTGCACGAGAGCGAAATTGGGCAGGCTAGGGAGCACCAGTGGGTCACAGCGGTGCTTTAGGAGCACTGGATCAGGGATGGGAGGCAGCAGCGGCAGCTGTCGACGGCGAGCAGAAGCTGTGGCGGAGGTCCGGCGAGGTGGAGAGCTCGGGAAGAGGGAAAGCAGTGCAAATGTGGGTGTGGGAATGCAAGAGTGGGTTCGTGGGGAACTCCAGGATGTGCTCGGGGTCCAGAAGAAGGCACAGTCGCGAGAGCAGGAGCTGGCGAGCTCGGCGGCGCGCGTGGCGGCTCGGGCGACGGTGGCGCGATGTGGAGAGGCAGGGAGGGGTCCAGCGCGGGGTGGGGAGCGGCGGCGCGGGTGCTGGGGCGGCACGTGGCACCAAGGAGAGCGGCGCGGGGACGGCCGGTGCTTGGCACGTGGCCGGTGAAGGCGACAGGGGTCGGGCGCAGAGAAAACAGAGGAGGAGGGAGCTGGAGGTAGAGGATGGGGTCTAATGTGTAATTCTCCAAAAGTATAGGGACTCCACTGTAAAGCCTAGATAACTTTCAAACCATAGCTCAAATGAAAATGTGCCCAAAAGCAAAAGTGTAGAGTTCAACAAGATCTAGAACTTTGCTTTAAGGTTCAGTGGAAAAAGAGCTAAGGTTTTGAATATACTTTAAAACTTGTCTAAGTTTTAAACTTTAATTAAATCCTATTTAAAATCTACACCACACTTGCATCCTTTGGGTAGTTTCACCTATATTTGCGGTTTAAAAGCAAGTTCTTGACTTTTGCAAAACAACCTTCATATATTTTGATTTTACCTCCCATTCTCACCCATTTAACACTAAAGGACCTAAATTTTTTAGAATTATATAAAAATATCCTTTTCCCTTAGCATTTAAATTTTAGCACACATACACAAGATCAAACATGCACACTTTAAAATAGAATCTAGTGTAGTTTAATCCTAAATACCTGAATGTCACAGCCTTCCCCCTAAAAAGAATCTCGTCAAGAGATTCCGGAATAGAATGGAATTGGGCGATCAGATTTGGGAGTTGGTTTGAAGGAAGTCTGGGAAATTTCGCTGAAGATAGGATTCGGTTTCCCAAGTCACTTCTCCTTCAGTGTGATGATCCCACTAAATTTTGAACATCTTGATAGTTTCTCTACTAGTGCTTCTCTCTTTAGTGTCTAGCACTTTGATTGGATGTTCGGTATAGGTTACATCAGTTTCGAGTTTGATAGTTTGGGGATCGATGATCTCAGTAGGAACTTTGACACACTTCCTAAGTTGAGATATATGGAAGATATCATGAATAGCCGCTAGTTGAGGAGGAAGTTGAAGATGATAAGCTACGGGTCCACAAACTTCAATAATTTCAAAGGGTCCGATGTATCGAGGAGGAAGCTTCCCTTTTACGCTGAACTGTTGAATACCTCGAGTAGGAGATACTCGAAGGTACACGAAATCCCCAATATGGAACTGTAATGGTCTTCATCATATGTCAGTGTACCTTTTCTATCGAGATTGGGCTGCTTTTAAATTGTTCTGAATAGTCTTCACCTTTTCCTCTGCTTCAATGACAAGGTCCAGTCTAAATATTTTACGTTCGCCAGTTTGTGACCAACTCAAAGGAGTTCGGCATCGGCGACCGTACAATGCTTCGAACGGGGCCATCTTGAGACTTGTCTGATAACTGTTGTTGTACGAAAATTCTGCCACTGATAAGCATTTGTCCCAATTCTTGTCATACTGAAGTACGCAGGCTCTAAGCATATCTTCTAGAATCTAATTTACCCTTTCAGTTTGTCCGTCTGTCTGAGGATGATATGCGGAGCTTCGGATTAACTTAGTTCCAAGAGCATGTTGAAGTTGCTCCCAGAACCGGGCGATGAATTGTGCTCCACGATCAGAAATGATCATCTTAGGCACTCCATGGAGACGAACGATTTGATCTAAATAAATCTTGACATACTTTTTGGCATTATACGTAGTATGCACGGGAAGGAAATAGGCAGTTTTGGTTAATCGATCAACGATTACCCAAATGGAGTCATGTCTTTGGGAGGTATTAGGTAAGCCAACGATGAAATCCATGCTGATATCCTCCCACTTCCAAGAGGGAATGCGTAGAGGTTGAAGAATACCAGTAGTCCTTAGATGACTGGCCTTAACTCTTTGACAAATATCACACTCCGAGACATACTTGGCAATTTCTCATTTCATACGAGTCCACCAAAAGTTTTGTTTCAAATCCTGGTACATCTTGGTACTGCCAGGGTGCATAGAGAATTTGGACAAATGGGCTTCGTCCAATATCTGCTATGAAGTTTATGGTCCTTGGGTACAACGATACGCTCGTTGAACCATAGAACCCCATCGTGATCTATTCGAAAGCACTTGTACTTTCCTTCTCCTTGTGTTAACTTCAGCTTAATGATTCTGACCCCTTTGTTATGCTGTTGTGCCAGAACAATATTATCCCAAAGTGTAGCTTCAATTGAGAGATGATTCAGGCTGCCTTGAGGAATGATCTCAAGATTGAGCTTCCTCATCTCCCAACAAAGCGTTTCATTAAAAGCCTTTACTCACAAGCAAGAGCAATGTGCCTTGTGACTAAGTGCATCTGCAACGACGTTGGCCTTGCCTGGATGATAGTGTACGTCCAGATCATAATCCTTGATAAGCTCTAGCCAGCATCTTTGCCTCATATTTAGATCTGCTTGCATGAAGACGTACTTGAGGCTTTTATGGTTAGTATAGATATGGCACTTTGTGTGACACCCTAGGTGTCAATTTGTATCATAATAGGTATGAAATGTAATGCATGTGTTGAATTGTATAAGGTTGGATGTATTTGTAGAAATAAGACCTTATGTGTAATTTTATAAGAATATGAGTCCTTTTGTGCAAGATGCATGAGTTACAAAAGTAATCTTCAAAAGTTACTAGGGGCCAAATTATAAGAATGCAACTAATCATGACTTACCTGAAAACTTGCATTTAGGCCCAGAGTTATGTGTAAAATACTTTAACAAGGACAAAATCTATATAAAGTTTAAAGTTAATCCAAAGTTTCAAAATAAAGTTGCATACTTCGAGTTTTTGATCTCAAACCCTAAAGCAATGTTGTAGAGCTTGAAAAGTTACACATTTTCTATTTTGGTCATTTCTCCATTAGAACCCTATAGCAGTGGGAAATTTAGCTTTACTTTCAGGCCCTTGAAGTTTTTGTAATTTGCAATCAAGTCCTTGGCGCCCTCCACCTTTCTTCTTCCTCTGGCAGGCCCTCTGTTCCTCTGTTCTTACGCCGCCGCCGCCATTCCTCGATTTCAGGTAGCGGCAGTGCAGCCCCTCTTGCCCCCCCCCCTCACTCCCAGGCGCCGCCTTATCCTATCCCCAACCCTATCCCCCGGTTTCCTCACCCGCTCCTGTGCTGCCACGCGCACGACGCTGGTGCGAGTACTGCCGTGATCCCAACGCCGTGGTTCTCGGCTTTGCGCCCCTCCCGTACCTCCTCCTCTCTATATATAGCGGCCTTAGGACCTCCTGAAGCTATTCCCCCATTCCCTTGTGCCTCTCCCTCGCCGGAGCGCTGCTTCCAGTACCATCCCGCCGCCGCCCTTCGGCCTCACGCCGGCGACCCCCTTCCCGACCTCCCCAAGTCCGGCCAAGCCTTCAAACGGGTGCGTCGTGGTTCCCTCTCACTCCCCACCCCCTTCCCCTTGTCCTCCGAGCCCTTCCCTCGCCAGATTGGAGCCAAGACCGAGCTTGCTCCGGCCGACCATGGCAGAAGGACCTGTTCGTGAAGATTTAACTCTTTCCAAGGGTCTATATGCAAGATGTTGATTCTTTCTCCTTTCCAATGTGCTGAACTTTGAAAATTCCTAGGAAATCATAGAAAATTCAAAAAAATGTAAAACTAGTTGGACTTGAATCCTTATTTCAAACTCTATCACTTTTGTTTTATGACCATGCTATGAAAGTATATGGTTTGTGCTGTGTTTAAAATAGAAGTAAATGAATGCTTGTTATTTCATGTGAGTGGTATTGCTGGCTTGTAAATTCAATAGAAAATTTTAGGAAACTCCAAAAATTGCAAAACCAGTTTTGTTGGAAACTAGATTTTGAAATCTACAAGTTCTATAAAGTGAGTTTGATAGGAAACCAAATATTTTTGGAATCTATGTTAGATCTAAGATAAGAGAGTGTAATATTTATAGTTCCTGCAAGTTAACTTTATTGATTATGATTTTTGGGTATGCAATCTTTATAGATTAAATATGAATTAATGTGGAATTTTCAAACCTAAGTTTGTTTTGTAATTTAAATTCTTTTAAGTTGATCAATTCAATTTGTTTTATAGTAGAATTAGCTAAGTCTTTTCAGTAAAGCTTATCTAATTAGATCTTTTACTCAAAATCTTTTAAGTATGCAATGGAGCTGTGTTTAAATTTTCAAAACTTTGTAACTTTAATTATCCAAGCTTCACATTCAAATTTGAATTTAATTTTGAGTATTTTAATTCTTGTTTACAATTAAATCAATGTTATAGTCATAAGTTGAATGTTTATGATTCAAAGCTTAGGTTCCTTTTTGTACCATGAGTTCTTGAGTGTTAACCTTTTGGATTGCAGCTTATTGTGAAATAAAATAAAAACACTATGCATTCCTTAATTCTACATTCTTGCATATCATGTAGACCCGACTGTTCTCGCCTACGATGATTACAAGCTGATCGTAGACCTAGCCGTGGAATTCCTACAGATCCCGGAACCAGAATGAGATTGTTCTGAAGACCCTAAGAACTTCATCAGGGAATTCTCTGAAGGCCCGAACCAAAGTTCGGACGTTATTAACTTGGCTAACCCCAGCCCCACCAATAAAGGCAAGCCCCGGACATAACCCACTATTTCATTACACTGCAGTCTATATCTATTTACGTATTCTATGCATTAAGTTCTTAGGAATTGCTTGAAATCCTAGTTGCATTCTCCTAGGAACCAATGTGATGGATACTAGCACTTGAGTCCGACTAGCTGCTATGCTAATAGGGCCGGTAGAAGTCGGGTGATTTCCTGTCACTCGCGCGATATAGGAGTTGTAATGTTTACATTCCTGTTATCACTATAAGGATGCCGGACGGGAGTTTTTTGAGGTATCATGGTTGAGATGATACCCCGTCTGTGTTGTTGAATTGGATAAGGCCGCAGTGTGTGTTA
Source organism: Panicum hallii (assembly GCF_002211085.1). Classification (NCBI taxonomy): domain Eukaryota; kingdom Viridiplantae; phylum Streptophyta; class Magnoliopsida; order Poales; family Poaceae; genus Panicum; species Panicum hallii. The sequence continues at coordinate 9,697,326 of NC_038048.1, forward strand.
GTGGTGGTTAAGCATTTGAAAGTACTAGCCACATGCCGCGAAATATGGTAAGCGGCAAACCTAGTAGCCAATCGGCCCGAGGAGTGGACATACCTCCCACCACTCGTCTTGCTTCTTCTGGTTACTTATGTTTGATTGGGGAAATACGTGTTGCAAGGGCAACCAGGAATACGGGTTTTGTAGTCGCGCAACAGACGTATATTCCTGCAGTCGCTTGTGGTGGACCTGTCCACGAGTCGGAATGAAAGGCAAACGATTGCTTCGGAACTATCGTTGGATGTTCCAAGCGTGTGAGTTAGGTTTACCTTGCAAGGTTAAATTCGATTCAGAATCGTCCGCCTCTCACGATGATAGAGACTACTTAATCCCTTTATCACACAGAGTAACAAAAGCAACTATATGATAAGTAATACTGATGGTTGAGATAAAGAGCTCTACCTTGCTTGCTTAGTTATAAATGCTTATCTAGAATGGATAACCACATAGAACTTGAAAGCTAAAAGTTGAAAATAAGGATCTACTCTTAGATGCTTTTCAGCTGAAACTAAACCCAGAGCTATTATAAGCCTTCATAAGTCTAGTTATGGGCTAAAATATACCCAATCCCGGGTAAGCCTTGCTGAGTATTAGTATACTCAGCCTTGCTAGTTACATGTTTTGCAGGTAATGTCTGGAAGACCCTACTCTACCCTTGCCTTGGCCCTGTTATCTTTCAGAAGGTTGGTCCGTGGAATCGGATCCATCCCCGGCCAGCACTGGTGATATCGAGTGATGTCGTGCTTGGGCTTAGCATGACATCCGTCTCAACGACGTGTTGTAATCATCGCATATGTTTTTTGCTGCTAAAAAACCATAGTTTTAACAGTTTGTAATCTTTTCTCTGAATTTGAAACTTCGTACCTCTTTTGGAAACCCTTGTAATGTAATTCTTTATGATGTAAAATGTGATGGTGATTGTATCTCTGGACTCACCTTCGTGTGAGGTAACCTTATTTGATCCTGTGTATCGGTGGTTTATCGGGACGTTACCCGACAGGCTAAGGGATTATACCATTTGAAGCATGATGGAGCCCTCTGGAGTGGACTCGCATACTTGAGCCGGTATAATTCAGGTTGGTTCTGCCACAGCTGGTATCAGAGCTATAAGGTTACCCTGGAGGTACATTTTACCTTAAAAATGTTTTTAGTATAAAAGTTTGATCAACCAAATGTTTGGCAAAACTACGTTGGATTCGTTAAGGATCGTGCTTAGTACGTAAAGCCCTAGGGTAATGCTTATGAGGGAAATAGAGGTGGCTGTATTATATATATATATAACCCTAACTACCAGCATTACTTTTCTGTCAAAACTTAAATTCATGCACGACCCAACCTTACTTTCTGTAACGATATCTTTGATTGTGAGGTAAGAAGGTAAGGATCCTCAGCCAACTGAGGGAGCTTGGCCTTCCCGTCGGTGATGCGAGCCGAACGCTGTTTCTCAAGCAGTGGCCTACTTGAGATGCTGCCAATGTACCAACTTCGGTTGACTACATTGGGAGTATATAGTTAGGTAAGGGGGTATGAACAGCAACATCCCCGCATTTTGCGGTACCCCCGTGAATATGTTGTTTCGATAACGTATGCTAACGTTGTCTGTACGGCGGTAATTGTGCAGATGCTGTTTTTATAGTGAACAGTAATGCATGGGGATGCTTTCATGACATGCTGGCATGAAAGGTTCATTGGATATATGTATTGTGGTTTTCTGCAGGTACACTAACCACGAATACGAAACTAGGACGACTAGGGTTTACCGACTAGTTAATAGTGAGAGACGTATGTAGTATGCCACCGAAACTAACTACGTAAGTCCGAAGATATTCGGCAGTTGTTTTTGGTTTGTGAGGACGAGTAGAACGTGCATGCATAACTCATCATTAAATACATGAATGTAATGTGTGGTTTGGTTCTTCTAAGGATATGTGGTAGGTTGTTAATTTCTGGTGTGGTTAACGGGATTCTTGTGGTAGTGTTGGTCAAGTATCTTGAATATCTTTCTGCTTTCCAGCCCTTGCTGTATCAAAATCAGTTGTCTCATCCTATTTACCTTGTAAGTCTTCAGCAGGGTAAATAAATTTTATCATCTGAATTTTTGTTTCAGATGGTTGGAGCCATACGTGGAACCCCGGAAGGTTTCCGGGTAGATCAATCCAGCAATTCCCAACAACCATCCCTATCACTTTCACATCTAGCCGAGGTTATGGCTCGGCAAACTGAACTTCTCAATCTATTGGTTCAAGCACAGCAGAATCAACAACACCAGCAGTCACGAGGTCGTGATGAACCTCTGGTGGCAACCTATCAAGTTTTCCTCAGTACTCAGCCCCCGCTGTTTAGCAAAGTGGAGGAGCCTATGGATGCCGATGCTTGGCTCCGCACCATTGAATCTAAGTTTGCTCTTCTTATGATTCCATGTGCGGACTCCAACAAGGCTCATTTTGCTGCCCAACAATTGCACGGAGCTGCCCGTATCTGGTGGGATAATCATTATGCTATGCAACTAATGGCCATGTTATCTCCTGGGAAGAATTCCGGAATGCCTTTAGGGCACATCATGTACCTGAAGGGCTGATGGAGCGGAAACTGAATGAGTTCTTAGCACTTACTCAAGGCACCCGCACCGTACTGCAGTATGCACAGGCTTTTAATCACCTGTGTCAGTATGCGGGCTATCATGCTGATAATGATGCCAAGAAGCAAGATTGTTCTCGTCGAGGTTTGAATACTAAGCTCAAAGAACCTTCAGTGAGCTGGTTAACATGGCTTTAACTCAGGAGGATTGCATTACGGCACACCGTGCTGAAAAGAAGCAAAGGATCTCCACTGGACCCGCGAGCATTCAACCCTCGCAGTATCAGTTTATTCAGGATGCACTGCCTAGAGCATCCCAATGGAATGTTCCATTTGGTGGACTGGTTTTCAAACCATTTCAACAACAAGGAGAGTATCAACCTCCTGTACCTCTGCAACAACCACAACAATTTGGCCTACGGCCAAATGTTCAAAAAGTCCAACAGAGAAGCGGCACCCATCATGATTTCAATTGCGAAGGTGCGGATCCCTTTATCAGAGATTGTCCGCAGCCCAAGAAGCCTAATCGAGGGTAGAGTTCCAGTCAGAATGATCAGAACAAGGGTAAGAAGCCGATGATGCAAATCTGGCAAGGACAAATTAATTTCACTACCCTTGCAGAACTTCCGGATGGAGCTCCTATCATGTCGGGTACATTTTCAGTACACCACAAACCAGTTGTTACATTATTCGATTCAGGAGCAACTCATAGTTTCATTAGTAACAACTGCAGTACCCGAATAGGACTTGATCTTTTCCCTACTAAGGGGTCATATGTGATCTCTACCCTTGGAGGAAAAATTACATCTGGCCAAATGATCAAAAAGGTGCCAATTCAATTGGGTAGCAAGGAAATTAGAACTGATTTAATTCTATTAAACTTAAAGGGTATTGATATTATACTTGGGACAAATTGGATGACAGAATATAGAGTACTGCTAGACATCTCTGCCCGAGTTATCGAGATTGACTCACCACATCAAGGAGCAACTACCCTCTATCTGCCCCCGTAGGAGTATCTACACTCTTGCACTTATGCCATCACAGACGTCAAGGTAAAAGATATTCCTATAGTCTGTGAGTACCCTGATGTCTTTCCAGACAATTTGCCTGGAATGCCACCAGATAGAGACATCGAGTTCATTATTGAACTTCAACCTGGCACCGCTCCTATTTCGAAGAGGCCGTATCGCATGCCTCCAAATGAATTGGCTGAATTGAAAATTCAACTTCAAGATCTTCTTGATAAAGGTTTTATACGCCCAAGTGCATCACCTTGGGGTTGTCCCGCTCTCTTCGTCAAAAAGAAGGACAATAGCCTAAGGCTATGTGTTGATTATCATCCACTCAATGCGGTTACCATAAAAAATAAGTACCCTCTTCCCCGCATTGACATTTTGTTCGATCAGCTAGCTGGAGCTAAGGTCTTTTCCAAGATTGACTTACGCTCTGGTTATCATCAGATCAAGATTAGGCCTTGTGACATTCCAAAAATGGCCTTCTCAACCAGATATGGACTTTATGAATATCTAGTTATGTCATTTGGGCTTACTAATGCACCGGCATATTTTATGTATCTTATGAATTCAGTTTTTATGTCGGAACTCGATAAATTCGTCGTGGTCTTCATCGATGATATTCTGATATATTCCAAGACTAATGAAGACCATGTTGATCACATACGCATCGTTCTTCAACGACTACGTGATCATCATCTCTATGCCAAATTCTCAAAATGTGAATTTTGGCTAAATAGTGTGAAATTTTTGGGACACACTATCTCCAGTGAAGGCATATCGGTTGACCCAACCAAAGTCCAGGAAGTTATGGATTGGAAGCCCCAACTTCAGTCCATCAAATTCGAAGTTTCCTTGGATTGGCGGGATATTATCGCCGATTCATTCCAGACTTCTCCAAGATAGCCAAACCTATGACTGAGCTACTTAAGAAAGAAGTTAAGTTCCGCTGGGATGATAAGTGTGATGAAGCATTCCACACTTTGAGAAGACTTCTAACAACTGCCCCAGTGCTAGCTCAGCCAGATAATACTCAGCCTTTTGATGTCTATTGCGATGCCTCTGGAACTGGCCTGGGTTGTGTTCTTATGCAAAACAACCGAGTCATTGCTTATGCATCCAGAGCACTTCGAAATCATGAGCAAAATTATCCAACACATGATCTTGAGTTGGCAGCGGTTATTCATGCTCTCAAGATCTGGAGACATCATCTTATGGGTACTAAGTGTAACATCTACACTGACCATAAGAGCCTCAAGTATATCTTCACTCAAGCTGACTTAAATATGAGGCAAAGGCGTTGGTTAGAACTGATTAAAGACTACGATCTTGAGGTACATTACCATCCTGGCAAGGCCAATATGGTTGCGGATGCCCTTAGCCGCAAGGCACGTTGTCACTGTTTATCCATAGCAATCATCAGTGACACTCTCTGCCATCAGATGAGGAAACTCAATTTAGAAATCATTCCTCAAGGTAGTCTGAATCTTTTATCGATCGAGTCTACCCTTCGGGATAAAATCATCATGTCTCAACTACATAATAAGGGTATCAAAATTATCAAATCAAAGTTATCTCTGGGAGAAGCCAAATATAAGTGTTTTCACACTGATCATCAAGGAACTTTATGGTTCAACAATCGAATTGTTGTACCTAAAGATCATCAACTTCGACGACAAATCCTTGATGAAGCACATTTATCCAAATTTTCTATTCATCCTGGTAGCACCAAAATGTATCAAGATCTACGGCAGCATTTTTGGTGGACCAGAATGAAAAGAGAAATTGCTAAGTATGTATCTGAATGTGATACGTGCCAGAGGGTCAAAGCTAGTCATCTCAAGGCATCTGGTACAATTCAGTCACTACCCATTCCGTCATGGAAATGGGAAGACATCAGTATGGATTTCATTGTTGGTCTTCCCAATACCCCTCAAAAGCATGACTCCATATGGGTAATCATTGATAGACTTACTAAAACCGCTCATTTTCTTCCCGTGCGTACTATCTGCACCACTAAGAAGTATGCCGAAGTCTATCTAGATCAAATTGTTCGGTTGCATGGTGTCCCTAAGACCATTATTTCTGATCGAGGACCCCAATTTATTGCGCGCTTCTGGGAACAGTTGCAGACTGCTCTTGGGACTAAACTAATTCGAAGCTCTGCATATCATCCCCAGACTGATGGACAGACTGAGCGAGTCAACCAAATTCTTGAAGACATGCTCCGAGCTTGTGTTATTCACTATGGTACAAGCTGGGACAAATGTCTTGCTTTGGCTGAATTCTCTTACAACAACAGTTATCAATCTAGCCTTCAGATGGCTCCTTTTGAAGCGTTATACGGTCGCAGATGTCGAACTCCTTTGAGTTGGTCCGAGACCGGTGAACGCAAAATCTTTGGACCAGATCTAGTTGTCGAAGCCGAAGATAAGATCAAGATTATTCAAGCCAACCTTAAAATAGCTCAGTCTAGACAGAAAAGCTATGCAGATAAAAGAAGGAAACCTCTGCAGTTTCAAGTAGGAGAATTTGTTTATCTCCGAGTATCTCCTACCAAGGGTGTTCAGTGTTTTGGCATAAAAGGGAAATTAGCACCACGGTATGTTGGACCCTTTGAGATCCTTAAGGTCTATGGTCCCGTGGCTTACAAAATTCGCCTTCCATCTCAATTGGCTGCCATTCACGATGTCTTCCATGTCTCTCAACTCAAGAAATGTATTAAAGTACCTACGGAGATCATCGAAACCACCGCCATTGAGATTGAACCTGATCTATCTTACGCTGAGCAACCTATTCAAATCTTGGATACCAAGAAAAGAGTCACCAGAAGAAAGACGATTAAGATGTACATGATTTTATGGGATCACCACACCGAAGAAGAAGCAACTTGGGAAACAGAATCTTATCTTCAACAAAATTTCCCAAACTTCCTTCAAGCCAATCCCCAAACCTAATCGTCTAATTCTTTTTGCCTTCGAATCTCGGGACGAGATTCTTTTTAGGGGGGAGGGCTGTGACACCCTAGGTGTCAATTTGTATCATAATAGGTATGAAATGTAATGCATGTGTTGAATTGTATAAGGTTGGATGTATTTGTAGAAATAAGACCTTATGTGTAATTTTATAAGAATATGAGTCCTTTTGTGCAAGATGCATGAGTTACAAAAGTAATCTTCAAAAGTTACTAGGGGCCAAATTATAAGAATGCAAGTAATCATGGCTTACCTGAAAACTTGCATTTAGGCCCAGAGTTATGTGTAAAATACTTTAACAAGGACAAAATCTATATAAAGTTTAAAGTTAATCCAAAGTTTCAAAATAAAGTTGCATACTTCGAGTTTTTTATCTCAAACCCTAAAGCAATGTTGTAGAGCTTGAAAAGTTACACATTTTCTATTTTGGTCATTTCTCCATTAGAACCCTGTAGCAGTGGGAAATTTAGATTTACTTTCAGGCCCTTGAAGTTTTTGTAATTTGCAATCAAGTCCTTGGCTCCCTCCACCTTTCTTCTTCCTCTGGCAGGCCCTCTGTTCCTTTGTTCTTGCGCCGCCGCCGCCGTTCCTCGATTTCAGGTAGCGGTAGTGCAGCCCCTCTTGCCCCCCCCCCCTCACTCCCAGGCGCCGCCTTATCCTATCCCCAACCCTATCCCCCGGTTTCCTCACCCGCTCCTGTGCTGCCACGCGCACGACGCCGGTGCCAGTACTGCCGTGATCCCGCCGCCGTGGTTCTCGGCTTTGCGCCCCTCCCGTACCTCCTCCTCTCTATATATAGCGGCCTTAGGACCTCCTGAAGCTATTCCCCCATTCCCTTGTGCCTCTCCCTCGCCGGAGCGCTACTTCAAGTACCATCCCGCCGCCGCCCTTCGGCCTCACGCCGGCGACCCCCTTCCCGACCTCCCCAAGTCCGGCCAAGCCTTCAAACGGGTGCGTCGTGGTTCCCTCTCACTCCCCACCCCCTTCCCCTTGTCCTCCGAGCCCTTCCCTCGCCGGATTGGAGCCAAGACCAAGCTTGCTCCGGCCGGCCATGGCAGAAGGACCTGTTCGCGAAGATTTAACTCTTTCCAAGGGTCTATATGCAAGATGTTGATTCTTTCTCCTTTCCAATGTGCTGAACTTTGAAAATTCCTAGGAAATCATAGAAAATTCAAAAAAATGTAAAACCGGTTGGACTTGAATCCTTATTTCAAACTCTATCACTTTTGTTTTATGACCATGCTATGAAAGTATATGGTTTGTGCTGTGTTTAAAATAGAAGTAAATGAATGCTTGTTATTTCATGTGAGTGGTATTGCTGGCTTGTAAATTCAATAGAAAATTGTAGAAAATTCCAAAAATTGAAAACCAGTTTTGTTGGAAACTAGATTTTGAACTCTACAACTTCTATTAAGTGAGTTTGATAGGAAACCAAATATTTTTGGAATCTATGTTAGATCTAAGATAAGAGAGTGTAATATTTATAGTTCCTACATGTTAACTTTATTGATTATGATTTTTGGGTATGCAATCTTTATAGATTAAATATGAATTAATGTGGAATTTTTAAACCTAAGTTTGTTTTGTAATTTAAATTCTTTTAAGTTGATCAATTCAATTTGTTTTATAGTAGAATTAGCTAAGTCTTTTCAGTAAAGCTTATCTAATTAGATCTTTTACTCAAAATCTTTTAAGTATGCAATGGAGCTGTGTTTAAATTTTCAAAACTTTGTAACTTTAATTATCCAAGCTTCACATTCAAATTTGAATTTAATTTTGATTATTTTAATTCTTGTTTACAATTAAATCAATGTTATAGTCATAAGTTGAATGTTTATGATTCAAAGCTTAGGTTCCTTTTTGTACCATGAGTTCTTGAGTGTTAACCTTTTGGATTGCAGCTTATTGTGAAATAAAATAAAAACACTATGCATTCCTTAATTCTACATTCTTGCATATCATGTAGACCCGACTGTTCTCGCCTACGATGATTACAAGCTGATCGTGGACCTAGCCGTGGAATTCCTACAGATCCCGGAACCAGAATGAGATTGTTCTGAAGACCCTAAGAACTTCGTCAGGGAATTCTCTGAAGGCCCGAACCAAAGTTCAAATGTTATTAACTTGACTAACCCCAGCCCCGCCAATAAAGGCAAGCCCCGGACATAACCCACTATTTCATTACACTGCAGTCTATATCTATTTACGTATTCTATGCATTAAGTTCTTAGGAATTGCTTGAAACCCTAGTTGCATTCTCCTAGGAACCAATGTGATGGATACTAGCACTTGAGTCCGACTAGCTGCTATGCTAATAGGGCCGGTAGAAGTCGGGTGATTTCCTATCACTCGCGCGATATAGGAGTTGTAATGTTTACATTCCTGTTATCACTATAAGGATGCCGGACGGGAGTTTTGTGAGGTATCATGGTTGAGATGATACCCCGTCTGTGTTGTTGAATTGGATAAGGCCGCAGTGTGTGTTAGCGGTGGTTAAGCATTTGAAAGTACTAGCCACATGCCGCGAAATATGGTAAGCGGCAAGCCTAGTAGCCAATCGGCCCGAGGAGTGGACATACCTCCCACCACTCGTCTTGCTTCTTCTGGTTACTTATGTTCGATTGGGGAAATACATGTTGCAAGGGCAACTAGGAATACGGGTTTTGTAGTCGCGCTACAGACGTATGTCCTGCACTTTGGAAGTGCGTATGTTCCTGCAGTCGCTTGTGGTGGACCTGTCCTCGAGTCGGAATGAAAGGCAAACGGTTGCTTCGGAACTATCGTTGGATGTTCCAAGCGTGTGAGTTAGGTTTACCTTGCAAGGTTAAATTCGATTCAGAATCATCCACCTCTCATGATGATTGAGACTACTTAATCCCTTTATCACACAGAGTAACAAAAGCAACTATATGATAAGTAATACTGATGGTTGAGATAAAGAGCTCTACCTTGCTTGCTTAGTTATAAATGCTTATCTAGAATGGATAATCACATAGAACTTGAAAGCTAAAAGTTGAAAATAAGGATCTACTCTTAGATGCTTTTCAGCTGAAACTAAACCCAGAGCTATTATAAGCCTTCATAAGTCTAGTTATGGGCTAAAATATACCCAATCCCGGGTAAGCCTTGCTGAGTATTAGTATACTCAGCTTTGCTAGTTACATGTTTTGCAGGTAATATCTAGAAGACCCTACTCTAACCTTGCCTTGGCCCTGTTATCTTTCAGAAGGTTGGTCCGTGAAATGGGATCCATCCCCGGCCAGCACTGGTGATATCTAGTGATGTCGTGCTCGGGCTTAGCATGACATCCGTCTCAACGACGTGTTGTAATCATTGCATATGTTTTCCGCTGCTAAAAAACCATAGTTTTAACAGTTTGTAATCTTTTCTCTGAATTTGAAACTTCGTACCTCTTTTGGAAACCCTTGTAATGTAATTCTCTGTGATGTAAAATGTGATGGTGATTGTATCTCTGGACTCACCTTCGTGTGAGGTAACCTTATTTGATCCTGTGTATCGGTGGTTTATCGGGACGTTACCCGACAGGCCAAGGGATTATACCATTTGAAGCACGATGGAGCCCTCTGGAGTGGACTCGCGTACTTGAGCCGGTATAATTCAGGTTGGTTCTGCCACACTTTGTACCCATCAGATGATGTCTCCAAATCTTAAGTGCATGGATGACAGTTGCGAGTTCAAGATCATGAGTAGGATAGTTCTATTCATGTGTCCTGAGTGCTCACGATGCATAAGCAATCACTTGGTTGTCTTGCATAAGCACACAACCAAGTCTGATCCCTGAAGCATCACAATAGATGTCGAAAGGTTTGGAAACATCCGGTTGAGCTAGAACTGGGGCAGTAGTGAGATGTGCTCTAAGGGTGTGAAATGCATCTTTGCATTTCTGATCCCAGGAGAATTTAACTCCTTTCTTTAGTCATTCAGCCATAGGCTTGGCTATTCTGGAAAGGTCAGGTATGAAACGATGATAATAGCCAGCTAGACCAAGAAAACTACGGATCTGATGGATTGACGTAGGTGATTTCCAGTCCAATACTTCTTGAACTTTACTGGGATCAACGGATATACCGTCACTGGAGATGGTATGTCCTAGAAATTTAACGGTATCTAGCCAAAACTCGCATTTGGAGAATTTGGCATACAAGTGGTGGTCTCTCAATCTTTGAAGAACAATATGGAAGTGGTTCGCATGATCTTTCAAATTCATGGAATAGATCAGAATGTCATCAATGAAGACCACTACGAATTTGTTGAGTTCTTGCATGAAGACAGAGTTCATGAGATACATGAAGTATGCTGGAGCATTGGTAAGATCAAATGACATGACCAGATATTCGTAGAGTCCATATCTTATGGAAAAGGCTATTTTTGGAAAGTCACTCGGCCTGATCTTGATTTGATGATATCCGGAGCAGAGGTCAATCTTAGAGAATACTTTAGCTCCGGCTAACTGATCAAACAGAATGTCAATGCGGGGCAAAGGATACTTGTTTTTGATGGTCACCGCATTGAGGGGACGATAATCTACACATAGCCGTAAGCTATTGTCCTTTTGCTTCACGAATAGGGCTGGACAACCCCATGGTGAAGCACTCGGATGGATGAAACCCTTATCAAGGAGGTCTTGGAGTAGGATTTTTAACTCGGCCAGCTCATTGGGTGGCATACGATAGGGCCTCTTAGAGATGGGGGTTGTACCGGGTTGCAGTTCTATGATAAACTCAATATCCCTATCCGGGGGCATTCCCGGCAAATCATCTGGAAAGACGTCTGGATATTCGCAAACAATAGGGATGTCCTTTAACTTAATCCCTTCTACCGCATAGGCACAAGAGTTTTTGTACCCCCAGTGTGGAAGATAGAGAATAGTAGTTTTCTGATTAGGTGAATCTATCTCCACAGCTCGGGAAGAGATATCTAATGACACTATGTGCCTAGTCATCCAATCCATACCTAGAAGAACATCCATTCCTTCTAGGTCCAATAACAATAAATTTGTTTTTATCAAATGGCTACCCAGCTGGATTGGCACCTTTCTATAGATTTGATTTGATGAAATTGTACCGCCAGGAGTTGTTATCATATAGGCTCCATTAGTAGGATAGATATCCAAGCCTATTTTTGTTCCATATTTTTGATTGATAAAACTATAGGTTGCACCAGAATCAAAAGGTATAATCACGGGTTGATGGTTTATAGAGAAAGTACCCGTCATTATTGGCGCAACCTCAGGGAGTTCGGATAGAGTCGTGAAGTTCACCCTCCCCTGGCGGACTTGTACCACCTGCTTCTTGCCCTTGCCCTTGTTGTTCGGGTTGGATGTTTGCCCTTGGAAAGATCTTCTGGGTTTGGGGCAATCTTTAATGAAATGGGACGGGCTACCGCAATTGAAACAATGATAGTTGTTGTTTCCTTGATTGGATGGCGGAAAGCTCGGCCGTGGGCCTTGCTACTGTTGCTGCTGGGGTTGTGGTGTCGGTGGTCGATTAAATCGGGCCTGCTGGGGTGGCCTGGCTACCCATCTGCCTGGTATATTGTTTCGAGGCGGTGCTCGGGTAGCAGTGTTCTGGACAAACCGAAACCTCAGCGGTTGCGTAGTTGAGGGTCCAATGGGTGTCTTTCGTTTCTTTTCAGCCCGGTGGGCTGAGATGCAATCCTCTTGGGTAATGGCCATATTGACCAATTCAATGAAAGTGTCAGCCTTTACCTGATTTAGCCGTTCCTTAAGTTTTGTGTTCAGGCCTCGACGAAAGCGATCTCTCTTGCGGGCGTCAGTATCTGCATGATAACCCGCGTACTGGCACAAGTGATTAAAAACCTGTGCATATTGCATGACAGTGCGGGTTCCCTGAGGCAAATTCAGAAATTCATTGAGCTTTCGCTCAATGAGTCCCTCTGGAATGTGGTGCGCTCTGAAAGCGGCCTGGAATTCGTCCCATGTGACGACATGACCAGCCGGCTGCATGGCATAACAATGGTCCCACCATATGCGGGCGGTGCCGCGAAGTTGTTGGGCTACGAAGAGCACCTTGTTCTCATCTGAGCATGGTGCAGACAACAATGCGAACTTAGACTCTACAGTACAGAGCCATGCATCAGCATCAAGGGGCTCATCCACTTTATGGAACAGTGGGGGCTGGGTGCTAAGAAAATCTTGGTAACTAGCCGATGGGGGTTCATCACGACCTCGGGACTGGTGATGAAATTGGCCCATCTGAGCCTGCACTAGCTGGTTCAGAAGTTCCGTCTGTCGGGCCATGACTTCTGCTAGATTTGGCAGGGCTGGTGGTGGTTGTTGGGAACCGCTAGCTTGGTCTGCCCGGAAACCTTTCGGGGTTCCACGAGTAGCTCCAACTATCTGAAATAAAGGAGATATCCATTATCAACCAGATTCTTACTCCTATTTTCAGATGATATACTACCGTTAAATGTAAGTTACATATTCTGTTTAACCAACTCAAATAAAAAGGCAAGACTTCGATATGAACCACAAGACTCAAGCTTAGATGTCAAGCAGAAATGGGTTATCCTTAATATATTACATTAGGGTGGTTCAATTGCGACGGGTCAAGCCATACATACACATGCCATAAATATATTACAGCAAATGGCCTTGGGTCCAGATAGACTACTTACTACCTATGTCACAACATTCTACACTAGGTACATCTGAAAGATCGATGATTTAGATGGACTAAAAATCGTTGAGGTCGCCTACGGAGGATTGGCTGCCGGAAGAGGAGTGATCTAGATGAGGGTTGGGCTCTAGGTTTCTGTGCTCGGAGTCGAGATTAGAAACTCCCTCGATTTCCTCTGGGTCTTGTTCTTCGCCTTCAGGTGCTACAGGTACAGCAGGAGGTACTGGCTACTGCTGAAGTTCGTTGATGTGAGCATGGGCGTCGTCAACCTCAAGAATAAGGTCGTGGATTTGCTCCTGGAGGAACTCGATAATCATGTTATGTTGAGTGATTATTGCATAACTCTCATTGATCTAATCCTCCCGGTGAAGAATGGTCTCCTCACGCGCTGCGATAATTTCCTCCTTCTCTGTGACCAAGGCTTGAAGCTCTTCTATCTGAGTGACCTGTCGATCAGCATTTTGATAGTGATCGTGAGCTATACCAGTCAACTGACCCACACCACAGCATAGTAGAATCTGATAGTGGTGCTGGACATTCATGAACCTGATGGTACCACGGAGCGTTTCTGCGGCTGAATCTCCCAGCATATGACCATAATGGGCTATCCTGAAATTCCACTCAGGATCACTGGAATCTATTGCAGGGAATAGGCCGATAGGATGCCCTGCAACTTCCATGGGATGCTGGTTGCAGAAGATGTGGATAGCCTCAAGAGCTGCAGTCTCAATGGTGTCGACGAGATGATAACCAACCACATCGACCTCGATGGGCTGCCACTGAGAACGAAAAGGGTGCTGAGGAATAGTCATCTTGACTTTGCACCGGGGAACACCCTCCTCTCTATACTCCACTCCATCATACTGGGGAGGCTCGGTGTAGAAGAATAGACTAAGTGATTCCCATAAAAGACGGGGAAAACCCTCTCAGTGCAAGGCATTGGTATGGAGATGCCCTGCATGATCCCAAAAGATGTTTGAAGGAGCCGCCATCTGAAGCAAGAATTCAAATGGTGAGATTTCGCAGGATTCTAAAACTTAACTAAGGCTACCACTAGAATCCTATTAAAACCTTACTAGGGATAGACAACACTCTGTATATCCTTAAAAGAACATCACATTCAACACATTCACTTGATTTGATGATGGATTATGCATGCACACACTATTCGACCTCACAACCAAAATAATTGCCGATATTTTCGGGCTTACATGATTAATTTCGGTGGCATGACACATACGTCTCTCACTAATAACTAATCGATAAGTCCTATCCGTTTTAAGCTCTTAATCGTGGTTAGTGTACCTGCAGAAAACCATATGTATATAATATGAACCTTTCATGGCAGCACGACATAAAAGCGTCCCCAAACAGTACTGTTCACTATAGAAACAGCATCTGTACCATTACCGCCATACAGACAACGTTAACATACGTCATCAAAACAACGTATTTATGGGGGTACCGCAAACTGCAGGTGTATGAACAGTAATCACCATATCCTGTGCCGAACCATATACTCCCAATATATTCAACCTAAGTTGATATATTGGCAGCAGCTCAAGTAAGCCACTGCTTGAGAAACAGTGTTCGGTTCGCATCACCGACGGGAAGGCCAATCTCCCTCAGTTGGCTGAGGATCCTTACCTTCTTACCTCACCATCAAAGGTGTTTGTTACAGAAAGTAAAGTTGGGTTGTGCATGAATTTAAATTTTGACAGAAAGTAGTGCTGCAAGTTAGAGCTAGCTATCCACACATATATAATAGCAGCCACCTGATAATTCCCATATAATTCCCTAGGGCTTTACGATCTAAGCACCTACCTTAACGAGTCCAATGCGCCTTGCAATTTCTTTTGTTAAGAAAATTTTATCCTGAAAACATTTTTAAGAGCTGCTATGGTATAATAACAATTGTAAGAGTAAACCTACAGCTCTGATACCAGCTGTGGTAGAACTGCCTGAATTATTCCGGCTCAAGTGCGTTAGACATCTCTATTCAACCGATACTACCTCAACGCACTTGAAATGGAACAACCCATTGGTTTGTCAGGTCTCCGCCCGATGCAACCACGGTTCAACAGGATCGAAGTAGGTTTACCTCACATGAAGGCGAGTTTACAATCATACAACAGCTCACCAACTTTTAATTCACCGAAAATTAAACATTATTACAAACCGTTTCAAACTTTAGTAGACATATACAAATATTGTTTTAAAACCACAAGCTATGCAAGCTTGTGGGGAGTCACAGCGGAAGAAAAATTGTCATGCGACTACACACGTCGCGAAAGTTGACACCAAATTCAGCCCTAACATGGTGTCATTCCGGAGGGTCACTGCCAGCCGGGGACAGATCCCACTCCACGGACCAGCCAAACAAAACAGAGGTTGGCGATGCTGGACCATCCATGGGGTTCTCGAAGGTCATACCTGAAAATAGACTAGCAAGACTGAGTATAATAATACTCAGCAAGACTTAACTAGAATCGGGTATACTTAGCCCATAACTAGACTATGGAGGATTTGAGAGGCTCTGGTTTTCTTTTGCTGAAAAGCAATAAAGAGTATGATCTAACTTTCATATTTTAGCTTTCAAATTCGAGTTTCATTAACCATTCTAGGTAAGCACCTATACTAGACAAGCAAGGTAGAGATTAGCATCTATCAAGATTATTCCAACAATGTTTACTGTTCTTACTCTATGTGGCAGAAGGAATAAGTAGTCTCAATCTCCGCGAGAAACAGACAATTCTAACTCACACGCTTGGAACATCCAATGATCGTTCCGAAGCAACCGTTTGCTATTCATTCCGACTCGTGGAACAGGGCCACCACAAGCGACTGTAGGACCATACGCACATCCAATGTGCAGGACGTATGTCTGTAGCGCGACTACATGATCGTACTCCTTGGCCGGGCTACACAGGAAACTCGATCGGTGCCGATCAAATTCTGACAAGGGGGCTCACCGGCGGCGAGGGGCAAGTGAGGGAAAAAGTTCAGGGACTCACGGCGGTCACGGGGGTGGCCGGTGTTGGGGAAGAGAAGGGCCGAGGCGGTGTATCGATGGCGAACAGAGGCGAGCGGCGGAGGTCCGAGGGACGTCGTCGGTGTTCCGGTGACCGGAGTGCCAGAGGGCGGCGGGAAATTGGCCAGAGAGCTCCCACGCGATGATGTGGTGCTGATGGTGTGCTTGGCTGGGGCTAAGAGTGTGGCAGAACCAACCTGAATTACACCGGCTCAAGTATGCAAGTCCTCTCTCAAGGGCTCCAACGTGCTTCAAACAGTGTAACCCCTTGGCCTGTCGGGTAACGTCCCCATAAACCACTGATTGCAGGATCAAACAAGGTACCTCGCACGAAGGCGAGTCCAAAGATACAATCACCAACATATTTTACATCACAGGCACTTATATTACAAGAGTGTCCAGAAGTAGCATAGGTTCCAAACTGATGGAAAGTATTACAAACTAGTTTAAAAATTCGAGTTCACGGCAGCGGAATTTGAAGTACAACAACTATACACATCGCCAGTACGGACATCATGCTAAGCCCTGGCATGACATAACTCAGTATGATCAGTGTTGGCCAGGGACGGGTCCCATTCCAGGGACCAATCATCGGGCAGAGCATAAGGCCATGGTACAGGTAGAGCAGATTCCTCAGGGGGATTACCTGAACAAAAGTCACAATACAAGACTGAGTGTTCTAATACTCAGCAAGCCTTACCCATTTCATGGTATACTTAGCCATGTAACTAGACTTATGAAGGCTTTAATGGTTATGGGTAAAGTTTTCAGCTGAAAAGCAACAAAGAGTAGATCCTTAATTTCAAATTTTAGCTTTCAAGTTCTATGTGATTATCCATTCTAGATAAGCACCTATAACTATTCAAGCATGGTAGAATCTTTAGCCAAACATCATCTTTGATAACCATAAAGTTGCTCTTGTTACTCTATGTGGCAAAGGGATCAAGCAGTCTCAATCTCGGCGAGAAACGGACGATTCTGGAATCGAATTTCAGCCTTGCAAGGGTAAATCTAACTCACACGCTTGGAACGTTCAATGATCATTCCGAAGCAACCGTTTGCCTTTCATTCCAACTCATGGATCAGATCCACCACAAGAGACTGCAGGACCATACGCACAACCAATATGCAGGACGTATGTCTGTAGCGCGACTACATGACCATACTCCTGGTTGCCCTGCAACACGTATTCCCACATGTCGAATCGAGTAACCGGAAAAACCAAATACGAGTGGTGGGAGGTATGTCCACTCCTGGGGCCGATTGGTTACTAGGCTTACCACTTACCATATTTCGCGGCATGTGGCTAGTACTTTTAAATGCTTAACCACCACTACCACACACTGCGACCTTAGCCAAATTTATCAACACAGACGGGGTATCATCCCAACCATGATACTTCACATAAATCCCGTCCGTCATCCTTATAGTGATTACAGGAATGAAAACATTATAATTCCTATAAAGCTCGCGAGTGATAGGCAATCACTCGACTTCTACCGGTCCTACTAGCATAGCAGCTATTCGGACTCAAGTTCTAGTATTCAGTACATCGGTTCCAAGGAATATGCAACTAGGGTTTCCAGACAATTCCTAAAAACTTATTGCACAAGTAGATATATATATATATATATAAAGGTAGATTGCAGTGTAAATAAAATAGTGGGTTATGTCCGGGGCTTGCCTTCATTGGTGGGGCTAGTGTCAGGGATGTTAGTATTATTATCTTCGAAACTTTGGTTCGGGGCTTCAGATAATCCCTTGGTGACGTTCAATTGGTCTTCAGAAATATCCTCTGCAGACTCCTCGGAGATCTCGTAGCAGGATCTGATAGTGGTGTTGAACGTTCATGAACCTGATAAGACCACGGAGCGTTTCTTCGGCTGAATCCCCCAACAAGTGGCCATAATGGGCTATCCTGAAATTCCATTCAGGATCACCAGAATCTATTGCAGGGAATAGGCTGATAGGATACCCTGCAACTTCCATGGGATGCTGATTACAGAAGATGTGGATGGCCTCAAGAGCTGCAGTCTCGATGGTGTCGATGAGACGATAACCAACCACATCGACCTCGATGGGCCGCCACTAAGAATGGAAAGGGTGCTGAGAAATAGTCATTATGACTCTGCACCACGAAACACCTTCCTCTCTATATTCCACTCCATCATACTGAGGAGGCTCTGTATAGAAGAATAAACTGAGTGATTCCCATAAGAGACGGGGAAAACCCTCCCAATGCAAGGCATTGGTATGAAGATGCCCTGCATGATCCCAAGAGACATTCGAAAGAGCTGCCATCTGAAATAAAAATTCAGATGATGAGATTCACTTACCCTGCTGAGAACTTACAAGGTAAATGAAACGGGACTACCAATTCTGGTAACAACAAGGCTAGAAATTAGATAGATATTTAAAAATACTCAACTAAGGCTACCACAAGGATTCTATTGAAACCACACTAAAGATAAACAACATTTTACCTGTCCTTAAAAAAAATCAACATATTCAAGCACTCATTTTGTTTGTTGATGAATTATGCATGCACGTACTATTCGACCTCACAACCAAAAACAATTGCCACATATCTCCGGACTTGCGTGGTTAGTTTCGGTGGCACAATACATACGTCTCTCACTAATAACTAGTCGATAAGACCTATCCGTCTTAGCCTCTTAATCGTGGTTAGTGTACCTGCAGAAAACCACAATATATATCCAATGAACCTTTCATGCTAGCATGTCATGAAAGCGTCCCCAATCATTACTGTTCACTATAGAAACAGCATCTGTACCATTACCGCCGTACAGACAACGTTAACATACATTATCGAAACAATGTATTCACGGGGGTACCGCAAAATGCGGGGGTATGAACAACGATCGTCATACCGTGCGCCGAACCTTATACTCCTAATATAATCAACCTAAGTTGATATATTGGCAGCATCTCAAGTAGGCCACTACTTCAGAAACAGCGTTCGGTTCGCATCACCGACAGGAAGGCTAACTCCCCAGTTAGCTGAGGATCCTTACCTTCTTACCTCATCGTCGAAGGTGTCATTACAAATGTAAAGTTGAATTGTGCATAAATTTAAATTTTGACAGAAAGTAATGCTGGGAGTTAAAGTTATATATATACTATGGCCACCTCTAATTCCCTTAATAAACTGCACCCTAGGGCTTTACGTACTAAGCACAATCCTTAACGAAACCAACATAGCTGTACCAAATACTTTGTTGGTCAAATTTTATACTAAAAACATTTCTAAGGTCAATCATATCTCCAGGGTACACTTGTTAGCTCTGATACCAGCTGTGGCAGAATGAACCTGAATTACACTGGCTCAAGTACACGAGTCCATTCCCGAGTGCTCTAACGTACTTCAAACAGTATAATCCCTTGGCCTGTTGGGTAACGTCCCGATAAACCACCGATGCAGGATCAAACAAGATACCTCGCTCGAAGGCGAGTCAAGAGATACAATCACCGTCATATTTTATATCATAGGCATTTATACTACACAAGTTGTCAAAAGTAGTATCAGTTCCAAACTGATAGGATTTATTACAACCCGGTTCAAGTTTTCAAGTTTACGGCAGCGGAATTTAAAACACAACCACTGTACACGTCGCCAGTACGGATATCATGCTAAGCCCAGGCATGATATCACTCGGTAGGATCAGTGTTGGCCGGGACGGATCCCATTCCACGGACCAACCATCGGGCAGAGTGTAAGGCCATGGCATAGGCAGAGTAGAGTCCTCAGGGGGATTACCTAAATAACAAGTCACAATGCAAGACTGAGTATTCTAATACTCAGCAAGGCTTACCCGTTTCATGGTATACTTAGCCATGTAACTAGACTTATGAAGGTTTTAATGGTGCTGGGTAAGGTTTCAGCTGAAAAGCAACAAAGAGTAGATCCATAATTTCAAATTTTAGCTTTCGAGTTCTAGTTGATTATTCATTCTAAGTAAGCACCTATAACTACTCAAGCATGGTAGAATCTTTATGCAAACATCATCTTTGATAACTATAAAGTTGCTCTTGTTACTCTATGTGGCAAAGAGATCAAGCAGTCTCAATCTCCGCGAGAAACGGACGATTCCTGAATCGAATTTCAACCTTGCAAGGGTAAACCTAACTCACACGCTTCGAACATCCAGAGATCATTCCGAAGCAACTGTTTGCCTTTCATTCCGACTCGTGGATCAGATCCACCACAAGCGACTGTAGGACCATACGCACATCCAATGTGCAGGACATACGTCTGTAGCGTGATTACATGACTGTACTCTTGGTTGCCCTGCAACACGCATTCCCACACGTCGAATCGAGTAACCGGAAAAACCAAATACGAGTGGTGGGAGGTATGTCCACTCCTCGGGACGATTGGTTACTAGGCTTACCGCTTACCATATTTCGCGGCATGTGGCTAGTACTTTCAAACGCTTAACCACCGCTACCACACACTGCGACCTTAACCAAATTCACCAACACAGACGGGGTATCATCTCAACCATAATACTTCACATTGCAACTCCTATATCGCGCGAGTGATAGGAAATCACTCGACTTCTACCGGTCCTATTAACAGAGCATCTATGCGATAGGGACTCAGGCACATTACATAGGTTTCTAAGATTCAATGCATCTAGGGTTCCATTTCATCTCCTATACTTGATGCAAGATATAATATATATATAAGTATAGGGTTGCATAATG
The DNA here is from genome assembly GCF_002211085.1 of Panicum hallii. NCBI lineage: Eukaryota > Viridiplantae > Streptophyta > Magnoliopsida > Poales > Poaceae > Panicum > Panicum hallii. The sequence goes on from NC_038048.1 coordinate 9,718,348, forward strand.
TAGTAATTTAAAATACTGGGTTATGCACCGGAGCTTGCCTTCGTTGGCGGGGCTGGGGGCGGGAGTGTCAAAGTTTTCTGAACTTTTGTTCGGAGCTTCGGTTAGACTTCCGACGATGTTCCCCGGGTCTTCAGAAATTTCCTCTTCTTGTTCCGGGACCAGTTCGTAGTCTTTGTCGGCGAGAGTAGTTGAGTCTATATGATATGCAGAGATATAGTTTAACGGATGCATATACTTTTATCTCATTTCACAATAAAGTTGCAATCCAATGAAACACAGTTCACTCATCACACGTATCATTTACTCTTTTACTGGGCAGTCATTTATCGGGTATAAACTAACTTAGTTAGCTTCATTAGACAACTGGTTTTATTTTTACAAAATAAACTATCATAGCACTGGGGTTGAAATTATAGATTAAGCTATGTCTGAGCCATTGTAAATTTATCAAGATTTTATTTTTATAGAAATTAGGCCACAAGGATAAATAACTGTGACATCCAGGTAATAAGATTCATAAATATTAAACCTTGGGTGAGATAGACATGGTTACTAAGGGTTGAAATAAGGGCTAGGGGTGTATCTATAAATATCCATGCAATATAGGTCTTTAAGTGCAAGGTGTGTGTTTTGGAAGGTAGCTTTAAAATCTAGGGGGAAAATAAGCCCTTAAGCAAGGATAAGGGCCTATGTGTAAATACATATAAGTTATAGGGTCTTATGTGCAAATGGTTGAGGAATAAAAGTAACTTTCATGCTTACCTGAGGGTTTATTTGTAAAATTACTAGTCATTATGAAATTTCATGAATAATTGCAAATATATCAAAAATTTGATCAAAACTTTGTTTGGTAAGGACAGGGGTAATTTAATTTCTACCTTGCTCAAAATTCACCTGTAATGCTGTAAATTTTGAGTTTTTGAATTTGAGTCCTAAAGCCAGTTTGTAGAGCTTGAAAAACTCTACAACTTTTATTTTGGTACTTTTCTCATTTGATCTTTAGAATGGTGAGAATTTTTAGTTTACTAAGAGACCCCTGAACTTTCAAAGTTTTCCAAATCAGTCCCTGGTTTCTTTTCCCCTTCTTCTTCCTCTGCACACCCTCTGCTCCCTCTGCTTCACCTCTATCGCCGGTGTAGGCCATCTCCCCTGGGCACTGCCCTGCCCTCGCCGCCGTTCATCTCCTACCTGCCCCTTCCCGCGCATCCCCCCTACTCCTGTCGCCGCTGTAGACCTTCCCCGGTGTCCTCCCGCGCGTGCGCCACGGTGCTCCCGAGCGCTCGCCGGCCGCCACCTCGCCGCCCGCCGTCCTGGATACAGCCATGACCATCCTTGCTCCTTTTCTTTTCCCTCTCTTCTGCAAACCAAACACTACTACAAACTCGATCAAACCCTCTCTCCCTTTAGCTGTTTTGCCCTTTCTTCCTCCACGCGACACCGAACTGCTGCCGCCGTTCCCCACCGGAATTCCTCCCAACCAAGCCGTCCCATCCAAATTCCCTTGGCCAGTTGCTCCTCCACCCCCTTCTCTAGCACCTCGACCCGACCCAACCCAGTTCCCAACTCCCCTCCGCCGGAATCGATCTCATCCCGATCCGCCGCTCACCGGCGCCGCCCAAGCTCGACTCTGTCGTCGACAGCTCCCTCCACCCGATCTCTGGCTCCTCCAGGTATACAGATCGCTTCCCGGTGATCCACTGATGCTCGTGCACGTTTTCTTTGTCCGTGTTCACCGGCCCTCCACCGGGAACGCCGGAGCTTCGCCACGGCCGCCGCACCCTCCCGTCGTCGGCCCTGTTCTACTGCTGCCCATCCAGCACACCCTCTTCCTGTGCACTCCCTAGGTCTTGTGGATCGTGTTTAGCCCGTTCTCCTCGCCGGAAAGCTCGCTGCGGGCGAGAACGCCATCGAGGCCGACCAGCCGGCTGTCGCCATGGCTGGGCGAGGACCCATCCACGATTAGATTTTATGTTCCAGGGGTCCCAGTGCAAAGTTATGAAGACCCCCCCCCCCAAGTGTTGTATCATTTCATGTGATGCTTTTGCTGTCTTGTAAAATTCATAACAAACCGTAGAAAATTCCAAAACTGGCAAAACCTGTTTCGTTGGAAACTAGATTATAAACTCTACAACTTCTGTTAAGTGAGTTTGATATGTAACCAAATAATTTTGAGTCTATTTTAAATTGGAAACAAGGGAATATAATGTCCTTAAATCCTACATGTTGACCTTGTTGATTGTGATTTTTGATATGCAATTTCTATAAATGATGTATGAAGTGATGTAGAATTTTCAAATCTAAATTTATGTTATAATTTAAATTCTTTTAAGTTAACCATTTCAAATTATTTTGAGATAAAATTAGCTAAGCATACCCTTTAAAACTTAACTAATTAGATCTTTTGGTCATGATTTATTAAGTATGCAAATGATCTATACTTAGATGTTCAAAACCTTATAACATTCTTTACCCAAAGTTTAAACTCAAATTTAAATTTCAATTTAACCCTAAACTATGTTTTAATGCTTGTTTTTAGTTAATTCAATAATGTAATCAAAGGTTAAGCATAAAGTATAAGTTTAGGCTAAACTTTTTTCTTTGTTTTGGCAATTCTTGAATGTTAACCTTTTTAATATATAATTTTTGAGGTAAATTAAATGAAGGAGTGTGCATTCCCTAATATAATATTTTTGCATATCATGTAGAACCGTTCTCTCTCGCCGACGGTGATTACGAGCTGATCGCGGACCAAGCCGAGGAGACTCCTACAGATCCCGGAGACACCATCGAGAATCTAACTAAAACTCCGAACCAAGGTTCGGAAAATCTTGATCCTACCGCCCCCAACCCTACGCAAGAAGGCAAGCCCTGGACATAACCTACTATTTTATTACACTGCAATCTATAACTACTTATGTAATCTATGCATTAAGTTCTTAGGAATTGCTTGAAACCCTAGATGCATGAATCCTAGGAACCAATGTATTACACCTGAGGTCATATCGAATAGATGCTCTGCTAATAGAACTGGTAGAAGTCGGGTGATTCCCTGTCACTCACGCGATATAGGAATTATAATGTTTACATTCCTGTTATCACTATAAGGATGCCGGACGGGAATTTTGTGAGGTATCATGGTTGAGGTGATACCCCGTCTGTGTTGTTGAATCTGTTAAGGTCGCAGCGTGTGGCAGTGCGGGTTAAGCGTTTGAAAGTACTAACCACATGCCGCAAAATATGGTAAGCGGTAAGCCTAGTAGCCAATTGGCCCGAGGAGTGGACATACCTCCCACCACTCGTCTTGCTTCTTCTGGTTACTTATGTTCAACGTGTGGGAATACGTGTTGCAAGGGCAACCAGGAGTACGGGTTTTGTAGTCGTGCTACAGACGTACGTCCTGCACTTTGGAAGTGCGTATGGTCCTGCAGTCGCTTGTGATGGCTCTGATCCACGAGTCAGAATGAAAGGTAAACGGTTGCTTCGGAACGACCCTTTGGTGTTCCAAGCATGTGAGTTAGGTTCACCTTGCACGGTTGAATTTGGTTCAGAATCGTCTGCTTCTCACGATGGTTGAGACTGCTTAATCCCTTTGCCACATTGAGTAACAAGAGCAATCGTATTATTACTATTATCAAAAATGATGAGTGATTAAAGATTATACCATGCTTGTATAGATTTAGGTGCTTATCTAGAATGGATATTCAATTAGAACTTCAAAGCTAAAAGATGAAAGTAAGGATCTACTCTTAGTTGCTTTTCCACTGAAAATTAATCCTATGACCATTACAAGTCTTCATGAGTCTAGTTATATGGCTATGTATACCATCACCGGGTAAGCCTTGCTGAGTATTAGAATACTCAGCCTTGCCTTGCAACTTTTGTTCAGGTAATGCTCCTGCTGACTCAGCTCTGCCTGTACCGTGGCCCTACCCTCTGCCTGATGGTTGGTCCGTGGAGTGGGACCTGTCCCCGGCCAACATAGATCCCTCCGAGTGATGTCATGCAAGGGCAAGCATGACATCTGTACTGACAACGTGTATAATAGCATACTTTAATTTCCGCTGTTTGACCTAAAACTTATGGCTGTTCTGTAATAATTTCCCAGTGAGGAAGGTTATGTTACTTTTAAACGCTCATGTAATATATCTGCCTGTGATGTAAAATGTGACGGCCTTTGTATCTCTGGACTCGCCTTCGTGCGGGGTACCTTGTTTGATCCTGCTTTCGGTGGTTTATCGGGACATTACCCGACAGGCCAAAGAATTATACCGTTTGAAGCACGCCGGAGCCCGCAAAAGTGGACTCACGTACTTGAGCCGGCGTAATTCAAGTTGGTTCTGCCACAGCTGGTATCAGAGCTAACAAGTGTGCACCAGAGATGTGAAGTGCCTTAAAAATACTTTTGGTATAAAATTGGGCCAACAAAGTATGTTGTAAAAATACGTTGGATTTGTTAAGGTTGCGTTTAGTGCGTAAAGCCCTAGGGTAATGTTTAAGGGAAAATAGAGGTGGCTATACTATATATGTATATAATTCTAACTCCCAGCATTACTTTTCCGTTAAAACTTAAATTTATGCACAACTCAATGTTACTTTCTGTAACGACACCTTCGATGGTGAGGTAAGAAGGTACGGATCCTCAGCCAACTGAGGGAGCTTGGCCTTCCTGTCGGTGATGCGAACCGAACGCTGTTTCTCAAGCAGTGGCCTACTTGAGATGCTGCCAATGTACCAACTTAGGTTGACTACATTGGGAGTATAAGGTTCGACGCAGGGTATGGCGATCGCTGTTCATACCCCCGCATTTTGTGGTACCCCCGTGAATACGTTGTTTCGACAACGTATGTTAACGTTGTCTGTACGGCGGAAATGGTACAGATGCTGTTTCTATAGTGAACAATAATGATTGGGGACGCTTTCATGACATGCTGGCATGAAAGATTCATTGGATATATATATGTATTGTGGTTTTCTGCAGGTACACTAACCACGATTACGAAATTAGGACGGATAGGGCTTATCGACTAGTTATTAAGGAGAGACGTATGTGTTATGCCACCGAACCTAACTGCGTAAGTCCGAAGGTATTCGGCAGTTGTTTTCGGTTGAGAGGATGAGTAGTACGTGCATGTATAATCCTTTGATAAACAAAAGAATGTACTGTATGTTTTAGTTGGATAAAAATGAGTAGTATGTTGTTTATCTTTAATATGGGTTAATGGGGTTCTTGTGGTAGTGTTGGTCAAAAAAATCTTAAGTTTATATCTAGGCTATAGATCCTATGGTTGTTAGTACCAATCGTTTCTTCCATTTACCTTGTGACTTTCTAACGAGGTAAGCACATCTCACCATTTGCATTCTTGATTGCAGATGGCAGCTCCTCCTAATGTTTTCTGGGATCCGGAAGGGCATCTTCATACTAATGCTCTTCATTGGGAAGGTTTCCCTCGTTTACTCTGGGAATCCTTACAGTCTTTTCATTATACGGAACCTCCTCAATACGATGCTGTCGAGTTTTTGGAGGATGGAGTTCATAGAGCTCATGTCAGAATGACCATTCCACAGCATCCATTTCATTCGCAATGGCTGCCCATTGAAATTAACGTGACAGGTTATCAAATCATGGATACTGTTGAAGGAGCAGCATTAGAAGCAATCTATCGTTTTTGCACTCAGCATCCGAAAGAAGTTGCAGGAAAGCCCATCGGGTTATTCTCAACGACAAGTCCCAATGAGCCAGAATGGAATCTCAGAATCGTCCCTGAGGGTCATAGATTAGATGGTCCACCGGAAGAAGCACTCCAGGGAATGATGCGGTTTATGAATGTACAATACCATTATCATCTACTTCTGCGTCATGAGTTGGGTCGGGTGATTTATGTCGCCCGAAGTCACTATAGAGAGGCTGATAGACAAAATACTCAAGCGGATCAGCTTCGAACTTTGGTGACTCAGAAGGATGAGATCATTGCAGCACGGGATGAAACTATCCATCATCGGGAAGATCAGATCAATGAGAGTGAGCACATAATCACTCAGCGTGATACGGTTATTGAATTCCTACAGGCTCAAATCCATGATCTGATACTTGCGGTTGATGATGCTCAGGCTCAAATTGAAGAACTGCAGCAGCCACCGATCCCTCCCGTTGCACCTGCAGTACCTGAAGCCGAAGAAGAAGATCCAGAGGAGATTGAAGGAGTCTCAGAACTTGATTCTGAGCATGGTGACCCTATTCTTAGCCCTCACCATTCTTCTTCTAGTAGTCAGTCTTCTGTAGGCAACTTCGACGATTTCTAGTTGTCGAATCATTGATTTCTCTTCTAGATGTAAACTGTGAGGAGTAAGATGCTTCAGTTAAGGTGTAGTTGCTTAGCCCTAGTGCCATTTGATGTAATATAAATTGCCGGTGGTGGATCCTATAGTTATGTCATGAGAGGAACCGTTATATCCACGTTGTAATATAAGTTCCATGTTTTATCTCCTTAATCTTTTTTTTGATATGTTGGCATGAGATAATTGAATGGAATGTGTGTATGGTGTATATGAATGATGCATTTTCTGAAATTAGGAGTAAAGTTATGTGATTAATAACGGACGTCTCCTTTATTTCAGATGGTGGGAGCCACACGTGGAACCCCGGAAGGTTTCCGGGCAGAACGAGCTAGTGGTTCTCAACAGCCGCCCCCGCCACCTCCCAACTTAGCTGAGGTGATGGCACGGCAAATGGAGCTTCTCAATTTGCTGGTACAAGCACAACAAAACCAGCAACGTCAACAGTTCCGCGGAGGTCGTGATGACCTTCCCCCTCCAGTGGCCAGCTATCAGGACTTCCTTAGCACTCAACCCCCGTTCTTCAGTAAAGCTGAAGAACCTTTGGACGCTGATGCCTGGCTTCATATCATTGAGTCCAAGTTCGCCCTCCTGACTATACCTTGTGCGGACTCAAGTAAAGCTTCTTTCGCTACTCAGCAGCTACGCGGTGCTACTCGTATATGGTGGGATAATTTTTACGCCATGCAGCCTGCGGGACATGTCATCTCCTGGGATGAATTCCGGACTGCCTTTAGGGCACATTATATCCCTGAAGGATTACTGGAATGGAAGTTAAACGAGTTCTTGGCACTTACTCAGGGTTCCAGTATGATATTACAGTATGCACAGACATTTAATCATCTATGCCAATATGCTGGTCATCATGCAGACAATGATGCCAAGAAGCAAGACCGCTTCCGTCGTGGCCTTAATACCAAACTCAAGGAGCGCCTGAATCTTGTTAGGGCCAATAATTTTAGCAAGCTGGTCAATATGGCCTTAACCCAGGAGGACTGTATCATAGCACATCGTGCTGACAAGAAAAGAAAGACCCCTACAGGATCCTCGAGTGCTCAATCACCGAGATATTGGGTTGTTCCTAACACCCAAATAAGAGCACCACAGAGAAATGTCCCATTTGGCCAATTGGTTTTTAGGCCGCCCCAACAACAAGGAAGATATAGACCTCCTGCACCTCCACAGCAACAACAGCAATATGGCCCCAGGCCAAATGTGCGACAAGCTCCACCAAAGGGCAGCAACTATCGCTGTTTCAATTGCGGGAGTGCAGATCATTTCATCAGGGATTGTCCACGGCCTAAGAAAAGAAGGACAATAGCCTAAGGCTATGTTTTGATTATCGTCCACTCAATGCGGTCACTATCAAAAATAAGTACCCACTTCCCCGTATTGATATTTTGTTCGATCAATTAGCTGGAGCTAAGGTCTTCCCAAAGACGGCTTTCTCGACCAGATATGGGTTATATGAATATCTGGTTATGTCATTTGGACTTACTAATGCTCCGGCATATTTCATGTATCTTATGAATTCAGTTTTCATGCCGAAACTTGATAATTTTTTCATGGTCTTCATCGATGATATTCTAATATATTCCAAAAATAATGAAGACCATGCCAATCATTTACATATCGTTCTTCAACGATTACGTAATCATCATCTTTATGCCAAATTTTCAAAATATGAATTTTGGCTGGATAGTGTGAAATTTCTGGGGCACACTATCTCTAGCAAAGGCATATCGGTTGATCCAACCAAAGTCCAGGAAGTTATGGATTGGAAGCCCCCAACTTCAGTCCATCAAATTCGAAGTTTTCTTGGATTGGCAGGGTATTATCGTCGATTTATTCCAGATTTCTCTAAGATAGCTAAGCCTATGATTGAGCTACTCAAGAAAGAAGCAAAATATCGATGGAACGATAAATGTGATGAAGCATTCCATACTTTGAGGAAGCTTCTAACAACTGCTCCCGTATTAGCTCAGCCAGATAATACCCAACCTTTTGATTCCTATTGTGATGCTTCTGGAACTGGTCTTGGTTGTGTTCTAATGCAAAACGACCGAGTCATTGCCTATGCATCCAGAGCACTCCGGAACCATGAGCAAAACTATCCAACTCATGATCTAGAACTGACAGCCGTGGTTCACGCCCTTAAAATCTTGAGACATCATCTTATGGGTGCTAAGTGTAACATTTACACTGACCATAAGAGCCTCAAATATATCTTTACCCAAGCGGATTTGAACATGAGGCAAAGATGATGGTTAGAATTGATCAAAGACTATGACCTTGAGGTATATTACCATCCTGGTAAAGCTAATGTGGTTACGGATGCACTTAGCCACAAAGCACATTGTCACTGTTTATCTATAGCTGCTATCAATGACACTTTCTGTAATCAGATGAGAAAACTCAATCTAGAAATCATTCCTCAAGGCAGTTTAAATCTTTTAGCTCTGGAGAATACCCTTCGAGATAGAATCATCATATCACAACTACATAATGAGGGCATCAACATTATCAAATCGAAACTCCCTCAAGAAGAAGCTAAATACAAATGCTTCCATACTGATCCTCAAGGAGTCTTGTGGTTCAACAAACGTCTTGTTGTACCAAAAGATCATCAGCTTCGAAAGCAAATCCTTGATGAAGCTCATCTATCCAAATTCTCCATTCATCCTGGTAGCACCAAAATGTATCAAGATCTACGACAGCATTTTTGGTGGACCAGGATGAAAAGAGAAATTGCTAAGTATGTATCTGAGTGTGATACGTGCCAGAGAGTCAAAGCTAGCCATCTTAAGGCATCTGGCCCGCTTCAGCCATTATCCATTCCGTCATGGAAATGGGAAGACATTAGCATGGATTTCATTGTTGGTCTACCCAATACTTCTCAAAAACATGAATCCATATGGGTAATTATTGATAGACTTACTAAAATAGCCTATTTTCTTCTGGTGCATACCACTTACTTAGCTAAGAAGTATGCCGAAGTCTATCTTGATCAAATTGTTCGGTTACACGGTGTTCCTAAGACCATCATCTCTGATCGAGGAGCACCATTCATTGCACGCTTCTAGGAACAATTGCAGTCCGCTCTTGGCACCAAACTGATCCGAAGCTCTGCATATCATCCTCAGACGGATGGACAAACTGAGCGAGTCAACCAAATTCTTGAAGACATGCTCCGAGCTTGTATCATTCATTACGAAATGAGTTGAGACAAATATCTTGCCTTGGCCGAATTTTCTTACAACAACAATTACCAGTCCAGTCTTCAGATGTCATCTTTTGAAGCATTATATGGTCGTAAATGTCGAACTCCTTTGAGTTGGTCTGAGACCGGTGAGCGCAAGATTTTTGGACCGGATTTAGTTGTTGAAGCTGAGAATAAGGTCAGAATTATTCAAGCCAATCTTAAGACAGCCCAGTCTAGACAAAAGAGTTATGCAGATCGAAGAAGGAAACTCTTGCAGTTCCAAATAGGAGATTTTGTATATCTCCGAGTATCTCCTACCAAAGGTGTTCAATATTTCGGAGTAAAAGGAAAACTAGCCCCCCGATATATTGGACCCTTTGAGATTCTTCAAGTTTGTGGCCCAGTGGCCTACAAACTACGTCTTCCATCTCAAATGACTGCTATCCATGATGTTTTTCATATCTCCCAACTCAAAAAGTGTATTAAGGTACCTACGGAGATTATTGAAACCCCAGCTATTAAGATCAAACCCGATCTATCTTATGTTGAACAACCTATCCAAATCTTGGATACTAAAGAAAGAGTCACCAGAAGAAAAAGGATCAAAATGTATAAGATCTTATGGGATCACCATACTGAGGAGGAAGCAACTTGGGAAACAGAATCCTATCTTCAACAAAATTTCCCAACCTTTCTTTTAACCAATTCCCAAATCTGACCATTCAATCATCTTCTACCTCCGAATCTCGGGACGAGATTCTTTTTAGGGGGGAAGGCTGTGACATCCAGGTAATAAGATTCATAAATATTAAACCTTGGGTGAGATAGACATGGTTACTAAGGGTTGAAATAAGGGCTAGGGGTGTATCTATAAATATCCATGCAATATAGGTCTTTAAGTGCAAGGTGTGTGTTTTGGAAGGTAGCTTTAAAATCTAGAGAAAAAATAAGCCCTTAAGCAAGGATAAGGGCCTATGTGTAAATACATATAAGTTATAGGGTCTTTTGTGCAAATGGTTGAGGAATAAAAGTAACTTTCATGCTTACCTGAGGGTTTATTTGTAAAATTACTAGTCATTATGACATTTCATGAATAATTGCAAATATATCAAAAATTTGATCAAAACTTTGTTTGGTAAGGATAGGGGTAATTTAATTTCTACCTTGTTCAAAATTTCACCTGTAATCCTGTAAATTTTGAGTTTTTGAATTTGAGTCCTAAAGCAAGTTTGTAGACCTTGAAAAACTCTACAACTTTCATTTTGGGTCTTTTCTCATTTGATCTTAAGAATGGTGAGAATTTTTAGTTTACTAAGAGACCCCTAAACTTTCAAAGTTTTCCAAATCAGTCCCTGGTTTCTTTTCCCCTTCTTCTTCCTCTGCACACCCTCTGCTCCCTCTGCTTCACCTCTGTCGCCGGCGCAGGCCATCTCCCCTGGGCACTGCCCTGCCCTCGCCGCCGTTCATCTCCTGCCTGCCCCTTCCCACGCATCCCCCCTACTCCTGTCGCCGCTGTAGACCTTCCCTGGTGTCCTCCCGCGCGTGCGCCACGGTGCTCTCGAGCGCTCACCGGCCGCCACCTCGCCGCCCGCCGTCCTGGATACAGCCGTGACCATCCTTGCTCCTTTTCTTTTCCCTCTCTTCTGCAAACCAAACACTGCTACAAACTCGATCAAACCCTCTCTCCCTTTAGCTGTTTTGCCCTTTCTTCCTCCACGCGACACCGAACTGCCGCCGCCGTTCCCCACCGGAATTCCTCCCAACCAAACCATCCCATCCAAATTCCCTTGGCCAGTTGCTCCTCCACCCCCTTCTCTAGCACCTCGACCCAACCCAACCCAATTCCCAACTCCCCTCCGCCGGAATCGATCTCATCCCGATCCGCTGCTCACCGGCGCCGCCCAAGCTCGACTCCATCGTCGACAGCTCCCTCCACCCGGTCTCCGACTCCTCCAGGTATACAGATCGCTTCTTGGTGATCCACTGATGCTCGTGCACATTTTCTTTGTCCATGTTCACCGGCCCTGTTCTACTGCTGCCCATCCAGCACACCCTCTTCCTGTGCACTCCCTAGGTCTTGTGGATCGTGTTTAGCCCGTTCTCCTCGCCGAAAAGCTCGCCGCCGGCGAGAACGCCATCGAGGCCGACCGGCCGGCTGTCGCCATGGCCGGGCGAGGACCCATCTGCGATTAGATTTTATGTTCCAGGGGTCCCAGTGCAAAGTTATGAAGACCCCCCCCCCCAAGTGCTGTATCATTTCATGTGATGCTTTCGCTGTCTTGTAAAATTCATAACAAACTGTAGAAAATTCCAAAATTGGCAAAACCTATTTTGTTGGAAACTAGATTATAAACTCTACAACTTCTGTTAAGTGAGTTTGATATGAAACCAAATAATTTTGAATCTATTTTAAATTGGAAACAAGGGAATATAATGTCCTTAAATCCTACATGTTGACCTTGTTGATTGTGATTTTTGATATGCAATTTCTATAAATGATGTATGAAGTGATGTAGAATTTTCAAATCTAAATTTATGTTATAATTTAAATTCTTTTAAGTTAACCATTTCAAATTATTTTGAGATAAAATTAGCTAAGCATACCCTTTAAAACTTAACTAATTAGATCTTTTGGTCATGATTTATTAAGTATGCAAATGATCTATACTTAGATGTTCAAAACCTTATAACATTCTTTACCCAAAGATTAAACTCAAATTTAAATTTGAATTTAACCCTAAACTATGTTTTAATGCTTGTTTTTAGTTAATTCAATAATGTAATCAAAGGTTAAGCATAAAGTATAAGTTTAGGCTAAACTTTTTTCTTTGTTTTGGTAATTCATGAATGTTAACAGTTTTAAAATATAATTTTTGAGGCAAATTAAATGAAGGAGTGTGCATTCCCTAATATAATATTTTTGCATATCATGTAGAACCGTTCTCTCTCGCCGACGGTGATTACGAGCTGATCGCGGACCAAGCCGAGGAGACTCCTACAGATCCCGGAGACACCGTCGAGAATCTAACTGAAACTCCGAACCAAGGTTCGGAAAACCTTGATCCTACTGCCCCCAACCCTACACAAGAAGACAAGCCCCGGACATAACCTACTATTTTATTACACTGCAATCTATAACTACTTACATAATCTATGCATTAAGTTCTTAGGAATTGCTTGAAACCCTAGATGCATGAATCCTAGGAACCAATGTATTACACCTGAGGTCATATCGAATAGATGCTCTGCTAATAGAACCGGTAGAAGTCGGGTGATTCCCTGTCACTCACGCGATATAGGAATTGTAATGTTTACATTCCTGTTATCACTATAAGGATGCCGGACGTGAATTTTGTGAGGTATCATGGTTGACGTGATACCCCATCTGTGTTGTTGAATCTGTTAAGGTTGCAGCGTGTGGTAGTGCAGGTTAACCGTTTGAAAGTACTAACCACATGACGCGAAATATGGTAAGCGGTAAGCCTAGTAGCCAATCGGCCCGAGGAGTGGACATACCTCCCACCACTCGTCTTGCTTCTTCTGGTTACTTATGTTCGACGTGTGGGAATACGTGTTGCAAGGGCAACTAGGAGTACGGGTTTTGTAGTCGCACTACAGACGTACGTCCTGCACTTTGAAAGTGCGTATGGTCCTGCAGTCGCTTGTGGTGGCTCTGATCCACGAGTCGGAATGAAAGGTAAACGGTTGCTTCGGAACGACCCTTTGGTGTTCCAAGCGTGTGAGTTAGGTTCACCTTGCAAGGTTGAATTCGATTCAGAATCGTCCGCTTCTCACGATGGTTGAGACTGCTTAATCCCTTTGCCACATTGAGTAACAAGAGCAATCGTATTATTATTATTGTCAAAAATGATGAGTGATTAAAGATTATACTATGCTTGTATAGATTTAGATGCTTATCTAGAATGGATATTCAATTAGAACTTCAAAGCTAAATGATGAAAGTAAGGATCTACTCTTAGTTGCTTTTCCGCTGAAAATTAATCCCATGACCATTACAAGTCTTCATGAGTCTAGTTATATGCCTACGTATACCATCACCGGGTAAGCCTTGCTGAGTATTAGAATACTCAGCCTTGCCTTGCAACTTTTGTTCAGGTAATGCTCCTGCTAACTCAGCTCTGCCTGTACCGTGGCCCTACCCTCTACCTGATGGTTGGTCCGTGGAGTGGGACCCGTCCCCGGCCAACACAGATCCCTCCGAGTGATGTCATGCAAGGGCAAGCATGACATCTGTACTGACGACGTGTACAATACCGTACTTTTAAACACTCATGTAATATATCTGCCTGTGATGTAAAATGTGACGGCCTTTGTATCTCTGGACTCGCCTTCGTGCGGGGTACCTTGTTTGATCCTGCTTTCGGTGGTTTATTGGGACATTACCCGACAGGCCAAAGAATTATACCGTTTGAAGCACGCCGGAGCCTGCAAAAGTGGACTCGCGTACTTGAGCCGGCGTAATTCAAGTTGGTTCTGCCACAATAACAATAGCACTAAAATATTAAATATTATTTATAACTGTATATACACACAAGATTTTGCTCTAGATTTTTGTGCACAGGTTACACTACTTAAGTTCAACACCTCAATATATTTTCATAATTTTTAAACATCTAGAACTGCAGACATTAATTACACAAGATTAAACAAGTATCATTCATGATTAAACTCATTCATTCTAAAATATTATATAAACAGTAAGTTAATTATTTTTCTTAAGTACTACATGTCAAAGCGAAACTAACTCAATTGGTTTTACATTTTTATCATTTTTCTACTATTTACTAAGCATTTTCATAGTCTACAACTACTTAAAATTAACATTTAAATTAGAGTAAAAACTAGTTAGAAATTGAAAGTCAACCTATAAGGAAAGTTGTAGATCGTAGAACAAGGAATCCAACAAATTTTAGTTTGTATTTTTCTGATTTTTTCTTGAATTGCTATGGAATTTCAAAGTTTGCAGCAAAAATAACACACGGGGTCCCTATAGGCACTATTCATCTGAGTCATAAGCTTCGCAGATAGCCCCCTGGGCGTTTGTATCTTTCAACCCGAGGTCCTTGGCCGTGGTCAGAGAAGGAGGCGCGGGTTTGACCGGCCAAATCCGGCGACGGTGATCGCCGGCGGCGAGGGTGGAGGGGCGTGGGAGCATCACCAAGTCCTTGCGCACCTGCAGACGTCCGGGATTGGGTCGGGGTGGCCTATAGTGGCGGCGCAACGAGAGCAGGTGGCCGGCGGCGGAGGAGAACGGCGGAGGCGGCGCTCCGGTGGTCGTGAGTGGCGAGGAAGGGGTCGGGAAGCTTCCGGGCGGTGTGGGGAAGCTCGATGTAGGGTCAATTGGAGTCGAGGAGGGCCGGCAAGGGGTGCTCCACGGCGAGCAGGGGCGGCGGCGGGCGGCGATCGCTGGCAGTGGTGCTCCGGCTGGAATCCGATGGTGGTTAGGGGCTTGTGAGCACGAGCAAGTGCTGGGGAAGCTCTCTAGGGGGTTGATGGGGGCAATGGGTGGTCGATGGCGGCGATCGCTGGCAGTGGTGCTCCGGCTGGAATCCGACGGTGGTTAGGGGCTGGTGAGCACGAGCAAGTGCTGGGGAAGCTCTCTAGGGGGTTGATGTGGGCAATGGGTGGTCGATGGCGGCTGCCAGTAGCTCACCGGACGGGAGGAGCGGGCGGTGGTGGTGATCGGGGGTCTGGGGTTGGGGAAACGGCAGAAGAACCAGGAGAATGGTTTGCAGGTGTTCTTCTAGTGCTAATGCGCGTGAAGGATAAGGCTCTGGGGTTCTGCAGCAAGCTATCCACGGCGGCGGCGAGATGGTGGCTGGCGGTGGTCTTCTAGGCGTGTGGCACTGGGATGGGGGTTCCAGCGAGAGGAGCAGAGGGCGGTGGAGAGCTCTGGTGCGACGCGTGGAGGAGGTAGCAGGCAGGAGGTGGTGCGGCAGTGGCAATACAGTGGCGGCGGGGAGGTGCTCTGCACCGATGGCAGTGAGGAGCAGGAGAGCAGAGGGGTGCCAGAGGAAGAAGAGATAGGGGGGGGGGGTCCTCCAGGGACTTAGTTGCAAAATACAGAAATCCTAGGGACCTCACAGTAAAGCAAAATTCTCCATTGATCCAAAACTCTAATGAGGAAGTGACCAACATAAAAGTTGTAGAGTTTTTCAAACCCTACAACATTGTTTAAGAGTTCAAGTTCAAAAATCCAAGGTACACAGCTTTAAATTTTAAAATTTGAATCAAAGTTATATTTAAATGAGTTTTGTCCTTACTAAGGTAGATTTCATGCAGTTTTAGATATAATTGCAAATTTTCATGCAATGTCATGATGACTTGCATTCTTACATTTTGATCATAAGTAACCTTTGAAAGTGACTTTTATACTTTAATTATTTTGCATTAAAGGACCCATACTTTTGCATTAATCACATCTAGGTCCTTATTTTCACATAAACACCAAAATTTCATAGAATTTAACATATCTATTACAATTTCTTTCCTATTATGATACAAATTTGACACCTAGAGTGTCACATTCTTCCTATGTTTTTGATTCTACCTCCCATTCTTACCCAATTAACACTAAAGGGCCCACATTTTTCAAAATTACATAAATACCCTTTTTCCCTTTGCACTTAAATTTGAACACGCATACACAAGATCAAACATGCACACTTTACACTGAAATCTAGGGTTTATAATTGTAAATACCTGAATGTCACAACAATCTACTATTTTTTCAGTTACAGGTCAGGCTTCTAGGATGTACTCGCTAAACTGCTCTTCAGAGCAGTCCACAGCCGCACCCTATGCGAATACCTCTAGTCGAGCCTCAGGCCAAAAGGACTTCACAAAACCTAGGGTGTAGCTGACACATGCGGTGGGGCCTTCGGCGATGAAACTGAGGACATTCTGTGGAGCTCCAAGGAGTCGCTCCAGTAGGGACCATCCGTCTGCTTCGCCACCTTCTTGCGGATCCACCATGTCAACAAGCTGTTGGGCAGTCCCCCTTAGGTCCTCTAGCTCCTTCTGGCGCTGCTCCTTTTCTTCGCCCAGCATCTTGATCTGTTGAAGGCAGTCGACGAACTGTTGTTCAGTATCGGCGATCACCTTCTGCAGCCTCTCGATGACATCTGTATGGTGATACAGCATATTCTTCACGTCAGTAAGCAACTCTTCTTTATATGTTAAGAGCTTCCTAAGCTCTGAAGATAGTTTTCAGAACTCAAGACAAACTGCTAAGAGAAAGTACTCGAGCGAGGAAAGTGCTTGCCTTGGTGCGCTTTTTTCTGCTCCTTAAGCTATTCTTGGAGCTCGGAGTTGGACTTCTCAAGATTGCGGAGATTGTTCTTGAGAAGCCATGTTTCTCATGTTCGCTCCTGCTTCGGCTTGTCGAGCTCTCTCTGAAGATATATGTTCCTTCGCTGTTCTTCTGATATGCGTTGATCTTTCACTTGGAGTTCCCGGAGGCCACTTTCAACTGCTTTCAGTTTCTCGGATTTTTCTTGGGAGAGTTTGGCCACGTCCTGAATAAGGGGGAGACTGAGGAGACAAGCAACTTGACAAAGCATAATGGCAGAAGAGCAGTCATGCCTTACCAGGGTAAATTTGTACATCTCTTTGGTTTCTTCTGGAAATATCGCATGTTGTCGACCGTCAGGAGAGGATCATCCACTAGATCTTTGCTGATGATGTTCTTGTATCCTCTCCTAGACACCAGCAGATCTCCAGGGTTTCTTGAGGTACCCGTAGCTGTGGGAGTGGCAGACACTTACTTGTGCCATCTGCAAGAGTGGCATTAGTGGCCTTGACTTGTTCATCACCACCAGCGCTGGCTTCGGGTTGCTGGGGCTCGGGAGGTGGTGGATCGGGCAGCGTGGTGTCCTCCTTGGAGGCTGGCGGCTCGGGGGCTGGAGTAGCTGAGATAGGCTCTGGCTTAAACCCCAAAGCAGACGCAGTCCTAATGAGGCAGATTTAGTTATATCATCAAACAAGTCAAAAAAGAACAGAAGATAAATTATGAATAAGGAGCTGCAGTTACAGCGAAGATTTCTTCATGCCGGATTTCTTCAGTTTCAGTGCTCGTGGTTTTATAACCACGGTACTCATTGCCGGTGGTGGGGTCACACCAGCCGACGGCGAGGTACCTACCACGGCAATGGTTACAACCCCTGTTGATGTAGTCGACGGGTCCATCCTAGCAGTTTCTGCGGAACCACCTGCTGGAACGTCATCCCCGGCAAATTCGGCCCCGACTACCTTTTGGCGCTTGGTGTCAGGAGGAGAAGCAGAAGGACTACAAAATAGATAATGTAAGCATTCAATAACTACAAGATTTGACAATTCTACAAGATGGCGGGTCCATACCTTGTGGGTTCGACTACACATGCTTTGCGTTTGCGCACCACCTGACGACCCCTAGGGACCAATGGCAAGGCTTCTACCAACTCCACGGATGATCCAGGGGAGTTGTTCTTGTTCACCTTTCCTTCAGTTTCCCTCTCCGCCAAGGGGCTCCCGCTCTCGGTCGATTCACCGTTGGGGGGAGCATCAGATGCTTAAGCTTTTTTTGCTTCAGCCACGGCACTGGGAAGAAAGTGGTCCGGTCGGGGATGTCGGGTTGTGGTGGATAACTCCGATACAACTCTATGTGTCCATGCAGAGGATTCTCAGTTAGCGGTTACAGAACAACATAACTTATTCCAAGGTAGTCAAACACTTACCAGCTTTGGAGGATTTTGCGCAGAAAACAACTCCGGGACGTAGGGCACCGCGTTGACGTCCAGCAGCACCCGCTTGACCCGGAAGAGCGCAGCATTGTTGGCCAACTCTTCTGCGCACATCCGAGATGGATCTTCAGTGCCCACGTACTCAAAGTCTAGCATATGGTGTTGTTGGATTGGCTGGATGTGGCGCTTGAAGAATGAAAACATCACGGATACGCCGGTCACCCCTATTTCTTTATGGGCTGCTATGATGGCTAGCAGCTCATCGACTTGATCCATATCCCCTTTGGAGAGTTCGGTGTTCCACTCTGGCCTCACGACAGGTGGCTTATCCAATCTTTCAGGGAGTTGGGGAACATGGTTTCCGATGTAGAACCAATGGCTTTTCTATCCAGGAATATTGGAGGGGAATTTGTAGGATAGGTATCTGTCGCCAGCTTGTTGCCTCAGCTGCATGCCCGCGCCCCCTACAATGGATGGATTTTAGGAGGTGGGTTGCGGCTTTACTCGGAAAAGATAGCGGAAAAGATCCCAATGGGGTTCAATTCCAAGGAAAGCTTCGCAAAAGTGGATGAAAATAGCAATGTGGTAGATTGAGTTTTGGTTGAGGTGATGAAGCTCAAGCCCATAGAAATAAAGAAGGCCACGGAAGAAAGAACAGTGGGGAGAGCCAAACTCCATTCAGAGAAATGGTAAAATGAGACGATTTCGTCCACATTTTTCATGGGAAGAAGTTGGCAAAAAGAAGGGCGCCAGTTGACAAGATTTTTCTCCTAAAGCAAACCCTCAGAAACAAGATTCAGGAGTTCATTATTGGAGCACTTACTGTAAGTCCACTCCCTAGAAGGCGGCTGCGAATCCTTCCCCTTCCCATCCTTCTCGTTGGATCTCTTGGGCGCCATTTCTAGATCTGTTTGCCACGAGTTGCTCGGGGGCTGCAGAGAAGGGGCGGAGAGATTCAGCTAGTTTGGAGCTTCTCTAAGGGTGTGAAGGCGGAGCACAGATCTGATTGGGGATTCGGAAATTTCTCAGTGGATTGAAGATTGGAAGCACAGATTTTACCCTAAGTTACCGCGGGGTTAAATAACCAGCGGCCGGATACAGGTTTACTGTTCCAAAGTTGAAGAGTCATCACAGCGAATATTCGGAAGATGAGGGGTCATTTGGTGGATTTTTTAGATAAATTATTCGATTAATCATTTTTTCAGGGTTAATTGTCCCAAAGAAATGGGTTTTTCAAATTCCAAATCTAACTTCCATCATTTGTATCATCACACCAATTATTTCCCAAGGGAATATTTTTTCACTGTATGCCACAACTTTTGGATCCTTTTTTCCAAACCTGAGAGATTTGGATTCAAGGCTCGGGGGTTACGGGATACGTGGTATCGACTACTTATTTTTCGAATATAGTCGAAAGGTAAGTAAGGAAGATTCAAGACTAATGTGACCCTTAGACTTATTCTTCGATTCAACCTAAGGCTCGGGGGCTACTCCATATGGAGTGCGATTTTTCATCGCACACCATACCAAAGAAGTAATTCGGAGCATGAGCACCTCATAGCTTCGATGCAGCCAAGGAAGTACTCGAAGAAGAACTTCAAGACAGGGCTTCAAAAGAAGTCGAAGACTACTTCGGAAGTACTCGAGGAGCCTGCAGTACTCAGCTATGAAGAGCTCGGGGGCTTGTCAGACCTGGGACTACGGGACTGTGTACATAACATAATCCATACAGGATTAGGGGATAGGATATGTCCTATACCTTATCTATGTTGTACTCTACTTGTATGCGAAGTAGGACTAGCCGGTACAGAAGGAAACTACTCAAGTTGTACTCGAGTACGGTTCCTAGGCTAGTATCGGACTAGGATTCATGTAATCCTGTCCTCCCGGATATATAAGGGCGGGCAGGGACCCCCTCAAAACATCAACACCCAAGGCAATACAAACCACCAAACAGGACGTAGGGTATTACGCACATCACGGCCCGAACCTGTCTAAACCTTGTGTTGCTTGCACCTTCGAGTTCCTAATCTCGGCGTCACCCTACCTAAAACTTACCACCTCGGGTATACCCCTCGGTGGGCAGGTGGTAAAACACCGATAGTGAGGGCTCTAGTGTCGGTAACCTATCGTCCCCTGGCTGTCCCATGTTGCAAGAATGTGCCATGGCGGATGTGCAGGGGCAACTGCCGGCCCCTGTGGAAACTAAGGACACGCACACCCTGCTGCACCCACGTGTGTAGGCCTTGGCCAACGCTCACGCGCACGTCGAGGACTTATGCCAACAGCGGCAGCACTAGCCACCACTCGTGTCGGGGCGCCACCAGTGCCTCCTTGAGCCGAATGCTTGTGATGCTGCTAGCGTGCGCCCAATAGGTCCAACAGGCCATAGTCACGGATGTCGATGGTCCCTTGCGGTTTGCATGGGCTGGCCAGAACATCGCCGCCGTAACGATGCTCCTCTACAATCTGCCCGAGCCTACGGATCCTTAGCAGCAGGAGCTCCACCGCAACATCTGGATGCTGGTGGAGTGCGCTGTCGTGCAGCAGGCGGAGAGCTCCATCTCGTGCCATCGGCACGCAGCCTCCTGCCATGTCGAGGGAGCAGGCTCACAGCAGCTGAACCTTTCAGTCCACCAGTGATAGGTGCGTCAGTCCCAGGCAGGCAGCAGCGCTGCGGTTGTGCCTCTCCCTAGTCCAACATCTGCCCCGCAGTGCCCGCTGGTACGCAGCCGAGTCGGCCCTAACTACAACGCACGCAGCATCCCACTCGCGGCAACAAGCCCGCCACAATGCCGACATCGGCCGAATGGCCGCAAACGCGGTCGACGCCCACCGATCGGAAGAGGAGTGCGTCGAGGCACCCTCCAGACACGGCAGCCGACCGTGCAATCGGGTTGGCGACTGAAGCCCTAGTTTGGATGGCCTAGACCCACAGGCTTTCGGTCATCGCATCTAGAAAGCACCCTTCCCGTCGTGCTTCCGACCAACCACCAACATCATTAAGCACACCGGGGAAACGAACCCTGCTGTATGGTTAGAAGACTTCCGGCTCGCCTGTCAGGCTGGAGGGGCGAACAATGACTACTTCATCATGCATTATCTCCCAATCTGTGTCGGGGAGCATGTTCATGCGTGGCTCGAATTCCTGCCGCCCAACAGCATCCATAGTTGGGCGGAGCTCAAGCAGGTCTTCATCGGGAACTTCCAGGGGACGTATGTGCACCCCAAAAACTTCTGGGACCTCATGAGCTACAAGTAGGAGCCTAGTGAGTCCCTACGAGACTACATTCATAGGTTCTCTAGGCAGCGCAACTCGCTCCCTGACATCATTGACGCGGACATCATTAGCGCGTTCCTC
Source organism: Panicum hallii (assembly GCF_002211085.1). Lineage (NCBI taxonomy): Eukaryota > Viridiplantae > Streptophyta > Magnoliopsida > Poales > Poaceae > Panicum > Panicum hallii. The sequence continues at coordinate 9,739,985 of NC_038048.1, forward strand.
ACAGGGACCACTTGCAAGTTCCTCATTCACAAGCTCAGCTATCGAAAGCCGCACACCACCCGTGAGGTCCTGGACATCCCCACGAACCACGCCTTCGGTGAGGAGGCGGTCGGGGCGGTCTTCGTCGATGGCTGGACCATGGGCAAGGCCAAGCGGGAGGTACAAGATGAGGGCCCCTCCTCAAGGTAGGAGAGGAGGAAGAAGAAGGACCGACGTCACCCCAACCCCAACACGGTCGCGGCAGCCGACCGTGTGGGCAAGGGATAGCACAACGACCACTTCGAGCAGCTCATGGAGAAGCCATGCACCAACCACGACTATCCTGTCAAGCACAAGCTCAAGGACTGTGAGCTCCTCAAGCGCATACTAAGCCAGCCCAGCAAGCGCAAGGGCAGGGACCACGACAAGGAAGCGCTCAAGGACCATGAAGCACCAGCCAAGGACATGAGCGGCTTCCCCGACCTGGATGGCTCCCTCATGATCTTTGGAGGTCCGGAAGATGACTGCACCAAGCGTCATCACAAGGTCCAACTCCAAGAGGTATGTGTCGCAAAAATCTCCATCTCCAAATTGCTCCGTTGGTCAAGCACTCCAATCACTTTCGATCGGGCTGACCACCCACCCAACGTTCCACGACCTGGGAGCTACCCCCTCCTCATCGACCCCATCATCGGCAACAACGCTTGACAAAGGTGCTTATGGACGGGGGTACCAGTCTCAACATCCCGTATGTTGAGACCATCGACGCCATGGGAATTTCGTGGTCCAAGCTCTGCACCTCCATTTTCCCCTTCTTCCCCTTCCTTGCGATCATCCCGGGCATGAGGGCATACCCCCCGGGAACATTGAGTTGCCGGTCATGTTCGGCGACCACTGCAACTTCTGCATCGAGACCCTAATCTTTGAGGTGGTTGATTTTGAGGGATCGTACCACACTATCCTCGGGTGTCCGTGCTACGCCAAGTTCTTGGCGATCCCCAACTACACCTACCTCAAGCTGAAGATGCTAGGGTTGAACGGCGTCATCATGGTATACGCCTGCGGTCGCAAGCACTTTGAGCTCGCCTCCACCGTCACCAACTCTATCAAGCTCTAGAAGCTTCGCCATATGGTGACAGAGGATGCTCCGGATGCCAACGGGCCAACTTCATCCAGTGCCTTCTGCACGACCGAGGACACCAAGGCGATCGGAGTCGATCCCAACGACCCTACCAAGACCGTGCGGATCGGAGCCCAGCTCCCGACCAAATAGGAAAGTGCGCTCGTCGACTTCCTACGTGCCAGTCGGGAAGCCTTCGCATGGAAGCCCTCTGACATGCCAGGCATTCCGAGGGAGGTCGTTGTAACACCCTAATGTAAATTTCCAAGATTTATAATGGATTTAATTTGGCTCCGTTAATTTTATAAGGATTTATTGTGATTCAGTTTGCATTAACCTAATTAAATTACACAAAGAATTAAAATTTATTTTAGGAACAACATGATTGTGCATTCATGCTGGTGCATATGTTTTATTGGAATGAGTGCACAGGGTTTGAATTCAAAAGTTCATTTGAATTCAAATAGATTTGAGCTTCAAAAGGAGTAGAAAAGAAAACGGAAAGGAAGTTAGAGAAGGCAGCCCAACCTGTCTCCCCTTCCCCCTCGGGCCGGCCCTTTCTCCTGCGCAGGCCCACTATCTCCCTCTCTTTTTCTTTCCCCGCTCACCCGGCCCCCTCTCCCTGCGGCCCACTCTTTTCTTTTCCTCTCCCTCGCGCTCAGCCAGCTCGGCCCAGTCCTGGCAGCGCCCGTTTCCCTCTCCCTCTCTCTGACCGGGCGACCCCACCTAGCAGCGCCCCTTCTCCCCCTATCCTTCCTCCTCCCCGCGCACCGGCCGCCTGAAATCTCCGGCGAGCCCCCTCCCTGGGACCTCACGGCGAGGCTGCCCCACCACCCTACAAAAGGGTTTCCCCCGCCCCCTGGAACCCTAACCCTAAGCCTCGCAGAACCCGAGACACCCTCAGCGCCGCCGCCCGTTTGCTCCGCCGCGCCGGCTCCTCTGCGTCGCCGTTGAGCCGTCGCTCCGCTACACCCTCGACCCAGCTGAGCTCCGCAGCAGCTCCGCCTCATCACCTGGAAGCTCCCGAGCCCTTCACCCGCGAACCCGGCCCGCTCATTGGCCGGAATTTCACCGAGGACCGCCTTAGGTGAGCACTGCCTGCCGTTGCAATTGCTCGCCGCCGGTGGACCGCAGGCCTTCTTAACCCTCACGGCACCTCCACAGGAACCCCCCGAGGCGATCCAAGGAGCACAGCACCTCGGAGCACCCCTGTGTCGACCTTCCCCATGAGCACCGATCGTCTCCGCCGCCTGACCTTTGTCGCCGGCCATCCTCCACCGCGTTCCAGCCCGCCTCAAGCCCTCGGTGAGCACCACATCATCCTCCTGGTCGTCTTGCGCTAGATGTCGTGGACCAAGGCTCTCTCTTGTGGCTGGAATGCGTGCACCAGCGATGCGCCGCCATGCTGAACCGCCCCCGTCGTCGTGTGCGCCGCCTGAGCCCTCCCCGAGCCCCGCAGTAGCCCCAGGTGGATCACGCATGCTGCGCTGAACCTTCCAGACCCGAGCTCGAGTAGTTTTGACTCCCGGAGAGTCAGATTTGAAGAGCTCCGGCGAGCCCGAGCCGCGCGCCGCCGCGGGAGTCGAATTCCGGTGGCCAGCGCCGCCTCCCGTGTGCCCAACCCACGGTAGCCGTTAGATCCATAGCCAGCGTACAGGATTAGATCCAAATCCTCATGAGTGAGAGCCCTTGGATTCCGATCTGGTGGTTCAGATCAACGCGTACCGGTTCGGCCTGGCTATTTTGTTAAAGAGCCCCTGGGTTTTTCCGAAAACAACCCGCAGTCCAAAGCAGTACAAAAGTATTTGCAGATCAGCCCAATTTTAGGCGTTTAGGCCCTCGGATTCTTTAGAAATAGAACCCGCCATCCCTCTCCTGTGTTTTCACAGGTTAGACCCTAAGTCTATCCTTTATTTATGTTTAGCCCCTCAGTTTTTGCACAGAAGCCCTGGAAACTCCTGTTTTTCTTATAGTTAAGTCCCTGGATCTTGTTTTAGCCCTAGATTTCACGTCATAGCTCCGTTTTAGATGGTTTTCGCGCTCACGCAATCGTTGTAATGTGTAGAATAGTTCTAGCTTAGTTTTGTGTGCTGTTTTATTGTATTGTTGTAATGTTTCTTATCTTTTGCCCTTGTTTGCATGTATGTGCGTATGTGGACCATGCTTGGACGTTTCATTCGTGAGTAGACGTTCAGCCATCGGAGGAGTACCAGGAGCCACCTTCTTCAGAGCCCTTTGAGCAGCAGCAGGAGAACTTTGAGGAAGGCAAGTATAACATGAACATCCTATCACTTTTTAAATACAATTTGATACTGCATTTTAATACTGTATGCCTACAAGGATTTCCTAGCCACTTTTATCCTTTATATAAATACCTTGGGTTGAATTTTGGTTAGTTGTGCTAGGTGCTGCGCTCTCGCATATAACTGCCCTTTTTAATTAAATTAATGGCATATGCAACTTAATTCTGAGAGTGGCCCTCTATGCTGTGTACTTGAGCGGCTCACGTCTCTTTAAAATATGTTTTTATTAGAAACATGGTTCTAGCACGGTGCTTAGTGCTTGGTTGGCCACTCTCCAAAAGGATCGGTTCATAGAGCGACAACCTGGGACAACCGCGCAACCACAAGACTGGAATGGGATGGTCTTGACTTACTAATTAGGTCATTTTGGTTTGGGAGTAACTTACCTACGGGGAAAGAGGGGTGGTAAGCTTCAATGGTCCCTGCTCCTCCGGCTTGGTCTGTGCTGTGTGCTTGTACCCCCATGAGGTGGGCCCCATCGTCGCTGATCCAGAAACCTTAGCGGTTACACCTTACTAACATGATCCTTTGTAACGGTCTCGTAGTGTGCTTGCTAGTCATCTCACCTAAGGAAGTCTGTTGAACAACTAGCGTAGCTCACGACTTGTGGGTAAAGTTGTGCAACCTCTCGAGAGTGTAAAACTGGTATACTAGCCGTGCTCACGGTCATGAGCGGCCCAGATCCTCCGTCTGATTAGTGGGGTTTACCTTTGGTGGTTTGCCTTGGTTCTCAGTAGACTCATGCTTAATTTTGATTAATTATTATGTAACTTGGGTTATGGTAATTCATCCACTTGTAGTAAATAGCTTAAATAAAATTTGCCAAGATTAAAAGCTAATGCAGTTGAGTCAGCTAACCTTACAGCCTCATAGTTCGTGTTATACTTGTTGAGTACAAGTTGTGTACTCACACTTGCCTTCTCTACTCTTCTGTTCTCTTTGGGATATCTTTGATTGTTGCTCAGTACCAGGCAACATGGAGGACTACATCAGCGGACTCGATGATTTCTAGGCGTTGTCTCCAAGCTGACGTCCCTGTGGCGCCCTGTTCTTCATGTATTTATTTTACGCTTCCGCATTCCTTGAACTGATTCTTGATTCAGTTGTAATAAAGATATTCATTTATAATTTATACACTTTTATTTCGAGATACGTGTTGTGATATCTTGATGATTGTGTTATATATATGCGTGACTTGATCCTGGCGCATATATGATTGCTCGGTTTATGTTCTTATAAATCGGGTGTGACAGTCGTCGAGCATGAGCTCCGCATCAGGCCGGGTTCCAAGCCCTACACCAACGCCTGCGCCATTTCGATGATGAGTAGGGTCATAGGCTAGGAGATCGCCAAGCTCCTGACAGCCGGCTTCATGAAGAAAGTGTATCACTCTGACTAGCTTGCCAATTCTATCCTTGTAAAAAAAAGAATGGGAAATGGAGAATATGTGTTGACTATACTGGCCTTAACAAGGCATGTCCTAAGGATCCTTTCCATTTGCCACGTATAGACAAGCTAGTCGATTCCACGTTGGGATGTGAAATCCTCTATTTTGTGGATGCCAACTCGGGCTATCACTAGATCATGATGAAAGAGTCCAACTAGCTCGCAACCTCTTCCATCACCCCGTTCGGCATGTACTACTACGTCACTATGCCATTCAGCTTAAAAAATGTTGGCGTCACCTACCAACATTGCATGCAGAAATGCTTCGCCAATCAGATCGATCCGCCTCGGCAGCCTGACCAGCTCGAGCCACCGAAGCCCAAAGTCACCGTCTACGTGGATGACATTGTGGTGAAAGCACCTGGCGTGGATGATTTGATCACCATGTTTGATAACCTCCGGAGGTTTAGCATCAAATTGAATCCTAAAAAATGCACATTCGGGGTTCCAAAGGGGAAGCTACTCGGATACATAGTGTCTGAGCGAGGCATCAAAGCCAACCTCAAAAAAATCACGGCCATCACCTAGATGGGCCCCATACATAACATGAATTGCGTACAGCAGCTCACCGGCTGTTTGGTTGCCGTCAGTCAGTTCATCTCGCAACTGGGCAAGTGGGGAATGCCCCTCTATAAGCTCCTCAAGAAGTCGGACACGTTCATCTGGACGGAGGAGGCCCAGTAAGCCTTGGACACCTTAAGGCGTTACTGACCTCAGCTCTAGTTCTCGTTGCTCCAGAGCAACGCGAACCGATCCTACTCTACCTCGCAGCAACCGCACACATGGTCAGTGCCGCTCTCGTAATCGAAAGGGAGTAGTCGGGTTGGGCATTGAAGGTTCAGCGATCGATGTACTTTGTTAGCGAGGTACTGATTGAGACCAAGGCCCGCTACATGTAGGTGTAGAAGCTCTTGTACGCTGTGCGCATGGAGACTAAGAAGCTGCAGCACTATTTAACCGATCATGAGGTCACCGTCGTCACCTCATTCCCACTTAGGGAGGTCGTCCACAGCCATGACGCCACGGGACGGATCTCCAAATGGGTGCTCGAGCTCATGGGCTATGACATCAATACGTCCCCCGCACCGCCATCAAGTCGCATGCTGTCACACCCAGTTTTTAAGGACAAAACCGAATGCATAACTATATGTATGCCAGGATCAAGTTCCACACATATAGTGTCTTCATCAGTGAATAATCAGCAACAGTATCATGAAAAGAGAGTTAAAAGACTATAAAGATTATCAGAGTTATACAGCTTATCCAGGAAACGAAGACTCCAAACTTCACAGGCAATCGACCGGGGGTTGCGTAGGCCTAGAACTCAGCATCAGCTTCAAAAGACTTCACATCACTTTCTCCTCTGAGCAGCAATTATAACAAGCATGAGTACACTTATGGTTGGTACTCAGCAAGTGTTGGGAATTATATGACATGAAGGCCAAAAGCAAGGAAAGGCTGACTGGCTTACTGCGATAAGCAATTTTAGTTGGTCAAGTTTTATTAGCACCTGATTACTAAGGTATAAGTTCATGCCAATACCCACATTGAAAGAGTTAGAAGAGATATAGCAGAAACATAACCACAACCATAAACATGGTTCATGATTTAATTCATCTTCAAGTTCAATTATCATGTGGGTCCAAGCTGCTCTTAACCGTGAGCACGGCTGATATATCAGTTTTCACTTTGTAGAGGTTGTACACTCTACCCACAATTCGTGTCTCCCAATATACCCGAGGTAGCTAGCCTCTTAAACACTTCCGAGGTGAGTAGCAAGTGATTCACTACGAGGCCTTTACAAAGATTCCCTAACTCATGACAAATCTGCTAAGGTTTCAAGTCAAAGCAATCATAACTCTCCCTAATGAGGCAGACGCCTTAACCACCCTCAAGAAGACCGAGCTATACCCCGACGATGCAACCCCTCTTGCCCTTTCGGTAAGATCATCATAAGCTAGTGTTTCTAATTAATCAGCCAAGACCAAAGCCATATAGTATTGTGGTTGCACTGTTTTCCTAGGTGGTTCTCCATATTCCGATTAAGATATATTGTCTTGTGATTAACAATACAAAGAGCATGTACATGGATAAAACAGGTGTAACATCATCATTGTCGTCATCATGGTTGTATATTATTCCCAAACCAGAACCAGTTATAGCAACTAAGCAATAGCTACCCAATATAAAGGTAAAACCCAGGTCGACAAGGAATGATCATAAAGACTAGGCATATCCTTATTTAGGATCCATCAAAATTAGGACACATGCATGCATATAGAAAAGTTGTATTTACTGTGATTATTAGGACAAAAGTATGATCAAGGAAACACTTGCCTTTCTTTTAGAGAATAGCTGCTCAGAGTCTTCAACTCTTATTCTTGAAACTCTAAATCTTCAAAGCTCTTGGGATCACGCTCCTTCTAACGTCACACAAGCATCGGACCGAAGCATACAAGCAAGCAAACAACCAAGAATAACAAAGAACGGGTACACTAAACAAAAGGAAAGCTTTAAAAGAGTGTACAAAAGGATAGGGCTTGTTGCTACGGTCACAAGAGCGAAAGAAATGCGGAAAACGGAGCTAGGGTTGAAAAGAAACAACTATCGGAAGATATGTATTATAAAAGAAATAAAAGAACTATAGAGTTTCATTTATTTTGATTTAGAAAACTAATATAAAAGATATTTAAAAGAAAATATCCCTAATTATAATTAACTCATATTATATTTGCATTTATAAAGATGAGGTACAACTTAGTCAAAATTATATATATAATTTTCTATGTAGAATTTATCCTAATTAAATAATTAATTAGAAAAGAAACCGGTGAGAGCATCTAAACGTCGAACTTTATGGTTTGTGTTGAACTAAACAAATTAAATTACAAACACATTTAAGTGGATATTAATCAAATTAACATTAATTATGAAAACTGGAGTAAAGACTTAATTGGATTTTATTTAGGAAAACTAGATGATAAGATATTAATCAAATTAAATCTATAATTAATATTTAAAACAGGCATTATGGTACAACAGCACTACCAAACGATAGCTTAGGATTTCAGAAGACTAACGCAAAAAGAACGGATCAAAACGGATCTAAAACGCGAAAACTACGCATGAAACAAGGTTGCAGGGACCTATACGTAATTAACTATAGACTTCAGGGGCTAGCAGCAAAGAATTACAAGACACAGGAAATAGGTCTCACAATTTAGGAAAAGTTTAGGTTTAGATCTGAAAAATTCCACGGTGGGGCTGGATTGAGAAGATGTAATAGATCTAGGAGGTTTTCTGCAATTTTCGTAAGACACAGAAAATACACGATAATTACAGATTCCACGGATAAATTGCAAAAAGATCGAAACACACAGCCATGGTGACCGGCGGGCACTGTTTGTCGAATTTCCGGTGATTCCGGGCATGAGAGGTCACAAGGAGCGGGGCAAATGAAAGAGGATGACAAGGGGATTCGATTCCATACCTTACTTACCGCGGGGATCCATCGTGGCGATTGAATTTCGTGGGAGAAGTGGCACCGGTGGCTCTATTCCATGCGGTTTCTGTTTCTGGTGGTGGTCTGTAGGGAAAAAGCGGGCAGGGGTGAGGGTGGCACGCAGGGGGCTGGCAGCGTTGCTCTGGTGATGCGCACGGGCACAGGGGCACGCGGGAGAGGGAGGGGGCGGCGCTGGGCAGGTCTGGGCGCACGGGTTGCAGGAGGACAGCATCCTGGTGGCGCGGCAACACAGGAAGGCAAGGCGCACGGGCTGCAGTAGGGTAGGCGCTCAGGCGCCTGGAGGAGAAGAACGGGAGGGGGCCTGGGCGCTCAGCCTAGCAGGAGGAAGGCAACGCAGGAGCGGGGGGAGGACACGGTGACGCTCGGGCTGCGCAGGGGAGGGTGCAAGGTGATGCAGGAAGGGGACGATGGCATCTGGTGGTGCAGGCTACAGCAGCAGGTTGCGTGAGGCAAGGCTAGGGCCGGCGATACGAGGAGGAGATACGGCAGCAGCAGCAGCAGGGGGGCACGCGGGGGAGAGAGGCACAGGGGAAATGGAATGTCGCGGATTTATAGGAGTGCGGAGACCTGAGATTTGGCAAGCAGGGGCAAGGAGGCACATCGGGCTGGGACTCGTCTTTGAGCCCAGATTGCCTATGGGAGAACGAGATTGGGCTGACCAGCGGGTCCCACAATTTAGCGAGCAAGGAGAGGAAGGAAGAGGTAAAGAAAGGAGGAAACGACCTCGCGTCTAGACTTGAGTGGCGAGCGAGTTCGGTTAAGGGCCGAAATAGGTTCGGGCGAGGGCCGAACATGAAAACGTGTTGATAGCGCTGGTTGAACGTGAACGAGTTATTTGGAAGCGCGAAAAAGAGAAGGAAGGGATTAGGCTGAGTCGTTGGTAGTTATGACAGCGGGGTACATTCGGGAAAGAACGCTGAAATCAAGCTACGGTTCCGTTTCGGGCAAGGTTTGATCGAGAAGAAAGATTAGAGAATTGGGAGCTCGATGGGGCATCTTAAGGATTCGGAGAGGACAAGGTTAAAAGGATGCATGACAACGATACGGCTCAGTCCGGCTACAATGAGAATTTGATATCAAAATAGAAATATTTTCCAGAATATATTTTTAAGATTACGAGGAAAACACGGGAGGTAATTTGGGTCACGAGGAATCCATATAAAATACTTGGAATTCGAGAGATAGATTTTTAGAACTTTCCAATAAATGGATTTAGCTCTAAGGAAAAAGAGAATAATCGCCAGAAAAATCTGGAAAATTCTTGAAAAATCCTAATGATAGATGAACACATTCCTTGGCTGATTTCATCGCCGAGTAGATGGAAGTCCAAACTCTGACACCAGACATCATCCATGAGTACTCGACACTATACTTTGACAGGTCGGTGATGGGATTAGGCATGGGGGCCGGAGTGGAGCTGATCTCACCCGAAGGGAACAAGCTCCGCTACGTGATCCGCCTCCACGTCCCTGCCTCGAACAATGTCGCCGAGGATGAGGGTCTTATCAACAGCCTCTGCATCGCCATCAAGCTCGGTGCGACTCAGCACTTCACCTACGGCGACTCCAAGCTGGTGGTAGATCAAGCTCGGTGCGCATGAGATGGCCTTGGTCCGCACCGCTCGCTACCAGCAAACCCTTCACAGGTACCATGAAAGGAAGATCCGAGGAACAACCCGCGAAGTTGGTGACTTAGTGCTACTGAGGGCGCAGTTGATGAAAGACAAGCACAAGCTCACTCCGCCAAGGGAGGGACCCTACACCATCGCGGAGGTGGTCCGACCAGGCACCTACCGACTGAAGGATAGTGATGGCAACATCCTCACCAACACCTGGAACATCGAGCAGTTACGTCGCTTTTTTCCCTAAACTCGGTCCATTCCCACATTTCCATTTGACTTCTGGCTCCTACAGTACACACCACTACATGCACAGTGACCCCTTTTCCCTTTTGTAAACCACACATAAAAAGAAAAACACTTTTCTTTTCGCCCGAGCGAAACGGCGACCTGTTCTCCCGACACGACCTAAGTGATGTCTACTAAGCCACTGGACCTACTGGACTCTCGTCACAACCTACGGTGAACTAGCAGCTGACACCAATCGGGCTAGTCCCACGGCTACACGCTACGGTTAACGAGCAGGTTCGAAAGGAAAAGTGCAAAAGCAAAAGTCACTCAAGGAAACAAAAGGGTACGGGCGGAACCAGCTTCCCAAAAACCGTAAAAAAAAAGTGATCATAAGCACTTGTTTTGTTCACTCGGAGGCCTTCTAGGACCCCCGCACAAACTGTTCCTAAAATAGAAAGCTAATCTCATGACAAATGCTTCTACTATGGTGGCCTATCTACGTCACCGGACGATAAGGATGGGAAAGGCCGCATTGCAGGTTCTACCAAAGAAGTCCCTTTGTTGGGGCTTGGCATGGTCGGGGCAGCGCTTGACCCAGCTTCCGTAGCTTGGACACCGCCCTCGACCAGAGTCGCTTCCCTTTCCACCTGATGAGCTTCCTTCACCCACTCCACGGTGACCATCTCCGCAATCACCATCGCAATTGGCTCCAGGCTATGTCCAAGTTCACAGATCTGGTCAGAAGACCACCTAGAGGCCCCATGGAAAACTCCGTCGGTGATGAGCCCTGACACCTCACCCAGGATTATAGAGAGGTTGGTGGCGAGCATGCTCAACCCTAAATCCGGGCGAAGCCCGAGGATCCCCATGACCACCAACTGTGTCGCACCCCGAAGTTGGCAAAGTTCTCCTTGCAGCCGGCCAAGCTCCTCTTCGAGGACCCTATTTTTCCCTAGGGAATCTGCCAGTGCTTGCACGTTCCGCGTCACCACCTCCTCGGTAGACACCAGCCTAGACTCGGTGGCATGGCGATCATCATCCGACCGCTTCAGCTCATCCTGCAGGAGCCTAACCTTCTTCCCCAGCTCTAAATATGAGCAAGGAAGGAATCAAAGATCGCAAAGCGTGAAAAGGAGACCAATGGAATGAAGAAGACACTCACCATCCATGGCATCATTATCAATCATGAGCCCCTCCTTCCGGGACAGCTCTACCTTCAGCTTGTCAATTTGCTGCACCCTCGATTGGGCCTGCCCCTCAGCAATGGCTTTGGCTTACCGCTCTGCTCCTAGCTCTAGCTGCTCTGAGCTCAGAGCTGACCGAGCTGAGGTGAGCTGCAGCTCGGCAGCGGCCGCATGGTCACGCTCGTAAAGCTCCGACAACCGAGCGGCCTCCAGCTTGTGGGTCAGCTCCTTGACCCACCGTTGCACTACCGTCTGTTGTTCCAGCCGAGCGTGCTCCTCTCACAAGAACTGAGACTTGTTTAGCGAGATCCCTTCCAGGCTCTTCGATGCAAAAGAGTCAAAATATCAGAATAGGCCATCCGCTAAGGAGAAAAGGAAACGGCAAGAGCTTACCTAAGCAGAATTCAGCATCTCGATGGATGCAGTCCTCCAGGCAAGCTTGACCTTCTTGTGGGCCTCCACAAGCCCTGTCTCCGCAGCAGTGAGATCATTACAGGCTGACACCTTGTGCTGCTCGAGACAACCCTAGAGTTCCCCTTCCTTTCATTCCCGCAGGATGAACAGGGCCTTTCCCAGCATACTAGGATCAGGCCACACCCACTTACCGACTGACCTGCTAGTGGACCCAAATTGTCTGGAACTCAGGACCATCGCTCGCTCCTAGTTCCCTTCCGGCATCGCCCGTAGCGCCGAGCGATCGCCCACCTGATCAGGGCGGTCATCCTCCCGAGCCTGGATCTAGTCGAGCTCGACGAATGGCCGGGTCTCGGTTTCCACATCTGCCATGATGCCCTCATTCTCCCTTAGCTCAAGCTGCATAGGAGAACTGTACCGCCCTCTGCCTGGGCATTCGGGGCAACGATCTCCTCCTCCTCCTCCTCTCCTACACTCGACGAGGGAGGCATCGGTCACCCCCACGCCGGGCTGTAGGGTAATCGCCTCCATCGCCGGCAGCAAGCTCGTGGAACCTAATCCCCGACTCCCTCCTTGGTTCAGAATGTACCGCGTCAAGCTGGGCCTCCATGGCAGGTGTTCGACATCGGCCCCGAGGGTGATCATTGTCCTGTTGCTATGAAGAAAAACAGAATAAACAAAAATGCCTAGAAACAAAGGCCAAAACCACAAAGCGGTCCGTTACCTTGACGCTCGACCGATCAAGGGAGGTACAAGCTTCACGAACCTCCGGGCGCCTAGTGGAGATCGCAAACCATGACCCATCGCATGGCCAAAAACAGGGGCTGACCTCGCCGACTCCCGAGGCACAGCGTCTTGCAGGTCGTGGGGCAGGTCAACTACGTTCGTCGTTGGTGAGCGTGCCTTAGGACCGACGCATCGCCCCAATCGCATTGCTCCGACTGTGCTACCAAAAGAGATGGCATTTGTGGTGTCCGCGAGTTTTGTTCCACTCGAGCCCTCTTCGCCTCCTCCATCGGCGCCGCATCATCCTCTGTGACATGCTTCCTCGCCTGCAAAGTGGTGGAGGACATCCCGGAGCCCTCCGCAGTCTCCGGCTCCGCAGTGCCCTAGGGCACTACCACAAACATATTGGCATCCCCAAACTCCAACTCTTAACCCTCAGAGCTGTCGCCTGCGTTGAGGTCATTTGGGGTCTCCAACTCGTATTCAGCCTGAACGGTGTCGCGATCCTTTCCCATCTTTGCCTCTTATCAGCCACTCTCGCCTTCTTCTCCTTCCTGTCTCGGGAAGCTGCCACCTGGGTGGCCTGCCTGGCCACACCCTCTGCTCCCTTTGGGAGGTGAGGGCAGGATTTAGGATGACCGAGCCCCTAGAAAATTGGGAAGAAGTTAGGGGCCGATCGGGCACCTAAGGACCAACAGAATGAAAGAAAGGGGAAAAACTCACCAAATTCTTGAGAACACATCATCATCAGTTATCTCCACTGGTAACACCCGGTCGTGATCCACGTGACCCGAGTAGTCCCACATCCTGGCTGACCTTTTGGCTAGAGGGATGACTAGGCGGGAATGAAAGGTGTAGAAGAGCAGCGCCCCGTTAAGGCCCCCCTCCGTGACACGCTCCCGCAACGTTGCCTCGTGAAACACCAGCCAGCGCTTCTCTGCGGTCGAGGCCCCCCATGAACAGCCCTTCTTCTTCACGGGGTGCGCCCCCGTGAACGCAGGGAACCACAACTGCTCTGGGTTTTTGATGTAGAACCACTCCTCGTGCCACCCCCGGTTCAAATCCGAGGGGTGTATGCCGGGTAGTCCTCTGACTGGTGGGGATTCTTTTGCAAACCGAAGCCTCCGACCGGTACGACCTTCGAACCCCCATCGTCGCCAGGCTGCGGGCGTGGAAGAAGGCTCGGAATAGATTCACGTGCAGATCTATCCCAAGGTCCCTCGCAGAGTGTGACAAATCCTGTGATATTCAACACCCCATTTAGATTGAGGTGCTACAACACCACTTCCCACTAATTCAGCAGACCGAGAAGGAACGGATGCGCCGGGTACTCGATGCATCGCTCGTGGAATGCAGGAAAGCTCACGATCTCACCAGGCTCAAGCATTGGCTCCTCGTGTTCTAGCGGGGGAGCCCTCTAGTGCACCACCACCCTTGGCGGCAGCAACCCCTTCACTACAACATCCTCCAGTTGCAATTCCTCCATGGTCGACGGCCTCCACAGTGACATTGTGGTCATTGGAGGGTGAAGTGGGACAAATCCTCTCCTTTCTCTCTCTTCCTCCCTTCCTCTCCTCCTGACATGGCAAGGGTGGAAAAGGCGGTAGACGGCAGACAAGTGGGGTGACACCCCCCAGATGACAACGACATTCAGCAGCAAGTGGGGCGAGCCCCCTAAACATCATTAAAGCAACAACGATTACAAACGATCAGAATATTCTGCTCGGGGGCCCTTCTAGTCCCCCGTGTACATTGTTCCAAGATAAACATACAAAATGGCCTCAAGGCCAACACGACCGCCACTACGCCCGCTGCAAGAGCAACCTAAGCATCATCTTGGCTTGGGGCGACACCCCTCGTGAGGATGTCGTCGATGTCGACCTCCGCGACAATGACGACGGCTGCTCCAGCGAACCCGGTGATGAGCATCCTTAGTTTCTGGGAGCTGGTCTTCATCGGGGACCTGAGCACCAGCTGGCCTAGGTCCCAGCCAGACCGAGCCTACACCAAGGATAGTGCATTGGCGGCCCCTCGACGAACGCCCAACGCCACTGCGTCCCTGACCTGGCATGGCATGGAGCAGAGATGGTCGGGCAGCAGGAGCCCCTCCGGCCTCAACACCCACACCACGTCTAGCGCCGTGGGGAGAGAGCCTCATTGCAGTCCTCCAAGTCATTCAGGCGGCAACGCAGCTCGTCCACCTCAAGACAAGAAGTGCCACATCCTCTTCCAAACCTGAGACGCGGAGGACTGAGAGCGCTGCAACCATGTCGAAACTGAAACAAACAAAAATCCTCGGCACAAGGGACGCATCTACTACCTGGGCATAGACATCCGCGCCCTCAACCCGGGCCAAAGTCATCTCCTCTTCTGAGCCACGAAGGGTGGCCTGGACTGCGGCGAGGTCGGACTCCAGCCTGCCCACCTCTCGTGTCACATCCGAGTACCAGCCCCTAGCCTCACATGCCTCATGGACAAGGTCCCGTATCTCCTTGCGCTGCCCTGAATTGGAGAAAGAATACGACCTCGATGATGTTGATGTTGTGGCTGCCAAGGATCCATCGAGTGCCCCGCACGTGGTGATGAAGTCCCGAGTACCAATATCTACGTAGCTCTGCATGAACGCTGGGCAAAACATCACCAATCACGGCTAGGAGCACGGTGACAAAATGGACAACGCTTACCCCTGCTGGCATAGAATCTCCTAGATAAGTGGCGGCCCCGAGGTGGAGAGCCGGAGCCCTCGTCTGCCGGGCGCTTCTCTCCTGCCATCTTGCAAGAGGGGAAGGGAAGCAGGAGAATCAATTCTTCTCCTCTGGGCGAAGAAGCTAACTTATGCTGGTGGGAGCATTTGGCCGGGATGGTGGAGCCTTATAATGGGATCCCAGGTGCCATGCAGCACACGACCCCTCTATCTGTGTGAGGAGAGGAAAAGGTACAAACCATCTCCCCTCCTATTCGATTTTAATCAAAATAGGGGAAGATGGAAGGCGCGGTTACTCTCCACCAACCTCAAAAATCATGATGGACCAGGCGTCTCATCATCATCTGATACGTGGCAAGGCCATCTCCGGCGCACATCCCCGAAAAAGCTGCATGGCATTTTGACTTCCCCGGTGAGCTCTCGTAGGCCACGTCCTCGTTCAATAATTGCATTTCAATTATTTGATTTTCAAAATATCTGAAGACTCAAAAGGGTGCACGCTGATGGGTCCCGACTCGGGAACCCAACCGACCGAGGTTCGAAGGCTGGTCCACGGAGGACTCGAGGCTGCCTTGCGTCAAACGGAGCTAGTGGACAAAACGTAGATGAGCCCCAGCGGCCCTCGCTTGACCTACTCTAGCAACAACTCAGGTCATCTCGACATTCTCATCTGATCCGGACCTCAAGCCATGCCCATAAAATCTCCATCAAGGAGAGGCCATTGGGCCACCTGAGTGAGTAGGATGACTCGGTCATTTGCAGGGAGGCGGGTCATCGAGCAGTGGAATGCCACCTACGGGCTATGCCGACCCTATCAGGAACTACGGGACCGGATTCCAATCGGACGCCCAGAATTATGCTTGGGCACACCTGCTAGGAGCTCACCGAGCCCGTCACTTGAGCCATCGAGGCAAGTGACGCCTGCTCAGCCCCTCCGGTCGCGGAGACCACGGACAGGGACACCCTTACAAATGCACACATTTAAATGCCCCTGACACAACCGCTTCCTTTGTAATAAGGATAAAAAGTTTCTACCCCCGACCGGGCTAGCAGTCAGGCGTGGCAGAACACGACGATCACACTCCAGGATAAATATGCTTTATGCCTGGTGATTTAATATTACAAAGTATAGTAAGCCCACAGTCGTTACAAAGTACAAATACCCGTTACCACAACAAGGGTGGTAACACTGTAACCATAGAGAGGGCTGCTTCAAGTGCGAGAAGACTGGGAGCGGTATCTTCCTCACAAGCCTTCTTCTTGCACCTCCTTCCCCAAGGCTGATGTGGCACGGGATGATGACGAGCAGTACATCTGCCGTCGCCACCGATCGAACTCCCTCACCGCCCAGGTAACAGCGAGGAGCTCTTTCCCGACTTCATTTTCCTAGGAAGGATGAGCCTACCGACAATGCAGGCTGGAGCTGGGGAATGCAGGGAAGCTGAGGACACGCGTGGCTATGGGTAGCAATGAGGAGTTCCTCCCCGTACCCGGACCTGGCTAGTGGAAGCACTGACACATCCACCACTAGCGGACGACACTGCTCCCCCAGTCGTCCAGGATGACCAGGGAAGCAGCATAGATTGACAACAAGGGATGGTGACCCGCCTACACACCCGCTCCCTGCAATCATCCGAGCATGACACTTGGGGGATTGAGCATGGGAAAGGTCTGGGCGCATGATGTCGCCCGCGTGCTACCAGGCGGCACCCGCCTGCTATCCCCTGGTGCTCACACGTGTTCTTCTAGCACCAGATGCTGGAGGAACCGCCAGCCCCGTCAAGATGGTGCATTTGGGCTAGGAGCAACTGCATTATACAAGGCAAAACTCACTTGCAACACAAGGTCAGCATGAGTTCAAAAAATAAGGTCCCAAGGGCCTCCATTTATAGCCACTCGGGCGTCCTTGTACACCACATGCGTCCGGTGCGTCGCTCTGCCTCAAAAGGATGGAAACCTTCATGGGGAGAATAGGGAGGAATCCCTCTATGGTAGGCCGACATGAAGGGTCGAGCAGGCCTTGATATTCTGCGCTAAAGACAAGCGGCTGGTGCCGCTGCGGCGCTCTTATTACACGGTCAGATTGAGGCAACCCCGACTGACTCGCCGTCACAAGGGACCTTATTATCTCTTGTACACCGTGTCTCCCCGTGACTGAGATGGTGCGATGCGACTTCTCACTCAAAGAAAAAACACAGCGCAACAGGAATAGCGCCTTCACGATTAAACCAATCGCGAAGCTGCTCGGGGGCCTCTAACGGGTCCCGGGACTCAGGGTCCCCAGCGGGCCCACTTCCTGCTGACCAGCCCAAGGAAGTGCTAGGAACGAGCGTCCACAAGCATGGGCAGCAGCTCCATCTAGGCCATCTTGGCCCATAACCCTGACCAACAGTTCAGTCAGGATGGCCTAGGCCTATGTCCCTAACTGGAACATGATCGGAGGCTAGGGCCATACCGCGGCTCCAAGCGGGCTCCGCCTTACACGTGCCAACCTCCCCGACTGGAACGGCCGGTCGGACTGCCAACCCGCGGGTCCCAGGAGTAGGGGTGAAGGATAAGGATGAGCCCCGGAGTCAACTTGTCATACAAAGCAAACCACTCCCATCACAAGGGTCGTAGTCCCCACTGCTATGGCAGCCTGCCCGTCCTCACATGGGCACAGGGTGGGACACCATCGTGATCCAGCAGGCATGCCTCTACCATAGTGATGGGGCATGGCGCTAAGGATAGAGCGTGGCTGCCATACCGTACTCATCACTACGCGCCCTCCCCCCGACTGGGGGAGGACTCAGCACACTGGAACATGACAAGATTGCCGCTCCACGACGGCGGACTTGGACAGTGGTCATCAAAAAGCTCTGACTGACAGGGTTGGCAGCCTCGACTGATGGAGTTGACGACTTTGATTGGTGGAGCGAGGAACTCTCTCTCGCTCTTTCTCTTTCTCTCTCACCTTTCTTCTATCTTTAGATACCCTATAATGGAGACCCCCCTTGGACTATAAAAGGAAGGGTCCCCCACAGGATGAGATAAGGAGATCTGATCCGATCCGACTAGAGCAATCTCACAAAAAAAAAGCACACTGAAATCCAAGAGATTCATCCTCCACTCGAAAGCTTGTAACTCCCCAAATTCTCTCGAGCACCTGGGCTCAAGCAATACAGCCGACTGAACCCAGACTGGGACATAGGGCACTTTGCCTGAACCAGTATAAATCTTAAGTCATTGTGTGATAGGCTAGATCCAATCACAAAGCACGGCATACATGTTTGAGTAGGTTTAGCTGTCAGTCATTTCTGAAATCGACACTATGAATGAATTAATTTGACACTCTAATGATATATTTATTCAGGCTCATATTCAAACCATCGAGAAGTAAAACAAAAATTCTTTGTTTCGGAACATGTATGAGTCGTTAACCTTGACCATGCGCAGATGACATTGCCATTCAGAGCCAACATGATATTCGCGACACGGTGTGGTATAAGGACGTGATGAAGGAGTTCGGCCTTGGTCTCACTGATGAAATCCTCACCTTTGAGCGAGGTGAGGATGCCACCATTCAAACCAAGGCCATACTCTTTCATCACGTCCCTATACCTCACCGTGTTGTGGATATCAATGTTGGCCCTGAATGGCAGTGTCATCACCGCATGGTCAAGATTAACAACAGATACATGTTCCTAAACAAAGATTTTTTTCTTCTCAATGGTTTTTGCATATAGAGTCAGAAACAAAGTTGTGAACCTTGATTGCATCCCATATGACATGGGATGATGAGTGTTCTCTTCAAACGGAAGAGTCTCAAAATAATTAGTGTTCACCTCTAAAAATTTATTTAGTTTTTTACATTTATTTGATAAGTGTAGTGAGATTAGTTTTATTTTTGAAAATACTATAGTTGAGTGCTTCACCCAACATGATGAGTAACTAATATTTAATCCATAGAAATGGCTTTACAACATGATGCATTGGACATTCCCTTGAGTTCCGCCCTGAAGAGCGTGTTGGAATTTTTAGCGGCTGTATTCGTTGTTGGATTAAGAAAGCATTTTATTGCCTCGCACATGGAAATGCAAGTCGCAAATTTGATCATGAGTTTGATGTCGAATTGCATGGTATGGATGATGATTGCGAGTTGATGGCTCGACGTATTTAGGTGCGAAGCGTCGGGAATGGCAGAAAATATACCGTTCGATGTTGAGAGTTGGCGCAGTGGTTCCCAAGGCATGAGCCAATAGGTCTCATGAGTAGTTTGTATTAGCATGTAGCTTATTCGATATTTTAGATATTTTAATTAATCATGTTGTGTAATGAATCATGTAGACCTTTTAATTATTATTCATATAGTGTGATGGATATTTTAGATCTTTTAATTATTGACGTTATTGTAATTATGAAAATTTATTCATTTTTTACATTTATTTGCTACGTATAACAAAATTGATATTTTTATGTTTTAATTAATCATGTTGTGTAATTGTTCATGTTATGTAAAATACCATATCGTGCAATGCAGATGGACCGACAATGCGTATAGATGCTGACCGACGTTCCAAGGAGTTCATTACTGGCCTCCATTATTTTTTGGATGTGGCCGAGGCAAACAAGCGGAATGGTTTCATGTGTTGCGCGTGCATCCATTGCTAGAACAAGAAGGATTACTCCTCTTCAAGGACACTTCACAGCCATATTTTTGCTAATGGTTTCATGTCCAATTACATTTGTTGGACCAGTCATTGAGAAAAGGGGTTATAATGGAGGATAATGAAGAAGAAATTTTTAACGGCAACTTTCCTAGCCACGTTGGATTTGGTGCCTTTGATGATGATGCTGCAATGGAAGAGCTTGAAGGAGAGGCGGCAGATGATGATCCCATGGACAATCTTGGGTAGGCGTTGCACGATGCACATGAAGATTGTGAAAGTGAGATGAGAGGATGAAGTTCCAGCAGATGTTAGCAGACCACCACAACTTGTTGTACCCAAGATGCGCAGATGGCTTGAAGAATCTTGGCATCACTTTGGAGTTGCTACAATGGAAGGCAATGCATGGTGTATCCGACAAGAGATTTCGTCAACTATTGAAACTTTAAAAAAATGCTTCCTAAGGATAACGAGTTGATTGCCACAACATACGAAGCCAAACAACTTGTTTCCCTCTAGGTTTGGAGGTACAGAAGATACACGCATGTCCCAATGATTGTATCCTGGACCACAGTGATGAGTACGTGCATGCCCCATATGCGGTGCATTGAGGTATAAAATCAGGAGAGACGACCCTAGAGAAGTTGAGGGGGAGCTTCCTAAAAAGAGAGTTCCTGCCACGGTCATGTGGTACTCTCCTATAATGCCACATTTGAAGCGTCTGTTTAGGAACAAAGATTATGCTAAGTTGATGCGATGGCACAAAGAAGAACTAAAGCAAGACACAATGTTGAGACACCCGGCTGATGGATCCCAGTGGAGAAAAATAGATAGAACTTACCCAAACTTTGCAGTGGATGCAAGGAACATAAGGTTCACTTTGAGTACGGATGGCATGAATCCTTTCGGTGAAATGAGCAGTAGCCACAGCACTTGGCCTGTGACTCTATGTATTCAGAATCTCCCACCATGGCTCTGCATGAAGCAAAAATTCATCATGATGCCGGTGCTTATCCCGGGCCCAAAGCAACCTGGTAACGACATTCATGTGTACCTAAGACCATTGGTCAAAGAACTGTTATTGCTGTGGCATGAAGAAGGTGTACGGATGTGGGATGAATACCGACAGGAGAACTTTAACCTACGAGCCTTGTTATTCGTAACCATCAATGACTGGCCTACTCTTAGTAACCTGTCAGGACAAACGATCAAGGGATATAAAGCCTGCACACAATGCTTAGATGAAACTAATAGTGTATACTTGACTCACTGCAAAAAGGTTGTGGATAGGGGTCATCATTGGTTACTCCCCATCAAACATCAGGTATGAAGGAGAGGCAAGCATTTCAAAGGGCAAGTAGACCACCGTACAAAGCCGATGCATCGAAGTGGTATGCAAGTCTTTGACATGGTAAAGGATATTGTCGGTACATATAGACAGGGGTACCTCCTACTAGTGTATCTAGCCCGAGGGGCACGAGGTTATCGGTAACCTCGCACTAAGCTTCTAGGCGATAGGGTGTAAGGCCCGGGCCTAACAACTAGGGGCACGGTCTCCGGACCTCCCCCCACATACTAGCAGGACTGGTGCCTCCACGTGCCCGCAAAGACGAAGTGCTCAGGAACAGCTACCACGGGCCCGGACCACCGCGGGATGGTCTTGGGCCCCCACGTGTGGAAGCCGGACCCCCAGCGGGGCTGAGCGCCTAGGCTAGCCAGGGGGGCTCGGACCTCCCATCCCACAAGGGAGGAGGTCCGGTGCCGCCACGTGCCCCTGAGGAAGCGGCCGCTAAACCAGGACTGCCACATGTCCGATGGATTCCAGCCTTCTGCAAGAAGCCAGCCCAACTACCGCATTAAATGCGGATGGTTGGGGTGTGCGCACCTGAGACACGGCACATTAGAACACAGGTTTGGACAGACTCATAGAAGTTTCACAAACTCACAAGCAATACAACACACAGTGGATATAGGGTATTACGCTCCGGAGGCCTGAACCACTCTAAACCTGTAACATTCATGTAATTAGAAATCTAGACACTAGATATTAGTAAGTTGTGTGTATGCTATGAGTTGTACAAAGCACTAGGGGTGTAATTGTAAATTATGAATGTTATAAGTTCTTATATGCAATTGGGAAAAATGTTCTTAAATGTCAAGATCAAATATTTATAGTGAAGAAAAGTACAACTAGTAAGTCAAAACTTATGAGAAATAAACTTTGTAAGAAACTAAGGACCTAGGTGTAATTAACACAAAGGTATAAGGATTTACATGTGAAATAGTTAAAAGATAAAAGTAAAACTCAGATTTACTTAAGGGTTAAAATGTAAAAAGAGTTAGTCATGATTACTGCAGAAAATCTTACAAAGAGACCCCAAACATTAAAGCATTTTGTTTAAATTATAACACAAAGTTTATAATTTGAGTTGTGTTCAAAAGTTCAAAATAAAACTGTATACTTTGAGATTTTGAATTTGAACTCTAAAGCATTCTTGTAGTATTTGAAATTCTCTACAACTTTGCTTTAGACATTTTTCTCATTAGGATTTTGTAGCAATGGGAAATTTTAGTTTACAGAAGGGCCCCCACACTTTTTGGAAATCACGAACAAGTCCTTTTGACTCCTGCCTGCTTCTTCTACCTCTGCCACCGCCGCTTCCCCGTCTGCCCCGCTCTGCCTCCGCCGCTGACCGCCGGCACAGGACCCCGAGCTCCACCTCAAGTTGCTACACGTGCCCAGGTGTCACCTCGTGCTCTTCCGCCGCTGTTTCCCTCTCTTCCTGGCCTCGCGCGCGCGCGCCACGACGCCCCCGAGCCATCGCCGGCCGCCACCTCCTCGTCGTCGTGGACAGCTCACTGCCGCGCCTTAACCTCTTCTCTCTCGCGCGCAGCAGCACCACTTCAACGCATACGTCCTATTCTGCTACTCCCAGTGCCCAATTCCGAACATCCGAGCCACATTTCCCCGCCGCCGTCCTCTTCCACTCCGGCCGTGCACGGCATCACCGTGGACAGCCCTCACCAGCTCACCCCCGCCCCAATCAACACTTGCACAAGCTTCCCCATTGCTTGCTCGTGCTCGACGACCAATTGTTGTCCTCCAATTTCCACCGGAGCTTCGTTCCCGACGAGAGCCGCCGCCGCCGCCCTCGGCCTCATCGTGGACAGCTCGACCCGAGCCCTTCCACGCCAACACGACACCGTAGCCAGCACCACATCATCACCCCAAAGCTGCCCGACCCATTCATTGGCTCTCTAGTCCACCACCACGCCTCCCCGACGCTCGCCGGCGTTCTTCCTCGCCGCCGCCGCTTCGGTCTCCGTCGATCACCCTTGATCCAGTGTCTATTCTTCCAATTGATTGTACCTACACGTTCCCCGTGACTCACTGGCTCCCATGCACAGGACCTTTGCCGATGTCGATCGCTGGAGCACCGTCGTCGCCGTCGACCCCTCCGCCGCCGCCTCGGGTCCTCGTCAAGATCTCTCTCTCCGGCCATCCCAGTCCTCGACAAGTAGCGCAACTAGACCACAGTAAGCCCCTGAGTCTTTCCCTGCCCTTGGACCTCGCCGCCGGTGACCGCCGTCGCCGGAACACGGCCGCCCCCGCCATGTTCTGCTCTGGTTCACAGCCAAGGACCTCGGGTTAGAAGAGTCAAAAGTTCAGTGGGTTATGTGCATAGCCTTAGACTCAGAGAAATAGTAACCAGGGACCCCCTTGTGTAAATAAAGCTATCAACTTAGAAATGCTATATCTATTCGAGGAAAAATCATAAAATTGTAAACTAAATTTTGTTGGAATCCTCAGATAAAGATCTACAACTTTACTTAAAGGGTCAACTTCAGTTTTGTGGCAGAACCAACCTGAATTATACCGGCTCAAGTACGCGAGTCCATTCCAGAGGGCCCGACGTACTTCAAACGGTATAATCCCTTGGCCTGTCGGGTAACGTCCCGATAAACCACCAATACACAGGATCAAATAAGGTTACCTCACACGAAGGTGAGTCCAGAGATACAATCACCACATATTTTACATCACAGGGAATCACTTTACAAGAGTTTTCACAATAGAGCAAAGTTTCAAATTTATAGAAAACCAAACAATCTGATAAAGTTATGGTTTTTAGCAGCGGAAATCATACGTGATGATCTACAGCACGTCATCAAGACGGATGTCATGCTAAGCCCGGGCACGACATCACTTGATATCACCAGGGCTGGCCGAGGACGGATCCATTCCACGGACCAATCATCTGGAAGAGCACAGGGCCAAGGCAAGGAAAGAGTAGGGTCTTCATAGATATCACCTGAAAAATATTCAACTAGCAAGGCTGAGTATACTAATACTCAGCAAGGCTTACCCGTCTTATGGTATACTTAGCCATGTAACTAGACTTATGAAGGCTTTTAGCTTTGGGTAGAATTTTCAGCTGAAAAGCAACAAAGAGTAGATCCTTACTTTCAACTTTTAGCTTTCAGATTCTAGTGGATTAACCATTCTAGGTAAGCACCTATAACTATTCAATCATGGTAGAATCTTTACTCAAACATCATCTTTGATAATCACATAATTGCTCTTGTTACTCTATGTAGTAAAGGGGATAAGCAGTCTCATTTCATCGTGAGAGGCGGACGATTCTGAATCGAGATTCAACCCTTGCAAGGTAAACCTAACACACACGCTTGGAACACCACAGGGTCGTTCCGAAGCAACCGTTTGCCTTTCATTCCGACTCGTGGATCAGGGCCACCACAAGCGACTGCAGGTCATATGCACTACAAAAGTGCAGGACATACGTCTGTAGCGCGACTACAAAACCCGTACTCCTGGTTGCCCAGCAACACATATGCCTACACGTCGAACAAAGTAACCAAAAGAAGCAAATACATGTGGTGGGAGGTATGTCCACTCCTCGGGCCGATCGGTTACTAGGCTTACCGCTTACCATATTTCATGGCATGTGGCTAGTACTTTCAAACGCTTAACCACCGCTACCACACACTGCGACCTTAACAAATTCATCAACACAGACGGGGTATCATCTTGACCATGATACCTCACAATTCCCGTCCGGCATCCTTATAGTGATAGCAGGAATGTAAACATTACAATTCCTATATCGCGCGAGTGACAGGAAATCACTCGACTTCTACTGGTCCTATAAGCAGAGCAGCTAGTCGGACTCAGTTCTAGTGTTCCATACATTGGTTCCTGGAATAATGCAACTAAGGTTTCCAAACAATTCCTAAGAACCTAATGCATAGAGATAAATATAAATAATATAGGTTGCAGTGTAGTAAAGTAGGGGTTATGTCCGGGGCTTGCCTTTACTGGTGGGGCTGAAGTCAGTAAAGTTAAGATCTTCTGAACTTTGGTTCAGGGCTTCAGATAATTCCGTGACGAAGTTCCCAGGGTCTTCAGAATAACCTCCTTCTGATTCCGGAATTAGCTGGTAATTTCCTGGCGAGAGTGGTCGAATCTATATGATATGCAAGATGGAGTTCAATGAATGCATACACTCTCATTTCAATTCACAATAAAGTTGCAATCTAAATAAAAGAACATTACATTTCGACAAATAATCTAACTACCCTATACTGGGCAGTCATTTATCGAGTATTAACTAAACTAACTAGTTACGTTAAGCAACAGGGTGGGTTACCCTAAACATTTATACTAACTTCATTAGGTAGTATGTTTGGTTATCTAATTGGTTGGTGTATAGGTCTTGGCCTTAATCGATGAGGATGAAACAGGTTTAGCTGACTGATGTGCTTTGGTCGGGCCTAACAGAGATGTGTCTACTGTGCGATCTTACTGATCTAGGGTTGTGTACTTTGGTCTGGGTAGCCGATTGACAAGTGCACTGGTTTTCTAATTGATCGATGAAAACATCGATCACTTTAGTAGAGGGATGTTTCCTAAAGCGGCTGTGTCCTAGCTAATCTGTGTGAGCATCGACGTACTTAACTGATCACGTGCGTACCAGCATAGCGGATCCATGCTTTAGCAAAACTAGTCGATCAGTGATTTGACCTTCTAGCCGATTTAGTATATCGGCACATTCGCCGATTTATACATCGGGTAGAATTAGTCGAGTGATGTATCGGCATAGCTAGTTGACTAAAGCAAGTAACTAGCCGATGGTGTATTGATAGACTAGTCAAACTATGTAACCGTACGGTCTGTGTCTCAACGTATTCAGCCGATGGGTGGATCAGCTGTGTAGCCGGTTTTCATCCTTAATGTTCTCCTATATTTACTGGGGCATATCAGCTGCGTAGCTGATTGTCCTATTCTGCACTGGTTGTGCCTAACTAAGATGTGCTTAAGTGTTATCTTAGGTAACTAGATGTGGTTACATCGGCTGGATTACATCAACACAACAATTGAGTGCTGTACAGCTGATGGAGTTATCTAAGTTAGATCTATTTCAAGATTTAGATGTAACAGAACACTAATATTAAACTAGGTTGGTGAGACCATAAGTGCGGAGTTAGACAAAAGAGAATGTGGTTGAGGATATGTAACCGGTAAGCATATAGCCGATCTCTCAGCCGATAAATCGGCTGATAATAGTGTGTGGATAAGAATGAGAAAACTAAGGATTGACCGGCCATATTTGACCGCTATGGGAAACAACTGGAATCGGCTTAGATCAGTGGATAACAGAACTCTAAGATCGTGTGTGTATCTCCGATACGTCGACTATGTGCAGCCGATACGTTATCAAAATCGGATGGCTAGTCGATCTGTGAACATCAGCATGGTAGCCGATCAGGGTATGTAACTATTTGATTGTGTATTGGTAAACTAGTCGATAGTGTGAATATCGACCAAGCTAATATGTGCGCATGCGTTAGATTTGTGAATCGGCACATGTAGCCGATTCTCTATGCTGTACTGGCTGTGCTTGGCCGATAAATACGTTCTCTTATTGAATGTGCCTATCCGACTCTTGACTAGAGTGTTAACTGAAGTAATCAGTGTTTAAGTGGTTCGATGATATTAACAAATAACTGATTAATGCATAACCGGCGTGGTTGTCTAAATCGGACCAGGTCGATTAGGGCACTAACATTGGATCGGACCGATAGGGTGGTTAACATCGGCCGAGGGGCTTTTGCCGATAAGGAAGAAGTCAAAAGGCTCATGGTCTATAGGGTTACGCCTATCGAAAATTGGCTGAACTAATAGCCGATTGCTAAGCCTGGTTACAAAGGTATATCAACTAAGTAGTCGATACACAAGGTATGACCAGGATCTTTATATAGGAAGGGGCTCTAACAATATTGCAATCAAGACTGAAGTAAAGGCATAAGCATCCATATGAATAAAAGGTTAATCAATCATCACAAAAAAAAAGTCTGCCATAGGGGCAGCAAGTACATCAGGCATGTTGCACAATTTATCTTTAATCAATCTATAGCAAGAACTTTGGCTACCAATAGCTAATTAAGTTTAGCGTCACACAAATAATAGGTTAAATATAAATCAAACATTTCACGTTCGAACTAGACTTCTCTTATGCTTTAAAGTTGTACAACAAGTCTAATTAAGGTTCGAACACGCAGTACAATGAACATATTGCAATAACAAGCACATACGACTAAACATAACTTTAAGTGGATATGCTTAACTATTTCTTCTATAAAATAAATTGAATTGATTAACATAAAAGAATTTAAGTTACAAAACAAAATTAGGTTTGAAAATTCCATATCAATTCATACTTAATCTATAAAAATTGTATACCAAAAATCATGATCTACAAAGTTAATACGTAGGAGCTATGAATTTTACACTCTCTCTTATCTTAGATTTAACATAGATTCTAAACTATTTGGTTTCATATCAAACTCACTTAATAGAAATTATAGAGTTCAAAACTTAGTTTCAAACAAAACTGGTTTTGTAATTTTTGGAATTTCCTACACTTCTCTATTGAATTTACAAGTTAAAAATATCACTCACATGAAATAATGAACACCCATCCACTTCTATTCTAAATACAGTACAAACTACCTATTTTCACAGCATGGTCATAAAACAAAAGTGATAGAATTTGAAATGAAGATTCAAGTACAACTGGTTTCATATTTTTTTGAATTTTCTACGATTTTCTAAGGATTTTCAAAGTTCAGCACATCACTTCACATGAAACAATAAGCACCTTTACACACAGGTCCTCGAACTGTACTGTTCTCATGAGTCTAGACTTCGCAGAAAACACCCTGAACTTGTTTTAATTGCTGCACAAGGTCCCTCACCTGCAAACAGAGCAGAGGAGGCGCTTGGGGAGGTCGGTTCCAGTAGGGGAAGGTCATGCCGGGGACCGGGAAGCTCGAGCAGTTCACTGGGAGTCTTTTTTGAGAGTCAGAAGGCGAGGAGGAAGACCGGAAGGATGTTCTCGACAGTGGGGGGGGGGGGGGAACACAGTGAAGCAGGCAGCTCCGGCCGAGCCATACCACGCACCAGCACGCTGCGCTTGCCGCGGCCCACGCCCGGGCCTGCCTGCGCAGTGCCCGCTCGCGCACGCCCGGCCCTCGCGCCAGCCGCCGCCAGCACTTGCTGCCGCGCGCGCGCCAGCTCGCGCACCGGCCGAGCCGCGGCCGGCTGCCGCTGCTGGGCCCGCTCGCCCTCGTGCCCGCGCTGCCGCAGCTGCGCTCGCCCCTGCGCCCGCAAGCCACCGAGCGCCTGCCGCCTGCGTGCGTCGCGCCGCCTGGCACCTGGGCCCGCCAGCGCTCCACGCACGCGCAGCGCCCAGCCGAGCCACCGCCAGCCCGCGCGGCCGCCTGCTGTCGCCTGCCCGGGGCCGCGCAGCGCCCGAGCCGCGGCTGCGCCGTGCGCCGGCTCCTGTGCCGCTCGCCCAGCTTGCTCCCGCGCCTGGAGCTGGCTCACCCGCTGTCGCCCGGGGCAGGAGCGCCCCTGGCCTGCTGCTGGAACGGAGCAGAAGGGGAGAGGAAAGGAGCAGGGAGGGAGAGGATAAGGCCAGGAGGGGCGGCAGGGAATTAAATCAGTGCTAGAGTTGGACGACGCGTGGTAATTTGGCAGCAGGAGGTGGCACGGTTGGAGAAACAGCGGTGAACCGCAGTTCAGAGGAGCAGAGAAGCGCCAGAGGAGGAAGACAAAGGAAATTTCCCAAGGACTCATTTGTAATTTTAGAAAATTGCAGGGACCTCTCGGTAAAGTAAATTTAACTACTGTTCTAGGGCTCAAACATAAATATGATCAAAATGAAAGTTGTACAACTTTTCGAACTCTACAACTTTGTTTTAGGGGTTGAATTCCAAAACTCACAATATGAAGTTTTATTTTAAGACTTGGACTAAATTTGAATTTTATAACATTTTTGTTATTGTTAGTATAAATTATATATAACCTTGGGCCTGTTCGCAATTTGCTAAGTAAGTCATGATTGCTTACATTATTACCTTTTTACTTCTAGTAATTTTGGAAAGTTACTTTTGTAAATCACCTATTTTGCATAAAAGGACCTGTACTTTTGTAAAATTACATACATACCCCTATTTCCTCAACTTTACTTAAATTTTTACACGATTTAACTCATACACTTCTAATGTAGCTGTTGGGTAAAAATATAGATTTTTACAAAACATAAAGTAAGAAAAATATATTTGCAAAACTAATCTTCACTTATTTTGAAGTTCCTTCTTATCAAATTACATTTTGCAAAAACAACCCTAGTTTTTCCATAATTACGAAAATACCCTTTTTACTTAAGATTTTCAAGAACTTCATACAAACACACAAAAGTTTTACACTAACAAGCATACACTTCACACTATCAAAATATAAGCCTAGCATTACAAATACACAAACTGTCACAAGTTTCTGAATGTTTGATAATCAAATTTAATTGTTAAGTTTAGTTACTTGTAGGCTTAGGGAATGCATAGTAATTCATAGAAAAATGATAAATTAGTGAAACCAGTTGGGTTAATTTTCTTTTTACATGTAGAATTGAAGAAAAATAATTATCCTAGTATTCTAGTATTATTTCCTTAATGTACAAGTTTTATTAGAAATAATGTGTAGTTCCTTTGTATAATTAATAATTACATTCTAAATATTCAAAAAAATCATGAAAAATATATTAGGGTTCTGTTCTGTAATATTATAACATGTTATTAAGTTTCCAACCAAGGGTTAGGTATTAACTAAATTGGATATAATATAATTGATCTATAATGTAATGGTAACTTAAAGTTCATATAAATAATTAGTGTAGTCATTGTATAAAGCTTTTTGTTAGGAACCACCCCACCTGTTGCCCCATGCCACTAGTTAGATACTTAACATAGTTAAGTTTGCTGTTTAATGTATCTAAGTAAAATAGTTAGTACTCGATAAATGACTGCCCAGTACAGGGTAGTTAGATCATTGTCGTAATGTAATGTTCTTTATTTTAGATTGCAACTTTATCGGGAAGTGAAATAAAAGTTTATGCATTCCATAACTTGTAATTTTGCATCTCATATAGACTCGATCACTCTCGCTGACGGGGATTATCAGCTGCTCCCAGAACAAGAAGAAGTTTATTCTGAAGACCCCAGGAATCTCGTCGCGGATTTCTCTGAAGCTCCGAACCAAGGTTCGGAAGAAAATAATTTGACTAACCTCAACCCTACCAGTGAAGGCAAGCCCTGGGCATAACCTATTATTTTATTACACTGCACACCGTATTTATTTATGTATTCTATGCATTAAGTTCATAAGGATTGTTTGAAAACATTAGTTGCATTATTCCAGGAACCAATGTATTGAACACTAGAACTTGAGTCCGACTAGCTGCTCTTCTTATAGGACCGGTAGAAGTCGAGTGATTTCCTGTCACTCGCGCGATATAGGAATTGTGAGGTTTACATTCTTGTTATCATTATAAGGATGACAGACGGGAATTTATGAGGTAGCATGGTCAAGATGATACCCGTCTGTGTTGATGAATTTGATAAGGCCGCAGTGTGTGGTAGCGGTGGTTAAGCGTTTGAAAGTACTAACCACATGCCGTGAAATATGGTAAGCGGTAAGCCTAGTAACCAATCGGCCCGAGGAGTGGACATAACCCCCACCACATGTATTTGCTTCTTTTGGTTACTTAGTTCGACGTGTAGGCATACGTGTTGCTGGGCAACCAGGAGTACGGGTTTTGTAGTCGCGCTACAGACGTACGTCCTGCACTTTGGAAGTGCGTATGACCTGCAGTCGCTTGTGGTGGCACTGATCCGCGAGTCGGAATGAAAGGCAAACGGTTGCTTCGGAATGACCCTGTGGTGTTCCAAGCGTGTGAGTTAGGTTTACCTTGCAAGGATTGAATCTCGATTCAGAATCGTCCGCCTCTCATGATGAATGAGACTGCTTATTCCCTTTACCACATAGAGTAACAAGAGCAATTATGTGATTATCAAAGATAATGTTTGAGTAAAGATTCTACCATGTTTGAATAGTTATAGGTGCTTACCTAGAATGGTTAATCAACTAGAACCTGAAAGTTAAAAGTTAAAATTAAGGATCTACTCTTTGTTGCTTTTCAGCTGAAAACTCTACCCAAAGTTAAAAGCCATCATGAGTCTAGTTATGGGCTAAGGTATACCCAAAGTCTTGCTGAGTAATAGTATACTCAGCCTTGCTTTCGTTGATTTACTTCAGGTAGTCCTCCTGATGAGCCAGCATTCATTACACCGTGGCCCTACCCCTTGCCTGATGGTTGGTCCGTGGAATGGGATCCGTCCCCGGCCAACACAGATTCCGCCGAGTGATATCATGCTAGGGCTAGCATGATATCTGTAATAACGACTTGTACTATGTCTACGTTTTCCAAACTCCGCTGCTTTGACTGAAAACAAAAACCTATCTTGTAATAATCTCTCCTCAGAGGGAGATAATGATACTTTGTATATTTTTGTAATATAACTGCCTGTGGTGTAAAATATTTTGGCATTGTATCTCTGGACTCATCTTCGTGTGAGGTACCTTGTTGGATCCTGCGTTCGGTGGTTTATCGGGACGTTACCCGACAGACCAATAGTATTATACCGTTTGAAATACGAGGTAGCCCTCCGGCAAGGACTCGCGTACTTGAACCGGTATAATTCAGGTTGGTTCTGCCACAGCTGGTATCAGAGCTAACAAGTGTACCCTGGAGATATAATTAGCCTTAAAAAGTAATTTTTAGTATAAAAACTGATTAATCAAGTATTTGCGAACTACGTTGGTTCGTTAAGGATTACGCATAGTACGTAAGCCCTAGGGTAATGCTTATAAGGGAATTACAGGTGGCTATAGTGTATATATATAATCCTAACTACCAGCATTACTTTTCTGTTGAAACATAATTTCATGCACAATTCAACTTTACTTTCTGTAACGATATTTTCGATCGTGAGGTAAGAAGGTAAGGATCCTCAGCCAACTGAGGGAGCTTGGCCTTCCCGTTGGTGATGCGAACCGAACGCTGTTTCTCAAGCAGTGGCCTACTTGAGATGCTGCCAATGTGCCAACTTCAGGTTGACTACATTGGGAGTATATGGTTCGGCGCAGGGTATGGCGATCGCTGTTCATACCCCCGCATTTTGCGGTACCCCCGTGAATACGTTATTCAATAACGTATGTTAACGTTGTCTGTACGGCGGTAATTGTACAGATGCTGTTTCTATAGTGAGCAGTAATGAATGGGGACGCTTTCATGACATGCTGGCATGAAAGGTTCATTGGATATATATATATGCATTGTGGTTTTCTGCAGGTGCACTAACCACGATTCCGAAACTAGGACGGATAGGACCTATCGACTAGTTAATAGTGAGAGACGTATTTATATTGTGCCACCGTAACTAACCACGTAAGACCAAAATTACTTGGCAGTTAATTTTTGGTTGTGAGATCGATTAGTGCGTGCATGCATAATACACTAATCAACAAAATCAATGCATACTTATTGTTATCTGAAAAATAGGTACATAATGGTTTTTCTTAGTTTGGGTAAGTAAGAACCTTTAGTTGGGTATCTTAGGTATCCAACTGATTTCCAGCCTTTGCTGTTATCAGAATCAGCTATCTTAATCCATTTTACCTTGTAAATTTCTCAACAGGGTAAAAATATCTTACCATTTGCATTGTTGTCGCAGATGGCTGCTCCTGCTAATACCTTTTGGGATCAGGAGGGGCACTTTCACACTAATGCTCTGCACTGGGAAGGGTTTCCTCGTCTTTTGTGGGAATCCTTGAGTATGTTTCATTATACAGAGCCTCCTCTGTATGATGGGGTAGAGTATCGTGAAGAAGGAGTTCCCCGCTGCAGGGTTAAGATGATAATTCCTCAACACCCTTTCCGCTCCTTATGGCCTCCCATAGAAGTGGAAGTGGTTGGATATCGTCTAGTGGATACTCTTGAAACTGCTGCTTTAGAAGCTATCAAACTTTTCTGCAATCAGCATCTGATTGAAGTTGCCGCATATCCTATTGGGTTATTTCCTACCATAGACCCGGGTAATTTGGACTGGGATTTTCGGACAGACCATCATGGTCATCTGCTAGGAGATCTGGCTGAAGAAACCGTCCGTATTGTTACCAGGTTTATGGATGTGCAACATCATTACCAGATGCTACTGCGTCATGGTGTGAGTCAGTTAACTGGAGTGGCTCGAAGCCACTATCGGAATGCTGACCATCAAGTAACCCAAATAGAGGAATTACAAGCCTTGGTGACTCAAAAGGATGAAATCATCACCGCAAGGGATGAGACAATCCTTCATCGAGAAGATCAGATCAATGAGAGTGATCATATTATCACTCAGCGCGACGCTGTTATTGAGTTCCTACAGGAGCAAATTCATAATCTGATACTTGAAGCAGATGATGCCCAGGCTCACATTGAGGAATTGCAGCAGCAACCGATACTTCCCGCTATACCCATAGTACCTGAAGAAGAAGAAGAAGATCCAGAAGAGATTGAGGGTGTTTCAGAGATTGATTCTGAACACGGGGATCCCGTTCTCAGTCCCTATCACTCTCTCTCTGGCAGTCAGTCTTCTGTAGGCAACTTCGACGATTTTTAGTAAATCGTCGACTTTCGAGATGTAATCCAAAGGAATGTAATAACTTAAGTAGTTAGTAGTCTATCTAAACCCCGCGCCATTTGTTGTAACTTAGATGGCCTGCGTAGTGAACTTTCCGACGTGTGATGTGGAGAACTGTCCGAGTCAGTAATGTAATATAACTTCCTGTTTTATTATCTTGTTCACTATTATCAAATTTTGAGATGAGATGATTGAATGGAATGTATGCATTGTTTATCTAAAGAGTTATGTCTTCTGAAATTGGGAGTAAGGCTATATGGTTAATGATGGACATCTCCTTTATTTCAGATGGTTGGAGCCACACGCGGAACCCCGGAAGGTTTCCGGGCTGATCAGGCCAGCGGTTCTCAACAACCGCCACCACCTCCTCCCAACCTTGCCGAAGTCATGGCTCGGCAAACGGAGCTGCTCAACCTGCTGGTACAAGCACAGCAGAACCAGCAGCATCAATTCCGAGGAGGCCGTGATGATCGCAATCCTCCTGTGGCTAGTTACCAAGATTTTCTCAGTACCCAGCCGCCCTTTTTCAGTAAGGCTGAAGAACCTTTGGATGCCGATGCTTGGCTCCATATCATCGAATCAAAGTTCGCTTTACTGACAATACCATGTGCGGACTCTAGCAAAGCTTCTTTTGCCGCCCAACAACTCCGTGGTGCTGCTCGGATCTGGTGGGACAATTTCTATGCCATGCAACCTGCAGGGCATGTTATCACATGGGATGAGTTCCGGGTCGCCTTCAGAGCACATTATATTCCCGCAGGATTATTGGAGCGAAAGCTTAATGAATTCCTGGCTCATACTCAAGGTGCCAATACAGTTCTGCAGTACGCACAAAATTTCAATCATCTGTGCCAATATGCGGGGTATCATGCGGATAACGATGCTAAGAAACAAGATCGTTTCCGTCGGGGCCTTAACACCAAACTCAAGGAATGCCTGAATCTTGTGAGGGCTAATACCTTCAGTGAGTTGGTTAATATGGCCTTAACTCAAGAAGATTGCATTGTGGCGTACTATGCCGAGAAAAAGCGAAAGAACCCTGCTGGACCCTCGAGTGCTCAACCACCGAGGTATCGGGTTATTCCCAATACACCGCCCAAAGCACCACAGCGGAATGCCCCAACGGGTAGATTGGTTTTTAGGCCGCCCCAGCAGCAGGGAAGGTACAGACCTCTCGTACCCCCGCAACAAGCACAACAACCTGGCCAATGGCCAAATATTCAACAAGTGCCACAGAGAGGCAGCAATTATCGCTGTTTCAATTGCGGGAGTGCGGATCATTTCATCCGAGATTGTCCGCGGCCCAAGAAGCCTAATCCCGGGCAAAGCTCTACTCAAGGGAACCAGAACAAGGGCAAGAAGCCGGTAATGCAAGTCCGGCAAGGACGGATTAACTTCACCACTCTGGCAGAACTTCCGGATGGAGCTTCCATCATGTCGGGTACATTTTCTATTCACCATCAACCAGTTGTTACGTTATTTGATTCAGGAGCAACACATAGTTTCATTAGTAACAACTGTGGTACCCGACTAGGACTTGATTCTTGTCCTATCCAGGGGTCATATATGATCTCTACCCCTGGAGGAAATATTACCTCCAACCAAGTAAGTAGATACGTGCCAATTCAGTTAGGTAGTAAAGAAATCAAAACTGATTTGGTTTTACTAAGTTTGGAGGGTATTGATATTATACTTGGGACCGATTGGATGACTAAACATCGAGTACGGTTAGACATATCTTCCCGAGTTGTTGAAATTAATTCACCATACTATGGGATCACCACCCTTTATCTACCTCAGCCAGAATGTCTGCATCCTTGTACTTATGCCATCACAGATATTAAAGTCAAGGATATTCCTATAGTATGTGAATACCCTGATGTCTTTCCAGACAATTTGCCTGGAATGCCACTAGATAGAGACATCGAGTTTATCATTGAACTTCAACCGGGTACTGCTCCGATTTCAAAAAGGCCGTATCGCATGCCTCCAAATGAATTAGCAGAACTAAAGATTCAGCTCCAAGATCTTCTTGATAAGGGTTATATACGCCCAAGTGCTTCACCTTGGGGTTGTTCTGCTCTCTTTGTCAAGAAGAAAGACGATAGCCTAAGGCTATGTGTCGACTACCGTCCACTAAATGCGGTTACTATCAAGAATAAGTACCCTCTTCCCCGCATTGACATTTTGTTCGATCAACTAGCTGGAGCAAAGGTCTTTTCTAAGATCGACTTACGCTCTGGTTATCATCAAATCAAGATCAGGCCTAGTGACATTCCAAAAACGGCCTTCTCAACCAGATATGGACTTTATGAATATCTGGTTATGTCATTTGGACTTATGTCATTTGGACTTTATGAATATTTCATGTATCTCATGAATTCCGTATCTATGCCGGAACTCGATAAATTCGTCGTGGTCTTCATCGATGACATTCTGATATACTCCAAAACCAAAGAAGACCATGCTAATCATTTACATGTCGTTCTTCAACGACTACGTGATCATCGCCTTTATGCCAAATTCTCGAAGTGTGAATTTTGGCTGGATAGTGTGAAATTTCTAGGACATACTATTTCCAGTGAAGGCATATCGGTTGATCCAACTAAAGTTCAAGAAGTAATGGACTGGAACCCTCCCACTTCAGTCCATCAAATTCGAAGTTTCCTTGGATTGGCGGGATATTATCACCGATTCATTCCAGATTTCTCCAAGATAGCTAAACCCATGACTGAGCTACTTAAGAAAGAAGTTAAATTCTGCTGGAATGACAAATGTGAGGAAGCATTCCATACCTTGAGAAAACTCCTGACAACTGCTCCAGTGCTAGCTCAGCCAGATAGCACTCAACCTTTTGATGTCTATTGTGATGCTTCTGGAATTGGCCTTGGTAGTGTTCTTATGCAAAACAATCGGGTTATTGCATATGCATCAAGAGCACTTCGAACTCATGAGCAAAATTATCCAACGCATGATCTTGAATTAGCATCAGTCATCCATGCTCTCAAGATCTGGAGACATCATCTTATGGGCGCTAAGTGTAATATTTACACTGACCATAAGAGCCTCAAGTATATTTTCACCCAAGCTGACTTAAATATGAGGCAAAGGCGTTGGTTGGAATTAATCAAAGATTATGACCTTGAGGTACACTATCATCCGGGCAAAGCTAATGTGGTTGCGGATGCACTTAGCCGCAAGTCACATTGTCACTGCTTAACCATATCCACCTTTAGTGACACTCTTTGCCATCAAATGAGGAAACTTAATCTTGAGATTATTCCTCAAGGTAGTCTAAACTTGATATCCATTGAGTCTACTCTGCGGGATAGAATCATCATGTCGCAACTACATGATGAGGGTATCAAAATCATCAAATCAAAGTTATCCCAGGGAGAAGCCAAATATAAGTGTTTTCACACTGATCATCAAGGAATCCTATGGTTCAACAATCGCATTGTTGTACCTAAAGATCATCCACTTCGCAAGCAAATCCTTGATGAAGCACATTTGTCCAAATTCTCTCTTCATCCTGGTAGCACCAAGATGTATCAAGACCTATGACAACATTTTTGGTGGACCAGAATGAAAAGAGAAATTGCCAAATATGTATCTAAGTGTGACACTTGCCAGAGAGTCAAAGCTAGCCACTTAAAAGCTTCTGGTACACTTCAATCACTACCCATTCCATCATGGAAATGGGAAGACATTAGCATGGATTTCATTGTCGGTCTTCCCAACACATCTCAAAAGCATGACTCCATATGGGTAATCATTGATAGACTCACAAAAATAGCTCATTTTCTTCCTATGCATACCACTTACTCTGCTAAGAAGTATGCCGAAGTCTATCTGGAACAAATCGTTCGATTGCATGGGGTTCCAAAAACCATCATTTCTGATCGAGGGCCCCAATTTATTGCACGGTTTTGGGAGCAATTGCAATCAGCTCTAGGAACCAAATTGATTCGAAGCTCTGCGTATCATCCTCAGACTGATGGGCAGACTGAGCGAGTTAACCAAATCCTTGAAGACATGCTCCGAGCTTGTATTATTCACTATGGTACAAGTTGGGACAAGTGTCTTGCTCTAGCTGAATTTTCTTACAATAACAGTTATCAAGCTAGTCTTCAAATGGCTCCTTTCGAAGCGTTATATGGTCGCAGATGTTGAACTCCTTTGAGTTGGTCTAAGACCAGTGAACGCAAAATCTTCGGACCAGACCTAGTCGTTGAAGCCGAAGATAAGATTAAAATTATTCAATCTAATCTTAAAACCGCTCAGTCTAGACAGAAGAGCTACGCAGATAAGAGGAGGAAACCTCTGCAATTTCAAGTAGGAGATTTTGTTTATCTTCGAGTATCCCCTACCAAAGGTGTCCAACGTTTTGGCATAAAGGGGAAGTTAGCACCTCGATATATCGGACCCTTCGAAATTCTCAATGATTGTGGCCCAGTGGCTTACAAACTTTGCCTTCCATCTCAATTGGCTGCCATTCATAATGTTTTTCACGTTTCTCAGCTTAAGAAATGTGTCAGAGTTCCCACAGAAATCGTGGATACCTGTGCCATTGAGATTGAACCCGATCTATCGTATATCGAACAACCTCTTCGAATCCTGGATACCAAGGAAAGACTCACCAGAAGAAGAGCCGTTAAGATGTACAAAATCTTATGGGATCATCACACTGAGGAAGAAGCGACTTGGGAAACAGAGTCTTATCTCCAACGGAATTTCCCAGACTTCCTGCAAGCCAATTCCCAAATCTAATCAGCCACTTCTGCTTAGTTTCGGAATCTCGGGATGAGATTCTTTTTAAGGGGGGAAGGTTGTAACATTCATGTAATTAGAAATCTAGACACTAGATATTAGTAAGTTGTGTGTATGCTATGAGTTGTACAAAGCACTAGGGGTGTAATTGTAAATTATGAATGTTATAAGTTCTTATATGCAATTGGGAAAAATGTTCTTAAATGTCAAGATCAAATATTTATAGTGAAGAAAAGTACAACTAGTAAGTCAAAACTTAAGAGAAATAAACTTTGTAAGAAACTAAGGACCTAGGTGTAATTAACACAAAGGTATAAGGATTTACATGTGAAATAGTTAAAAGATAAAAGTAAAACTCAGATTTACTTAAGGGTTAAAATGTAAAAAGAGTTAGTCATGATTACTGCAGAAAATCTTACAAAGAGACCCCAAACATTAAAGCATTTTGTTTAAATTATAACACAAAGTTTATAATTTGAGTTGTGTTCAAAAGTTCAAAATAAAACTGTATACTTTGAGATTTTGAATTTGAACTCTAAAGCATTCTTGTAGTATTTGAAATTCTCTACAACTTTGCTTTAGACATTTTGCTCATTAGGATTTTGTAGCAATGGGAAATTTTAGTTTACAGAAGGGCCCCCACACTTTTTGGAAATCACGAACAAGTCCTTCTGACTCCTGCCTGCTTCTTCTACCTCTGCCACCGCCGCTTGCTCGTCTGCCCCGCTCTGCCTCCGCCGCTGACCACCGGCACAGGACCCCGAGCTCCACCTCAAGTTGCTACACGTGCCCAGGTGTCGCCTCGTGCTCTTTCGCCGCTGTTTCCCTCTCTTCCTGGCCTCGCGCGCGCGCCACGACGCCCCCGAGCCATCGCCGGCCGCCACCTCCTCGTCGTCATGGACAGCTCACTTCCACGCCTTAACCTCTTCTCTCTCACGTGCAGCAGCACCACTTCAACGCATACGTCCTGTTCTGCTACTCCCAGTGCCCAATTCCGAACATCCGAGCCACATTTCCCCGCCGCCGTCCTCTTCCACTCCGGCCGTGCACGGCATCACCGTGGACAGCCCTCACCAGCTCACCCCCACCCCAATCAACACTTGCACAAGCTTCCCCATTGCTTGCTCGTGCTCGACGACCAACTGTTGTCCTCCAATTTCCACCGGAGCTTCGTTCCCGACGAGCGCCGCCGCCGCCGCCCTCGGCCTCATCGTGGACAGCTCGACCCGAGCCCTTCCACGCCAACACGACACCGTAGCCAGCACCACATCATCACCCCGAAGCTGCCCGACCCATTCATTGGCTCTCTAGTCCACCACCGCGCCTCCCCAACGCTCGCCGGCGTTCTTCCTCGCCGCCGCCGCTTCGGTCTCCGTCGATCACCCTTGATCCAGTGTCTATTCTTCCAATTGATTGTACCTACACGTTCCCCGTGACTCAATGGCTCCCGTGCATAGGACCTTTGCCGATGTCGATCACCGGAGCACCGTCGCCGCCGTCGACCCCTCCGCCGCCGCCTCAGGTCCTCGTCGAGATCTCTCTCTCCGGCCATCCCAGTCCTCGACAAGTAGCGCAACAAGACCACAGTAAGCCCCTGAGTCTTTCCCTGCCCTTGGACCTCGCCACCGGTGACCGCCGTCGCCGGAACACGGCCGCCCCCACCGTGCTCTGCTCTGGTTCACAGCCAAGGACCTCGGGTTAGAAGAGTCAAAAGTTCAGTGGGTTATGTGCATAGCCTTAGACTCAGAGAAATAGTAACCAGGGACCCCCCTTGTGTAAATAAAGCTGTCAACTTAGAAATGCTATATCTATTCGAGGAAAAATCATAAAATTGTAAACTAAATTTTGTTGGAATCCTCAGATAAAGATCTACAACTTTACTTAAAGGGTCAACTTCAGTTTCTGAATGTTTGATAATCAAATTTAATTGTTAAGTTTAGTTACTTGTAGGCTTAGGGAATGCATAGTAATTCATAGAAAAATGATAAATTAGTGAAACCAGTTGGGTTAATTTCTTTTTACATGTAGAATTGAAGAAAAATAATTATCCTAGTATTCTAGTATTATTTCCTTAATGTACAAGTTTTATTAGAAATAATGTGTAGTTCCTTTGTATAATTAATAATTACATTCTAAATATTCAAAAAAATCATGAAAAATATATTAGGGTTCTGTTCCGTAATATTATAACATGTTATTAAGTTTCCAACCAAGGGTTAGGTATTAACTAAATTGGATATAATATAATTGATCTATAATGTAATGGTAACTTAAAGTTCATATAAATAATTAGTGTAGTCATTGTATAAAGCTTTTTGTTAGGAACCACCCCACCTGTTGCCCCATGCCACTAGTTAGATACTTAACGTAGTTAAGTTTGCTGTTTAATGTATCTAAGTAAAATAGTTAGTACTCGATAAATGACTGCCCAGTACAGGGTAGTTAGATCATTGTCGTAATGTAATGTTCTTTATTTTAGATTGCAACTTTATCGGGAAGTGAAATAAAAGTTTATGCATTCCATAACTTGTAATTTTTCATCTCATATAGACTCGACCACTCTCACTGACGGGGATTATCAGCTGCTCCCGGAACAAGAAGAAGTTTATTCTGAAGACCCTGGGAATCTCGTCGCGGATTTCTCTGAAGCTCCGAACCAAGGTTCAGAAGAAAATAATTTGACTAACCTCAACCGTACCAGCGAAGGCAAGCCCCGGGCATAACCTATTATTTTATTACACGGCACACCGTATTTATTTATGTATTCTATGCATTAAGTTCATAGGGATTGTTTGAAGACATTAGTTGCATTATTCCAGGAACCAATATATTGAACACTAGAACTTGAGTCCGACTAGCTACTCTGCTTATAGGACCGGTAGAAGTCGAGTGATTTCCTGTCACTCGCGCGATATAGGAATTGTGAGGTTTACATTCTTGTTATCATTATAAGGATGACAGACGGGAATTTATGAGGTAGCATGGTCAAGATGATACCCGTCTGTGTTGATGAATTTGATAAGGCCGCAGTGTGTGGTAGCGGTTGTCAGACCCGGGGCCACCGGGCTGGGCACGTTATGAAGTTTAAGAGATTAAGCCCGTCTTATCTCTTATTCGTTTTGTTTATCTCTTGTTTATCCCGTTTAAATAGGAGATAGAGCTAACCAACACAGAGAGGATCTACTCGAGATCAGTTCTGGTGTGATCCCTCGGAGGGGGTTGGTTAGCATCTTTGTAACTCTGACCTCTCGGAT
This sequence comes from Panicum hallii, assembly GCF_002211085.1. Lineage (NCBI taxonomy): Eukaryota > Viridiplantae > Streptophyta > Magnoliopsida > Poales > Poaceae > Panicum > Panicum hallii. The sequence continues at coordinate 9,782,009 of NC_038048.1, forward strand.
ATAAAAGGGAGGTCAGGGACCCCCCTCAAAATAGAAGATCATTAGGTCATTCTACACAGAAGGCAATACAAACCATACAGGACGTAGGGTGTTACGCTCCGTGCGGCCCGAACCTGTCTAAGTCTTGTGTTCCTTGCACCTTCGAGTTCCTGATCTAGGCGTCCCCTCACCCAAAACTTACCACCTTGGGTATATCCCTCGGTGGGCAGCCGGTTAAACACCGACAGCTGGCGCGCCAGGTAGGGGTGCGCGCCGAAGATCCACCGGCGAGCTCGATGGCATCATTCAGATTCATCAGGTCAGTTCCCTCTCAGGGCACGACGTTCGTCTTTGGTTCATGGGTCTGCATCGCAGATGGCGCGGGCAGTTTCCGGCGATTCCTCGTCGACATGAAGCCAAAGACCTCCGCTGCGGATCTCCGCAGCAACCTTGACAAGTTCGTCGACGGGCTCGACAACTTGCCGCTCCACGCTTCCGTAGCACAGATCGAGTTGGAGTTCGCTCCAGCCTCGACTTCTTCTGGTGTTGTGGCAACTCCCCCTGGTTTGGATTCGTCCCAATCTAGGGACCTGCACAACCGATCTCAACTCGGTTTGTGCGATTTGGCCACTGATTTTCAGGAGGCCCACGACTCTGGGTCCCTCTCCATGTTTGAGAAGGACCTGGACTCGTTACTCCAGATCGGAAAGCTTGAAGCCACCACGTGTCGGGGGGCTTCGGGTTGTTCCGGTACCGGTGATCTGGTGGTCACCTCCCTGTCGGAGGGGCACGTGGTGCATTGGAGGGGCGTGACGCTCCCCAAGCTACTCGAGGCAGAGGGTCGACTCGTGGCTCACCTTGAGCCTTTGCCTTTTCAAGAAGGTAGGCCGTTGGCCACCGAGGCTGAGGGGTCGACTGAACTAGTCGACGAAAGCTCTCATGAGCTTTCCTCCCGCCAGGTGCTGATGGTCGAAGAAGGCGAGGACGATGGGGATTTTCCCATCGACAACTTTGAAGCGATAACCGAGGATGAGATCACAGCCAACGTCGGTGACGAGAATGACGTCGATCGTGAAGCGCGGAGGGCCAGAAACAGGGTCCGCACGATCCGGCGGAGGAGGGCCAACGAGCGTAGGCGATCTATGCATCGCGAGCTTGACCCTGAGTTCGCTGCCGTCAGCGAACGGGGTTTTCGGACTCCGGTGGCCAACATCGCCAGGGTAACGGCCATCCTCGAGCGCAGCCATGATCCGGAGGTACGTCAAGCACTCCTCTACGCGCAGAGGGCTTGGATCCAGTTGGATCAACACAACCCGGCGCCTACCATCAGGGAGGAGCGCGTAGGCGAAAGTTGAAGTCAGGCTCACAGCCGAACGGCAGGCGGCCGTCCTCGACGCCAACCCAGCAACAACAACGCTTGCGGGAGCCAGACCCCTGGCGGGAGGCAGCAGCCACCGCAAGGGGGTCAGCCACGACAAGCCCATCATCGACTTCCTCCGGAGGACCTGCGCCAGCACATCAATGAAGGTCGCGATGCGCGCACCGTGATTTCTTCTAGGCGCAAGACCCGTGAAGAAGTCAAAAATGAAGGTACTGACTGTAGCGATCGATTTCCTGCTTTCTCTGCACGTTTCAGCAGCTACAAGTACCCGGAGGGTTTCAAACCCGTCGGCATCACCAAGTACGACGGCAAGCAGGCTCCTCAGCAATGGCTCCATTGTTACTCCACGGCTATCGAGGTAGCAGGGGGCTCGAACGTTACCAAAGTCGTCTACTTCCCGATGGCTTTGGATCCTGCGCCGCTCACTTGGCTGGAGAGCCTCGGCAGTAACTCCATCGACTTCTGGGAACGGCTTAAGAAGGTCTTCATCGACAATTTCCAGGGAGCGATTGCTCGTGCAGGTACTCGACATGATCTTGCCCAGTGCAAGCAAGAACGCAACGAGCTCCTGTGATCCTACACGCATCGCTTCTTCGACGTTCGCGCCACCATCGCGAACATCTCCGAAGAAGACATCATCGACTGTTTCTACAACGGCATAACCGACCCCGGAATCTACAGGGATTTCGGGCGGAACAGGCCAAAGACTGTTGCGGGCCTTCGTGACATGATGCACGATTGGTCCGAACAAGAGGAGAAGATGCGGGAGCGGTTCCCGCGGCGTCAAGAAAACAATCTGCGGTGCCCAAACGACAACCGCAACGACACAAGCCAGCGGGACTTTTCGGGTTCACTCTGAAAACGAAAGCCAAATAATGTTATCGCGGCTATCGATCGTCCTTCGCAGGGCAAGAAGTCGACGACGCAGGAGGAGTTCGAGAAACTCCTGCAGAAGAAGTGCCCATGGCATCCGGGCGCTAGCCATGCCGCCATTGACTGCTACCACCTTCGGAGGATGTTCAGTAACACCGGTGGTGGAAAGAAGAATAAGAAGCCTGCCGACAAAGAACCCGAGGATGACGACCACGATGACCAGGGGCGCAATCCGAAGTTTCAGGATGCCTCGAAGGTCGTCAATGTTATCTTCGGAGGAGATGAGGATTTTGGTTCCAGGAGGGACCAGAAGCTGCTTCTCCGGGAGATCTTGTCCATCGAGCCGGCGGTACCACGGCCACTCCGTTGGTCGGAGGTCCCCACCTCGTTCTCTCGCGACGATCAGTGGACGAGCTTCTCGGAGCCCGGTAAGTTCCCCTTGGTCCTGGACCCCGTGGTGGCGGAGGTCAAGCTTACCAAGGTCCTCATCGATGGCGGAAGCGGGCTCAATCTCATCTTCATCAGCACTCTGAAGAAAATGGGCCTGGATTTTAAGGACATGCTGGTTCCCAGCAAGTCCCCCTTCTACGGCATTGTCCCAGGTAACGCAGCGCATCCACTTGGTATGGTGGTCCTCCCAGTTACCTTTGGCACGAGGGAGAACTATCGTACCGAGTTTATCAAGTTCGAGGTGGCTACCTTCGACTCCTCTTACCATGCAATACTGGGTCGTCCGGCACTTGCCAAGTTCATGGCAGTGCCGCATTATGTCTATCTGCTTCTTAAGATGCCAGGACTCGGTGGAGTACTCACCCTCCGTGGCGACCTGAAGAAGTCGTACGATTGCAATCAGGAGGCGATCCAGTACGCTTCGACTACTCGTGTGCCAGATGCTTCGGGAGAAGAACTCACGGCCGCGCAGCAGCTTTCCCAGTCCGGGCTGGAGATACCCTCCAAGAAGGCCAGCAAGTCGAGCATCCAGTCAACTGACGACGTGGCCCTCAAGACGATCCAGCTCCAGGAGGGAGATTCATCTAAGACCGCTGTCATCGGCGCGGGCTTGGGTGATAAATAGGAACTCGCGCTCATCAACTTCCTTCGGGCTAACCGAGACATATTCGCATGGAAACCAGCGGATATGCCAGGGGTGCCCAGGGAGTTGATCGAGCACGCCTTGAATGTACACCCGACGGCTACGCCCAAGAAGCAACGGCTGCGGAGGTTTGCCCATGACAAGCGTGAGGCCATTAAACGGGAGATCGCTAAACTTCTCGCGGCTGGATTCATTAAAGAAGTAATCCATCCAGAGTGGGTAGCGAATCCCGTTCTTGTAAAGAAAAAGAATAATGAATGGAGAATGTGTGTCGACTACACTGATCTCAACAAGCATTGCCCAAAAGATCATTTTGGGCTGCCGCGCATTGACCAAGTTGTCAACTCAACGGCCGGCTGTGTCCTTCTTTGTTTTCTTGATTGTTACTCAGGCTATCACCAGATCGCGGTCAAGGAGGAGGATCAAATCAAGACTGCCTTCATCACCCCGTACGGGACTTACGCTTACAAAACAATGTCCTTCGGGTTGAAGAATGTAGGAGCAACATACCAACGCGCGATCCAGATGTGTTTCGCGGATCAGCTGCACCGGAACGTCGAGGCCTACGTGGATGACGTGGTCATCAAGACCAGGGAGTCTGATAACTTGATCACAGATCTGAAAGAAACTTTTAGCAGTCTACGCAGATATCAGTGGAAACTCAATCCCATCAAATGCATTTTTGGAGTACCTTCAGGAAAATTGCTCGGGTTCATCGTCAGCAACCGGGGCATCGAAGCCAACCCCGTAAAGATCACGGCCATCACTGATATGGAGGCTCCGGCCACAGTCAAGGATGTGCAGAAGCTGACAGGTTGTATGGCGGCCTTGAACAGGTTCATCTCCTGACTCAGGGAGAGAGGACTACCTTTCTTCAAGCTCCTAAAACGCCAAGACAAATTCCAATGGACGGAGGAGGCCGAGCGGGCCCTACAAGACCTGAAAATTCACCTCCAGTCGCCTCCGATCCTCACCGCACCGCTACCGGAAGAGGACCTACTACTCTACATTGCGGCAACAACCCATGTCGTCAGCAGCGCTATTGTAGTCGAGCGAGGCGAAGAAGGCCATGTGTTTGGAGTGCAGAGGCCCGTCTACTTCGTCAGCGAGGTCCTATCCGAGTCAAAGGTACGGTACCCGGCTGTTCAAAAGCTCTTATATGCAATCTTAATCACATCAAGGAAGTTGCGCCATTACTTCGATGAGTACAAGATCACTGTGGTTACGGATTTCCCGCTGGCGGATATTCTTCATAATCAAGATGCCACGGGACGCATATCTAAGTGGGCAGTGGAACTGGGGGCTTTGTCAATCGACTTCAAGCCACGCACTGCAATCAAGTCACAGGCTCTAGTCAACTTCATGGCTGAATGGAGGGAGAATCAAGTCCCAACCCCAGTGGACAAGCCAGAGCACTGGACCATGTATTTTGATGGGTCCCTCAAGCTCGACGGCGGGGGTGCTGGTGTCCTTCTTATCTCCCCACGAGGTGAACAATTGAAGTATGTCCTTCAGATCCTATGGAAGGTATCCAATAATGAAGCCGAGTATGAAGCCTTGCTTCATGGGCTTCGTTTGGCGATATCGCTAGGGATCAAGCAATTACTTGTGTATGGCAATTCTCTTCTTGTTGTCCAACAGGTCAATAAGGAATGGGACTGCAACAAGGAGACAATGGAGGCATACGTTCAGGAAGTGCGCAAGCTGGAAAGCAAGTTCTCCGGCTTGGAGGTCCACCATGTGCTACGAGAGCACAACGTTGGTGCAGATATCCTGTCCAAACTGGGGTTAACACGCGCTCAAGTCCCGCCGGGAGTCTTCGTCCAGGAGCTTGCTCAGCCATCCATCAAGCCTTCTCCGCAGGCAACCATCGACTCGGGTCCCCAACAACCCGATCGAGAGGTTCTGATGCTGGGGGAGGATTGGCGAGCGGCTTTTATCGACTTCATTCAAGACCAACGGCTACCAGCGGGAATTGACGCCAAAAGCGCAGAAGCGGAACGCATCTTGCGAAGGAGCAAGGGCTTCGTCCTGGTCAAAGGCAAGCTCTACAGGCGTGGCGCTCGGTCAGGAGTTCTCATGAAGTGCGTCACGAAGGAGGACGGTTACGACATACTGCGGGAGATTCACGAAGGTGTCTACGGCAACCATGCGGCTTCAAGAACGCTGGTTGGGAAAGCGTACAGGGCTGGTTTCTGGTGGCCCACTGCAGTCACCGACGCGGAGGATCTCGTGCGCAGGTGCCAAAATTGTCAATTCTTCGGCAAACAGACGCATGTTCCGGCCCATAGCCTCATCACTATACCGCCATCTTGGCCGTTTGCTTGTTGGAGTCTCGACATGATCGGGCCCTTCACGACAGTGCCAGGCGGCTTTACCCATGTGTTGGTGGCTATCGACAAGTTTACGAAGTGGATCGAGTACAAGCCAATCGCCAAGCTCACGCCAGATCGGGTTGTTGACTTCATCTCGGATATTTTGCACCGTTTCGGCTTCCCCAACACCATCATCACGGACTTGGGGTCAAATTTCACGGCCAACCAGTTCTGGGAATTTTGCGAGAATGCTTGCATTGAAGTTAAATATGTCTCAGTCGCACACCCGCGAGCCAATGGACAAGTCGAGCGGGCGAACGGCTTGATAATCGACGGTCTCAAAAAGCGACTATATGATGAAAACAGCAAGAAGGGAGGCAAATGGGTACACGAGCTGCCGCATGTAGTCTGGGGGCTTCGGACTCAGCCGTCCAAAGCCACAGGCCAAACACCCTTCTTCCTTGTATATGGATCCGAAGCCATTTTACCAGCTGATATCATGTGGAAGTCCCCAAGGGTCAAAATGTACAATGAAGGCGAGGCGGACGAGACGCGGCAGTTAGAGCTCGATTCTGTGGAAGAAGCTCGTTGCACCGCTCTTGTCCAGTCAGCCCGGTACCTGCAGGGGATCCGCCGATACCATGATCGCAACGTCAAGGAACGGTCATTCAGTGTTGGCGAATTGGTCTTGCGTCGTATCCAGGATGAATCTGGCCTACACAAGCTCAACTCAAGGTGGGAGGGCCCGTTCATCGTCAAGCAGGTCACACGGCCAGGGTCGTATCGACTACAGTGCCCCGAAGGCCAGGATGTCCCAAATTCCTGGAACGTCCAACACCTGCGCAAGTTCTACCCATAAGCAAATGCCCGGTGATATCCGAACTCCCCGGGGGCTTGGAAGATCTCCTTTCCCCGATTCATATTGGAGGCTACGAGCCACAATATTCGGGTTGCACATTCCCTCTCCGGCGCACGACAGCCACGGCCACGGGCGAAACCCTCGTGTAAGCTGGCTACTCGTCGTGGATAAAGTTATGACTACATTCACAGCTTATCGACTTTATTTTTTGTCGAACCATCCGCTCCGGCTAAAACTCCTCGATATATCGAGTTCCGCCGCGACCTTAAGTGGTCGCACGCGACCGATGTCGCACTTTGTCCAACTCAGTTGATCCGCTCGACTGGCTAAAAAACAGCACGTTGGAAAGGCTCGCATAAAGAGCCACCTCGACTACATCCTGAGTGGCTGCACTCAGAACAGTCATGTTTTTGCCAAAAGAATGGCCAAAACGCGGCAACGACCGCACCTGCTCCTAACAAGCTCGATCCGTCCGCCCGGGTCTCACTCAGCTTACGGAGCACGCTCACAAGCAGGAGCGATTTTCGACTACACTCAGAGTCGCCGCACTCGAGCTAGTCCTAACTTTTTGCCCTACGCACGGCAGCCCCGCGACGATGCTCGCGTTCTTTCCTAACGAGTCTAGACCTACAATACCGGGTTGTGGATAACTTGTTAGACAAGTTCCTACACGGAGCTATGGCTACCTTCAGGGTCGTTGCACCCCGGGGTAGTGTCTACTACTTGCGCCTTGTAAGCCTGGACATCCGCTCAGCATAGGCACACACACACACACAAGTAGAGACATCAAAATAACCATATATACAAGAGAATGATTACTTGTTTCTCATACCCTAATCCTGCAGCACACTGTGTACAATTTGTTCTGCTACAGGTTGGGCCTCTCGCAGGTACTCTTCAAAACGCTCGTCCGAGCAGTCCGCCGCCATCCGCTGCGCAAAAATGCCTAGCTGCGCATTCGGCACGAAGGACTTTACATATGCGAGGGCGTTGCTCACGCAAGCGACTGGAGCTTCGGATAGGAACTTGAGCATTTTCTTCGGGGCTTCACGGAGTCGCTCCAGCAGGGGCCGCGGGCCTGCCTCGCCTTCTTCTGGGGGATCCACCATGTCCACCAGCTCCTGGGCGGCCCCCCGGAGGTCCTCCAGCTCCTTGCGCATCTGCTCGTCCTTCTCGCCCAGCGCCTTGACTTGCTGAAGGCAGTCGACGAACTGACGCTCAGTGTCGCCGATCACCTTCTGCAGCTTTTCGACTTCATCTGTACGACGATACAGCATATTCTTCACGTCAGTAAGCAGCTCCTCTTTGTATTTCGTTATTTTCCTAAGCTCTGCGGCAAGGGTACTTCAGCATCTAAGGAGACTCACTAAGGAAAAAGTACTCGAGGAAAGCGAGAGCTTACCTTGGTGCGCCTTTTTCTCTGCCTTGAGCTGCTCCTGGTACTCCGCTTGTCGCTCCTTGAGCTGTTGCTGGAGCTCGGAGTTGGCCTTCTCCATGTTTTTCAGGTCGTTCTTGAGCAGCCAGGTCTCTCGAGTCCTTTCTTGCTTCAGTATATCAAGCTCGCGCTGCATATAGCAATTCTTCGTCTTCTCCTCGGAGATGCGCTTGTGCAGGGCACCTAACTCCCGCGCGTCACTCACAACCGCGCGGAGTTTGTCCGACTTCTTCTGGGATTTGGTGATTACATGCTGCACAAAAGGAGGAGAGTGAGTCATAAACAACTCGCCAAGGCGCATATCGGGATCATCGCCCAAGTCTTACCATGGAGAAGTCGTACAACTCCTTGAAAGTACTCTTGAAGGTCTTCAGGTTCTCCGCCAACAGCAGAAGGTCATCCACCAGGTCGGTAGTGATGATGTTCTGGTGCCCGGACCCGGCCCTCAACACCTCACGGGGACTCCTCGAGGGCCCGGCGGCATCCCCTGGCGGCGGCGGCGGCCGGACACCTGAAAGCATACGACATGATCAAAACACTACGCCCAGACCCCGGCAGCCAGACACGGGCGGGTAAGCGCCTACCTGCGCCATCAGTATGAGCGGCGCCAGGGGCCTCGACTTGTTCCCCGCCACTGGGCCCGGCTTCCTCTAGTCGAGGCTCGGGAGGCGGCAAGTCAGGGAGCGCCGCATCCGCCTCAGGGGCCACCTCCGCGGGTACTGGCCCCTCAGGTGCCGGGGGCTCGGGGGCTGTAGCGGCCGAGGCAGGCGCCGCAGCCGAGCCTGGTTCGATCTGGAGCTTGAAGGCGCTCGCAGCCCTGGTGACATCGACAACATTGTTACCCGAGCGGACACGAGCAGGATTTTCAAGCGATTGAAAGGAAACTTACAGCGTCGACTTCTTCTTGGCAGCCTTCTTAACCCACCAGGCCCGACGGGGGACGCCCGCTGCGGATGGCGGGGCTTGATCGGCTGATGGAGGGGTCCCGGCCACGGCGACCGTCATCGTCGTGGAGGCAGAAGGGCCTGCTTCCACCCCTTCGGGCTCAGTCCCGGGCGGCGGGGCAGGGAGACTGCAAGAGGATGCTGTCAGTACTCAGCACCATGGAAACTTTGGAACTGGCCAAAACAACAATTCCGTACCTGGAGGACTCGACTTCTTGAGCCTTGCGTTTGCGCACCTGGCGCTGGCCCCTTCGGCACCGGTGGCAGAGCGCCGGCCAACTCCACGCTCTGATCGGAGGAGTTGTCCCCACGCGGCTCCCCCACGGTCCCTTCGCTCGCCTGCGAGCCCACGCACCCGGTGGACTCGCTGCTGCCTTGAACCGCAGCATGGCGAGCCGCCTTGGTGGCAACGTTGGCAACAGGGCGCGGACCCCCCTCGGCTTCTTCCCCCGCTGGCAAGTCCACGCGTTCGGCGGCGTCGTTGCGGCTCTGGGTCGCAGCAAGGCGAGCCTTCTTGGCCGCCGTGACTGCCGAAGGAAGGAGGTGATACCCTCGGGGGAGGTCCGGCTGCGGTGGGTAGCTGCAGTACAGTTCCGAATGCCCCTGCAGAAAGTCCCTCAGTTCAGTACCGGCGCAATAGTCGATTTCTTCGGCAAAAGAAGTCGAGCACTTACCGGCGGGGGCGGATGTTGTGCGGAGCACAAGGTGGGCACGTACGGCACGGTGTTTACATCCAGCAGCACCCGTTGAACCCGCTGGAGCGCGACTTCATCTGGCACCTCCTCTGTGCACATGCGAGAAGGGTCAGCAGAGCCGGTGTACTCGAAGCCCAGGCAACATCTCTGTTGGATGGGTTGGACGCGGCACTTGTAAAAGGAGAACATGACGGAGGCGCCGGTCACCCCCTCCTTCTTTAGTGCATCGATGGCCTCCAGCAGCTCCTTGACTTGAATCATTTCCATGCCGGAGGGTTCGAGGTTCCATTCCCCCCTCACCACGGGCGGTTTGCTCGACTTCGTCGGCAGGGGGGGAGCATGGTTCTCGATGTAAAACCAGAGATTTTTCCACCCAGGAAGGTTGGAGGGGAATCTATATGCAAGGTATTTTTCGCCGGCCTGCTGTCGCAGTTGGATGCCGGCGCCCCCTACCACAGCGAGTTTTTTCGTGGTCGGTTGGGGTTTCACGCGGAAAAGGAAGCGGAATAGATCCCAGTGGGGTTCAATTCCGAGAAATGCTTCACAAAAGTGGATGAAAATGGAGATATGGCAGATGGAATTCGGGTTGAGATGATGGAGCTCAAGCCCGTAGTAGTAAAGAAGGCCGCGGAAGAAAGAACAAGTGGGGAGGGGCAATCCCCGTTCGGCAAAATGGTAGAATGTGACGATTTCGTCGACATTCTCCATGGGGAAAGGTTCACGGAAAGAGGGGCGCCAGTTGACGAGATTTTTCTCTTGCAGCAACCCCTCGGAAACAAGTTTTTTCAGATTGTTGAGGGAGCACTTACTGTGTGTCCACTCCGCGGTTGTTGGTTCCGCATCCTTCTTCATTCCCTCGATCTCTGACTTCTTGGACGTCATCTCCGATGCGCCGGCCACGAGATGCTCGGGGGCTGCGGGGAGAGGGGCGGGGAGGTCAGGGTGGGAGTTTTTCGTGGGGGAAGCCGGCGGCGCTCGATTTGGATTGGGGAATTTGGTGGCTCTTGACGGAATGCAGATTGAAAGCGTGGTTTTTTCCTACAGTTATCGCGGGGTTAAATAACCAGCGGAGTGGGGGAAAGTTACTGTTCTGAAGTTCAAGAGTCGTTTTGTGGTATATTCCGAAGATGAGGGGTCATTTGGTGATCTGATTAGATTGCATATTTGATTAATCATTTTTTCAGGGCTAATTAGCCCGAAAAAAGGGGTTTTTTTGAATCTTTGGTCTAATTACATCATTTGCACCATCGCTTTGGTCTTCCCTTAACGTGTCATTGTTTAGCCTGTATGCCACGATTTTTGGACCCTTATCTCCAACTTTGTGGGATTTGGATTCAAGGCTCGGGGGCTGCAGGGTACGTGGCATCGACTACTTATTTTTCAAATTTCTTTGAAGGGTAAGGAAGACTACAGACAAGTGGGACCCTCAGCCTGATCCTCCGATTCAACCTAAGGCTCGGGGGCTACTCCATATGGAGTGCGACTTTGCAATCGCACACCATATCAGAAATAAAATTCAGGGCGTGAGCACCTCATAGCTTCGATGCAGCCAAGCAAGTACTCGAAGAAGGACTTCAAGACGAATCATCAGAAAGAAGTCGAAGACTGCTTCGAAAGTACTCGATAAGCCTGCAGTACTCAGCTACGAAGAGCTCGGGGGCTTGTCAGACCCGGGGCCACCGGGCTGGGCACGTTACGAAGTTTAAGAGATTAAGCCCGTCTTATCTCTTATTCGTTTTGTTTATCTCTTGTTTATCCCGTTTAAATAGGAGATAGAGCTAACCAACACAGAGAGGATCTACTCGAGATCAGTTCTGGTGTGATCCCTCGGAGGGGGTTGGTTAGCATCTTTGTAACTCTGACCTCTCGGATATATAAGGGAGGTCAGGGACCCCCCTCAAAACAGAAGATCATTAGGTCATTCTACACAGAAGGCAATACAAACCATACAGGACGTAGGGTGTTACGCTCCGTGCGGCCTGAACCTGTCTAAGTCTTGTGTTCCTTGCACCTTCGAGTTCCTGATCTCGGCGTCCCCTCACCCAAAACTTACCACCTTGGGTATATCCCTTGGTGGGCAGCCGGTTAAACACCGACAGCGGTGGTTAAGCGTTTGAAAGTACTAACCACATGCCGTGAAATATGGTAAGCGGTAAGCCTAGTAACCAATCGGCCCGAGGAGTGGACATACCCCCCACCACACGTATTTGCTTCTTTTGGTTTCTTAGTTCGACGTGTAGGCATACGTGTTGCTGGGCAACTAGGAGTACGGGTTTTGTAGTCGCGCTACAGACGTACGTCCTGCACTTTGGAAGTGCGTATGACCTGCAGTCGCTTGTGGTGGCACTAATCCACGAGTCGGAATGAAAGGCAAATGGTTGCTTCGGAACGACCCTGTGGTGTTCCAAGCGTGTGAGTTAGGTTTACCTTGCAAGGATTGAATCTCGATTCAGAATCGTCCGCCTCTCACGATGAATGAGACTGCTTATTCCCTTTACCACATAGAGTAACAAGAGCAATTATGTGATTATCAAAGATGATGTTTGAGTAAAGATTCTACCATGTTTGAATAGTTATAGGTGCTTACCTAGAATGGTTAATCAACTAGAACCTGAAAGTTAAAAGTTGAAATTAAGGATCTACTCTTTGTTGCTTTTCAGCTGAAAACTCTACCCAAAGCTAAAAGCCATCATGAGTCTAGTTATGGGCTAAGGTATACCCAATTCCGGGTAAGTCTTGCTGAGTAATAGTATACTCAGCCTTGCTTTCGTTGATTTACTTCAGGTAATCCTCCTGATGAGCCAGCATTCATTACACCGTGGCCCTACCCCTTGCCTGATGGTTGGTCCGTGGAATGGGATCCGTCCCCGGCCAACACAGATTCCGCCGAGTGATATCATGCCAGGGCTAGCATGATATCTGTAATAACGACTTGTACTATGTCTACGTTTTCCAAACTCCACTGCTTTGACTGAAAACAAAAACCTGTCTTGTAATAATCTCTCCTCAGAGGGAGATAATGATACTTTGTATATTTTTGTAATATAACTGCGTGTGGTGTAAAATATTTTGGCATTGTATCTCTGGACTCATCATCGTGTGAGGTACCTTGTTGGATCCTGCGTTCGGTGGTTTATCGGGACGTTACCCGACAGACCAATAGTATTATACCGTTTGAAGTACGAGGTAGCCCTCCGGCAAGGACTCGCGTACTTGAACCGATATAATTCAGGTTGGTTCTGCCACAAAATGTAACACCCTAAGGTAAATTTTCCCTAATTTTTATGAATTTATTTGGGCTTGAATAAATTTTCCAGGGTTTTCTCTAGTTTATCTCGTATTTAAAGTAATTTTATAACGCAAGGAAATAAAATTTATCATAGGATTAAAGTGTTTGTGCATTCATGCCGCAGCATTGTTTTAATTGTGTGGAATCTATGGATTTGAATTCAAATTGTAGTTTGAATTCAAATAGTTTCTTTGAATTAGTGGAGTGTAGAAAAAGAAAAAGGAAAAGAAAGGGCAGCCATTTCCTCTCCTTGGCCCAGCTTCCCTCTCCCCTCTCCCTCCCGCATGGGCCACGGCGGCCCAGCCCTTCTTTCCCCGCGGGCCCTCTCTCCCTCTCTTCTTTTCCCCAGCCCGCGCCTCTCTTCTCTCTTTGGGCCGCAGCGTTTCCCCGAGGCCCAGCTCCTCCCTCTCCCTCCTTCCCTCCCCCGCTCGCCCCCTCTCTCTGGCAAGCTGGACCCATGCATCAGCTCCTTTCCCCCTCCGTTCTCTCCCCTTCCTCTGTTTTTCCCCGGCGCCCAACGGCCTCCGATTCCGCCGGCAATCTCCTCCTCTGGGCCCGCACGCCGAGGTCTCGGCTCCCGCCCTTAAGTGGCCCTGCGACCCCCACCTACCCGTGCCCTAATCCCGCCGCCGCCTCCAACCCTACGCCACTCCACCGACCCCGGATTGGAGCCGCCGCCGCCCGAGCCTCTGCGCCACCGCGGCACCACCCCGACGCCTCGATCCCCGGCCCCCCACTGCCGTTGCAGTACCCCGGAGTGGTAAGAAGCGCGCCGTGCCCTTGTCCCTCTCTTTTCCCCTCTGTACGTGCACGCCCCACTTGTCGCCGTTACCCCGAGCCGCACGCCGCCGTCGCCCGGCCGCCACGGCCACCTCCTCCGCCCCCTTTGGCTCCAATTGGTTTCCCCGTGCCCTCCTCCCGCTCCCCGACCGGATCCCGTCATCCCTTGGCCACGGAAACGCCCATTCGCACGACGCCGGTGAGCCTCCGCCGCGGCCTCCTCTCCTCCGGCGAGAGATCCCGCCCGCTTCTGCCCCTTTGCTCCTGGCCGTCTGATCCAAGGCGGACGATCAAGATTAGATCGGAGGCCGGCGTGCCCCAACGGTTAGATCTCGATCCCGCGGCTAATATCGTAACATACCGGTTCGCGGTTGTATCAAACCTGAGCCGTCCATCGTCGATCCGACGTATCGGATTAGATCCCGACCGTGGTGGGATCTCAGCCGTCCATTTCACATCCGGTGGATAGCGCGAGTAGTAAACCTAGATCCAATCCCGACCGTCCGATCTCGATCCAAAGGGTGAGATCATCCCGTACCCCTTCGCGTATGGATTCTAATCTGGGCCGCACAGATCTGATCCGAGGGCCCAGATTACATCATACCGTTTCAGCCTATAGGATTTGCTAAAGAACCCCTGCCTTTTGGGGAAACCAACCCGCAGTCCACCCGGGAGTCAAAAATAATTACAAGTAGGTCCTTTTCTTCTTGTTTAACACCCCGAGCTCTCTAGAAATTGTTTCTTAGCCCTAGTTTTGGAGTTTTCACGTGCTAGCCCCTAAGTCTATGCTTTAATTACGGTTTAGTCCTCGGTTTTTGTCCAGAAGCCCCTGGTTTCTCTGTTTTTCTTACAATTAGGTCCCTGGATCCTGTTTTAAGCGCAGTTTTCGCGTTTTAGCTCCGTTTTAGGTGTTCTTTATATGCACGCGATCGTTGTAACGCGTAGATTAGTTCTAGGCTAGTTTTGTACGCTGTTTTTATGTGATGTTGTACTGTTTTCTTATAGTTTGTTCTTGCTATGCATGTGTGTATGTATGGGCTATGTTTGATGATCGTGAGTAGACGCGGAGCCTTTGGAGCAGTACCAGGAGCAGCCGTCTTCCGAGCAGTTTGAGCAGCAGCCGGGAGAGTACGAGGAAGGCAAGTATAACATGAACCTCCTATCACTTTTAAATACAATTTCATACTGCATTTTAATTCTGTATGCCTATAAGGACTTCCTAGCCACTTTTATATCTTTATATATATCCTATGGGTTGCATTTTTGGTTAGTTGTGCTAGGTTGCTGCGCTATAACAAACCTTGGTCCTTTTTAATTAATTTGACTAATGGTCTTATGCAACTTAATTCTGGAGCCAACCCTCTGTGCTGTGTGCTTGAGTGGTTTGTGCGTCCTTAAAAGATGTTTTTGTTAGAAACATGGTTTAGGGGGCCAGCACGGTGCTTAGTGCTTGGTTGGCCACTCTCCATAAGGACCGGTTCATAGAGCGACAACCTGGGACAACCGCGCAACCACAAGACTGGTATGGGACGGTCTTGACTTACTAATTAGGTCATTTTGGTTCGGGAGTAACTTACCTGCGTGGGCAAGAGGGGTGGTAAGCTTCAATGGTCCCTGCTCCTCCGGCTTGGTCTGTGCTGTGTGTCTTGTACCCCCGGAGGTGGGCCCCATCGTCGCTGATCCAGAATCCTTAGCAGTTACACCTTACCAACGTGTCCTTTGTAACGGTCTCGTAGTGCGCTTGCTAGCCATCTCACCTAAGGAAGTGTGATGATCCACTAGCGTAGCTCACGACTTGTGGGTAAAGTTGTGCAACCTCTCGAGAGTGTAAAACTGATATATCAGCTGTGCTCACAGTCATGAGCGGCCCAGATCCTCCGTCTGATTAGTGGGGTTATCAACCTTTGACGAGGGTGATTCCCCGGGTGGTTTTGGTTTGGATGGTTCTCAGTAGTTCTTAATTAATGTTGATTAATTCTTATGCAATTGGGTTTATGGTAATTCATCCACTTGTAGAAATTAGTTTAATAAAACTTTGCCAAGACTAAAAGCTAATGCAGTTGAGTCAGCTAACCCTAGAGCCTCATGCTCGTGTTATACTTGTTGAGTACGAGTTTGTACTCACACTTGTCTCTCTACTCTTCTGTTCTATTTCGGCTATCTTCGACTGCTGCTCAGTGCCCGGCAACGTGGAGGACTACGTCAGCGGCTTCGACGACTTCTAGGCGTTTGTCTCCCAGTCGACGTCCCTGTGGCGCCCAGCTCTTCATGTATCTCTTTTACGCTTCCGCAACTCTTGAACCGATTCTTGATTCGGTTGTAATAAAATAATTCATTTATTGATTCATTTACGATTTATATTAATGTTATTCGTGACATGTGTTGTGATATCTTGATGATCTGTTGTATATATGCGTGACTTGATCCTGGCGCATATATGATTGCTCGATTTATGTTCTTATAAATCGGGTGTGACAGATTGGTATCAGAGCCGTGTCGACTGTAGGACGAAGCCTAGATAGAATTGGTCGAGTTTAGGACTTCTGTTCTCTTGCTTGCCTCCGCAAATCTTCAACCATCATTTTTTCTGCTTCTATTCCTCGAGTCTTAAGCCCTAGATTTGCTATCTTCCCCGTCTTTTCTGAGAAGTAGCTTGAGTTTTCCGTAGACGTTGGCCTGAGTCGCCTAATCTTACAAGTTATAGGTTTAGATTGTCCCGATAAAAATACGCTAGAACGAATGTGTTAGTCGAGTAGTGTGGAAAACTCGACTAAGTTGTGAATGTTGAATGTTTGTTATTGTGCAAATGCTTGATTTGGATTTTTGGTTGATTGCATAGGCTAGTAGTTAAACTTGTTCATGCAAATCGACCTAACCCAACTTGAACTAAACAATAAAATTGAGTTCGAACGTTGGGGGTAAAACCTATATTCCTTTTCTTTCTAGCATATCCTTTCGAAGTTTCGTTTCCGCAGCTGCACGATATCTTATTTCTCATAAATTTCGTTTGTTGCAATCAGATGGTGAACACCAGGCGCACCGGTTCCGGTTCTGACCAGCAGGAGCAGAACGACCAGAGTACTGGTCAGCCGCTGCCGATGCCGCCACCACTGACCCCGGAGCAGTTCTTCCAGCTCCAGATGCAGATGATGGCGACCCTGAACAACACCGTTCAGGCTCTGCAGCAGATCCACGCTCAGCCACCGCCTCCTCCGCCGCCTCAGCCCCGTGACAGGCGTGCGGATTTCCTGAGAGGTCACCCGCCGACCTTCTCTCACGCCACGGACCCACTCCAGGCGGACGACTGGCTTCGTTCGGTGGAGCGCCAGTTGGTTGTTGCGCAGTGCGACGACCGGGAGCGAGTCCTTTACGCCGCAGGGCAGCTGCGAGGCTCCGCTCTTGACTGGTGGGAGTCCTACCCAGCTCGGGATCGTGAGGCTCTCACGTGGGACCAGTTCCGTGAGCGTTTCAGGAACCATCACATTCCTGAGGGCATCATGAAGATGAAGCAGAAGGAGTTCCGTGCTCTTAAGCAGGTAAAATTTAACGGAAATTCCCTACCATTTCTTTTGAGCTTGATCTATCCTTGATTTCTTTCGTAAGACCTGACCAATTGAGCGATTTCTATCCTTGTTATCTGTGTTCGTTATTTCAGGGATCGACGACGGTGACGGAGTATCGTGACCGTTTTCTTCAGCTTGCCCGCTACGCCCCTGCTGACGTCGCTCGTGATAGCGATAAGCAGGAGTACTTCAAGGAGGGACTGGATGATCACATCCAGTATGCGCTGCTGAACCACCGCTTCGACAACTTCAACCAGCTGGTTGATGCGGCCCTCAACACCGAGCGCAAGCGCCGGGAGATTGAGGAAAAGAAGAGGAAGATGGCTCCATCCTCTTCGGGCAGCCACACCCGTCCCCGCTACCAGTACCCTCCGCAGCAGCAGCAGCAGAGGCCGCCCCAGCAGTACCAGCAGCGGCAGCAGTTCCCGCCTCATCCTCAGCAGCAGCAGCAGGCGGGACAGGGTCAGAGGCTTCCGGCGCCTCCGGCTCCACCAGCTCAGAGGCAGGGAGCGCCCACTCCTCCTGGGCAGCAGGCTCCGGCACTTCCTCGAGTGTGCTTCCACTGCGGCGAGCCAGGGCACTACGCCAACGTCTGCCCTCGGAAGGCGCAGGCAGGACAGCAGGGGCGTGCAGCACCGCCCAAGGCCCCAGCTCAGGGCAGGGTGAACCACGTGACGGCCGAGTCAGCGGCCGAGGCTCCCAACGTGGTTATTGGTACGTTCATGGTTAATGCCCACCCTGCTACCGTGCTTTTTGATACTGGTGCTACACATTCTTTCATCACCCAGTCTTTTGTTGAGCATCATGGTATTCCTACTAGCACATTAAAGAGGTGCATGATAGTATCTTCACCGGGAGGGCAGTTGAGGTCTCATGTCTTCTGTCCCAGAGTCAGTGTGGCTATAAGGGGGGTAGAATTCAGTGCGAATCTGATGGTGCTGGACTCCAAGGGCATTGATGTGATCCTCGGAATGGAGACTCTTGCTAAATGGGGAGTCCGGATAGATTGTGCTCAGAGGACGGTTCTTCTGTCAGCACCGGATGGTCAGGAGGTTACTGTTGGAGCTACGGAGCCTTCTGGATTTCTTCATCAGATGAAGGCTAGACCCAGGGATGGTATTCGCGTGGTGTCTGAATTCCCGGATGTCTTTCCGGATGATTTGCCAGGTATGCCGCCTGATCGCGACATTGAGTTTTCTATTGATCTCTTGCCTGGCACAGCTCCTATTGCTAAGAGGCCCTATCGTATGGCTCCTGTCGAGCATGAGGAGGTTAAGAAGACTGTCGACGAGTTGCTAGCTAAGGGTTATATCCGTCGCAGTTTCTCTCCTTGGGCTTTTCCTGTATTGCTTGTAGAGAAGAAGGATGGTGCGAAGAGAATGTGCGTCGATTATCGGGATCTGAATGCAGTCACTATCAAGAACAAGCATCCGTTGCCCCGTATTGAGGATCTCTTTGATCAGCTCCAGTGTGCTTGTGTATTCTCGAAGATTGATCTGCGTTCGGGTTATCATCAGCTGAAGATTCGTCCTGAGGATATTCAGAAGATGGCATTCACCTGCAAGTATGGGTTATACGAGTATACGGTCATGTCCTTCGGCTTGACTAATGCTCCGGCTTTCTTCATGCATCTGATGAACAAGGTTTTCATGGATTATCTGGACACCTTTGTGGTGATATTTATTGATGATATCCTGATATATTCCAAGTCAGAAGCGGAGCATGAGAAGCATCTCAGGCTTGTGTTGCAGAGGCTCAGAGAGCACAAGCTGTATGCCAAGCTCAGCAAGTGCGAGTTCTGGATTGACGAGGTTCCGTTCCTCGGTCATGTTATCTCCAAGGGAGGTATTGCTGTGGACCCCGGAAAGGTGAAGGATGTGCTTGACTGGGTTATACCACAGACGGTGAAGGAAGTCCGCTCTTTTCTGGGCTTAGCAGGTTATTATCGGAGGTTCATCGAGAATTTCTCCAAGATTGCGAAGCCTTTGACTTCCTTGCTGGAGAAGGATGTGGGTTTTTCTTGGACTAATGAGCGTCAAAGTGCCTTCGAGGAGCTGAAGAAGAGGTTGACTACGGCGCCAGTCCTTACTCTGCCAGACCAGAGCAAGAGGTTCACAGTGTATTGTGATGCTTCGAGGGATGGTCTTGGTTGCGTCCTGATGCAGGAAGGCAGAGTGATAGCTTATGCCTCGCGGCAGTTGCGCCGGCACGAGCTGAATTATCCCACTCATGATCTGGAGTTAGCCGCAGTTGTGCATGCTCTGAAGATATGGAGGCATTACTTGTTTGGACAGAGGTGTGATATTTACACCGATCACAAGAGCCTCAAGTATATTTTCACTCAGAGTGAGTTGAACATGCGACAGAGAAGATGGCTAGAGTTGGTCAAGGATTATGACCTGGAGATTCACTATCATCTGGGCAAGGCCAATGTTGTAGCGGATGCTCTGAGCAGGAGGAGCTATGTTAACATGGCCGTGGCTTTTCAGATGCCTCAGGAGTTATGCGAGGAGTTTGAGCAGTTGAGTCTGGGTTTCGTGCATCACACCTCGGGTACATCGTTCGAGGCGGAGCCCACTCTAGAGGCTGAGATCAGGCAGCATCAGAAGGAAGATCAGAAGCTGCAGGAGATTCGTGAGTTGCTCAAGATTGGCAAGGCTCCTCATTTCAGAGAGGATGATCAGGGTACCTTGTGGTACAAGGGTCGTATATGTGTGCCGGATGTAGCAGATCTCAGGAAGTTGATTCTGAGTGAGGCCCATGATACAGCATATTCGATCCATCCAGGCAGCACGAAGATGTATTACGACCTGAAGGAACGGTTCTGGTGGTCTGGAATGAAGCGTTCCGTTGCGGAGTACGTGGCTATCTGCGACACTTGTCAGCGTGTCAAGGCAGAGCATCAGAGGCCAGCAGGGTTATTGCAGCCGTTGAAGATTCCAGAGTGGAAATGGGAGGAAATCACTATGGACTTCATTGTTGGCTTGCCTCGTACTCAAAAAGGGTACAACTCCATATGGGTAGTAGTGGATCGGTTGACGAAGGTTGCTCACTTCATCCCGGTGAACACTACTTACTCCGGTGCTAGACTTGCAGAGTTGTACATCTCCAGGATTGTCTGTCTGCATGGTGTTCCTAAGAAGATTATATCTGATCGAGGATCTCAGTTTACTTCACGGTTCTGGGAGCAGTTGCATGATTCGTTGGATACGAAGCTGCGCTTCAGTACTGCTTATCATCCTCAGACAGATGGGCAGACAGAGAGAACCAACCAAGTGTTGGAGGATATGCTTCGAGCCTGTGCTATTCAGTATGGTACCAGCTGGGATAAATGCCTGCCGTATGCAGAGTTTTCGTATAACTACAGTTACCAGGCCAGTCTGAAGAAATCTCCTTTCGAGGCCCTGTATGGTAGGAAGTGCAGGACTCCGTTGTATTGGGATCAGATTGGCGAGAGGCAGGTGTTTGGTCCGGACATTGTTGAGGAGGCCGAACAGCTGGTACAGCAGGTGCGAGAGAACCTGAGGGTCGCTCAGACTCGTCAGAAGAGTTATGCGGATGTGCGTCGTCGAGATTTGACCTTTGCAGTGGGTGATCATGTATATCTGAAGGTCTCACCGATGAGAGGAATCCGCAGGTTTAATGTAAGAGGGAAGCTAGCTCCTCGATACATTGGTCCGTTCAAGGTGTTGGAACGGAAAGGTGAGGTGGCATATCGTCTGGAGTTGCCACTCAATCTCTCAGGAGTGCACGATGTGTTTCACGTGTCTCAGCTGAAGAAGTGCTTGAGAGTGCCAGAAGAGCAAGCACCGATAGAAGGGTTGGATGTGCAGGAGGATCTGACCTATGTTGAGCATCCGGTGAAGATTCTGGAGACATCTGAGAGGGTTACCAGAAACAAGAAGGTCAAGATGTGCCGGGTTCAGTGGAGTCATCACACGAAGGATGAGGCTACTTGGGAGCGAGAAGACGAGCTGAGGAAGACATATCCCGACCTCTTTGCTAGCTAGCCTATCCGAATCTCGGGACGAGATTCCTGTAAGGGGGGTAGGTTTGTAACACCCTAAGGTAAATTTTCCCTAATTTTTATGAATTTATTTGGGCTTGAATAAATTTTCCAGGGTTTTCTCTAGTTTATCTCGTATTTAAAGTAATTTTATAACACAAGGAAATAAAATTTATCATAGGATTAAAGTGTTTGTGCATTCATGCCGCAGCATTGTTTTAATTGTGTGGAATCTATGGATTTGAATTCAAATTGTAGTTTGAATTCAAATAGTTTCTTTGAATTAGTGGAGTGTAGAAAAAGAAAAAGGAAAAGAAAGGGCAGCCATTTCCTCTCCTTGGCCCAGCTTCCCTCTCCCCTCTCCCTCCCGCATGGGCCACGGCGGCCCAGCCCTTCTTTCCCCGTGGGCCCTCTCTCCCTCTCTTCTTTTCCCCAGCCCGCGCCTCTCTTCTCTCTTTGGGCCGCAGCGTTTCCCCGAGGCCCAGCTCCTCCCTCTCCCTCCTTCCCTCCCCCGCTCGCCCCCTCTCTCTGGCAAGCTGGACCCATGCGTCAGCTCCTTTCCCCCTCCGTTCTCTCCCCTTCCTCTGGTTTTCCCCGGCGCCCAACGGCCTCCGATTCCGCCGGCAATCTCCTCCTCTGGGCCCGCACGCCGAGGTCTCGGCTCCCGCCCTTAAGTGGCCCTGCGACCCCCACCTACCCGTGCCCTAATCCCGCCGCCGCCTCCAACCCTACGCCACTCCACCGACCCCGGATTGGAGCCGCCGCCGCCCGAGCCTCTGCGCCACCGCGGCACCACCCCGACGCCTCGATCCCCGGCCCCCCACTGCCGTTGCAGTACCCCGGAGTGGTAAGAAGCGCGCCGTGCCCTTGTCCCTCTCTTTTCCCCTCTGTACGTGCGCGCCCCACTTGTCGCCGTTACCCCGAGCCGCACGCCGCCGTCGCCCGGCCGCCACGGCCACCTCCTCCGCCCCCTTTGGCTCCAATTGGTTTCCCCGTGCCCTCCTCCCGCTCCCCGACCGGATCCCGTCATCCCTTGGCCACGGAAACGCCCGTTCGCACGACGCCGGTGAGCCTCCGCCGCGGCCTCCTCTCCTCCGGCGAGAGATCGCCGCCCGCTTCTGCCCCTTTGCTCCTGGCCGTCTGATCCAAGGCGGACGATCAAGATTAGATCGGAGGCCGGCGTGCCCCAACGGTTAGATCTCGATCCCGCGGCTAATATCGTAACATACCGGTTCGCGGTTGTATCAAACCTGAGCCGTCCATCGTCGATCCGACGTATCGGATTAGATCCCGACCGTGGTGGGATCTCAGCCGTCCATTTCACATCCGGTGGATAGCGCGAGTAGTAAACCTAGATCCAATCCCGACCGTCCGATCTCGATCCAAAGGGTGAGATCATCCCGTACCCCTTCGCGTATGGATTCTAATCTGGGCCGCACAGATCTGATCCGAGGGCCCAGATTACATCATACCGTTTCAGCCTATAGGATTTGCTAAAGAACCCCTGCCTTTTGGGGAAATCAACCCGCAGTCCACCCGGGAGTCAAAAATAATTACAAGTAGGTCCTTTTCTTCTTGTTTAACACCCCGAGCTCTCTAGAAATTGTTTCTTAGCCCTAGTTTTGGAGTTTTCACGTGCTAGCCCCTAAGTCTATGCTTTAATTACGGTTTAGTCCTCGGTTTTTGTCCAGAAGCCCCTGGTTTCTCTGTTTTTCTTACAATTAGGTCCCTGGATCCTGTTTTAAGCGCAGTTTTCGCGTTTTAGCTCCGTTTTAGGTGTTCTTTATATGCACGCGATCGTTGTAACGCGTAGATTAGTTCTAGGCTAGTTTTGTACACTGTTTTTATGTGATGTTGTACTGTTTTCTTATAGTTTGTTCTTGCTATGCATGTGTGTATGTATGGGCTATGTTTGATGATCGTGAGTAGACGCGGAGCCTTTGGAGCAGTACCAGGAGCAGCCGTCTTCCGAGCAGTTTGAGCAGCAGCCGGGAGAGTACGAGGAAGGCAAGTATAACATGAACCTCCTATCACTTTTAAATACAATTTCATACTGCATTTTAATTCTGTATGCCTATAAGGACTTCCTAGCCACTTTTATATCTTTATATATATCCTATGGGTTGCATTTTTGGTTAGTTGTGCTAGGTTGCTGCGCTATAACAAACCTTGGTCCTTTTTAATTAATTTGACTAATGGTCTTATGCAACTTAATTCTGGAGCCGACCCTCTGTGCTGTGTGCTTGAGTGGTTTGTGCGTCCTTAAAAGATGTTTTTGTTAGAAACATGGTTTAGGGGGCCAGCACGGTGCTTAGTGCTTGGTTGGCCACTCTCCATAAGGACCGGTTCATAGAGCGACAACCTGGGACAACCGCGCAACCACAAGACTGGTATGGGACGGTCTTGACTTACTAATTAGGTCATTTTGGTTCGGGAGTAACTTACCTGCGTGGGCAAGAGGGGTGGTAAGCTTCAATGGTCCCTGCTCCTCCGGCTTGGTCTGTGCTGTGTGTCTTGTACCCCCGGAGGTGGGCCCCATCGTCGCTGATCCAGAATCCTTAGCAGTTACACCTTACCAACGTGTCCTTTGTAACGGTCTCGTAGTGCGCTTGCTAGCCATCTCACCTAAGGAAGTGTGATGAACCACTAGCGTAGCTCACGACTTGTGGGTAAAGTTGTGCAACCTCTCGAGAGTGTAAAACTGATATATCAGCTGTGCTCACAGTCATGAGCGGCCCAGATCCTCCGTCTGATTAGTGGGGTTATCAACCTTTGACGAGGGCGATTCCCCGGGTGGTTTTGGTTTGGATGGTTCTCAGTAGTTCTTAATTAATGTTGATTAATTCTTATGCAATTGGGTTTATGGTAATTCATCCACTTGTAGAAATTAGTTTAATAAAACTTTGCCAAGACTAAAAGCTAATGCAGTTGAGTCAGCTAACCCTAGAGCCTCATGCTCGTGTTATACTTGTTGAGTACGAGTTTGTACTCACACTTGTCTCTCTACTCTTCTGTTCTATTTCGGCTATCTTCGACTGCTGCTCAGTGCCCGGCAACGTGGAGGACTACGTCAGCGGCTTCGACGACTTCTAGGTGTTTGTCTCCCAGTCGACGTCCCTGTGGCGCCCAGCTCTTCATGTATCTCTTTTACGCTTCCGCAACTCTTGAACCGATTCTTGATTCGGTTGTAATAAAATAATTCATTTATTGATTCATTTACGATTTATATTAATGTTATTCGTGACATGTGTTGTGATATCTTGATGATCTGTTGTATATATGCGTGACTTGATCCTGGCGCATATATGATTGCTCGATTTATGTTCTTATAAATCGGGTGTGACACAAAACCCGTGTGCGCTACTCATGTTCATACGCCTCTAGATCGAGCATTCCTTGACTGCCCCCAAACTCATCCTAAGCTAGGATTAGGCGGGTGCACTCCACCACCCGGCTGGAGATCCTCCGACATTTGGCGCGCCAGGTAGGGGGCCCTCCAGGACTGGAGTTAAGGAGATGGCGGGGTCGTGGCTCCGGAAGCAAGTCAGGACGTGGTCTACCACCATCTGAGCAAGCTCCCGCCCTTTAGCCTCGAGGCACGCTAGTAGACTGGACTCCAGGCGCTGCAGACGCTCGGCGGCGGAGTCCAACTCCGGATGTACGGAGCTGATGGAAGAAGGAGCCTCTGCAACATGGATGGGGCTTAGCCTAAGGGGTTCCAGGGTGGTACTTGCTTCATCAACCCACTTCGTGATCCGCTGCACCCCAGTACGCTGCTCTGCTAGGAGCTCCTCTACCTCGGCCTCACGGTGCTTGAGGGCTTCGAGCCATTGGAAGAGGGATCGGCTCTCCTCTTCCTGGCGCAGGCGTCGGTCCTCAAGGGATTGGGTCCGGGCCTCCAGGTCTGTCCGGAGGGCGGAGAGGCGGTCCTCCTCCTCCTTGACGCCCACCTCCCGGAGGGTCAGGTTGTGCTCTCGGTGGTTTAGGGTGGCCTGCTCATCATCAATCGTCTTTGCCATAGCCTTGGCAGCGTCGATGGTGTGACGAGCCGACCGCTCCTTCAGCTCCACCTCCTTCTCCTTCCGGGCCACCGCCTTCTCCCGGGAGACGACCGCAATCTCCTCGTCAATGACCCTACCCATCTTCTCGCGGTTCCCCAGATGGCGCTCCCAATCAAGCTTCTCCCACTCACTCCAGAAGCCTGCTTCTGCCTCCTCAATCACTCGCTGGGCCTTGACCAGGAGGCGAGGAAGAGGGACCTCCACCGGGCTCAGGAGGAGATGCCTCCGATGAATCACCTCCGGCTCATCCCCCTGTGCGGACTGGGGGCCGGAGCTGGGCGCGCCCGCATCGGGTCCCTAGACACCTGCTTCTGCGACCTCGACTACGGCTGCCCCTGCAGTTAGCGCCCCCAGTGGCGTCTCCGCCATGACCTCCTCCGCAGCTGGCTCTATAGAGGGTGCCCCCACCATGGCTCCCGCTGCAGCCGCTGGAGCAGCCTCTCCGCCCGCCGTGGCTGGAGGGGTCGCCTCCATTTGTGGTGTGGCCTCAGCCACCGGAGCTCCGGCCCGGACCTCCGTGGCTGTGGGCGGGGCTGGAGGTGCTGTCGGTGATGCTGCTAGCCCCCCAGCGGTGGTTGTTGAAGAAGCCAGCTGGTAGGGCGAGGTGTTGCCGGACGAAGCAGAGGAAGAGGTAGGGCGAGTAGTCCTAACAAGCATATTCAAAATAAGGATTCAATAAAAAATAGAGGACAAGGGGAGTTAACCACTCACGTGAAGCTCCGCACCCCCCATCCTACCTGGAAGACTGGGGATTGCCTCCTCCCTGAGGCTGGTGCCCCGTGTGACCGGCGGGGCTGCTCCACCATCGGCACCTCCGGTGGCGGTGGCAGGGCTTGCTGCCGCTGCTAGGGCGGTGGTGGCGGTGGGGCCTGTGGCTGCTGCTGGGGCGGTGACGGTGGTGGTGCCTGGGCTGCTATGGGGGCTGAGGAGGCGGTGGCGGTGGTCGCTGCTGTGGTGGAAACCGTCGCGGCTCCTCAGGCCTCCCCTGCGGCTGCTGCTGGCGATGGGGCGGCGGCGGCAGAGCCCGAGAGCTACTCTGCCCCCCGACTCTGATGTCCTCTGGCGCTTGGGGCCGGCTCCCCCACAAATGATCCATTGCCGCAGCGGAGCCTTCGCGACCTGTCCTCCTCACGGTCCCGGCTGCTCCGCGAGCTAGCCGCCTCCTGCTCCTTCCCTTTGCTGGAGGGTGCCGAGGCTCCATGGCTGGACTAGCCGGGGCTTGGATCGGCGCGCCGGGGGCTGTCGGACGTGGTGCCAGGGATCCGGATGCCGCGATTGAGGTCACCCCTCACCTGCCAAGCCGCCATCGTCCAGGGTATGCAGTGATGCCAGGATCGCCATCCGCATCCCCTGGTCCTCACACAGAGCCTTGATCCCTCTCGGGAGCACCAGCAACTCCGGGGTGTACGCCTCACCGATCATCCTTCGGATCAGGACCTCTAGCTCCGCGTCGGAAAGATCCGTGCCAGCCCCGTGTTAGATCCTGCTGCAGTCGTTCACCCCGGTGAACATGCAGGTCATCCTGGATCGCTGTTGTAGGGGAGCGATACGGCGCCTCAGGAAGTTGCCCAGCACCATCATCGATGTAAGGCCACCCCTTGCTAGAATCTTGACCTGGTCCAGTACTGGGTTGAGCTCTGCCGGAAGGGATGGCCTGGCTTTCCAGCTGTTGTGGTTGATGAGGGGCCCTTCAGTCGGTAGCTCGAGGCTGTCGTTGGCATTGGTCATGGCAATGACCCAGTCCGTGCACCAGTCCTCCCACTTGGTGCTGAAGAACGCGCTGATGTTAGGAGCTGGATGTCCCATGCCACAGCTGGAAGTAATAGTACTTGAAGATGGTGATGCAGGGACGGACCCCCATGAACATCTCCATGAAGTGGACGAACACCAACACGAGACGGATGGAGTGGGGGGTGAGGTGCTGCAGCTAAAGCCTGAACTCCTCCAGGAGCAAAAGGAAGAAGGAGGAGATCGAAGGGGCTAGCCCGCAGGTGATGTACGAGTTGAAGAGGATGAATTCCCCTGCGACCAGGTCGTTGAGGGAACTCGAACCTGCCCGGATCTTCCCAGCAAGTTCCGGTGCTGTGGCAGAACCAACCTGAATTATACTGGCTCAAGTACGCGAGTCCACTCCCAAGGGCTCCAACGTGCTTCAAACAGTATAATCCCTTGGCCTGTCGGGTAACATCCCGATAAACCACCGCATACAGGATCAAATAATGTTACCTCACACGAAGGTGAGTCCAGAGATACAATCACCAGCACATTTTTACATCACAGGGATTTACATTACAAGCATTTTCAAAACCAGTACATTACAAACTGCTAAGCTATGGTTTATAGCAGTGGAAAACATACGCGTCAATGCACAGCTCGTCGTCAAGACGGATGTCATGCTAAGCCCGGGCACGACATCACTCAGGATCATCAATGTTGGCCGGGGACGGTCCCCAACCCACAGACCAAACTTCTGGAAGAGTACAGGGCCGAGGCAAGGGAAGAGTAGGGTCTTCAAGACATTACCTGCAAAACATATAACTAGCAAGGCTGAGTATACTAATACTCAGCAAGGCTTACCCGGGATTGGGTATACTTTAGCCCATAACTAGACTTATGAAGGCTTGTAAGGGTTCTGGGTTTAGCTTCAGCTGAAAAGCAACTAAGATTAGATCCTTATTTTCAACTTTTAGCTTTCAAGTTCTATGTGATTATCCATTCTAGATAAGCACTTAAAACTAAGCAAGCGAGGTAGAGCTCTTTATATCAACCATCAGCATTACTCATCATATAGTTGCTCTTGTTACTCTGTGTGATAAAGGGATTAAGTAGTCTCAATCATCGTGAGAGGTGGACGATTCTGAATTGAATTTAACCTTGCAAGGTAAACCTAACTCACACGCTTGGAACACCCAATGATTGTTCCGAAGCAACTGTTTGCCTTTCATTCCGACTCGTGGATCAGATCCACCACAAGCGACTGCCGGAACATACGCACTTCCAAAGTGCAGGACATACATCTGTAGCGCGACTACAAAACCCGTATTCCTGGTTGCCCTTGCAACACGTATTTCCTCAGTCGAATCAAGTAACCAGAAGAACCAAATACATATGGTGGGAGGTATGTCCACTCCTCGGGCCGATTGGTTACTAGGCTTACCGCTTACCATATTTCACGGCATGTGGTTAGTACTTTCAAACGCTTAACCCCGATCGGCACACACCACGACCTTATCACTTTCAACAACACAGATGGGGTATCACCTCAACCATGATACCTCATAAACTCCCGTCCGTCATCCTTATAGTGATAACAGGAATGTAAACATTACAACTCCTATTTCGCGCGAGTGACAGGAAATCACTCGACTTTTACCGGTCCTATTTAGCAGAGCATCTAAACAGTGTGGAATCGGGTACAATACATTGGTTCCTTAAGATCTTATGCAACTAGGGTTTCATCTCAACTCCTAGACGTAATGCAAGATATATAATATAATAATGAAATTGTAATAACTTGAAATATTGGGATGTGCATCGGGGCTTGCCTTTACTGGTGGGGCTGGGGTTAGTTAAGTTAATAACGTCCGAACTTTGGTTCGGGTCTTCAGAGAATTCCCTGACGAAGTTCTCGGGGTCTTCAGAACAATCTCATTCTAGTTCTGGGATCTGTAGGAATTTCCACGGCTCGATCCACGATTAGCTCGTAAACACCGTCGGCGAGAAGAGTCGGGTCTACATGATATGCAAGGATATAAAATTAAGAGATGCATAGTCTTTTTACTTTATTTCATGATAAACTGCAATCCAAAAGGTTAACACTCAAGAACTCATGGCTCAAAAAGGAACCTAAGCTTTGAATCATAAACATTCAACTCATGACTAACACGACTATAGCATTGATTTAATTGAAAACAAGAATTAAAATACTCAAAATTAAATTCAAATTTGAATGTGAAGCTTGGATAATTAAAGTTACAAAGTTTTGAAAATTTAAACACAGCTCTATTGCATACTTAAAAGATTTTGACTAAAAGATCTAATTAGATAAGCTTTACTAAATAGACTAGCTAATTCTACTATAAAACAAATTGAATTGATCAACTTAAAAGAATTTAAATTACAAAACAAACTTAGGTTTGAAATTTTCATATCAATTCATATTTAATCTACAGAGATTGCATATCCAAAAATCATGATCAACAAAGTTAACATGTAGGAGTTATGGATATCACACTCTCTTATCTTAGATTTAACATAGATTCAAAACTATTTGTTTTCATATCAAACTCACTTAATAGAAGTTGTAGAGCTCAAAATCTAGTTTCTAACAAAACTGGTTTTGCAATTTTTGGAATTTCCTACTATTTTCTATTGATTTTACAAGTCAGCAGCATCACTTCACATGAAATAACAAGTACCCTTACATAGAGGTCCTCAAACTCTACTGTTCCTATGGGTCTAGACTTTGCAGAAAACACCCTGAACTTGTCTTAATTGTTGCACGAGGTGCTCAAGGCGAGCTTGAACAGAGGAGGTGCTTGGGGAGCTCGGTTCCAATGGGAGGGGACCATGCCAGCGGTCGGGGAGGTCGAGCAGCACACCGGGAACTCCTTTTGGGGGTAAGGAAGCGAGGAGGAGGGCCGCAAGGGAGACATCGGCATTG
Organism: Panicum hallii; assembly: GCF_002211085.1. Classification (NCBI taxonomy): domain Eukaryota; kingdom Viridiplantae; phylum Streptophyta; class Magnoliopsida; order Poales; family Poaceae; genus Panicum; species Panicum hallii. The sequence continues at coordinate 9,811,945 of NC_038048.1, forward strand.
GGGAAGACAGAGCTTATAGGCGCGTGTTGTTCTGGCCGGCCGGGCAGGAAACGACGGTGCAGTCCTGGTCTGGAGGAACAGGGGCGGTGCAGCTTCGGTTTCGGGAAAAGGGCAGGGGCAGCGCAGCTCCTATTTGGGGAAGAGCAGGGGTGGCGGCCTGGCGCAAGAGGAGTGGCAGTGAGGCAGAACGAGGGGAGGAATTGAGGGCGTCGGGAGGTGGGGGATTTCCAGTGAAGGCGGTCCTCCGCGGTGAAGCGGCTCGGGGAGGAGAAGGCCGCGGCAGTGGCGGACAGGAGGGCACGCTGGTGGGAGGTGGCGTGGGGCGAGTGGCGACGAGGCACTGCAGCAGCACTGCAAACGGCAGAAGTCCTGGTGCCGTGCGCAGGGTGAGGATAAGGTCACAGTGCAGGTTTGGATGATGGGGGAACAGCACAGCTGCCTGCGGAGGAAAAAATTATGGCGCACGGGAACTTGCAGCAGGAGGTGGCAAGGTGGTCAGCGGCAAGCTGCAGAGCAGAGCGCCAGTGCAGCGCCAGAGGAGGAAGACGAAGGGGATTTTCCCAGGGACCTGTTTGTAAAACTGAAGAAACACAGGGACTCTACAGTAAACTAATTTTTCCCGACGATACAAAGATCTAATGAGAGAATGCCCAAAACGAAAGTTGTAGAACTTTTCAAGCCCTACAACATTGTTTTAGCGATCAAGCTTAAAAACCCAAAACTTGCAGCATTACATGTTAAATTTGAACAAAGGTAAAATTTAAATTACCTTGATCCTTTCAAAAGGAGTTTGGTCAAAAATTTGGACTTATTTAAAAGTTTTCATGACTGTCATGATGACTGGCATTCTTGCAGTTTAGTCCTAAGTAAACTTTAAAATTCACTTTTATACTTTGCTTAACTTACATAAAAGGACCCATACTTTGCAATAATTACATTTAGGTCCTTGTTTTCCACAAAAACCCATTTTTCATGCAATCTAGCATATCTATTACACTTAATCAACACTCAAGGACCTATACTCTATAGAAATTACAACTGTACTCTTAATTATTTGTACTATACATAAACACCATAGCAAGCACATACTCTTTACACTAGGTCTAATATCCATAAAACTAATTACCTGGTTGTCACAAGCGCGGTCCAACCCAAGAGGCGGCACACCACATCGAGCTGCTCTTGACGCTGGAAGTGGCGAGGATAGCTGAGAGGAGACATGGTGGAGATTGCCGCGGATGTGAGGGAAAGGATCGTGCGGAAGCAGGAAGGGAAAAGGTGCCGAGTGAAAAGAGAAAATCGCAAAAGTGCAAGAGAAGACGAAAGGGCGCTGCAGCATCTGGAGAAGGCAAGTGCGAAAAGGTAGCCAATCCCTGTGACGCATGCCTTTAAATAAGGCTGTTCCCCCTTTGAACTCCACAGCGACTGAGGGGCACCCGAAGAGTCGATCGCACCAAGCGCCCGCCTCTTACCCCCTATGACCGGAGGGCCTGGGCCTGCCAGTCATAGGCGTGGTCGCTGGAGGCGGGAGGAAAAGGTGGAATCTGAACCACCAGTACAGCAGGATGTGTAGAAATAAGATGGAAGCTGAACCATCAAGCGTGCTGAACGCGGGTAGTGGGCATCGCCTCGGAGATCTTGCCGGATGGGAAAGTCCTTCTTGCGCCTTCGCAATGCGAGCAAGCAGTCCACCCAGCGCAACACAAGCTTGTGGCCCCACCTGCAGGTTCATACCTCACCCAAGGTGGGCCCGGGGGCCTCTTTCGGTACATACAGACAGGGGTACCTCCTACTAGTGTATCCAGCCCGAGGGGCACGAGGTTATCCATAACCGCGCACTAAGCTTCTAGGCGATAGGGCGTAAGGCCCGAGCCTAACAACTGGGGGCACGGTCTCCGGACCTCCCCCCACTACTAGCAGGACCGGTGCGTCCACGTGCCCGCAAAGACGAAGTGCTCAGGAACAGCTACCATAGGCCCGGACCACCGCGGGATGGTCTTGGGCCCCCACGTGAGGAAGCCAGACCCCTAGGGGGCCTAAGCGCCTGGGCCAGCTAGGGGGTCCCGGACCTCCCTTCCCACCAAGGAGGAGGTCCGGTGCCGCCACGTGCCCCTGAGGAAACGGCCGCTAAACTAGCACCGCCACGTGTCCTGTGGATTCCAGCCTTCTGCGAGAAGCCAGCCCAACTACCGCATTAAATGCGGGTGGTTGGGGTGCACGCACCTGAGACAGGGCATGGGCTGCCCTCTGACACGTTGGGCAGGTATGGGTGACATCAGGTAAGCCCGTCAGTTACTGAGGCGACACGTCACATCACAGCGCCACGTGCCTGGGTGAGGGATGAATGGTCGCATCACAGCGCCGCGCGCGTGGGCGAAGAGTCATTATGACGTGCTGCTGGAAGGCCACAATGTGCGCTGCTATAGTGCGCAAAGGCTACAGCACGGCATGTCAGTATAGCCCCTTCGCCTGTTAGCGGGAGTTGACACTACATCGACACCATGACTCCCTCCACGCATGTCAGCGGCAGCAGACCCTATGCTAGCAAGACGGCACAAGACCATATCCAAAGGAGGATACGCACGGAGGCTGATGAGGAAGATCTCCGGATCTGAGGCATTTAAGGCTCCAATGTGTACGTTATTTAATTATACTCTTTACACTAGGTCTAATATCCATAAAACTAATTACCTGGTTATCACAGCCTTCCCCCCTAAAAAGAATCTCATCCCGAGATTCGAAGGCAGAAAGAATCAGACGATTAGATTTGGGGATTGGCTTGAAGGAAGTTTGGAAAATTTTGTTGAAGATAAGATTCTGTTTCCCAAGTTGCTTCTTCTTCGGTGTGGTGATCCCACAAAATCTTGTACATCTTAACTGTCTTTCTTCTGGTGACTCTTTCCTTGGTATCGAGGATTTGGATAGGTTGTTCGGTGTAGGATAGATCAGGTTCAATCTCAATGGCGGTGGTTTCAATGATCTCCATAGGTACTTTAATACATTTCTTAAGTTGAGAGATATGGAAGACATCGTGAATGGCAGCCAATTGAGATGGAAGGCGAATTTTGTAAGCCACTGGGCCACAGACCTTAAGAATCTCAAAGGGTCCAACATACCGTGGTGCTAATTTCCCTTTTATGCCGAAACGCGGAACACCCTTGGTAGGAGATACTCGGATATAGACAAAATCTCCTGCTTGGAATTGTAGAGGTTTCCTTCTTTTATCTGCATAGCTTTTCTGTCTGGACTGAGCTATTTTAAGGTTGGCTTGAATAATCTTGACTTTATCTTCGGCTTCGACAACTAGATCTGGTCCAAAGATTTTGCGTTCACCGGTCTCGGACCAACTCAAAGGAGTTCGACATCTGCGACCGTATAACGCTTCAAAAGGAGCCATCTGAAGGCTAGATTGGTAACTGTTGTTGTAAGAGAATTCAGCCAAACCAAGACATTTGTCTCAGCTTGTACCATAGTGAATAATACAAGCTTGGAGCATGTCTTCAAGAATTTGGTTGACTCGCTCAGTCTGTCCATCCGTTTGAGGATGATATGCAGAGCTTCGAATCAGTTTGGATCCAAGAGCAGACTGTAGTTGTTCCCAGAAGCGTGCAATGAATTGTGCCCCTCGATCAGAAATGATAGTCTTAGGGACACCATGCAACCGAACAATTTGATCAAGATAGACTTCAGCATACTTCTTGGTGGAATAGGTAGTATGTACGGGAATAAAGTGAGCCATTTTTGTGAGTCTATCAATAATTACCCATATGGAGTCATGTTTTTGGGAGAAGGGTGTTAGGAAGACCAACAATAAAATCCATACTAATATCTTCCCATTTCCATGACGGAATGGGCAATGGTTGGAGTGTACCAGATGTCTTGAGATGACTGGCTTTAACTCTCTGGCACGTATCGCACTCGGATACATACTTAGCAATTTCTCTTTTCATTCGGGTCCACCAAAAGTTCTGTCGAAGATCTTGATACATTTTGGTACTACCAGGATGAATAGAGAACTTGGATAGATGTGCCTCATCAAGGATTTGCTTGCGAAGCTGATGATCTTTAGGTACAACAATTCGATAGTTGAACCATAAAGTTCCTTGATGATCAGTGTGAAAACACTTATATTTGGCTTCTCCCAGAGATAACTTTGATTTGATAATTTTGATACCCTCATTGTGTAATTGAGATATGATGATTTTATCTTGAAGGGTAGACTCGATCGATAAAAGATTCAGACTACCTTGAGGAATGATTTCTAAATTGAGCTTCCTCATCTGATTGCAGAGAGTGTCATTGAAGGTTGCCATGGATAAACAGTGACAATGTGCCTTGCGGCTAAGGGCATCCGCAACCACATTGGCCTTACCAGGATGGTAATATACCTCAAGATCGTAGTCTTTAATCAGTTTTAACCAATGCCTTTGCCTCATATTTAGGTCAGCTTGGGTAAAAATATACTTGAGGCTCTTATGGTCAGTGTAGATGTTGCGCTTAGCACCCATAAGATGATGTCTCCAGATCTTGAGAGCATGAATAACAGCTGCCAATTCAAGATCATGAGTTGGATAATTTTGTTCATGGTTCCGAAGTGCTCGGGATGCATAAGCAATGACTCGGTTGTTTTGCATAAGAACACAACCAAGGCCAGTTCCCGAAGCGTCACAGTAGACATCAAAAAGCTGAGTATTATCTGGTTGAGCCAGCACTGGTGCAGTTGTTAGAAGTCTTCTCAAAGTGTGTAATGCTTTATCACATTTATCATCCCAGCGGAACTTAACCTCTTTCTTAAGCAGTTCAGTCATAGGTTTAACTATCTTGGAGAAATCTGGAATGAATCGGCGATAATATCCCGCCAATCCAAGGAAACTTCGTATTTGATGGACTGAAGTTGGAGGCTTCCAATCCATAACTTCCTGGACTTTAGTTGGATCAACCGATATGCCTTCACTAGAGATTATGTGTCCCAAAAATTTTACACTATCCAGCCAAAATTCACATTTTGAGAATTTGGCATAAAGGCGATGATCACGTAGTCGTTGAAGAATGACACGTATATGATTAGCATGGTCTTCTTTAGTCTTGGAATATATCAGAATGTCATTGATGAAGACCACGACAAATTTGTCAAGTTCCGGCATAAAGACCGAATTCATGAGATACATGAAATATGCCGGTGCGTTGGTAAGACCAAATGACATAACCAGATATTCATAAAGTCCATATCTGGTTGAGAAGGCCGTTTTTGGAATGTCACAAGGCCTAATCTTGATCTGATGATAACCAGAGCGTAAGTCAATCTTAGAGAAGACCTTAGCTCTAGCTAGCTGATCGAACAAGATGTCAATGCGGGGAAGAGGGTACTTATTTTTGATAGTGACCGCATTGAGTGGACGATAATCAACACATAGCCTTAGGCTATTGTCCTTCTTTTTGACGAAGAGAGCGAGACAACCCCAAGGTGACGCACTTGGGCGTATAAAACCTTTATCAAGAAGGTCTTGAAGTTGAATTTTCAATTCAGCCAATTCATTTGGAGGCATACGATACGGCCTCTTCGAAATAGGAGCGGTGCCAGGTTGAAGTTCAATAATGAACTTGATGTCTCTGTCTGGTGGCATCCCAGGCAAGTTGTCTGGAAAGACATCGGGATATTCACAGACTACTCGGATATCTTTTACTTTGACGTCTGTAATAGCATAAGTGCAAGAGTGCAAATACTCTTGCTGAGGCAGATAGAGGATAATAGCTTCTTGATGTGGTGAGTTAATCTCAATAACTCGGGAAGAGATGTCCAACAGTACTCCATGTTCTGTCATCCAATTTGTTCCAAGTATAACATCAATACCCTCTAGATTTAGTAGTACTAAATCCATTTTGATTAGTTTACTGCCTAGCTGAATTGGCAAACTTTTAACCATTTGGTTAGAAGTAATCTTTCCTCCAGGGGTAGAAATCATATATGACCCTTTAGTAGAACAGAGATCAAGTCCTATTCGGGTACCACAGTTGTTACTGATGAAACTATGAGTTGCTCCAGAATCAAATAATGTAACAACTGGTTTATGGTGTATAAAGAATGTACCCGACATGATAGGAGCTCCATCCGGAAGTTCTGCAAGTGTAGTAGAGTTAATTTGTCCTTGCCGGACTTGCATCATTGGCCTCTTACCCTTGTTCTTGTCATTCTGACTGGAACTCCGTCCTGGATTAGGCTTCTTGGGCTGCGGACAATCTCTGATGAAGTGATCCGCACTTTCGCAATTGAAACCGTGATAGGTGCTGCTTCTCTGTTGGATTTGTTGAACATTTGGCTGTGGGCCAAATTGTTGTGGTTGTTGCAGAGGTACAGGAGGTTGATACTCTTCTTGTTGTTGAAACGGCTTAAAAACCAGTCCACCAAACGGAATATTCCATTGGGGTGCTCTAGGCAATACATTCGGAACCAACTGATACTGTGGGGGTCGAATGCTCACAGGTCCAGTGGAGATTCTTTGCTTCTTTTCGGCACGGTGTGCCGTAATGCAATCCTCCTGAGTCAAAGCCATGTTAACCAGTTCACTGAAAGTATTCGCCTTGATAAGATTCAGATGTTCCTTGAGCTTAGTATTCAAACCTCAATGAAAACGATCTTGCTTCTTGGCATCATTATCAGCATGATAGCCCGCATACTGACACAGGTGATTAAAAGCCTGTGCATACTGCAGTACGATGCGGGTGCCTTGAGTAAGTGCTAAGAACTCATTCAGTTTCTGCTCCATCAGCCCTTCAGTTATATGATGTGCCCTGAAGACATTACGGAATTCTTCCCACGAGATAACATGGCCATCCGTTTGCATAGCACAAAATGTATCCCACCAAATACGGGCAGCTCCGCATAATTGTTGTGCAGTGAAGTGAGCCTTGCTAGAATCCGCACAGGGGATCATAAGAAGAGTGAACTTAGATTCAATGGTGCGAAGCCAAGCATCTGCATCCAAGGGCTCCTCCGCTTTACTAAACAGCGGGGGCTGGGTACTGAGAAAATCTTGATAGGTTGCTACCTGAGGTTCATCACGACCTCGTGACTGCTGGTGTTGTTGATTCTGCTATGCTTGTACTAATAAATTGAGAAGTTTAGTTTGCCGAGCCAAAACTTCGGCTAGATTTGGAAGTAGTGGTGACGGTTGTTGGGAATTGCTGGACTGATCTGCCCGGAAACCTGCCGGGGTTCCACGTGTGGCTCCAACCATCTGAAACGAAAATTCAGATGATAAAATTTACTTACCCTGCTGAAAACTTACAAGGTAAATGGGACGAGACAACTGATTCTGATACAGCAAGGGTTGGAAATCAGAAAGATACTTAAGATACTTGACCAACACTACCACAAGAATCCCGTTAACCACACCAAAGATCAACAACCTACCACATATCCTTAGAAGAACCAAAACACACATTGTATCATGTATTTAATGATGAGTTATGCATGCACGTTCTACTCGTCCTCACAAACCAAAATAACTGCCAAATATCTTTGGACTTATACATACGTCTCTCACTATTAACTAGTCGGTAAACCCTATCCGTCCTAGTTTCGTATTCGTGGTTAGTGTACCTGCAGAAAACCACAATACATATATCCAATGAACCTTTCATGCCAGCATGTCATGAAAGCGTTCCCATTCATTACTGTTCACTATAGAAACAGCATCTGTACAATTACCGCCGTACAGACAACGTTAGCATACGTTATCGAAACAACATATTCACGGGGGTACCGCAAAATGCGGGGGTATGAACAGCGATCGCCATACCCTGCGCCGAACCATATACTCCCAATGTAGTCAACCTAAGTTGGTACATTGGCAGCATCTCAAGTAGGCCACTGCTTGAGAAACAGCGTTCGGTTCGCATCACCGACGGGAAGGCCAAGCTCCCTCAGTTGGCTGAGGATCCTTACCTTCTTACCTCACGATCGAAGGTGTCGTCACAAAAAGTAAGGTTGGGTTGTGCATGAATTTAAGTTTTGATAGAAAAATAATGCTGGTAGTTAGGGTTATATATATATATAATACAGCCATCTCTAAATCCCTCATAAGCATTACCCTAGGGCTTTACGTACTAAGTACAATCCTTAATGAATCCAACGCGGCTTTGCCAAATATTTTATTGGTCATACTTTTATATTGAAAGCATTTTAAGGTAAAATGTATCTCCAGGGTAACCTTATAGCTCTGATACCAGCTGTGGCAGAACTAACCTAAATTATACCGGCTCAAGTACGCGAGTCAACTCCCAAGGGCTCCAACGTGCTTCAAATGGTATAATCCCTTGGCCTGTAGGGTAACGTCCCGATAAACCACCGCATACAGGATCAAATAAGGTTACCTCACACGAAGGTGAGTCCAGAGATACAATCACCAGCACATTTTTACATCACAGGGATTTACATTACAAGCGTTTTCAAAAGCAGTACATTACAAACTGCTAAGCTATGGTTTATAGCAGCGGAAAACATACGCGTCAATGCACAGCTCGTCATCAAGACGGATGTCATGCTAAGCCCGGGCACGACATCACTCGGGATCATCAATGTTGGCCGGGGACGGTCCCCAACCCACAGACCAAACTTCTGGAAGAGTACACGGCCGAGGCAAGGGAAGAGTAGGGTCTTCAAGACATTACCTGCAAAACATATAACTAGCAAGGCTGAGTATACTAATACTCAGCAAGGCTTACCCGGGATTGGGTATACTTTAGCCCATAACTAGACTTATGAAGGCTTGTAAGGGTTCTGGGTTTAGCTTCAGCTGAAAAGCAACTAAGATTAGATCCTTATTTTCAACTTTTAGCTTTCAAGTTCTATGTGATTATCCATTCTAGATAAGCACTTAAAACTAAGCAAGCGAGGTAGAGCTCTTTATATCAACCATCAGCATTACTCATCATATAGTTGCTCTTGTTACTCTGTGTGATAAAGGGATTAAGTAGTCTCAATCATCGTGAGAGGCGGACGATTCTGAATCGAATTTAACCTTGCAAGGTAAACCTAACTCACACGCTTGGAACACCCAACGATTGTTCCAAAGCAACCGTTTGCCTTTCATTCCGACTCGTGGATCAGATCCACCACAAGCGACTGCCGGAACATACGCACTTCCAAAGTGCAGGACATACGTCTGTAGCGCGACTACAAAACCCGTATTACTGGTTGCCCTTGCAACACGTATTTCCTCAGTCGAATCAAGTAACCAGAAGAACCAAATACATATGGTGGGAGGTATGTCCACTCCTCGGGCCGATTGGTTACTAGGCTTACCGCTTACCATATTTCGCGGCATGTGGTTAGTACTTTCAAACGCTTAACCCCGATCGGCACACACCGCGACCTTATCACTTTCAACAACACAGATGGGGTATCACCTCAACCATGATACCTCATAAAACTCCCGTCCGTCATCCTTATAGTGATAACAGGAATGTAAACATTACAACTCCTATTTCGCGCGAGTGACAGGAAATCACTCGACTTTTACCGGTCCTATTTAGCAGAGCATCTAAACGGTATGGACTCGGGTACAATACATTGGTTCCTTAAGATCTTATGCAACTAGGGTTTCATCTCAACTCCTAGACGTAATGCAACATATATAATATAATAATGAAATTGTAATAACTTGAAATATTGGGATGTGCATCGGGGCTTGCCTTTACTGGTGGGGCTGGGGTTAGTTAAGTTAATAACGTCCGAACTTTGGTTCGGGTCTTTAGAGAATTCCCTGATGAAGTTCTCGGGGTCTTCAGAACAATCTCATTCTAGTTCCGGGATCTGTAGGAATTTCCACGGCTCGATCCACGATTAGCTCATAAACACCGTCGGCGAGAAGAGTCGGGTCTACATGATATGCAAGGATATAAAATTAAGAGATGCATAGTCTTTTTACTTTATTTCATGATAAACTGCAATCCAAAAGGTTAACACTCAAGAACTCATGGCTCAAAAAGGAACCTAAGCTTTGAATCATAAACATTCAACTCATGACTAACATGACTATAGAATTGATTTAATTGAAAACAAGAATTAAAATACTCAAAATTAAATTCAAATTTGAATGTGAAGCTTGGATAATTAAAGTTACAAAGTTTTGAAAATTTAAACACAACTCTATTGCATACTTAAAAGATTTTGACTAAAAGATCTAATTAGATAAGCTTTACTGAATAGACTAGCTAATTCTACTATAAAATAAATTGAATTGATCAACTTAAAAGAATTTAAATTACAAAACAAACTTAGGTTTGAAATTTTCATATCAATTCATATTTAATCTACAGAGATTGCATATCCAAAAATCATGATCAACAAAGTTAACATATTTAATCTACAGAGATTGCATATCCAAAAATCATGATCACACTCTCTTATCTTAGATTTAACATAGATTCAAAACTATTTGTTTTCATATCAAACTCACTTAATAGAAGTTGTAGAGCTCAAAATCTAGTTTCTAACAAAACTGGTTTTGCAGTTTTTGGAATTTCCTACTATTTTCTATTGATTTTACAAGTTAGCAGCATCACTTCACATGAAATAACAAGTACCCTTACACAGAGGTCCTCAAACTCTACTGTTCCTATGGGTCTAGACTTTGCAGAAAACACCCTGAACTTGTCTTAATTGTTGCACGAGGTCCTCAAGGCGAGCTTGAATAGTGGAGGCGCTTGGGGAGCTCGGTTCCAATGGGAGGGGACCATGCCGGCGGTCAGGGAGGTCGAGCAGGACACCGGGAACTCCTTTTGGGGGTCAGGAAGCGAGGAGGAGGGCCGCAAGGGAGACATCAGCGTTGGGGAAGACAGAGCTTATAGGCGCGTGTTGTTCTGGCCGGCCGAGCAGGAAACGACGGTGCAGTCTTGGTCTGGAGGAACAGGGGCGGTGCAGCTTCGGTTTGGGGAAAAGGGCAGGGGCAGCGCAGCTCCTGTTTGGGGAAGAGCAGGGGCGGCGGCCTGGCGCAAGAGGAGCGGCAGCGAGGCAGAACGAGGGGAGGAATTGAGGGCGTCGGGAGGTGGGGGATTTCCAGTGGAGGCGGTCCTCCGCGGTGAAGCGGCTCGGGGAGGAGAAGGCCGCGGCAGCGGCGGACAGGAGGGCGCGCAGGAGGGAGGTGGCGTGGGGCGAGTGGCGACGGAGGCACTGCAGCAGCACTGCAAACGGCAGAAGTCCTGGTGCCATGCGCAGGGTGAGGATAAGGTCACAGTGTAGGTTTGGACGATGGGGGAACAGCACAGCTGCCTGCGGAGGAAAAAATTATGGCGCACGGGAACTTGCAGCAGGAGGTGGCAAGGTGGTCAGCGGCAAGCTGCAGAGCAGAGCGCCAGTGCAGCGCCAGAGGAGGAAGACGATGGGGATTTTCCCAGGGACCTGTTTGTAAAACTGAAGAAACATAGGGACTCTACAGTAAACTAATTTTTCCCGACGATACAAAGATCTAATGAGAGAATGCCCAAAATGAAAGTTGTAGAACTTTTCAAGCCCTACAACATTGTTTCAGGGCTCAAGCTTAAAAACCCAAAACTTGCAGCATTACATGTTAAATTTGAACAAAGGTAAAATTTGAATTACCTTGATCCTTTCAAAAAGAGTTTGGTCAAAAATTTGGACTTATTTAAAAGTTTTCATGACTGTCATGATGACTGGCATTCTTGCAGTTTAGTCCTAAGTAAACTTTAAAAGTCACTTTTATACTTTGCTTAACTTACATAAAAGGACCCATACTTTGCACTAATTACATTTAGGTCCTCGTTTTCCACAAAAACTCATTTTTCATGCAATCTAGCATATCTATTACACTTAATCAACACTCAAGGACCTATACTCTATAGAAATTACAACTGTACTCTTAATTATTTGTACTATACATAAACACCATAGCAAGCACATACTCTTTACACTAGGTCTAATATCCATAAAACTAATTACCTGGTTGTCACAGGCGCGGTCCAACCCAAGAGGCGGCACACCACATCGAGCTGCTCTTGACGCTGGAAGTGGCGAGGATAGCTGAGAGGAGACATGGTGGAGATTGCCGCGGATGTGAGGGAAAGGATCGTGCGAAAGCAGGAAGGGAAAAGGTGCCGAGTGAAAAGAGCAAATCGCAAAAGTGCAAGAGAAGACGAAAGGGCGCTGCAGCATCTGGAGAAGGCAAGTGCGAAAAGGTAGCCAATCCCTGTGACGCATGCCTTTAAATAAGGCTGTTCCCCCTTTGAACTCCACAGCGACTGAGGGGCACCCGAAGAGTCGATCGCACCAAGCGCCCGCCTCTTACCCCCTATGACCGGAGGGCCTGGGCCTGCCAGTCATAGGCGTGGTCGCTGGAGGCGGGAGGAAAAGGTGGAATCTGAACCACCAGTACAGCGGGATGTTCGCAAATAAGATGGAAGCTGAACCGTCAGGCGTGCTGAACGCGGGCAGTGGGCATCGCCTCGGAGATCTTGCCGGATGGGAAAGTCCTTCCTGCGCCTTCGCAATGGGAGCAAGCAGTCCACCCAGTGCAACACAAGCTTGTGGCCCCACCTGCGGGTTCGTACCTCACCCAAGGTGGGCCCGGGGGCCTCTTTCGGTACATACAGATAGGGGTACCTCCTACTAGTGTATCCAGCCCAAGGGGCACGAGGTTATCCATAACCGCGCACTAAGCTTCTAGGCGATAGGGCGTAAGGCCTGGGCCTAACAACTGGGGGCACGGTCTCCGGACCTCCCCCCACGTACTAGCAGGACCGGTGCCTCCATGTGCCCGCAAAGACGAAGTGCTCAGGAACAGCTACCATAGGCCCGGACCACCGCGGGATGGTCTTGGGCCCCCACGTGAGAAAGCCAGACCCCTAGGGGGCCTAAGCGCCTGGGCCAGCTAGGGGGTCCCGGACTCCCATCCCACCAAGGAGGAGGTCCGGTGCCGCCACGTGCCCCTGAGGAAGCGGCCGCTAAACTAGCACCGCCACGTGTCCTGTGGATTCCAGCCTTCTGCGAGAAGCCAGCCCAACTACCGCATTAAATGCAGGTGGTTGGGGTGCACGCACCTGAGACAGGGTATGGGCTGCCCTCTGACACGTTGGGCAGGTATGGGTGAAATCAGGTAAGCCCGTCAGTTATCGAGGCGACACGTCACATCACAGCGCCGCGTGCGTGGGTGAGGGATGAATGGTCGCATCAAAGCGCCGCGCGCGTGGGCGAAGAGTCATTATGACGTGCTGCTGGAAGGCCACAACGTGCGCTGCTATAGTGCGCAAAGGCTACAGCACGGCATGTCAGTATAGCCCCTTCGCCTGTTAGCGGGAGTTGACACTACATCGACACCATGAATCCCTCTACGCATGTCAGCGGCAGCAGACCCTATGCTAGCAAGAAGGCACAAGACCATATCCAAAGGAGGATACGCACGGAGGCTGATGAGGAAGATCTCCGGATCTGAGGCATTTAAGGCTCCAATGTGTATGTTATTTAATATGACGCCAGGTCCACCTGTCGGGACCCCGCTCAGTGTACGCGCTCCCCTTGAGCCTATAAAAGGGAGAGCGCACACATTAGAACACAAGTTTGGATAGATTCATAGAAGTTTCACAAACTCACAAGCAATACATCACACAATGGACGTAGGATATTACGCTCTGGCGGCCTAAACCACTCTAAACTCGTATGCGCTACTCGTGTTCATACGCCTCTAGATCGAGCTTTCCTTGACTGCCCCCAAACTCATCCTAAGCTAGGATTAGGCGGGTGTACTCCACCACCCAACTGGAGAAATCCTCCGACAGATATAGAAGTAGTATTTGGCAAAGGACCTAGTAGCCAACCTGTCTAAGCGAAAACGGAATGGCGCCCATTTGGAAGAAGAAGTCTATTTTTTGGGAGCTACCATATTGGGAAGTCTTAGATGTTCGTAGTTCAATTGATGTGATGCACGTTATGAAGAATCTTTGCATCAACCTGATAGGATTCCTAGGAGTGTACGGGAAGAGAAAAGATACACTAGAAGCACGGCAGGAATTGCAACATATGGAAGAACGAGATGGCCTACATCCAGAAATGAGAGAAAATGGATGGCACTACTTAAGTCCTGCTAGCTATACTCTTAGCAAAGAGAGAAGGAAAACATGTTTGAATGCTTGAGCAGTATCAAGGTCCCATTTGGATACTCCTCGAACATAAAAGGAATCCTAAATATACCAGAGAAGAAATTCACAGCCTAAAGTCTCATGACTGTCACGTGCTTATGACTCAACTTCTTCCAATTGCGTTGCGTGGGATTCTGCATGAGAACATTCGATTAACCATCGTAAAGCTGTGTGCTTTCCTCAACACAATTTCTTAGAAGGTAATTGATCCAGACAATCTTATAAAGCTACAGAACGATGTGGTACAATGTCTAGTTGGCTTTGAGTTGATATTTCCACCATCATTTTTCAACATTATGACACATATCCTAGTTCACCTTGTCAAAGAGATTGATATTCTCGGACTTGTATTCCTACATAATATGTTCCCTTTTGAAAGGTTCATGGACGTACTAAAGAAATATGTTCATAATCATGCTCGTCCTGAAAGAAGCATCGCTAGTGGCTATGGAATAGATGAGGTCATTAATTTTTGTGTTGACTTTATTGATGACTTTAAACCGATTGGGGTTCCTGAATCGCGGTATGAGGGGAGAATATGTGGAAAGGGCACTCTAGGAAAGAAAGCATATATCTCTACGGATGATTTCTCGTTCAAAAAAGCACATTACACAGTTCTGCAAGCATCCTGTTTGGTGGATCCGTACATTGAGGAACATAATAAAATTCTATGCTCTGAATTCCTAGAAAATTTTGAGGCCTGGATTACATGTCGACATGTGGAATCTTTCACCAGTTGGTTGTAGAAGCATCTAATGCATAACATGGATATACCAGAATAGCTGGCGTGGTTCGCTAGGGGACCATCTTGGAGTATCCTAACATTCCAAGGGTACGAGATAAATGGGAACATATTTTAGACCAGAGCCCAAGATAAAGAGAGCACCAACCAAAAATAGCGGTGTCCGTATGGATGCCATGGATAACAACGGTAAAAAAGAGACATATTATGGTTACATAGAGGAGATATGAGAAATGGATTATGGACCCATTTTGAAGATACCTCTGTTTCGGTGCCAATGTGTGAAGCTGACTGGAGGAGGGGTAACAAAAGTTCAGTACGGGATGACAATAGTGGATCTCAACAATCTTGGGAATAGATGATGAGGACATGACTCGTATGAATACAAACATAATAAGAATATATTTGGGGAGAGACATGGATGATGAGTATGTGATATGCTTATGTACAACCATTCATGCTAAAGATAAGGTGAGCTTGTTCCTATATTATTTGTTTACTTATTTTGAGAATAGATTGCTACCTAAAAATATTATTATAATTAGGAATCATGGAGATGATGATGGAGAACTCAAAGATAGGCATAGAGGAGGAGAGGACCAGCAAGGGACGTCCAACCCAAGTTAGAGTCCTAAACAATATCAAATTCGAGTCCACCTTGGATTCCAGAACCTTACTTCACCAAAACTGACGCCCTGGCCACATACGGAGTTGGATTTGGACGTTCTATATATGGTTGGAACCAGAATTTCATAGGGCTTCCAATGGTACCAGTCCCACCTCAAAATTCCTTCTGAGTCGACAAGGTGTTGTGTCACCGTCTGTTGGGCCGTTGGCCCGTGTACCGTGTTGAAGCCCGTTAGAGTTGTGTCCAGGGGACTTGCATGCCCCTAACTCCCTTTTATTCAGTAGCCATCACCACTTTAGGGTTTGGATTTTGCTTAGATTCAATCTGTCATCAAAAAATGTCACCGTTCATCGGTTTGTGAGACTCCACCTCGGAATCAAGTCTGTTTGATTGCATCTCCTGTTCTTGCTTGTGTTTTTGATTGCGCTTGCAGGGATAAGCCTTCGTAGTGAGGTCATTTATGTGACACGGGTGATAACCAATGGAGCAGTGGTGTAGTGATTGTGGGGTTCTATTCGTTCGGAGCCTTGGATCATCAATATCGAGTTCTCCACCAATCAAGTTTACCGTACCTCTCGGAAGATCGGGATTCAACCTCCTATCAATAGAGACGAGCCATTCGTCATAGCCCAGGATGTCGCTCTGGTTTTCTACATGAAGGACATATCCAACAAGCCAAAGAAGGGGATAAATAAGCAAACAGATGAGCCAAAGCGGCACATAGTTCTTTCAGAAAAAAAGAAACATCGTTGGAGTCAAGGACAAGATATATCTGTTGGAGGATTGTAATAAGTTTGTTGAGATTCCTCCTTTCACGGTGAATGCTGATCCATGCATCCTGTTAGCCAATGAGGATGTCCATGCTTGCACCGCGATCATAATCAAGGAACATATGTGAAGGGGAACACAATTACCATACCAGTAGATGCTGATCTTTAATGTATTAGAATCATTATGTATCATTTTATAAATATCTGATGAACAATTTGTATATTTTGATTATATGTACTTCATCATTCTTTGTTGTGTTTTATAAATTTCGTAGTTTTCTACTTAATTTTCATATTCAAATATAATTTTTAGATTTCTTTTGGATTAGTACTCAATTATCTAGATTTATTTCATCAAACTTATACTAACACACACACACACTAACACTACTCTCTCTCACACACACACATACTCTCTATCTCCCTCTCTCACACACACTCACACACACACTCACACTCACACAAACACTCATGGATTCCAAAAGATGCTTATTATTGGAAATAATGTTATGGCAAAACTCATTTTTAACGTTGATGTGGTGACAAATCTCATTTCCTGTCAAAAAGCAATAATTTCAAACATTTCATTTAGCTAATACATATTTGCATGGTCAAAATGAAAAATATAATCTGTATCAAGTTATGTATTTAATTGGTCAAAACACATGAATATAAATTAAAGTTTTTTCTTGTGTATATGAAATCTAAACAAAACTTTTCGTCAAATTTCCCTTTAGTCAAGGGTGGAGCCACGACCTGGGACTAAAGAACTTTTGGTCCTGATTAGTGGCTACACCCGGGACTAAAGGGTTGATCTTTAGTCCCAGTTCTAGCCAACACCCAGGACTAAAGGTTCTTTAGGCCCTGGTCATGGCTCCACTCGGGATTAAAGGTTGCCCCCTTTATATCTCAGCCTCCCCTTTTCCCTTCTTGATCTCAGCCACCACCGTCTCTACGTCCACTGTGGTAGTGCCTCCGCCTCCTCCTCCGCTCCTGCCCACGTCCGCGCCGGTGCCTCCGCCTCCTCCTCCACGCTGCCAGTGCCGTCGAGCCACACCGCCACCCCAGAAACCACACCCCCCCTCGACCTCCTCCGCCATCATCCCCCGTGCCCGAGCGCCTGCGCCGCCGTTGCTGACCTAAATCGGCACCGTGCCCGAGTGCCTACGCGGCCGACTCTCCATCGCTCCGCACCCCACTCAGGGGCGCACCCTTCTCGCCCTGTCATCCTAAGCACCGCAGGCGCGACACCCGTCGATGATCTGATCCACTGCGACGCGTCCACATGTGCACCGCCCCCCGGCCCGGCCTCCCTCATCCCCATACGCGCTGTGCCGCCCGTATCAAGCGCGCCAGTGGCCGTCGCCGGCAGCCGTCCGAGACGTGCAGTGTGTGTACGTGGTGTGTGCGTGGGTGTGTGAGTGGACCCGTGTGGGCCATGTGTGTGTGAGTGGGCCGTGTGTGTGTGAGTTTTGTATGTGTTTTTTTAAATTGAGGTGTGTATGGTGTGTATATATGCATGGTGTGTGGGTATGCATGTGTGTTTATGATGTGTGCAGTGTATGTGTATGAAAATTTAACTAACTATGAAATTTTCATTTATGCAGTCCCTCACGCACTGACGTCGACGTCCGGTCCTCGCCTCCACTGGCGCCTTGCCTCCATGCTCGGCCTCGCACGCCGACGTCCGATCCACACCGGCAGCCCCGCCTTCGCCCCTTGGTCGGCCTCGCGCATTGATGTCTCTACGGGAATGTACATTTCTAGAAAATTTCTAGATATTTATATATTAAAAATTTAGTGACTAGACATAGTTCTTGAAAATTTTATGTATATTTCATAGTCACTTTAATGACTAGAAAAAATTCTAGAAAATTTTTATTGTGGCTATTGTGACTAGATTAATTTGTAGAAACTTGATAGTGACTTCAGTGACTAGATTAAATTCTTGAAAATTTCATGTATATTTACTTTAGTGTATATTTCTAGAAATTTCATGTATAAGTCCTTAGAAATTGTATAGGGCGTATCTAGTGTTATTTTATATAAGTAACCTTGAAGTCTATTGTTACTTATGTATAGGTCCTTATAAATTGTATAGGGCTGATCCTTAGTGTTATTTTTCATAGCTAACCCTGAAGTCTATAGTTACATACATATTAGTCCTTAGAAATTTTATAGGGCTGATACTTAGCGTTATTTTACATAACTAACCCTAGAGAAGTCTATTGTTAATTACGTAGAAGTCCTTAGAAATTATGTATTTACTTAGTGTTAATTATTTTACATAAATTCTTGATTTTTTTTATTTGTATTCTATTACTAGTTAAGATGGACCCAAGAGAGGATGAAGTTGGTAATTAGTTCCTAATGAACATGGTTGCCGATGGTAATGTTGAAGAAGAAGCTGGTGCTGATGCTCGTCATCATGTCGAAGAAGAAGCAGGTGACGATGATGCGAGCAATACCAACATATATCTCAATATGTTCGGTGACAGGATGGAGCAATCCGATGATGGTGTTGATCAACAAACCAAGAATGTATATCTATCTAACATTTCATTCTTCTATATGTATATATATGAAACAATATAGACAATGACTATTATTGAGCATGAATAATAATATGTGTTTTATTTGTAGCCCTCAGCATCGGAAAAGCGTAAAAGAGGCAAACGAGGCCCAACCAGAAAATTGGAAGGGTGATACATTATCACAGAAGCGGCACATGATGATGAACCCATGACTCCGCCAATGCTGTAGGGAAATACATAAGAGAATGTGGACATCTTGTGAGGGACCATATCCCAATCAGCTTTAGGTTGTGGAAATCCAATAATGCAAACGAGCAAAGTGTAGCGGTGCCTCAAAGAGATAAGGAATAGATTTTGCATGAATTAATGAATAATTTCACACTTCCACCAGAATTAGTTAAGGACTGGACCTTCATGAAGATGGCCACATAATTTTAGACCTTCAAGAAGAATTTGGTTAAGGATTATGTCAAGCAAGGGAAAACACTAACATTTACAAGAGCACTTGAAAAACAGAAGGACCACTAGGATGAATTTGTGGCATATAAGTGTTCGGAGCTTGGTATTCAGTGGTTTCAAAGGAACAAAGAAAGTGCATCAAAGAAAAAATATCACCACACTCTAGGGCAAGGTGGCTACAAGGTCGCAATCCCGAAAAGGGAGAAGATGGAGCAAGATTTGCTTGCTTGAGGTATCACACCTGCGACCATCAACTAGCCTAAACGTTCAAGGAACTGGTTTTATGGTCATGGTGGAACCTTGAACCTAGAGAATGGTGAGTGCATTTTTGGAGAAAGAATTCAGCGAGCAGCCATTAGACTATAGGAGGCCATAGAAGCAGTTGCCAAAGAATATTCCAGCCTAATAGAGAAAAAGATGAGCTGACTTATGCCCTTGAGAATCCAGAACATCCAGGTTGAACATGAGGCAAAGGCGTGATCCATGGAAATATGGGTCCAGCCATGTGGCAGAACCAACCTGAATTATACCGACTCAAGTACGCGAGTCCTTACTGGAGGGCTACCTCGTACTTCAAACGGTATAATACTATTGGTCTGTCGGGTAACATCCCGATAAACCACCGAACTCAGGATTCAACAAGGTACCTCACACGAAGGTGAGTCCAGAGATATAATGCCAAATAATTTACACCACAGGCAGTTATATTACAAAATACATGAAGCAACATTAACTCCCACCGAAGAGAGATTATTACAAAATAAGTTCAGGTTTCTAGTCAAAGCAGCGGAGTTTGAAAAGCGTAATCAATATACACGTCGTCATTACAGATATTATGCTAGCCCTGGCATAATATCACTCGGTGGAATCTGCGTTGGCCGGGGACGGATCCCATTCCACGGACCAACCATCAGGCAAAGGATAGGGCCATGGTGTAATGAATGCTTGCTCATCAGAAGGATTACCTGAAGTAAATCAACGAAAGCAAGACTGAGTATACTAATACTCAGCAAGACTTACCTGGAATTGGGTATACCTTAGCCCATAACTGGACTCATGATGGCTTTTAGCTTTGGGTAAAGTTTTCAGCTGAAAAGCAACAAAGAGTAGATCCTTATTTTCAACTTTTAGCTTTCAGGTTCTAGTTGATTAACCATTCTAGGTAAGCACCTATAACTATTCAAACATGGTAGAATCTTTACTCAAATATCATCTTTGATAATCACATAATTGCTCTTGTTACTCTATGTGATAAAGGGAATAAGCAGTCTCATACATCGTGAGAGGCGGACGATTCTGAATCGAGATTCAACCCTTGCAAGGTAAACCTAACACACACGCTTGGAACACCACAGGGTTGTTCCGAAGCAACCGTTTGCCTTTCATTCCGACTCGTGGATCAGTGCCACCACAAGCGACTGCAGGTCATACGCACTTCCAAAGTGCAGGACGTACGTCTGTAGCACGACTACAAAACCTGTACTCCTGGTTGTCCAGCAACATGTATGCCTACACGTCGAACAAAGTAACCAAAAGAAGCAAATACATGTGGTGGGTGGTATGTCCACTCCTCGGGCCGATCGGTTACTAGGCTTACCGCTTACCATATTTCACGGCATGTGGCTAGTACTTTCAAATGCTTAACCACCGCTACCACACACTGCGACCTTATCAAATTCATCAACACAGACGGGGTATCATCTTGACCATGATACCTCATAAAACTCCCGTCCGTCATCCTTATAATGATAACAGGAATGTAAACATTACAATTCCTATATCGCGCGAGTGATAGGAAATCACTCGACTTCTACCGGTCCTATAAGCAGAGCAGCTAGTCGAACTCAAGTTCTAGTGTTCAATGCATTGGTTTCTAGAACAATGCAACTAAGGTTTCCAAACAACTCCTAAGAACCTAATGCATAAAGATATATAAATAACATAGGTTGCAGTGTAATAAAGTAGGGGTTATGTCCAGGGCTTGCCTTCGCTGGTAGGGTTGGGGCTAGTCAAGCTATTTTCTTCCGAACCTTGGTTCGGGGCTTCAGATAAATCTGCGACAAGATTCCTGGGGTCTTCAGAATAAACTTCTTCTTGTTCCGGGATCAGCTGATAATCCCCGTCAGTGAGAGTGGTCGAGTCTATATGAGATGCAAGGTTACAAGTTATGAAATTGTATAAATATTTTTATAATAATTCACAATAAAGTTGCAATCCAACTTAAGAAAAATTACATTACGATGATAATTTAACTACCCTGCATTGGGCAGTCATTTATCGAGTATTAGTTATTTTATCTAAATCCATTAGACAACGGTGTTGATTACACTAATTAACTAACTAGTAGCATGGAGCAACAAGTGGGGTGGTTTTTAACGTTTATATTAAAAAGCTTTATATATTGACCTTACTAATTTATATGA
This sequence comes from Panicum hallii, assembly GCF_002211085.1. NCBI lineage: Eukaryota > Viridiplantae > Streptophyta > Magnoliopsida > Poales > Poaceae > Panicum > Panicum hallii. The sequence continues at coordinate 9,833,652 of NC_038048.1, forward strand.
ACTTTATGTCACCATTACAAATCAATATATTATATCCAAATTATTTAACACCTAATTCTTAGTTGAAAACCTAATAACATGTTATAATATTACAAAACAGAACCCTAATATACTTTTCATGATTTTTGAATATTTTTAAAAGTGTAATTAGTAATTATATAAAAGAAACTACACATTATTTCTAATGAAACTTATACCATAAGAAAATAACACTACAATACCATAATGATTGTTTTTCTTCAATTCTATAAGTTAAAAGAAAATTATCATCACTGGTTTTACCATTTTATCATTTTTCTATGAATTACTATGCATTTCCTAAGCCTACAAGCAACTAACTTTGATATTTAAGTTTGATCACCAAACATTCAGAAACTGAAGTTGACCCTTTAAGTAAAGTTGTAGATCTTTATTTAAGGATTCCAACAAAATTTAGTTTACAATTTTATGATTTTTCCTCAGAGAGGTATAGCATTTCTAAGTTGACAGCATTATTTACATAAGGAGGTCCCTCGGCACTATTCATCTGAGTCTACTCCTTTGCACAAAACCCCCTAGATTTCTTTTCCTTCTAACCCGAAGCCCTTGGCCGTGAACCCGAACAGAGCAAGGTGGAGGCGACCGTGTTCCGGCGACGGTGGTCACCGGCGGCGAGGTTCAAGGGCAGGGAAAGGCTCAGGGTCTTACTGTGGTCTCGTTGCGCTACTTGTCGTGGACGGGGATGGCCGGAACAGTGGAGTTCGACTTGAGCCCGAGGTGACGGCGGAGGGGTCACCGTCGATGGCGGAGCTCCGGTGGTGAACGTTGGCAACCGACCTGTGCAAAAGCTTCAGTGAGACACGGGGAACGTGTAGGTACTATCAATTGGAAGAAGATGTGCTGGATTAAAGGAGACCGACGGAGACCGAGGCGGCGGAGACGAAGAAGAACGCCGGCGAGCGTCGGGGAGGCTCTGTGGTGCACTAGGGAACCAATGGATGGGTCGAACAGCTTCAGGACGATGATGTGGTGCTGGCCAGAGAGTCGTGGTGGCGTGAGAGTGCTCGAAGCGAGCTGCCCACGGTGGAGGCCGAAGGCGGCGGCGGCGGCGCTCGTCGGGGACAAGGCTTCAGTGGAAATTGGAGGGGAATGGTTGATCGTCGAGCACGAGCAAGCAACAGGGAAGCTACTGCAGGTGTTGGTTGAGGCGGAGGAGGTCCGGTGTGGGCTGCCCACGGGCGTGCAGTGCGCGGCCGGAGCGGAGGAAGACGGCGGCAGCGGAATGCAGCTCGAGCGCTCGAAATTGGGCTATGGAAGTAACAGAATAGGCCGTGTGTGTTGAAGTGGTGCTGTTGCGCGTGAGAGGGAGAAGGTTAAGGCTCTATGGTGAGCGTTCCACGGCGGCGAGGAGGTGGCGGCCGGAGGAAGCTCGGGGATGTCGTGGCGCGCACGCGTGCGGCCAGGAAGGGAGAGGGAAGCGGCCGGAACGGAGGGGAGATGACGCTTGGAGGGTGTAGCAGCTGGAGGTGGAGCTCTGGAGGTCTGCGCCGGCGGTGAGCGGTGGTGGCAGGGCGGAGCAGAAGGGAAGCGGCGGTGGTCAGAGGAGGAAGAAGCAGACTGGAGTCAGAAGGGCTAGTTTGTGATTTCTAAAAAGTTCAGGGACTCCTCTGTAAACTAAAATTTCCCACTACTACAAAATCCTAATGAGGAAAATGTCTAAAGCAAAGTTGTAGAGAATTTCAAATACTACAAGAGTGCTTTAGAGCTTGAGTTCAAAATCTCAAAGGATACGGTTTTATTTTGAACTTTTGATCACAACTCAAATTATAAACTTTGTTTTACAATTTTAACAAAATGCTCTAATGTTTGGGGTCTCTTTGCAAGTTTTTCTGCAGTAATCATGACTAGCTCTTTTTACACTTTAGCCCTTAAGTAAAACTAAGTTTTACTTTTATCTCTCACCCATTTTATATGTAAGTCCTTATATCTTTGTATTAATCACATAAAGGTCCTTAATTTCATATAAAGTCTATTCCCCTTAGGTTTATTTAACTTTTGCTCTTTTCTTTTCTATAACCATCTGAAATTTGACACTTAAGAACATTTTCACACACTTGCACATAAGAATTTATAAAACTCATAATTTACAAATATACCCTTATTGCTTTGTACAACTTGTATACACTATAACATGCTTACATATAATACACCCAAACTTAGTATCTAGTTGTCTAACTACCTGGATATTACAAGCCAACACGTCAACTCTTACAAAAGATGACAAAGAAGGAAGAACGAGGAGCAAGCGCGCTTGAGAAGCCTTGAAGAACAGTTATTATCTAATGATGCTAGAATGACGGATGAAGTGAAATGACTAGTTGCCATAGGAATGAGTCAATAGCAGCAATCACAACCGGCTTCGGTGCCTAATGTCAACAAAGCTAATGTGTATCAGTGAAGAAGCAGCTACACTTCCACAGAGCTCCCTATAGATTACGCAGTTGAAACCAGCCAGCAATGCTATCCTGTGGATGATATCACTCAACGCACATCTTGTGCGCTGCAAAGTAAACACAAGGGCATAATCTTCACGGTTGGCTATGGTACTGTTGCGCCAACCCAACCAGGAGACGTCTACCATGAAAACTGATTCCTGTTGGATACGCTAAAGTAGGTGTGGAGGAGGTGTGCCAGGATTATGAGACGCTCGAGCTCAACATTCTTGGAAGTGACAGGAAGACGACACTAGCACAGGCCATTCATGGTTGGATCCTATGGGAGAAGCACAACATCCTCCTTAAGCCTACTGATTGGACATCAAGGCTAGCATCTCTGCAACCTCCTCCAAGGGCACGCAACATGAGTCCACCATCTTCACCACCTGCACCATAATAGTCTCCTTCACCGGCACCTACCATGAGTCCACGGTCACCTGCTTCATCTCCTGAGCAACCGGCTTCTCGTCAGTCACCTCCTCTTAGGCACCGGTCTTCTCCTTCACCTCCTCCGCTGCCGGCAAAGAAGCAAAAGCAACCGCCAAAGAAGAAATCATTAGTTAAAGAGCCTCCGAAGAAGGAGCAGATGAAGAAGAAAGCTAAGGTACCATGGGAGAAAACATATGAGGAATGCTATGAAAAAGCTAAGAAAGTGGTTGACAAGCACTTCAAACCGAAGCAGGCAGAGAAGAAGGTACCCACAAATCCAGGAGATTTAGCCTTTTTCTTAAAGATGACCAATGCAAATAGGAGGAAATTCATTCCACCATCAGACTATGACCGCTAAATTACCAAGTCATACAAGAAGAAGAAGAAATCTGCTGGGTCGTCTGATGTTCCATAGCTCGGAGCTCAAAACAAGCAATCAATTGAACCGCTCGTCGTGCTACCAATAGAACAACAAGGGCTAATTGCTTTCCTGGGCACCTCTCGTCTCTCGGCGGCTCGGGTTGCAGGGCATGATAAAATTGTAACACACCCCGGAGTTGCTAGATGGAAATATGAGTTTCGCAACAGCCTTGTTCCCGCGAAAGTCGTACATGTGCTTCCAACACAAATGCGCAAGCTACATGATTACTACATGCTCGCATCTAGCCGTAACAACTGCATGCTGGGTGTACGGATTAAAGATGAAGATTACTTTCATGGCGAGGATGTGATGTTGTTGTATTTTGAAGAATTATACCAACTATACCATCAAGACGTCATCGATATCAGTTTCGTTAGCACCTGGCTTCTGTAAGTGGTGTTCTTTAACTTACATTTACATAATTAGTGAATCTTATTACATGCCTTCAATCCACATATTCCCTTTTTCTTTTGTATTATGTAGAATGGAGATTCAAACTTGCAGGAAGAATGACTACTTTCACTTTGGCTTCATCGACCCAGTGGTTGTGAATTGCGTTATACTAAATGAGAACCCTCAAGAAATATTTGATAACTTATACAAGTTCTTATCCATTCAGCATTACAAGCAGAATAAAGTGTTTCTTTACAACTTTCAGTGAGTGTTTTCTACCGTGTAATCCTTTTACTTTTGTATAATTGAATTTTTCTAACCCTAACAAAAAGTGGCTCTGTATAATCTTGCAGAAATCACTGGATACTAATTAACATAATTCTTGACATGCACTTAGCGATTGTTATGGACTCATTGAAGAAAAAGCCAAAACTTTACCAAGACATGACCAATTTGTTGAAAAGGTAACTATTAATTGTGAGAATTCCTTACATGTGCTTTGCGATAAATATATTTATTCATTCTCGGTCATGCACAGGGTTTGGGAAAAGTTCCACGTAATTTCACAAGCGAACTTAGATTGAAAGAAAGACTTTTCGGTACATACTAGATGCTGCTTTGCACATTTCATTTGTTTTATTATATATTCATATGGATACCTGATGACTTCTTTTCTCTTATAGTGTTTGAGGCAGGCACAGGGCAACAATTTATGTGCATACTATGTTTGCGAGAACATTCACGCTCTTGTAGGTCCTTACAAGACATATACTACTTGGGAAGCAGAAGTAAGTAATAAATAATATTTTGCAATATTTCAACTAATTTTGAAAATTATCATAATTAGTATTTTTCTCTTTTTTACAGATCTATAGGATGCAGGATCAGCTCCTTCCATAAGAAAGAGTTTTGGTGATTCAAGAAGCCACGCAGAATCTATTTATGAGCAAGTCGTCAAACCAGATGGTGAAGTCCACTATGATGGACACATTCTTGATAGAAGTAGTAAATATAGCATAGATGTCATATAAAACTTTGTTGTACCTTGTATGTATATATCTATGCATGTTTCACTTTATTGCACTTTAGTGGTGAATCCCTCTTGCTATGTATATGTGTATATTTATTAGTGGATTTCATAGTCAGCTCGAACAAGTGCGCATTTAGGAACGTATAGCAATACTATAAAATACTATGTAATTTTGAATATGAAAATATAACTAAAACAAAAAAGAAATGAATGGAAAGGAAAATAAAAAAATAAAAAAGAACCTTTAGTCCCAGATGGTAATACCAACCAGGACTAAAGGGGGTCCCTTCCTCGCCATGGCTAGGAGCCTCTTTAGTCCCGGTTGGTATTACCAACCTGGACTAAAGGTCTTCTTTAGTCCCGGTTGCCAGACCCGGGACTAAAGGCTTGGCCCTTTAGTCCTGGATTGGCGGTACTAGTTGGAAAACCAGGACCACAGAGGTTTCCCAACCGAGACTAGTGAGCCTTCCTGTACTAGTGAAGGTTCAAAACCTATAGGGAAATACAAATAACCAACTAGCGGTTCAAAACCGACAAGAAAATTAAAAATTAATTTTCTTGATAAGCAAAACAGGATGTGCCTGCCAGTTCACTATTAGAAATAATCTGTCTGACGGTTTAACTCACAGGGAAATATTTGTTCGTCAAGTCTAAGTTAGTTTTCCCCACCAACCAAATCCGACAAGGAGAAACATCAACATCATTAGGAAAATTCATATTCGTGTGGATTTTGCTAGCATCAAAATAATGTTTACTCTTTTAGTCGTCGCTTTGCCGTAAGGGGATCTGAAATGCAGACAACACTAGCTCACACTTGAGTCAAATCACTCACATAAAATATTTTAGTTGAACTCATGTAATAGTTTGAATCACACTATGTAAGCTAGCCTCATAGGAGACGCGGGTTAACTCACATAGGAGATGCATTTTTTTGCATCTCCGAATTTACATCTCTAATGTGAAGTCATAGGAGACGCAGTTTTCCGCATCTCCTATATATGAGAGGGGTCATTGCACTACTCCGAGAAGGGTATCTAGGCGTGGTAAAAATGTATTTTTAGGAGCGGGTGTGTGATGGGGTTAAGTACCATGGGTACCCCTAAGCATGGTCCTTAGGGACCTAAATGCGGGTCAGCCCATCTCAACCAGACGGCCTGGCTTGGTCATGTAAGTGCACAACCAGGACGGGCCAGATGGCGAGACAGATCATGGCAGCCCAGTAACAGGCCGAGTCCGGAACTCATGGCGGCCTCCCTGGGACCAGGCCAGCCCCGGGGCTAGACCTAGGCCCAAGGTGACCTAGGGAAGGCACGGGCGGCACTAAATGCACCAGCCTTGACATGACATGCATGCGTGCGCCCCGTTTAACAGCCGGGGCAAGTGCCCACACACGAACCAGAGGAACAAGGGGCGCCTCTGCTAAGCCGGGTCATCATGATGCCGTGACCAGCGCTGACGTCGGCCACGCTCCCTCCATAGAGCGATGGGACAGTCCGAACCGGGTCACCCTCTGCCATCAACATAGGGAGAGGATAGGTCACCATACGGGAAGCGGTGGAGCATGTTCCACTGATGGGGCCCCTAGACGGACACGTGTAGATCAGCTGACCTTGCTCTAGGGGCGTCAGTCCTAGGGCTCAGGACACCCCCTTCTCTCACGCAATGTAGCCCAGCCCACCACATATATAAGGTGGAGCTAGGCCTTCTCTCTAGGGATAGGACACGAGAAACACATGTACGCAGACCGCTTGCAAGTTCCCTGTTGTAAGCACCCAACATTCGAATGTGAGGAATATGAAGAACACCACCCGATACTGGACGTAGGACAATTGCCCGAACCAGTCAAAATCCTTGGCTTCGACTGTTAGCCATCGAGCCATAGAGAAGCCCGGCGCTACATTTACTAGCCAGTAAACAAAACACCAATAGTTAGCTCGCCAGGTAGGGGAAGTCGTGCACTCTCACCGCCACGTGAAAGCTTGATGACGGCCCTCGACGTCAACGCGGTGGCCGGATCTATCGGAGGCTCCATCCGCTTCGGGAGCCTAGAGTTCGCAGTCGGCTGTAATGGTGAGCAAAGGGCCCCCCACTTCAGCCCTGACCGGATCATCTGCTTTGGAAACTTGGAGTTTATGGCTGACAAGCTCAGTCATCTTCAGCTCCGTGGAGCGGGGGACAAGGCACAGGCGGTGCCGACCCCGCTTACAGTGGGTGACACCATTGCTGAGGTTGACACGCACCTTGGGCTCGAGCCAGAGCCCGAGGGGTGGTGGCGCACCTTCTATGTGCTGGCGAACGTCCTCTCCTAGTTGTCGGGAGATGACCTCATGCCTTCGAAAAGTGATTTCTAGGGCCCGAGCATTCCTCTCCCCTACGGGTTGAGGAACACGGCAGCTCTTTTCAAGCTGTAGATCACGGAGCAGGCAAACCGAGTGCCCTGCCCGCCTTTAGAGTTTGTTGAAACTGCAGACTAGACCTCGACGTTTGTTGATGACCTCCTCGAGGGAGAGTTGTGCAACTCAAGCTCCGAGTATTCACCCTACGAGGGGCCACCCCCTTGCAGCAGTGCAACATGGTGCATGCGACAGGAGTGGACCCAACAGCGGGAGCCGGCGAGATGCCGGCCAACCTTCCGGCAGAGCGCACGCCGGAGCAACATCTTGCGTGATGAGCACGGTATGCCAAACTTCCCGTGAGCAAGCCAGAACATTGCCACAGCGGTAGCAATGATGCACGCGATGCCCCCTCAAGCAACCCCCGAGGGGTAGTGCATCATGGGCAAACTTCATGTTCTGCTGGAAGTGGCGGCTACGACCAGCGTCCGTTGGAGGTAAACTCGAGCCCAAGCAGGCGCGCGCGGGGGATGTTAGCCACCTCACCGGTCAACCGCGTCAGCCAGTAGCCAGGGTTCGGGTGTGGCCCTGAGCCGCATGGTCCCCCGGTGTGGAGCAGACTCGGAGGCAACCTTGACGCCCACAACATCATCAATGCTTAGAATCGCAAACATGAGGAGACGGAGCTCATCAACCCCCGTGCCCGAGAGAATCAAGGCTAGCTGCACGGCAGTCCTAACGGCGGATGCAGCCCAAGCCCTGAGCGGGATGGGCCACGGGTGTTTGGGAGGAGCATCCACCAGGCCCCTTTCCCGGCATGGTTCCGATCTCCGTCCAACCTCACCAAGTACTCAAGAGACACCGACCCCAGTATCCGGCTTGAGGACTACAACATGGCGTGCCTGACTAGGGGAGCCAAAGATGAGCACTTCATCATCTAGTACCTCCCGCTCTAACTCATGGAAAGCGCGGGCGCCTGGATCGAACACCTGCCGGTGGGGTGCATCAATTCTTGGGGTTTCCTAAGGCGTACCTTCATCGGCAACTTCCAAGGCACCTATGTACGCCCTGGAAATTCGTTGGACTTGAGGAACTGCAGGCAGAAGGTGGGAGAGACTCTCCACGAGTACATTCATCACTTCTCCAGGCAGTGCACCGATCTTCCTGACGTGAAGAATGCCAACGTAATCAGCACCGTGATAGCTGGGACGACAAACAAATCCCTCGTGCACGAGCTCAGGCACAACCGACCTCGCTTGATGTGAAAGCTATTCAACATCATCACTAGCCATGCCTCGGGCGAAGAGGCGGTCCGAGCCAACTTCACCATGGAAGCCTGAAGGTCAATCCCGAGGAGGGGGACAAGGTCAACGAGGTGCGACACAGGCAAACCACTTGATGTAGCACTAACCTGATCTTCTGATAGGTTTGGTAAATTCAATTGGTGGAGTCTTGATGTTGGCGATCTAGGCTTCTAATCAGTTATGATTCGAACCCCTGCAGCTGTTACATCTCATTTACAATGAAAACTAGAACTGAACAAAACCCAAACCCTAATATGGTGGCTGCTAATATGTTTATACCAAATGGGGCACGTCCTAGAGTTGAGGGTCACTAGGTGGGGGCATCCTGTAACACCCTAAGGTAAATTCCTCAAATTTTAATTAATTTGGGCTTAAATAGATTTTCCAGGGTCTTCTCTAAATTATCTCGTATTTAAAGTAATTTTATAACACAAGGAAATAAAATTTATCATAGGATTAAATTGTTTGTGCATTCATGCTGCAGCATTGTTTTATTTGTGTTGAGTTCATAGGTTTGAATTCAATTTGCATTTGAATTCAAATAGTTTTGTTTGAATGTTTGAGTATAGAAAAGGAAAAGGAAAAGAAGGAAAGCAGCAAAAGCCCTTGGGCCGGCTCTTCTCTCACGGCCCATCTCTTTCCCCCTCTCTCCTCTTCCCCTTCCCCCGCGTGGGCCGAGCCCCGGCCCATTTCCTCCCTCAGCTTTCCCCCGCGCGATTCCCTCCCTCCCCTTCTCTCGCTGTCACCCCGGGCCCGCGTGTCGGCGCCGTTTCTTTCCCCCGGCCCGAGCGCGCCTCCGTTTCCTTTCTCTCTCTGGCCAGGTGGCCCCGCACGTTAGCCCCGTCCTCTTCCCCCTTTCCTTCTTCCTCCCCGGCGCAACGGTCTCCGATCTCGCCGGCGACCCTCTCTCCCCGGGCCCGCGCGCCAGTGTGGCTCCGCCGCCCTACAAAGGGCCGCCCCAACCCCTCCTGGACCCTAACCCTAAACCCCTAGCCGCCACCGGGGACTTCCAGCGTCGCCGCCCTTTGCTCCGCCGCGTTACCTCTCTGCCTCGCCGGCGAGCCGCCGATCTGCCCCACCCCTGCCCCACCGGAGCCGCTTGGCAGCATCGCCTCGGCCTCTGGAAGCTCTTTGAGGCGTCCTTCCCCAACCCCAGCCCGGCACGCGCTGGGATTTTCCCGGATCGCCGCCGCGGGTAAGTTCATCCGCCTCCGCAATTGCTCGCCGCCGGCGATCCTCACGCCCCCTTGATCCCTCTGCCACCTCCACAGGAGTACCTGGAGTCGATCTACCCCAGCTAGGAACCCCGGCCACTCCAGCAGCATCTTCCTCCGCGAGAGCCCGATCCACCCGCCGCCGGTCGTCGTCGGTTTCCTCCCTCCGCTGCAACTCCGGCCACCACGAGCCCTTGGTGAGCTCCCCCTTCCCTCCCTGGTCATGTTGCACCGAAGGCCGTAGCGTTTAGGTCTCCGTTGCGCCCAGAACGCACGCACACCGGCGTGTTCGCCGCCCCTCACCGTCGTGCGTGAAGCCCGAGCTTCCCTAGGCCCAGCCGTAGCCCTAGGTCGCCTCCCCGTGCCTCGGTGGTCCTCCCTGGCTAGAAGTTGTGAAGCTTCGGCCCCCGGAGCGGCGGGAACGCCGAGCTCCGGCGAGCCCAAGCCGCGCGCCGCCGCGGTCTTTCTTTCTCCGGCGGTCGGCGCCGCCAGCCCGCGCCTCCTTTCCCCTGAGCCGCCAGATCTGAGATCGACGCGTAGGATTAGATCATGCGTACCCGTTCGCTCCGAGCCGCTCGATCTGTAGTGGAGGTGTAGGATTAGATCTCGCTTGCCTCTTGGACCAACACCCTCCGATCGAGATCCAAGCGTCCAGATCCGCGCGTACCCCTTCGCGTCAGGGATCTAATCCGAGCCACCAGATCAGGATCCAATGCACCGGATTAAAACATACCGCTTCAGCCTTTTAGATTTGCTAAAGAGCCCCTGCCTTTTGGGGAAATCAACCCGCGGTCCTATTTAGTTCAAAAATAATTACAGACAAGTCCTTTTCTTCCCATTTGACCCCCTGCGCTTCCTGGAATTTGAACCCGCAGTCCATGTTTGGTGTTTTCACGAGCTAGCCCCTGAGTCTATGCTTTAATTACGTTTAAGTCCTCGGTTTTTGCGCAGAACTCCTTAGGATCTCCAGTTTTCTTACAAATAAGCCCCTGGGTCCTGTTTTAAGCGTAGTTTTCACGTTTTAGCTCCGTTTTAGGTGTTCTTTATATCCACGCGATCGTTGTAACGCGTAGAATAGCTTTAGACTAGTTTTGTGTGCTGTTTCTATGTAATGTTGTACTGTTTTCTTATAGTTTGCTCTTGTTATGCATGTGTGTATGTGTGGGCTATGTTTGATGATCGTGAGTAGATGCGGAGCCTTTGGACCAGTACCAGGAGCAGCCATCTTCCGAGCAGTTCGAGCAGCAGCCGGGAGAGTACGAGGAAGGCAAGTATAACATGAACCTCCTATCACCTTTAAATACAATTTCATACTGCATTTAATTCTGTATGCCTATAAGGATTTCCTAGCCACCTTTATATCCTTTATATATATCCTTTGGGTTGCATTTTGGTTAGTTGTGCTAGGTTGCTGCGCTATAACAAATCTTGGTCCTTTTTAATTAATTTGACTAATGGTCTTATGCAACTTAATTCTGGAGCCGACCCTCTGTGCTGTGTGCTTGAGTGGTTTGTGCGTCCTTAAAAGATGTTTTGTTAGAAACATGGTTTAGGGGGCCAGCACGGTGCTTAGTGCTTGGTTGGCCACTCTCCCTAAGGACCGGTTCATAGAGCGACAACCTGGGACAACCGCGCAACCACAAGACTGGAATGGGACGGTCTTGACTTACTAATTAGGTCATTTTGGTTCGGGAGTAACTTACCTGCGTGGGCAAGAGGGGTGGTAAGCTTCAATGGTCCCTGCTCCTCCGGCTTGGTCTGTGCTGTGTGTCTTGTACCCCCGGAGGTGGGCCCCATCGTCGCTGATCCAGAATCCTTAGCGGTTACACCTTACCAACGTGATTCTTTGTAACGGTCTCGTAGTGTGCTTGCTAGCCATCTCACCTAAGGAAGTGTGATGAACCACTAGCGTAGCTCACGACTTGTGGGTAAAGTTGTGCAACCTCTCGAGAGTGTAAAACTGATATATCAGCTGTGCTCACAGTCATGAGCGGCCCAGATCCTCCGTCTGATTAGTGGGGTTATCAACCTTTGACGAGGGCGATTCCCCGGGTGGTTTTGGTTTGGGTGGTTCTCAGTAGTTCTTAATTAATATTAATTAATTCTTATGCAATTCGGGTTATGGTAACTCATCCACTTGTAGTAATTAGCTTTAATAAAATTTGCCAAGATTAAAAGCTAATACAGTTGAGTCAGCTAACCTTCGAGCCTCATACGCGTGTTATACTTGTTGAGTACTAGTTTTGTACTCACACTTGCCTCTCTATTCTTCTGTTCTATTTTGGATATCTTCGACTGCTGCTCAGTGCCCGGCAACGTGGAGGATTACGTCAGCGGCTTCGACGACTTCTAGGCGTTTGTCTCCCAGTCGACGTCCCTGTGGCGCCCAGCTCTTCATGTATTCATTTTACGCTTCCGCATTCCTTGAACTGATTCTTGATTCAGTTGTAATAAATAGATTCATTTTATAATTTATACGTTTTTATTCGTGACATGTGTTGTGATATCTTGATGATCTGTTGTATATATGCGTGACTTGATCCTGGCGCATATATGATTGCTCGATTTATGTTCTTTATAAATCGGGTGTGACAGATTGGTATCAGAGCCGTGTCGACTGTAGGACGAAGCCTAGGTAGAATTGGTCGAGTTTAGGACTTCTGTTCTCTTGCTTGCCTCCGCAAATCTTCAGCCATCATTTTTCTGCTTCTATTCCTTGAGTCTTAAGCCGTAGATTTGCTATCTCACCCGTCTTTTCTGAGGGTAGCTTGAGCTTTCCGTAGACGTTGGCCTGAGTCGCCTAATTCTGTAATTTATAAGTTTAGGTTGTCCCGATAACAATACGCTAGAACGAGTGTGTTAGTCAAGTAGGGTGGAAAACTCGACTAAGTGGTGAATATTGAATGTTTGTTATTGTGCAAATGGTTGATTTGGATTTTTGGTTGATTGCATAGTCTAGTAGTTAAAACGTGTTCATGCAAATCGACCTAACCTCACTTGAACTAAATAATAAAATTTAGTTAGAACGTTGGGTGTAAAACCTATATTTCCTTTCTTTCTGTCATATCCTTCCGAAATTTCACTTCCGCAGCTGCACGATATCTATTTCTCATAAATTTCGTTTGTTGCAATCAGATGGTGAACACCAGGCGCACCGGTTCCGGTTTTGACCAGCAGGAGCAGAACAACCAGAGTACCGGTCAGCCGCTGCCGATGCCGCCACCACTGACCCCGGAGCAGTTCTTCCAGCTCCAGATGCAGATGATGGCTACCCTGAACAACACCGTTCAGGCTCTGCAGCAGATCCATGCTCAGCCACCGCCTCCTCCGCCGCCTCAGCCCCGTGACAGGCGTGCGGATTTCCTGAGAGGTCACCCGCCGACCTTCTCTCACGCCACGGACCCACTCCAGGCGGACGACTGGCTTCGTTCGGTGGAGCGCCAGTTGGTTGTTGCGCAGTGCGACGACCGAGAGCGGGTTCTGTACGCAGCAGGGCAGCTGCGAGGCTCCGCTCTTGACTGGTGGGAGTCCTACCCAGCTCGGGATCGTGATGCTCTCACGTGGGACCAGTTCCGTGAGCGTTTCAGGAACCATCACATTCCTGAGGGTATTATGAAGATGAAGCAGAAGGAGTTCCGTGCCCTTAAGCAGGTAAATTTGAATGGAATTCTCTGCAATTTCTTTTGAGCTTGATCTATCCTTGATTTTTTTCGTTCGTAAAACCTGACCAATTGAGCGATTGCTATCCTTGTTATCTGTGTCCGTTATTTCAGGGATCGATGACGGTGACGGAGTACCGTGACCGTTTCCTTCAGCTTGCCCGCTACGCCCCTGCTGACGTCGCTCGTGATAGCGACAAGCAGGAGTACTTCAAGGAGGGACTGGATGATCACATCCAGTATGCGCTGCTGAACCACCGCTTCGACAACTTCAACCAGCTGGTTGATGCGGCCCTCAACACCGAGCGTAAGCGCCGGGAGATTGAGGATAAGAAGAGGAAGTTGGCTCCATCCTCTTCGGGCAGCAACACCCGTCCCCGCTACCAGTACCCTCCACAGCAGCAGCAGCAGAGGCCGCCCCAGCAGTACCAGCAGCGGCAGCAGTACCCGCCTCGTCCTCAGCAGCAGCAGCAGGCGGGACCGGGTCAGAGGCTTCCGGCACCTCCGGCTCCACCAGCTCAGAGGCAGGGAGCGCCCCCTCCTCCTCCTGGGCAGCAGGCTCCGGTACTTCCTCGAGTGTGCTTCCACTGCGGCGAGCCAGGGCACTACGCCAACGTCTGCCCTTGGAAGGCGCAGGCAGGACAACAGGGGCGTGCAGCACCGCCCAAGGCCCCAGCTCAGGGCAGGGTGAACCACGTGACGGCCGAGTCAGCGGCCGAGGCTCCCAACGTGGTTATTGGTACGTTCATGGTTAATGCCCATCCTGCTACAGTGCTTTTTGATACTGGTGCTACACATTCTTTCATCACCCAGTCTTTTGTTGAGCATCATGGCATTCCTACTAGCACATTAAAGAGGTGCATGTTAGTATCTTCACCGGGAGGGCAGTTGAGGTCTCATGTCTTCTGTCCCAGAGTCAGTGTGGCCATAAGGGGGGTAGATTTCAGTGCAAATCTGATGGTGCTAGACTCAAAGGGCATTGATGTGATCCTCGGGATGGAGACTCTTGCTAAGTGGGGAGTCCGGATAGATTGTGCTCAGAGGACGGTTCTTCTGTCAGCACCGGATGGTCAGGAGGTCACTGTTGGAGCTACGGAGCCTTCTGGATTTCTTCATCAGATGGAGGCTAGGCCCACGGATGGTATTCGCGTGGTGTCTGAATTCCCGGATGTCTTTCCGGACGATTTGCCAGGTATGCCGCCTGATCGCGACATTGAGTTTTCTATTGATCTCTTGCCTGGCACAGCTCCTATTGCTAAGAGGCCCTATCGTATGGCTCCGGTCGAGCATGAGGAGGTTAAGAAGACTGTCGACGAGTTGCTAGCTAAGGGTTATATCCGTCGCAGTTTCTCTCCTTGGGCTTTTCCTGTGTTGCTGGTAGAGAAGAAGGATGGCGCGAAGAGGATGTGCGTCGATTATCGGGATCTGAATGCAGTCACTATCAAGAACAAGCATCCATTGCCCTGTATTGAGGATCTCTTTGATCAGCTTCAGGGTGCTTGTGTATTCTCGAAGATTGATCTGCGTTTGGGTTATCATCAGCTGAAGATTCGTCCTGAGGATATTCAGAAGACGGCATTCACCTGCAAGTATGGGTTATACGAGTATACGGTCATGTCCTTCGGCTTGACTAATGCTCCGGCTTTCTTCATGCATCTGATGAACAAGGTTTTCATGGATTATCTGGACACCTTTGTGGTGATATTTATTGATGATATCCTGATATATTCCAAGTCAGAAGCGGAGCATGAGAAGCATCTGAGGCTTGTGTTGCAGAGGCTCAGAGAGCACAAGCTGTATGCCAAGCTCAGCAAGTGCGAGTTCTGGATTGACGAGGTTCCATTCCTCGGTCATGTTATCTCCAAGGGAGGTATTGCTGTGGACCCCGGGAAGGTGAAGGATGTGCTTGACTGGGTTGTACCACAGACGGTGAAGGAAGTCCGCTCTTTTCTGGGCTTAGCAGGTTATTATCGGAGATTCATTGAGAATTTCTCCAGGATTGCGAAGCCTTTGACTTCCTTGCTAGAGAAGGGTGTGGATTTCTTTTGGACTGATGAGCGTCAGTGTGCCTTCGAGGAGCTGAAGAAGAGGTTGACTACGGCGCCAGTCCTTACTCTGCCGGACCAGAGCAAGAGGTTCACCGTGTATTGTGATGCTTCGAGGGATGGTCTTGGTTGCGTCCTGATGCAGGAGGGCAGAGTGATAGCTTATGCCTCGCGGCAGTTGCGCCGGCACGAGCTAAATTATCCCACTCATGATCTGGAGTTAGCCGCAGTTGTGCATGCTCTGAAGATATGGAGGCATTACTTGTTTGGGCAGAGGTGTGATATTTACACCGATCACAAGAGCCTCAAGTATATTTTCACTCAGAGTGAGCTGAATATGCGGCAGAGAAGATGGCTAGAGTTGGTCAAGGATTACGACCTGGAGATTCACTATCATCCGGGCAAGGCTAATATTGTAGCAGATGCTCTGAGCAGGAAGAGCTATGTTAACATGGCCGTGGCTTTTCAGATGCCTCAGGAGTTATGCGAGGAGTTTGAGCAGTTGAGTCTGGGTTTCTTGCATCACACCTTGGGTACATCATTCGAGGCAGAGCCCACTCTGGAGGCTGAGATCAGGCAGCATCAGAAGGAAGATCAGAAGCTGCAGGAGATTCGTGAACTGCTCAAGGTTGGCAAGGCCCCTCATTTCAGAGAGGATGAACAGGGTACCTTGTGGTACAAGGGTCGTATATGTGTGCCGGATGTAGCAGATCTGAGGAAGTTGATTCTGAGTGAGGCCCATGATACAGCATATTCTATCCATCCAGGCAGCATGAAGATGTATTACGACCTGAAGGAACGATTCTGGTGGTCTGGAATGAAGCGTTCCGTTGCGGAGTACGTGGCTATTTGTGACACTTGTCAGCGTGTCAAGGCAGAGCATCAGAGGCCAGCAGGGTTATTGCAGCCGTTGAAGATTCCGGAGTGGAAATGGGAGGAAATCACTATGGACTTCATTGTTGGTTTGCCTCGTACTCAGAAAGGGTACAACTCCATATGGGTAGTAGTGGACCGGTTGACGAAGGTTGCTCATTTCATTCCGGTGAACACTACTTACTCCGGTGCTAGACTCGCAGAGTTGTATATCTCTAGGATTGTCTGTCTGCATGGTGTTCCAAAGAAGATTATATCTGATCGAGGATCTCAGTTCACTTCACGGTTCTGGGAGCAGTTGCACGATTCGTTGGATACGAAGCTGCGTTTCAGTACTGCTTATCATCCTCAGACAGATGGGCAGACAGAGAGAACCAACCAAGTGTTGGAGGATATGCTTCGAGCCTGTGCTATTCAGTATGGTACCAGCTGGGATAAATGTCTGCCGTATGCAGAGTTTTCTTATAACAACAGTTATCAGGCCAGTCTGAAGAAGTCCCCGTTTGAGGCTCTGTATGGTCAGAAGTGCAGGACTCCGCTGTATTGGGATCAGATTGGTGAGAGGCAGGTATTTGGTCCAGATATTGTTGAAGAGGCAGAACAGTTGGTACAGCAGGTGCGAGAGAATCTGAGGGTCGCTCAGACTCGTCAGAAGAGCTACGCGGATGTGCGTCGTCGAGATTTGACCTTTGCAGTGGGTGATCATGTATATCTGAAGGTCTCGCCGATGAGAGGAATCCGCAGGTTTAATGTACGAGGGAAGCTAGCCCCTCGATACATTGGTCCGTTCAAGGTGTTAGAACGGAAAGGTGAGGTGGCATATCGTTTGGAGTTGCCCCTCAATCTCTCGGGAGTGCACGATGTGTTCCACGTGTCTCAGCTGAAGAAGTGTTTGAGAGTGCCAGAAGAGCAAGCACCGATAGAAGGGTTGGATGTGCAGGAGGATCTAACCTATGTCGAGCATCCGGTGAAGATTTTGGAGACATCTGAGAGAGTCACCCGAAACAAGAAGATCAAGATGTGCCGTGTTCAGTGGAGTCATCATACGGAGGATGAGGCTACTTGGGAGCGAGAAGACGAGCTAAGGAAGACATATCCCGATCTCTTTGCTAGCTAGCCTATCCGAATCTCGGGACGAGATTCCTGTAAGGGGGGTAGGTTTGTAACACCCTAAGGTAAATTCCTCAAATTTTAATTAATTTGGGCTTAAATAGATTTTCCAGGGTCTTCTCTAAATTATCTCGTATTTAAAGTAATTTTATAACATAAGGAAATAAAATTTATCATAGGATTAAATTGTTTGTGCATTCATGCTGCAGCATTGTTTTATTTGTGTTGAGTTCATAGGTTTGAATTCAATTTGCATTTGAATTCAAATAGTTTTGTTTGAATGTTTGAGTATAGAAAAGGAAAAGGAAAAGAAGGAAAGCAGCAAAAGCCCTTGGGCCGGCTCTTCTCTCACGGCCCATCTCTTTCCCCCTCTCTCCTCTTCCCCTTCCCCCGCGTGGGCCGAGCCCCGGCCCATTTCCTCCCTCAGCTTTCCCCCGCGCGATTCCCTCCCTCCCCTTCTCTCGCTGTCACCCCGGGCCCGCGTGTCGGCGCCGTTTCTTTCCCCGGGCCCGAGCGCGCCTCCGTTTCCTTTCTCTCTCTGGCCAGGTGGCCCCGCACGTCAGCCCCGTCCTCTTCCCCCTTTCCTTCTTCCTCCCCGGCGCAACGGTCTCCGATCTCGCCGGCGACCCTCTCTCCCCGGGCCCGCGCGCCAGTGTGGCTCCGCCGCCCTACAAAGGGCCGCCCCAACCCCTCCTGGACCCTAACCCTAAACCCCTAGCCGCCACCGGGGACTTCCAGCATCACCGCCCTTTGCTCCGCCGCGTTACCTCTCTGCCTCGCCGGCGAGCCGCCGATCTGCCCCACCCCTGCCCCGCCGGAGCCGCTTGGCAGCATCGCCTCGGCCTCTGGAAGCTCTTCGAGGCGTCCTTCCCCAACCCCAGCCCGGCACGCGCTGGGATTTTCCCGGATCGCCGCCGCGGGTAAGTTCATCCGCCTCCGCAATTGCTCGCCGCCGGCGATCCTCACGCCCCCTTGACCCCTCTGCCACCTCCACAGGAGTACCTGGAGTCGATCTACCCTAGCTAGGAACCCCGGCCACTCCAGCAGCATCTTCCTCCGCGAGAGCCCGATCCACCCGCCGCCGGTCGTCGTCGGTTTCCTCCCTCCGCTGCAACTCCGGCCACCACGAGCCCTTGGTGAGCTCCCCCTTCCCTCCCTGGTCATGTTGCACTGAAGGCCGTAGCGTTTAGGTCTCCGTTGCGCCCAGAACGCACGCACACCGGCGTGTTCGCCGCCCCTCACCGTCGCGCGTGAAGCCCGAGCTTCCCTAGGCCCAGCCGTAGCCCTAGGTCGCCTCCCCGTGCCTCGGTGGTCCTCCCTGGCTAGAAGTTGTGAAGCTTCGGCCCCCGGAGCGGCGGGAACGCCGAGCTCCGGCGAGCCCGAGCCGCGCGCCGCCGCGGTCTTTCTTTCTCCGGCGGTCGGCGCCGCCAGCCCGCGCCTCCTTTCCCCTGAGCCGCCAGATCTGAGATCGACGCGTAGGATTAGATCATGCGTACCCGTTCGCTCCGAGCCGCTCGGTCTGTAGTGGAGGTGTAGGATTAGATCTCGCTTGCCTCTTGGACCAACACCCTCCGATCGAGATCCAAGCGTCCAGATCCGCGCGTACCCCTTCGCGTCGGGGATCTAATCCAAGCCACCAGATCAGGATCCAATGCACCGGATTAAAACATACCGCTTCAGCCTTTTAGATTTGCTAAAGAGCCCCTGCCTTTTGGGGAAATCAACCCGCGGTCCTATTTAGTTCAAAAATAATTACAGACAGGTCCTTTTCTTCCCGTTTGAGCCCCTGCGCTTCCTGGAATTTGAACCCGCAGTCCATGTTTGGTGTTTTCACGAGCTAGCCCCTGAGTCTATGCTTTAATTATGTTTAAGTCCTCGGTTTTTGCGCAGAACTCCTTAGGATCTCCAGTTTTCTTACAAATAAGCCCCTGGGTCCTGTTTTAAGCGTAGTTTTCGCGTTTTAGCTCCGTTTTAGGTGTTCTTTATATCCACGCGATCGTTGTAACGCGTAGAATAGCTTTAGACTAGTTTTGTGTGCTGTTTCTATGTAATGTTGTACTGTTTTCTTATAGTTTGCTCTTATTATGCATGTGTGTATGTGTGGGCTATGTTTGATGATCGTGAGTAGACGCGGAGCCTTTGGACCAGTACCAGGAGCAGCCATCTTCCGAGCAGTTCGAGCAGCAGCCGGGAGAGTACTAGGAAGGCAAGTATAACATGAACCTCCTATCACCTTTAAATACAATTTCATACTGCATTTAATTCTGTATGCCTATAAGGATTTCCTAGCCACCTTTATATCCTTTATATATATCCTTTGGGTTGCATTTTGGTTAGTTGTGCTAGGTTGCTGCGCTATAACAAATCTTGGTCCTTTTTAATTAATTTGACTAATGGTCTTATGCAACTTAATTCTGGAGCCGACCCTCTGTGCTGTGTGCTTGAGTGGTTTGTGCGTCCTTAAAAGATGTTTTGTTAGAAACATGGTTTAGGGGGCCAGCACGGTGCTTAGTGCTTGGTTGGCCACTCTCCCTAAGGACCGGTTCATAGAGCGACAACCTGGGACAACCGCGCAACCACAAGACTGGAATGGGACGGTCTTGACTTTCTAATTAGGTCATTTTGGTTCGGGAGTAACTTACCTGCGTGGGCAAGAGGGGTGGTAAGCTTCAATGGTCCCTGCTCCTCCAGCTTGGTCTGTGCTGTGTGTCTTGTACCCCCGGAGGTGGGCCCCATCGTCGCTGATCCAGAATCCTTAGCGGTTACACCTTACCAACGTGATTCTTTGTAACGGTCTCGTAGTGTGCTTGCTAGCCATCTCACCTAAGGAAGTGTGATGAACCACTAGCGTAGCTCACGACTTGTGGGTAAAGTTGTGCAACCTCTCGAGAGTGTAAAACTGATATATCAGCTGTGCTCACAGTCATGAGCGGCCCAGATCCTCCGTCTGATTAGTGGGGTTATCAACCTTTGACGAGGGCGATTCCCCGGGTGGTTTTGGTTTGGGTGGTTCTCAGTAGTTCTTAATTAATATTAATTAATTCTTATGCAATTCGGGTTATGGTAACTCATCCACTTGTAGTAATTAGCTTTAATAAAATTTGCCAAGATTAAAAGCTAATGCAGTTGAGTCAGCTAACCTTCGAGCCTCATACGCGTGTTATACTTGTTGAGTACTAGTTTTGTACTCACACTTGCCTCTCTACTCTTTTGTTCTATTTTGGATATCTTCGACTGCTGCTCAGTGCCCGGCAACGTGGAGGATTACGTCAGCGGCTTCGACGACTTCTAGGCGTTTGTCTCCCAGTCGACGTCCCTGTGGCGCCCAGCTCTTCATGTATTCATTTTACGCTTCCGCATTCCTTGAACTGATTCTTGATTCAGTTGTAATAAATAGATTCATTTTATAATTTATACGTTTTTATTCGTGACATGTGTTGTGATATCTTGATGATCTGTTGTATATATGCGTGACTTGATCCTGGCGCATATATGATTGCTCGATTTATGTTCTTTATAAATCGGGTGTGACACATCCTCAACCTAGGCTTAACGCCCGACATGATACAAGGCCAACTTGGCCCATAATAAGTGATGTAGCACCTTGTTGTGGTCACACAGAATGATCCAATAATCTTATGGAGCTTAGACTAGAACCAAAAGAAAGTTTTTATTGTCTTCTTTGCAATGCATCAAAAAAATCCTTGTTTCAATGTCGTATGAAGGAGATATTTGCGTTTCCATTCAGGGTGGTCAGTTGAGTTTGAACTGGACGTGTAGACCGAGTTGTTGATGACTTGTAACTCATAGAAGACCAAATCTCGGGTGTATCCAGCATGGTGATGTCCTCATCACCACTGAAGACAGCAAGCTGGTCCAAGTCAACCTGGACGATGCCGGGAAGATGGTTCGGATCGGGACCGGCTTGACCGACAAATAGGAAGGCGCGCTCACCGATTTCCTGCGCAACAATCCGGACATCTTCGTGTGGAAGCCTTATGACATGCTGGGGATCCCGAGGGAGGTCATCGAGCACATGCTGGACATCCTATCAAATGCCCGACCTGTCAAGCAGCCTTCGGATCTTCGACGATGAGAAACGGAAGGCGGTCGGCGAGGAGATCGCTCGGCTCTTGGCGGTCGGGTTCATAAAAGAGGTGTTGCAGCCCGAGTGGATAGCGAACCTGTTGTCGGTCAAAACCCACCGGCGAGTAGCGACAAGCAACACGAGGAGCCAGGAGGCTCCCGGGACTGCTGGTGGGCCCCGGACCCTCGGTCAACGGCCCAAGATCTGGCACACGACCTGGCGTTTGGGTTGCTAGGCGTGCCACCTGACCTTGTACCTGATCAGGAAGGTGTAGAAGTGATTTATGTTAGTTTCCTGCATGCACAGACACATGTAAACATTAGGTCAAGCCATGATCGGCTCATCAGGTAATTCCCGATATCGGCTATAAAGAGCCGATTGTATCTAGTATCAGATCGGATCTAAGCATTTGAATAAAGCATGCATATCCGATGGTAATATAAAACTTGCTCTGTAACCATTAAGCTAATCCAATCTACAAAGGTTAAAGCTTTCACTGCATAACCGGAACATCCTACACGTAATTGAGCCTAATAGATATGAAAGGTAACAGAATAGCAACCTAAACAGAGGCCTAAAAACCAATGGAGAGCCGATTTCCGGAACAATCCCTCTTTAGGTTGATACAAAGCATCAAGCGTACTGCCGGAATGTTCAACCCATTTGAAGGGCCTAATCATGCAGATGTTAAGCTAAATCTGCAATGAACGAAGACTAACCATAACAGATTGGATCTACTAATCAAGAACAGAGCAAGGTGCTGCCCTTATACCCAAAACCGGGCACGAGGACAGCTAAGCGTCTACAGATAACAAACGATGCATGAATAAAGCATGAAAGAGCCGATGCTACTCTATAAACACCAAGATAACTAGTGTTACTCGCCATCAACAGTGCTTCAATATGAGAAACACAAAGGTAGACAGGCAGGAACGATGCTACCCTGATCACATCAGGGCTGCACGGCACTTACCCGAGAAACCCTAGAACAGGGGTGGTGATGCGCCGAGAGTTCTTATGAATGATTGTTTGTTCTTCTTTCTATTCGTAGTCCAAGGTAAATATTTATAGTCCGGAGACTTGCCTTCCCTAACTAATCCTAACTGACTACGACATGAATCCTGGCTATCTCCTTCTAAACTATTTTAAACGCACACACCTATCTAGATAATGGCCAATCCTGGCCTCAAATGCCCGTGCAGGGGCCGATTCGCAAGCCCACTACGATTATCTTTTGAACCCATCTTGATTCGCGGCCCACCTTCTGGCCCAGCTAAATTATAGCGACAACACATGCCCCCCTTGTTTCGGCAATAATTATTCCGAAACAATTTTTTCTTTTTTCATCTCCCCACCTCCCATACACGCGTGCCTCTTCAACTTCTAGGGGATGTGACTGCTCTGCATCAAACTCCTTGGAAACCGTCACAGTGCTGATTCATATTCCACTCTGTCTTTATAAACCTGCCCTCGGTAGTCTTCTTTCTCTCATCCCCTTCCTTCTCTTGCAATGGCTTCCAAGAGAATCCCGTTCGTGAGCCAGAACATGGACTTAGATTCCTGGGCCGACAGACTGTGTGCCTGGCCAAATCCTCCAGAGGGCTGGGTGACCTAGTACAACAGAGTAGCAAGAACCTATTAGCCCACATGGGAAACCATAGGGATAGCCTATGCTCTGTCTCTGTCTATGTCCCCTCTTAAGAAGAACGAGAGCCTTCTGAAAACCATCGGCTACTTTTGGTCCGATGCCTTAAACTGCTTCTTATTCGGCCATGGGCCGATGACTCAAACCCTCCTGGACGTAGTGATGATTACTGGTTTGGACATCACATCATCTTGCCCCTCTACCTTCAGACTGCCCGAAGTCCCCTTCAAACTATCCTCCAAAACAGAGTGCACGAACTGGGGTGCATACCTGAACCAGCATATCAAAACCAAAGGCCCTGTGACTAAGAAGGAACATACAGCCTTTCTGAATCTTTGGTTGGAACACTTCTTATTCTGCGGTCCTTCCCTTGCCCCAACCAAGAACTATCTCCCTCTAGCATATGAACTGGCCAAAGGTAATACTGTTGGCCTCGGTAAATTGTTCCTTGGGGAAGTGTATAGATATCTCCACCTAATATCTTTGAGCCTACTTACCCAAAATAAACTCAGGACCGATGGTCCCTGGTGGTTCATCCAGTTATGGGCTCACCTATATTTTCAGGACTTCATCCCAAACTTCCCTGTTTTGGCCAATAACTCCTCTCCAGATCAGAGTGGGAGGCGAATCAGGTGTACCAGTTTTGGCCAGGCTCTGTACAGTCTTCCTAACAGCAAGTTGAACCCCTCAGCTGATTCAAACTAGTTTAGGATATTCTACAGGGGTCTAGACAACCCTATCTTCCTTCCCTACACTGATTCTAAAATTTTTGAGAACCTAATCACATTTAGATTGGCTGATTTTGCCGATGATGATAGCACTTGGCATTGATACTCTATCATGATTCGCCCTTGCTTCCTTCCAGTTGGTATGAGCACCTCTAACCGAATCATCAAGCCCGGTTATGAGTTCTACCAGCTGGTCGTAGCAGCCCGGCAATTTGGTCTCGGTCAAGTTCCTCCCCACTTCTTCCTTCACCATTTGATGACAAGTAGAGCTGATCTGCCCGATGCCCTTACCAGCCAAAGATGCTACAACCTATTCATTGATCTTCTCCTTCCAATCCCCATCGACCTTTCGTTCACCTCTTCGGCCATCGGATTCAAGAATTGGTGGTCATTGTGGAAGACTCAAGTCTTCCGGAAAGCCCTGGGGCCAATGCTGCAACAGATTGACGCTGAATATGAAGCCCCTGAGGGAGAGGTATTACAATCAGTTGAATACTTCCTCCTAACTTTGCTCAACTCCTTCTCTAATTCCATTTGTTTTCTCTACAGCAGGAGGATGGTCCAGAGCGCAGGAATGATGATGGCTCCATCTTCATGTTCTCACCAGTTGCCCCCATGGTCCTCTTCGGCAAAAATGCACCTCCCCCTTCAAAAGCCATCATGCGGATCCAGCCTAGCTCCACGAAATCAACCCCCAAGCGAAAGCGAACCTCTAACATTGCTGCCCCCCGAGCCCAAACTAAGGCGAGGAAGATGACTGCAAGGAAGATTCGGAAAGAAGCTGGACCATCTTCCACCGACCAAGAAGCTCTGATTGTCAACCAGGTTTAGATCGTCCCTCTTATAATTGATCCTCTGAACATGTATGTTTTTGTTTAACCGCTCTTTCCTTGCTTGTAGGCTGATATCGTAGATGTTTCCAGCGGGGAAGAGCCAACACGCCAAGAAAACCCAACTCTAGAGGCCCCAGAGGATCCTTTGTCAATGGTCAATGCCTTAGTCAACCTTCAGGATCCAATCCTGATGACTCTAGAGAACCCTGCAAGGCCAGCTGATACTTTGGTCGGCCTTCAGGATCTGCAGGAGCTGATCATCACCACATCGGCTGTCAGTCCTTCTTCGCAGGAGCCGATTGTCACCTCGTCGGCTACCAGTCCTCTTCCGGAAAGGGTGCGTCTGCAGGAGCCGATCACCACTACATCAGCTGTTACTCCTCCTCCAGAAAGGGTGTGTCTATAGGAGCTGATCGTCTCTTTATCAGCTATCACTCCTTCTCCAGAATAGGTGTGTTTTATTACCAAGCCGCTTGCATCTTCCTTTCCCTGGCCGTATTAATTTTGTACCTTCTTTCACATTTTGAACCTCTCGGAGTTACTTTCATTCGACCTTGCATCCATCAGCTCGGCCATACTAGAAGTGGATGATCATCAGCCAAATCCGACCGGTGTCGCCAGCCAACTCCTCCGCGTGAAAGGCCTTCTATCAGCTGCAATTGATGCCTTGGTCCGGGACTCCGATGCAGTGAGGCAGATTCTTAAGGAGATCGAGTCTCAACTCCTGGAAGTCCTTCAGATCAAGCTCTGGCCAACCGGGCACCTCCCTTTCTTTCGGGCAAAGGTAGAACAAGCTCAGCACAGGATTGAAGCTCGACGCTCTCAAGCCCCCTTGAAGGCCAACACTACCGAGAGGTGCCGGTTGCTTAATGAGAAGAAGGCAACTCTGGACGCCAAGACTGACACATCTGTGCACTCTCAAAGGCTTCAACTTCTGGAGAAGGAGTTAGAAGACCTCAAGGCTAAGGTCCGGGCAACCGAGCAGCGCATCCAGGAAGAGAAGAACCTTATCGCCAGCTCCAAACGAGAAGCAGAGGACTTGACCGCCCAATTGAAGACAGAACTCACAATGCTGAGTGCTTTGAGTAGGCAGGTGGTGTCAGGAGAGGACAAGGACGATGAACTAGTGATTGCTGAAGCTGAGGCCATCGCCGCCATTGACGAGTTCCTTCAGTAGACTTCCTTGTAATCACCCCTTGTAAGAGAAACCTGTATGTATTCGAATTAAGATTCTAAAGTTGATGGTTGTACATCGGCTATTTGACCAACTCAGTGCGTTGGATACGAAATATATTGTTTTTTATATATACGGGCTGATTGCACATGTCGGCCCTCTTTCCTTGTGTCCAGCCTAATGTGTAACATCGGCTTTAACCTGTACGGGCCATCAGATTTGACACCCTAGGTGTTAAATATAGAAAGCCAATAGGAAGAATGTTTTGCATGTTTTGAATGATGTGAAATTTAAGTAAAGTTATGAAAG
Organism: Panicum hallii; assembly: GCF_002211085.1. Taxonomy (NCBI): domain Eukaryota; kingdom Viridiplantae; phylum Streptophyta; class Magnoliopsida; order Poales; family Poaceae; genus Panicum; species Panicum hallii. Next base: position 9,859,713 of record NC_038048.1, read on the forward strand.
TAAGGGTATTTATGTAATTTTACAAAAGTACAAGTCCTTTTATGCAAGTAGTTGAATTACAAAGGTAACTTTCAAAGTTACTAAGGGCTAAATTGTAAAAATGTAAGTAATCAAGACATTGTAGGAAAACTTGCAATTAGGTCCAAAACTATATAAAAATTACCTTAATAAGGACAAAACTTTATTAAGTTTGATTTGAGTTCAAAGTTGTAAAATAAAGCTGTGTACTTTAGGTTTCTGAGCTTAAACCCTAAAGCAAAGTTGTAGGATTTGAAAAACTCTACAACTTCTATTTTGACCATTTCCTCATTAGAATTATGGATCAGTGGGAAATTTTACTTCACAGAGGAGTCCTGGAGATTTTTGAAAATTCCAACGAGGTCCCTCGGACCCCCTCCCCTCTTCTTCTTCCTCTGGCACCTGCTTTGCTCCTCTGCTCCTCTGCTGCCAGTCGTTAGAGCCGCTCATCACCGCTCCAGCTTCTCCCCAGCACCACCTCCTGCCCGGACGGACCCCACGCGTCGCTCTCCCTCTTCCCCGGCCCTGTTTCCCTTCCTTGCTGGCCTTTCCCGCGCACGCCACGCCAACTCGAGCACTGCCCGGCCACCACCTCGCCGCTGCCGTGTCCCGCGCTCGTGCCTGCTCTTCTTCCCTCCCTCTTCTGCCAGTAGCACTAGCAGACGGCACTCATCCCATTTCCCTCCCTTTCCTTTGCCGCACGCACCCCAGGCACCAAACACCACCGCCGCCCCCTTCCTCCACTCCGGCGACTCTCTGTTCGCCGTGGGCCGCTGCCGTCGGCCTCCCATTGCCCACTCCAACCCCCTGGGGAGTTTCCCCTCACCCCACTAACACTCCAAGCCACTTCTCGTGGCCGGACTTCCACTGGAACCACCTCTCCGCCGTTACCGCCTCGCCGGTGAGTTCCTGTCCCCGTCGAACCCCTCCCTCCGCCCCTTCTCCATCCAATCCAACCACTTCAGTAGCTCCCTCACCTTCTGCTGTAGCTAATAGACTAGAGCTTGGCTGCCTTCCTCACCGACGAGCTCCTCCTCTCCGCCACCTCGGCCGCCGTGGGAACCCCACCTCCGGCCACCCCCTCTTCCTCCCAAGCCCACCCCTGGATGCGCCTTGAGCTCCTGATGCTCGTGGGCCAGTCCTTCTCCACCCCCTATCGCTTCCCTCGCCGGAATTTGGCCGACGATGTTCCTATCCTTCTTCCCCGACGAGCCAAGGGCCTGATTGAAAGGATTTGAAAAGTTCCAAGGGTGTCCCTACAAAATTACAGAGCCTCCCCTCCCCAATTCAAAAGCTGTGAACTTCAAAAATGTGTAGAAAGTTGTAGAAAATTCAGAAAAATGTCAAACTAGTTGAGTTTGAATCCTTGTGTTAAATACTACAACTTTTGTATTATGATTATGAGATGAATATATGTATTTTGTGTGGTGATTAAATTAGTAGATAATGGGTACTTTAATTAGATCCTTTGATCCCTAGCAATGCTGAGGCTCAAATTTGAAACATGAGATGTATATGCCATAAGTAGAGTTGTGTAAAAATTGGAAATTCAAAACAGCCCTCTAGATAGGATATTTAAATAACTTTGCTTTCTGTTAATAAAAGTTTCATGATTTAATTCCAGGTGCATCTCTTCATATTTATGGCTGAAAATTTCACCTTAGCCTTGTTTTAGCATATAATCCAAGATAAAAGTTTAGGAGTCACAACCCTAGTGTAACTTCAGTAATGAATTCAAGCTTAGATTCAAAGAAAATTCATAAACAATAGCTCTAATTCATGAAAAATTGTGAAAATATTTTGAGGTGTTACTCTTGAGTAGTGTGACATGTCCATAAATTTTCAACCTATAATCAGATATAGAACAACCCAAAGTAAATCGAACTTGATATAATAAGGGTTTATTTAATTAATCAAGGTAAGTCCATAATTAAATAATAAGCTAGGGTTATTAAAGATAATTAGCTAGTCAAATAAATAAAGTTGTTAAATGTAATTAGTTTAATTGTTTAAGATAACCAAACATGCTACCTCAAGCAATTAGTTTAAATGTTTAGGGTAAACAACTATGTTACTTAATGTAACTATGTAGTTTGGTTAATACTCGATAAATGACTGCCCAGTAAAGGGAAAATTGTGTTGTTTGCTAGTACGTAATGTTAAGTTCGTTGGATTGCAACTTTATCATGAAATAGAATAAAAGTCTATGTATTTTCTAAACTGCATCATTTATATCATATGTAGACTCGACGCTTCTCGCCGACAGAGATTATCAGATTCTCCCGGAACCCGAAGTGGAAATCTCTGAAGACCCCAGGAACGTCGTCGGAGATTTAACTGAAGCCCCGAACCCGAGTTGGGAAGAAATTGTTAACGTCTCTGACTCCAGCCTCACCAGTGAAGGCAAGCCCCGGTGCATAACCCAGTATTTCAAATTACTACATTATGCAATCTTATACTTATATATTATATTGTGCATTTAAGTTCATAGGAGTTATAATGAAACCCTAGTTGCACATTGTTAGGTACCTATGTATTGAATAGGACCTGAGTCCGACTAGTGCTATGCTAATAGAATCGGTAGAAGTCGAGTGATTTCCAGACACTCGCGCGATATAGAAATTGATTGTTTACAATCCTGCAATCACTATAAGGATGACGGATGGGGTTATGTATAGTATCATGGAAGGGAAAGATACCCCATCTGTGTTGATGAATTTGGCTAAGGTCGCAGGGTGTGGTAGTGGCAGTTAAGCCTTTGAAAGTACTAGCCACATGCCGTGAAATATGATAAGCGGTAAGCCTAGTAACCAATCGGCCCGAGAAGTGGACTCGTCCCCCACCACCCAACTTTTATTTTATGTTTACACGAACCAACATGTGGGAGTACATTCTGCAGAGCAAATGGGAATACGGTCATACAATCACACTGTAGATGTATGTCCTGCACATTGGATGTGCGTATGGTCCTGTAGTCGCTTGTGGTGGCATTGTTCCATGACCCGGAATGAAAGGCAAACGGTTGCTTCGGAACGACCTATCGGTGTTCCAAGTGTGTGAGTTAGGTTCACCTTGCAAGGGTTGAAATTCGATTCAGAATCATCCGTTTCTCGTGGAGATTGAGACTGCTTAATACTTCTGCCGCATAGAGTAACAAGCGCAATCTTTGTGGCAAAACCGCTCGAATTATTCCGGCTCAAGTGCGCTATTGTTTGCCGTACAACCGCAATCAGCTTAACGCACTTCAAAAGGAACAATCCTTTGGTCTGTTGGGTCTCCGCCCGATACAACCACGGTTCAGCAGGATCGAAGCAGGTTTACCTCGCACGAAGGCGAGTTCACATCACAGAATAGCTCATCAACTTTTAATTTACAACCATACATATATTATTACAAACCAAGTTCAAAGATAAGTAAACTTATACAACTCCTGTTCAAACTGACAAGTATTACAACTTGTCCAACTCACAGCGGAAGGGAAATTTTCACGCAATTATATTCGTCGCGAAGACGAACACCAAGCTTAGCCCAGGGCCTGGTGTTACTCCGGAGGGTCAGTGCCGGCCGGGGACGGGTCCCACTCCACGGACCAGCCAAACGGAACGGACGTTGGCCACACAAGGTTGTCCGTGGGGTTCTCGAAGGGTATACCTGAAACAGACGTTGGCAAGGCTGAGTATTCTAATACTCAGCAAGGCTTACCCGGGATTGGGTATACTTTAGCCCATAACTAGACTCATGAAGGCTTTGTAAAGGCTCTGGGTTTATTTTCAGCTGAAAAGCAACAAAGAGTATGAACTATTTTCAAGTTTTAGCTTTCAGATTCTAGTTTGATTAGCCATTCTAGGTTAGCACCTATACTAAACAAGCATGATTGATATTATCATTCACCAAGATTATCTCATTAACAGTTACACTTCTTACTCAATGTGGCAGATGGGATAAGTAGTCTCAACCCTCGTGAGAGGCGGACGATTCGAATCGAATTTAACCTTGCAAGGTAAACCTAACACACACGCTCGGAACATCCAATGATCGTTCCGAAGCAACCGTTTGCCTTTCATTCCGACTCGTGGACAGGCCACCACAAGCGACTTGCAGGACCGTACGCACACCCTATGTGTGCAGGACATACGTCTGTAGCGCGACTACAAAACCCGTATTCCTGTCTGCCATGCAGAACGTACTCCCACAGGTCGGTGCGTGTGAACATAACATAGAGATCGAGTGGTGGGAGTATGTCCACTTACCGGGCTGATTGGTTACTAGGCTTGCCGCTTACCATATTTCGCGGCATGTGGCTAGTACTTTCAAAAACTTAGCCACCACTACCACACATTTCGGCCTTAAAACTTTTATCAAAACAGACAGGGCAAACTTCCAGGTCATGATACAGCCCATGACCCTGTCCGTCATCCTTATAGTGGTTGCAGTAATGTAAACATGCAATTCCTATATCGCGCGAGTGACAGGAAATCACTCGACTTCTACCGGTCCTATTAGCGGAGCATCTATCCGATAAGGACTCGGGAGCATTACATTGGGTTCCTAGGATTCATGCATCCAGGGTTTCACTTCGACTCCTAGATTTAATGCAAGATATAATATAGATAAGAATAGATTGCAGTGTAAATAAAGTAATGGGATATGTCCGGGGCTTGCCTTCTGGAATGGGGGTGGGGGCAGGAGAGTCAGAGATTTCCGAACTCGGGTTCGGAACTTCAGTTAGTCCTTCGACGACTTGTGCTGGATCTTCTGGAAAGCCTTGGTCTTGCCTTAAGACCAGTTCGTAATCCCCGTCGTCAAGTGTCGTTGATTCTATATGAAATGCAATAAATTAATAAGGTGAAATTTAAATTTAAAAATTCACATTTCAAATATTATAACTCATCCAATGAACACACAAATATGCATAAAATAAAGAGGTTTTAGATCTAAACACTATTTATATAGATATGGTAGTGTTTATTGTAATACAAATTAAATATTTGTATTAAATGTGAAATGAACTAAAATTTGAATTCAAAACTTTAAATAAAAGATTATAGAAATTTGATTATATATTAAACATTATAAAAGATCATATTAGTGAATGATAAAAGGTTCCAATTAAAGAAGGCTATACATTAGGTTTATTGCAAATTTGAAAGTTCAAATAAATAAAGTTAAATTTAAGGCAAGTTTAAGTTTGCAACTTTGTACAAGGTTATCTAGAGCTCAAAGAATATTTATGCCAAACTTCATATGTAACTAAACATGAAATGACAAGGTTAAAAGTAAATTTACCCCTTAGTCTTAGATTTAAAATACAGGTAGAAATATTTTGTTTCAAACTAATCTCTATTAACAAAAGTCATAGAGCTTGAAATCTATTTTCTAACAAAACTAGTTTTGTCATTTTTGGATTTTTCTGTGAATTGTTACGATTTTAGCAAGACAGAACATGCACTCACATGAAATAACAAGTATCCTTTACAAACTAGTCCCTGCATTTTACAACTAACCCCCTGGAAAGAAAACATTGCAAGCAATTGGGTCCAGACCATGGCCGGCGGTGGAGGAAGGTACGGGTCCGGCCAAATTCGACCGTAAGGGGCGCCGGCGGTGAGGGGAAAAGGGAGGGGGAGCACGAGGGGGTCCTGCGCTACCTGTGGGTAGTCTCGGGGAGGCTTGGGATGGCCGGAGGTGAGCTGCCCACGGAGGGCCGAACCGGCGGCCAAGGATGACCGGCGGCGGTGGAGTTCCGGCGGGCGAGGAAGGAAGCGACTGGGTTGGAGAGCTGCGGTGGGGCACGGGGAAGCTACTGGTGTAGTCGATTTGGGAAGGAACTGAGCGGAGGGACGAGTCCCACGGTGACCGGAACTGGCGGCGCTAATGGGGCGGCGGCGAGGTCTGTTCACGCGCGCGGGGAGGGTCCGGGGCGTCTTTTTATAGGCAAATGGAGTGGCAAAAGGGAGCACGGCAAGCTGAGCTCGGGTTTGGGGATGCTAGCGGGGAGGATGAACCTCGGAGGCACGGCAGCGGCAGGGAACACCGGCGAGCGGCTCTGGCAGCACACAGATGCCATGGCGCGCGAGCAGTGCGCCAGCAGGGGGGGTGGAGCGGTGGACGAGCAGAGGGGCGACGCGTGGACGGGGGGCACAGGAGATGGCCGGCGGTGGTCTGATTCAAAGCTCTGCGCCGGCGGCAGGAGGAGCCAGAAGCAGAGCAGGGAAACAGAGATGCCAGGAGGAAGAAAGGGGATGAACTGATTTGTGGACTGATCTGTAAATTCAGAGAAAGGCAGGGACCTTATTGTAAAGGACTTACAACTTTTAAACCAGTGCTCAAATGAAGATGGTCCAAAAAACAAAAGCGCATGGTTTTTCAAACTCTACAACTTCTCTTTAAGGTTCATCTGCATTTGAGCAACAGTTTTGAAGATATTGTAGACTTAGTAATAATTTCATATTTTATGTAAATCCATAAGTGAAGTTACTTTTACACATATACCCTATGGTAATTTCATATATATTTTTGCAATTTAACCACAGATATCACTTTTGCAAACTAACCCTTATGCTTTTTAAACTCTTACCCCATCTCCCTGCATCTTACATAAAAGGACCTTTAGTTAATATTAATTACATAAACATCCCTTCTTCCATAACATTACATGCATAAAGCATACATTTGCCATACTTTGAACATACAAGCATACCTAATCTCTGAGGTATGACCAAGCTAAAAACCTGAGTGTCACAGCCTTCCCCCCTAAAAAGAATCTCGTCCCGAGATTCCGAAGCAGGATAGGATAAGAAGATCAAGCTCGAAGATTGGTTTGGAAGAAATCGGGAAAGTTGTGCTGAAGATAAGATTCGGTTTCCCATGTTGCCTCTTCCTCTGTGTGATGGTTCCATTGAATCTTGTACATTTTGGTGGTCTCTCTTCTGGTATTTCTTTCTTTCGTGTCGATGATTCTGATGGGATGTTCTGTATAGGTCAGATCTGGTTCGATTTCGATAGCTTGGGAATCGATGATCTCGGTGGGGATCTTAACACACTTTCTGAGTTGGGATACATGAAAGATGTTATGGATGGCCGCTAATTGAGGTGGAAGTTGGAGACGGTAAGCTACAGGTCCACAGATTTCAAGGATTTCAAAGGGTCCGATGTATCGAGGAGCAAGTTTTCCTTTTACACCGAATCTTTGAACACCTCGAGTAGGAGATACTCGAAGATATACGAAGTCTCCGACGTGAAACTGTAATGGTCTTCTTCGTATATCCGCGTAGCTTTTCTGTCGAGATTGGGCGGCCTTTAGATTGTCCTGGATAAGCCTGACCTTATCTTCTGCTTCCATAACTAGATCGGGTCCAAAAATTTTACGCTCGCCGCTTTGTGACCAATTCAAAGGAGTTCGGCATCGGCGACCGTATAATGCTTCAAATGGGGCCATATTAATACTTGTCTGATAACTATTATTATAAGAGAATTCTGCTAGTGACAAGTACTTATCCCAATTTTTGTCAAATTGGAGTACACAAGCTCTGAGCATATCTTCCAGAATCTGGTTTATTCGCTCAGTTTGCCCATCCGTCTGAGGATGATAGGCGGAGCTTCAAATTAATTTAGTCCCAAGAGCCTCATGAAGTTGCTCCCAGAACCTAGCAACAAATTGTGCTCCACGATCTCAAATGATCGTTTTAGGTACTCCATGTAGACGAATAATTTGATCCAGATAAATCTCAGCATACCTTTTGGCATTGTATGTGGTATGCACAGGAAGGAAATGTGCAGTCTTGGTTAATCGATCAATGATTACCCAAATAGAGTCATGCCTCCGAGAAGTGTTGGGTAGGCCAACAATAAAGTCCATACTGATATCCTCCCACTTCCATGAAGGAATAGGTAGAGGTTGAAGGATACCAGCGGTCTTCGAATGACTAGCTTTGACTCTTTGGCAGATATCGCATTCCGACATATATTTAGCAATTTCTCGTCTCATACGAGTCCACCAAAAGTTCTGTTTCAAATCCTGATACATCTTCGTACTGCCAGGATGTATAGAGAATTTGGATAGATGGGCCTCATCCATTATTTGTTTTCGGAGTTTATGGTCCTTTGGTACAACAATACGCTCGTTGAACCATAATACTCCTTCAGGATCTACTCGGAAGCATTTGTACTTCCCTTCTCCTTGCATCCGCTTCTGTTTAATGATTCTAATTCCTTTATTACGCTGTTGCGCTAGAACAATGCTATCTCTGAGTGTGGCTTCAACCGAAAGATGGTTTAAGTCACCTTGGGAAATGATCTCTAGGTTGAGTTTACTCATTCCCCAACAGAGAGTTTCGTCGAATGCTTCAATGGATAGGCAAGAACAATGCGCTTTGCGACTAAGGGCATCTGCAACGACATTGGCCTTGCCTGGATGATAATGCACTTCCAAATCATAATCCTTGATAAGTTCTAGCCAGCGCCTTTGCCTCATATTCAGATCTGCCTGGGTAAAGATATACTTGAGGCTTTTATGATTAGTATAAATGTGACATTTCGTACCCATCAGATGATGTCTCCAGATCTTTAGGGCATGAATAACTGCTGCAAGTTCGAGATCATGGGTGGGGTAATTTTGTTCATGAACCCTAAGTGCTCGTGATGCATATGCAATTACTCGGTTGTCTTGCATAAGCACACAACCAAGTCCAGTTCCTGATGCATCACAGTAGATGTCAAAAGGTTTTGAAACATCTGGTTGAGCTAAAACTGGAGCAGTCGTAAGATGATTTCGAAGAAGATGAAATGCATCCTCGCATTTTTGATCCCAGGAAAATTTCACACCTTTCTTTAGTAGTTCGGTCATAGGTTTGGCTATTCTGGAAAAGTCAGGAATGAAACGGCGATAATAGCCAGCTAGACCGAGAAAACTACGAATTTGATGGACGGAGGTTGGGGGTTTCCAATCCATCACTTCTTGTACTTTACTGGGATCGATAGATATTCCATCACCAGAAATGGTATGGCCCAGGAATTTGACTGTATCTAGCCAAAACTCACATTTAGAGAATTTGGCATACAGGTGGTGGTCTCTTAAGCGTTGAAGGATAACATGAAGATGTTCGGTATGATCTTCTGGAGTTTTAGAATAGATCAGGATGTCATCAATGAAGACGACAACAAATTTATCGAGTTCTTGCATGAAGACAGAATTCATGAGGTACATGAAATAGGCTGGGGCATTGGTGAGACCAAACGACATAACCAGATACTCATATAGGCCATATCTGGTAGAGAAGGCTGTTTTTGGAACATCACTGGGCCGAATTTTAATTTGGTGGTAGCCGGAACGAAGATCTATTTTAGAAAACACCTTGGCTCCGGCTAATTGATCAAAGAGGATATCAATACGGGGTAGAGGATACTTATTTTTGATAGTCACCGCATTGAGAGGACGATAATCCACACATAGCCTCAAGCTATTGTCTTTCTTTTTCACAAATAAAGCTGGACAACCCCATGGTGATGCACTTGGACGAATGAAGCCTTTGTCTAAAAGATCTTGGAGTTGGATTTTTAATTCGGCCAGCTCATTAGGAGGCATACGGTAAGGTCTCTTAGAAATAGGGGCTGTACCAGGTTGGAGTTCTATAATGAACTCGATATCTCTATCTGGAGGCATTCCAGGTAAGTCATCTGGAAAAACATCTGGATATTCACAGACGACTGGAATATCCTCTAGTTTGATTTCAGATGTAGCATAGGTGCAAGAGTTGAAGGATTTTGGTTGTGGAAGATAAAGGATGGTAGATTCATTTTCTGGCACATTTATCTCCACAGTTCGAGAAGGGATATCTAAAGATACATGATGCTGGGTCATCCAGTTCATACCCAAAAGAACATCCATCCTCTTTAGGTCTAGTACTAACAGATCTGTTTTGATTAGATGACTACCCAGCTGAATTGGTACCCTCCTACAGATTTGATTGGACAAAATCTTACCACCAGGAGTTACAATCCTATAAGCTTCATTTATACTACAGATATCCAAGCCCATTTTAGTGCCACAATCCATACTGATAAAACTATGGGTGGCACCAGTATCAAAAAGAACAGTAACGGGGTAATGGTTGATAGAAAATGTACCCATCATTATCGGTGCCCCTTCAGGGAGTTCGGAGAGTGTGGTGAGATTCACCCTCCCTTGTCGGACCTGTACCACTTGTCTCCTACTCTTGCCCTTGTAGTTTGGATTAGATGTTTGCCCTTGGAATGATTTCCTAGGTTGAGGGCAATCCTTAATGAAGTGGGACGGGCTTCCGCAATTGAAACAACAATTATTGTTGTTTCCTGGAGTAGCTGGCGGAAAGCTCGGCCGCTGACCTTGTTGGGGTCGTTGCTGGTTTGGTGGTAGGGGTGGTCGGTTGAATTATACTTGCTGGGGAGGTCGGGCTACCCATCTGCCAGACAAATTGCCTCGAGGCAGAGCTCGAGGGGCATTACTCGGGACCAACCGATACCTTGGCAACTATGAAGTTGCAGGTCCTGCAGGTGCCTTCCGTTTCTTTTCCGCTCGGTGGGCGGCAATACAATCTTCTTGAGTTATGGCCATGTTGACCAACTCATTGAAATCGTTGGCCTTCACTAAATTCAGCCATTCTTTGAGCTTGGTGTTTAAGCCTCGACGGAAGCGATCACATTTGCGGGCATCCGTGTCCGCATGTGATCCCGCATACTGGCACAGGTGATTAAAGACCTGTGCATATTGTGTAACCGTACGAGTACCTTGGGTCAGACTGAGAAATTCATTGAGCTTTCGCTCAATGAGTCCTGCTGGTATATGATGTGCTCGGAATGCAGTCCAAAACTCATCCCAAATAACCACGTGTTCGGCGGGTTGCATTGCATGAAACTGATCCCACCAAAGACGTGCAGGGCCTCGGAGTTGCTGGGCGGCAAAGAGCACTTTGTTCTCCTCTGAACATGGAGCTGATAGTAAAGCGAACTTGGACTCAATAGTCCGCAACCAGGCATCTGCGTCCAGAGGCTCATTGGCCTTATGAAATAAGGGAGGTTGGGTGCTAAGAAAGTCCTGATAATTGGCCGATAGAGGGTCACCTCGGCCTCGAGGTTGCTGCTGGAAATGGCCCATCTGAGCTTGCACAAGTTGATTTAGAAGCTCGGTTTGCCGGGCCATAACCTCGGCCAAGTTCGGAGGTGGTGGTGGTTGTTGCTGAGAACTACCGGATTGTCCTGCCCGGAATCCTTCCGGGGTCCCACGAGTAGCTCCGACCATCTGAAATAAAGGAGACATCCATTATTAACCATAATCTTGCTCCAATTTCAGATAGTATGCAATTATCAAACTGAAAAGTAAGACATAAACTCCATTCAAACCACTTATAATGGATGCACCGATATTGAACAGGATAATCAAAACTCAGGATTTGGATTACTACATAGATACTAATATCCTTACACCTCATATAGATACACTCACACTATTACAAACTTTTACCTAACAACACATGCCACATATACAACCAGTGGCTCTATAACTAGGTAAACTACACACCAGCTAGGTTACATCCATTACAGCGAGGAGAGCGATAGGCTAACAGTCGTCAAGGTTTCCCACTGATGATACTCTTCCAAAAGAAGAGTGGTTAGATTGGGGATTTTGGGGCAGGATCACCGTGTTCGGAGTCAAGACCCGATTCTCCTTCTATTTCTTCCGGCTCTTCTCCTTCTTCTTCTTCACTCTCACTTTCGTCCGACACTTCAAATGGTGCGGGTTGTTCATGGAGGTCGTTGATATGGTTGACAGCATCATCAAGCTCAATGGTGAGATCTTGAACCTGATCCTGGAGGAATTAAATAATGGTATTGCGCTGAGCAATAACTGTCTCCCTCTCATGGATTTGGTTTTCTTGATTATTGATAATCACATCGCGCTGGGCCAATAGGTCAACTTGGGCATTTGTGACAGCATGAAGCTCATTCAACTCATCAAGCTGCTGGGTGATAGTTCCATGGTGAGCTTGAGCTAAGTCGAACAACTGATTCATGCTCCGTCGTTGCAGCAACTGATATTGGTGCTGCACGTTTATGAATCGGATTAGAGCTTGCAGTGTCTCATGAGACAGATCTCCCATTAGATGATTGTAATAAGAAATCCTGAAGGTCCACTCGGAGTCACGAGGATCTGTGGCTGGGAATAAACCAATCGGATAGGCAGCCACTTCTTCAGGGTGCTTGTCACAGAAAATGTGAATAGCTTCAAGTGCTGCAGACTCAAAGGTATCCACAAGGCGGTGACCAACCGTACAAATTGTGACAGGTTGCCACAAGTAGCGAGAAGGATGCTGTGGAATGGTCATCTTCACCCTACACCGAGGAACGCCTGCTTCAACAAACTCATATCCATCATAAAGTGGGGGTGCGTCATAACCAAAAATCTGAAGTGACTCCCACAAGAGACGGGGAAAACCCTCCCAATGCAAGGCATTGGTATGAGCGTGTCCTTCGCGATCCCAACGAATATTTGGAGTCTCAGCCATCTGAAGCAAGATTTCCATAGTGAGATACAGAAACTCAGAATAGGAGCCCAAAGGATTGTAGACACAATTGCATTGAATGGATGAATGCAATTATTTTACAGAAACCTCACAAGATAACTTTACTTGAGATAACCGATTCTGGTAACAGCAAAGGCTGGAAATCAGATGGAAAACTAAAAATCTACATAAGATACCCAACCTAAAGCTGTCCTTAGCACTTTATTAACCTATCCCAAAACAATAACATGTCCATCACATATGAAATTCTTTTATTGACAAATGATGCATGCACGCGCTACTCGTCCTCACAACCAAAACAACTGCCGAATATTTTCGGACTTACGTAGTTAATTCCGGTGGCATAACCATACGTCTCTCACTATATATAACTAGTCGGTAAACCCTACGCATCCTAATAGCGTAAACGTGGTTAGTGTACCTGCAAAAGAACACACAGATATACATATATATATCTCATGAACCTTTCATGGCAGCACGACATGAAAGCATCCCCAAACATTACTGTTCACTATAGAAACAGCATCTGTACAATTACCGCCGTACAGACAACGTTAACATACATTATCGAAACAACGTATTCACAGGGGTACAGCAAAATGCGGGGGTATGAACAGCGATCGCCATACCCTGCGCCGAACCATATACTCCCAATATAATCAACCTAAGTTGGTATATTGGCAGCATCTCAAGTAGGCCACTGCTTGAGAAACAGCGTTCGGTTCGCATCACCGACGGGAAGGCCAAGCTCCCTCAGTTGGCTGAGGATCCTTACCTTCTTACCTCCGTTCGTAGATGTCGTTACAGAAAGTAAAGTTGGATTGTACAGAAATTTAAGTTTTGACAGGAAGTAGTGCTGCAAGTCAGATTTACATATATATATACTCTTATTGCCACCTGATATTCTTCCCATATAAACCCCTAGGGCTTTACGTTCTAATCTCCAACCATAACGGATCCAACGTATTTTGTAAATTCATTTTGTTGACAACTTTTATCCAGAAAATACTTTTTAAGAGTTTTTCTAGATGTAAAAATAAACCTACAGCTCTGATACCAGCTGTGGCAGAACCGCTCGAATTATTCCGGCTCAAGTGCGCTATTGTTCGCCGTACAACCGCAATCAGCTTAACGCACTTCAAACGGAACAATCCTTTGGTCTGTCGGGTCTCCGCCCGATACAACCACGGTTCAGCAGGATCGAAGCAGGTTTACCTCGCACGAAGGCGAGTTCACATCACAGAATAGCTCATCAACTTTTAATTTACAACCATACATATATTATTACAAACCAAGTTCAAAGATAAGTAAACTTATACAACTCCTGTTCAAACTGACAAGTATTACAACTTGTCCAACTCACAGCGGAAGGGAAAGTTTCACGCAATTATATTCATCACGAAGACGAACACCAAGCTTAGCCCAGGGCCTGGTGTTACTCCGGAGGGTCAGTGCCGGCCGGGGACGGGTCCCACTCCACGGACCAGCCAAACGGAACGGACGTTGGCCACACAAGGTTGTCCGTGGGGTTCTCGAAGGGTATACCTGAAACAGACGTTGGCAAGGCTGAGTATTCTAATACTCAGCAAGGCTTACCCGGGATTGGGTATACTTTAGCCCATAACTAGACTCATGAAGGCTTTGTAAAGGCTCTGGGTTTATTTTCAGCTGAAAAGCAACAAAGAGTATGAACTATTTTCAAGTTTTAGCTTTCAGATTCTAGTTTGATTAGCCATTCTAGGTTAGCACCTATACTAAACAAGCATGATTGATATTATCATTCACCAAGATTATCTCATTAACAGTTACACTTCTTACTCAATGTGGCAGAAGGGATAAGTAGTCTCAACCCTTGTGAGAGGCGGACGATCGAATCGAATTTAACCTTGCAAGGTAAACCTAACACACACGCTCGGAACATCCAATGATCGTTCCGAAGCAACCGTTTGCCTTTCATTCCGACTCGTGGACAGGCCACCACAAGCGACTTGCAGGACCGTACGCACACCCTATATGTGCAGGACATACGTCTGTAGCGCGACTACAAAACCCGTATTCCTATCTGCCATGCAGAACGTACTCCCACAGGTCGGTGCGTGTGAACATAACATAGAGATCGAGTGGTGGGAGTATGTCCACTTACCGGGCCGATTGGTTACTAGGCTTGCCGCTTACCATATTTCGCGGCATGTGGCTAGTACTTTCAAAAACTTAGCCACCACTACCACACATTTCGGCCTTAAAACTTTTATCAAAACAGACAGGGCAAACTTCCAGGTCATGATACAGCCCATGACCCTGTCCGTCATCCTTATAGTGGTTGCAGTAATGTAAACATGCAATTCCTATATCGCGCGAGTGATAGGAAATCACTCGACTTCTACCGGTCCTATTAGCGGAGCATCTATCCGATAAGGACTCGGGAGCATTACATTGGGTTCCTAGGATTCATGCATCTAGGGTTTCACTTCGACTCCTAGACTTAATGCAAGATATAATATAGATAAGCATAGATTGCAGTGTAAATAAAGTAATGGGATATGTCCGGGGCTTGCCTTCTGGAATGGGGGTGGGGGCAGGAGAGTCAGAGATTTCCGAACTCGGGTTCGGAACTTCAGTTAGTCCTTCGACGACTTGTGCTGGATCTTCTGGAAAGCCTTGGTCTTGCCTTAAGACCAGTTCGTAATCCCCGTCGTCAAGTGTCGTTGATTCTATATGAAATGCAATAAATTAATAAGGTGAAATTTAAATTTAAAAATTCACATTTCAAATATTATAACTCATCCAATGAACACACAAATATGCATAAAATAAAGAGGTTTTAGATCTAAACACTATTTATATAGATATGGTAGTGTTTATTGTAATACAAATTAAATATTTGTATTAAATGTGAAATGAACTAAAATTTGAATTCAAAACTTTAAATAAAAGATTATAGAAATTTGATTATATATTAAACATTATAAAAGATCATATTAGTGAATGATAAAAGGTTCCAATTAAAGAAGGCTATACATTAGGTTTATTGCAAATTTGAAAGTTCAAATAAATAAAGTTAAATTTAAGGCAAGTTTAAGTTTGCAACTTTGTACAAGGTTATCTAGAGCTCAAAGAATATTTATGCCAAACTTCATATGTAACTAAACATGAAATGACAAGGTTAAAAGTAAATTTACCCCTTAGTCTTAGATTTAAAATACAGGTAGAAATATTTTGTTTCAAACCAATCTCTATTAACAAAAGTCATAGAGCTTGAAATCTATTTTCTAACAAAACTAGTTTTGTCATTTTTGGATTTTTCTGTGAATTGTTACGATTTTAGCAAGACAGAACATGCACTCACATGAAATAACAAGTATCCTTTACAAATTAGTCCCTGCATTTTACAACTAACCCCCTGGAAAGAAAACATTGCAAGCAATTGGGTCCAGACCATGGCCGGCGGTGGAGGAAGGTATGGGTCCGGCCAAATTCGACCGTAGGGGGCGCCGGCGGTGAGGGGAAAAGGGAGGGGGAGCACGAGGGGGTCCTACGCTACCTGTGGGTAGTCTCGGGGAGGCTTGGGATGGCCGGAGGCGAGCTGCCCACGGAGGGCCGGACCGGCGGCCAAGGATGACCGGCGGCGGTGGAGTTCTGGCGGGCGAGGAAGGAAGCGACTTGGTTGGAGAGCTGCGGTGGAGCACGGGGAAGCTACTGGTGTAGTCGATATGGGAAGGAACTGAGCGGAGGGACGAGTCCCACGGTGACCGGAGCTGGCGGCGCTAATGGGGCGGCGGCGAGGTCTGTTCACGCGCGCGGGGAGGGTCCGGGGCGTCTTTTTATAGGCAAATGGAGTGGCAAAAGGGAGCACGGCAAGCTGAGCTCAGGTTTGGGGATGCTAGCGGGGAGGATGAACCTCGGAGGCGCGGCGGCGGTAGGGAACACCGGCGAGCGGCTCTGGCAGCGCACAGATGCCGTGGCGCGCGAGCAGTGCGCCAGCAGGGGGGGTGGAGCGGTGGACGAGCAGAGGGGCGACGCGTGGACGGGGGGCACAGGAGATGGCCGGCGGTGGTCTGATTCAAAGCTCTGCGCCGGCGGCAGGAGGAGCCAGAAGCAGAGCAGGGAAACAGAGATGCCAGGAGGAAGAAAGGGGATGAACTGATTTGTGGACTGATCTATAAATTCAGAGAAAGGCAGGGACCTTACTGTAAAGGACTTACAACTTTTAAACCAGTGCTCAAATGAAGATGGTCCAAAAAGCAAAAGTGCATGGTTTTTCAAACTCTACAACTTCTCTTTAAGGTTCATCTGCATTTGAGCAACAATTTTGAAGATATTGTAGACTTAGTAATAATTTCATATTTTATGTAAATCCATAAGTGAAGTTACTTTTACACATATACCCTATGGTAATTTCATATATATTTTTGCAATTTAACCACAGATATCACTTTTGCAAACTAACCCTTATGCTTTTTAAACTCTTACCCCATCTCCCTGCATCTTACATAAAAGGACCTTTAGTTAATATTAATTACATAAACATCCCTTCTTCCATAACATTACATGCATAAAGCATACATTTGCCATACTTTGAACATACAAGCATACCTAATCTCTGAGGTATGACCAAGCTAAAAACCTGAGTGTCACAATCTTATGATGAGTAATACTTAGGTATGCTTTAAAAAGACTCTACCTTACTTGAGTAGTCATAGGTGCTTACCTAGAATGGTTAAAGGAACTAGAACCTGAAAGGTAAAATATGAAATTAAGGACCTACTCTTTGTTGCTTATGATGAGTAATACTGAGGTATGCTTTAAAAGACTCTACCTTGCTTGAGTAGTCATAGGTGCTTACCTAGAATGGTTAAAGGAACTGGAACCCGAAAGCTAAAATATGAAATTAAGGACCTACTCTTTGTTGCTTTTCAGCTAAGACAAAACCTAAAACCCCATTAAAGCCTTCATGGTCTAGTTATGTGTGGCAGAACCGCTTGAATTATTCCAGTTCCAGTGCGCTAGTCATCGCTATACAGCCGATACTAACTCAACGCACTTCAAATGGAACAACCCATTGGTCTGTCGGGTCTCCGCCCGATGCAACCACGGTTCAACAGGACCAAAACGGGTTTACCTCGCACGAAGGCGAGTTTACAATCACACACAACAGCTCATCAACTTTTAATTCATGAAGTATTAATAAAATATTGTTTAAAATGATAAGCTAAACAGCTTGCCAGGTACATAGCGGAAGAAAATTAACACGCGACTACACACGTCGCGAAGGTTGACACCATGCTTAGCCCGAAGTATGGCATCATTCAGGAGGGTCACTGCCAGCCGGGGACGGATCCCATTCCACGGACCAGCCAAACAGAACAGAGGTTGGCCATGCCGTACTATCCATGGGGTTCTCGAAGGTTATACATGAAAAATTCACTAGCAAGACTGAGTATACTAAAACTCAGCAAGACTTAACCGGGTCATGGTATACATAGCCATGTAGCTAGACTTATGCTGGCTTGTAATGGTTCTAGGTTTAATTTTCAGCTGAAAAGAAACAAAGAATATGAAGTAACTTTCATATTTAGCTGTCGGGTTCTAATTCCATTAATCATTCTAGGTTAGCACCTATACTAGGCAAACAAGGTATGGTTTAGCATCCATCCAGTTTATCCCAAAATGGTTATTGTTCTTACTCTATGTGGCAGAAGGAATAAGCAGTCTCAATCTCCGTGAGAAACGGACGATTCTGAATCAAATTTCCAAACCTTGCAAGGGTAAACCTAACTCACACGCTTGGAATATCGAAAGATCGTTCTGAAGCAACCATTTCCCTCATATTCCGGATTATGGATCAGGGCCACCACAAGCGACTGCAGGACCGTACGCACACCAATTGTGCAGGACATACGTCTATAGCGCGACTACATGATCATACTCCCATCTGCTACGCGGAACGTACTCCCACATGTCGGTGCGTGTGTACAACAGGAACCAAATAATCGAGTGGTGGAGACATGTCCATTTGCCGGGCCAATCAGGTACTAGGCTTACCGCTTTACCATATTTTACGGTATGTGGCTTGTACTTTCAAATGCTTAGCCACCACTACCACACACTGCGACCTTAATAACTTGTATCAACACAGACGGGGTAACCTTGCAAGTCATGATACTGTACATGACCCCGTCCCTCATCCTTATAGTGATTGCAGAATAGTAAACATTCAACTACTATATCGCGTGAGTGACTGGAAATCACCCAACTTCTGCCGGTCCTATTAGCAGAGCATCTATTTGATATGGACTCAAGCACAATACATAGGATCCTAGGATTCATGCATCTAGGGTTCCATTTCAACTCCTAGACTTAATGCAAGGTAGAATATATAAGTATACAATTGTAGTAAATTGAAATATTGGGTTATGCACCGGGGCTTACTTTCTTGAGCGGGGCTAGCGTCAGTGGTGTCAGAGGCTTCCGAACTTTGGTTCGGGGCTTCAGTTAATATCTCGGCGACGCTCGCAGGATCTTCAGAAAATCCAAGCTCGGGTTCCTGAACCAGCTCGTAGATTCCGTCGTCGAGTGTTGCGGACTCTACATGAAATGCAATGATTTAAGTGGGATGGTTCTTGAGTTAAGGATTTTACTTCATAATAAAGTTGCAATCCAATAAATTAACAAATATAAATTCATGAAACAAGGGGGTTTGGATTCAAAGCTACTATTTATACTTAATTTATGGTTATATTAATGGAATTACTTTGTAGTAATTTGACACGTTTGATTTTTATTTTAGAAACCATAAAGGTTCTGATCTTGAATTTTTGTGGATAAGCTTATTTCTAGTGGGTAGGCTTACTATGAATTTTTCATAATTTTCTAAAAATACAAACTAGGGTATTTAAGTTTTAGTTCACACTTCAAGTTTAAATGCAACTTTAAGTAAAATAGGGTTGTAAAATCCTGAAATATTTACTATGGACTATTCTAATGTAGATCATTACCTGGTAAAAAGTTCTAGGTATAAAGTCTTTAGTAGCATGCCTAATTAAATTCAAACCCTTTTCAAACCTAATTTGCAATAGTTTAAAAGAACATAAACTACAGAGCAGTACTGAGTTTGAAATTTTCACACAAGCTTACTTATGATCTAAACAAGCTACACACCAAAAATCATAAGAAAATAAGCTTGTATGTAAAAGTTATGCATAAGATACCCTTTTACTTAAGTTTAAAATAAATCAAAACGTATCCAGTTTCAAACCAGACTTTGTTAAAAAACTAAACTTTTAGATTCTAACAAAACTAGTTTGGCAATTTTTGGATTTTTCTACAAATTCTAATAGATTTTACAAGTTGGCTGATTTTGTTTAGAGAGGGGTGCTACTTTCTCACAGATAGGCCCCTGGAAACTTTTGAATCCTCGCAATTGAGTCCTGGGGCGGACTACACAAGAGGTCCGACCGATTGCCGATCAAATTCCAGCGAGAGATCCCATCGGCGACGAGGGGCAAGTGAGGGGAAATGCTCATGGACTCACGGCGGTCACGTGGGTGGCCGGTGTCGGGGAAAGGAGGGGCTGAGGCGGCGTAACGACGGCGAAGCCGAGCGGGCGGCAGAGCTCCGAGGGGGGTCGACGGCCTTCCGGTGGCTAGGATGCCAGAGGGCGGCGGGGAAGTAGTCGAGGAGCTTCCACGTGATGATGTGGTGCTGACAGTGTGCTTGGCCGGGGCTAAGAGGCTCTGTATCGGCAGGTCGACGGTGAGGACGAGCGGCGGCAGAGGTTTGAGCTCGCCGGTGCTGTGGAAGATGCTGCTTGGTGTAGGAAAGCAAAATTGGATGGGTCAGTGAGCTGCAGTGGGTCACGGTGGTGCTTCTTGAGCACTGGATCGCGGGTGAGAGGCGGTGTGGGTGGCTAACGATGGTGAGCACAGGTTGTGGTGGCGCTTCGGCGAGGAGCTGCGCTCGGGGAAAGGGATGGCCGGCAAAAAAGAGCGTGCGTGTGGGTAAACAAGGTCGGGAAGAAGCCTCTGTGTATGTTTTAAAGCCGAGAGGGATGCTGCACGGGCGAATAGGAGCTGGCGACACCGGCGGCTCGGGTGGCGGCGATGCGACGTGGAGCAGCCGGGGAAAGCCAGCGCGAGGCCAGGGAAGTGGCGGAGAAGCTCAAGCGGGCACGTGGCGCAATTAAGAGAGGCGCGGGGGCAGCTGGGCCTCAGGAGAATGGCCGGCAAGGGCGGCGGGGATGGCGCAGAGAAGAAACAGAGGAGCCGGGGCTGGAGGAGGAACACGAGGACCGATCTGCAATTTCTCAAAACTACAGGGACTCCACTGTAATGTCTTGGTAACTTTCAAACCATAGTGCAAATGAAAATGTGCCCAAAACCAAAAGTGTAGAGTTCAACAACATCTACAATTTTGCTTTAAGGTTCAGTTTCAAAAGAGTTAAGATTTGAAAATAAGTTAAAAGTTGTGCAAAAGTTAAATTTCAAAAATAACTCTTTTAACTACCACACTCAAAATGAATCCTAGAGGTAGTTTCACTTCTATCTATGGTTTAAAAGCAAGTTCTTGCACTTTTCAAAACAACCCAAGCAAAACATGGCTTTACCTCCCATTCTTGCACACTTGCACAAAAGGACCTTTATTAAATTATAATTATATAAATATCCCTTTTCCCTTATCATTTAAATTTTTAAACACACTTTCACAATATTTTGCACACAACTTCATACTAAAATCTAGTGTGTGTCAATACCAAGTACCTGAATGTCACAGCCTTCCTCCCCTAAAAAGAATATTATCCTGAGATTCCGGAACAGGATGGAATTGGGCGATTGGATTTAGGAATTGGCTTGAAGGAAGTCTGGGAAAGTTTGTTGAAGGTAGGATTTGGTTTCCCAAGTCGCTTCTTCTTTAGTATGATGGTCCCACTGAATTTTGAACACCTTGATAGTTTCTCTTCTAGTACTTCTCTCTTTAGTGTCTAGCACTTTGATTGGATGTTCTGTATAGGTTAGATCAGATTCGATTTCGATAGCTTGAGGATCGATGATCTCAGTAGGAACTTTGACACATTTCCTAAGTTGAGATACATGGAAGATGTCATGGATGGCCGCTAATTGTGGAGGAAGTTGAAGACGATAAGCTACGGGTCCACAAATTTTGAGAATTTCAAAGGGTCCGATGTATCGAGGAGCAAGTTTCCCTTTTACGCCGAACCTTTGAATACCTCGGGTAGGAGATACTCAAAGATAGACGAGGTCTCCAATTTGGAACTGTATCGGTCTTCTTCGAATGTCAGCGTAGCTCTTCTGTTGAGATTGGGCTGCCTTTAGATTAGTCTGTATAGTCTTTACCTTATTCTCTACTTCAATGACCAGGTCGGGTCCAAAGATCTTACGTTCGCCGGTTTGTGACCAACTTAAAGGAGTTCGGCATCGGCGACCATATAATGCTTCGAACGGAGCCATCTTAATGCTTGCCTGATAACTATTGTTGTAGGAGAATTCTGCCAGCTGTAACATTCATGTAATTAGATATCTGGACACTAGGTATTAGTGTGTTGTATGTGTGTTATGAGTTGCACAGAGGACTAGGGGTGTAATTGTAATTTATAGATTTTTATAAGTTCCTATGTGCAATTGTGTGAAAATGCTCTTAAATTTCAAATTCAAATGACTATAGAGAAGAAAAGTACAAATATTAAGTTAAAACCTAAAAGAAATAGACTTTGTATGAAACCAAAGGCCTATGTGTAATTAACACAAATATAAGGGTTACATAGGAAATGGTTGGAATATAAAAGTCAAATTCAAATTTACTTAAGGGTTAAGGTGTAAAAATACAAGTAATCATGACAGGTCAGAAAATTTGTAAACATGCCCAAATTTGATCAAATTTAGGTGGGCAAAGACAAATTTAACTTAAATTCCATTTTGTTTCAAAATATAATCCAAATAGCTGTAAACTTTGAGTTTCTGAACCTAAGCCCTAAAACAATATTGTAGAGTTTGAAAAACTCTACAACTTTCATGTTGAACACTTTTTCATTTGACCTTTGTATCAATGGGAAATTTTAGTTTACAGAAGGGTCCCTGAACTCTTTGGAAATCACGAACAGGTCCTTCTGACTCCTGCCTGCTTCTTCTACCTCTGGCACCGCCGCTTCCCTCTCTCTGCTCCGCTCTGCCTCCGCCGCTGACCGCCAGCACAGGACCCCGAGCTCCACCTCCAGCTTCTACACGTGCCCAGGTGTCGCCCCTTGCTTTCCCCGCCGCTGTCCCCTCCCTTCCTGGCCTCGCGCGCGCACCACGGCGACCCGAACCGTCCGCCGGCCGCCACCTCCTTGTCACCGTGGACAGCCCACCCCGGCGCCTTAACTCCCTCTCTCTCGCGCGCAGTAGCATTACCCTCATCCCTACGTTCTATTCCTCCCGTTCCAGAGTCCAATTCCGAGCGCCCAAACCACACTTCGCCGCCGCCGTCCTCTTCCGCTCCGGCCGCGCACGGCACGCCCGTGGGCAGCCCACACCGGACCCTCTCCGCCCCAATCAACACTTGTACAAGCTTCCCTGCTGCTTGCTCGTGCTCGATGACCAACTGTTGTCCTCCAATTTCCACCGGAGCTTCGTTCCCGACGAGCGCCGCCGCCGCCGCCCTCGGCCTCATCGTGGATAGCTCGACCCGAGCCTTTCCACGCCAACACGACACCGTAGCCAGCACCACATCATCACCCCGAAGCTCCCTGACCCATTCATTGGCTCTCTAATCCACTACCGCGCCTCCCCGACGCTCGCCGGCGTTCTCCCTCGCCGCCGCCGCTTCGGTCTCCGACGATCACCCTTGATCCAGTATCTATTCATCCAATTGATTGCACGTACACCTTCCCCATGACGTACCGGTTCTCGTGCGCAGGTCCCTTGCCGACGTTCGCCGCCGGAACCTCGCCGTCGATGGTGACCCCTCCGCCGCCGCCTCGGGTCCTCGTCGAGCTCTATCATTCCGGCCACCCCAGCCCTCGACACATGGTTGCGCAGAACCCTCGTGAGCTCCTGCACCCTTTCCTGCCCTTGGACCTCGCCGCCGGTGACCACCGTCGCCGGAACACGGCCGTCCTCCTCTTACTTTGTTTCGGTTTCCAATCCAGGGACGTCGGGTTAGAAGGAATAGAAGTCTAGGGGGTTTTGTGCAAAGGAGTAGACTCTGATGAATAGTTTCGAAGGACCCCCTTGTGTAATTTATGCTGCTAACTTTAAAATGCTATATCAATTCGAGGAAAAATCATAAAAATGTAAACTAAATTTTGTTAGAATCCTTAGATAAAGATATACAACCTTACTTAAAGGGTCAACTTCAGTTTCTGAATGTTTGATAATCTAATTTAATTGTTAAGTTTAGTTACTTGTAGGCTTAGGAAATGCATAGTAATTCATAGAAAAATGATAAATTAGTGAAACCAGTTGTGTTAATTTTCTTTTTACATGTAAAATTGAAGAAAAATAATTATCCTAGTATTCTAGTATTATTTCCTTAATGTACAAGTTTTATTAGAAATAATGTGTAGTTTCCTTTGTATAATTAATAATTACACATTTAAATGCTCAAAATCATGAAAAATATATTAGGGTTCTGTTCTATAATATTATAACATGTTATTAAGTTTCCAACCAAGAATTAGTTGTTAAATAAATTGGATATAATATAATTGATCTATAATGTAATAGTAACCTAAGTTCCATGTGAATAATTAATATAACAAATAACTAAAGTTATTTAAAATAAGTGTTAGGAACCACCCCACTTTGTTGCTCCATGCCACTAGTTAGATAATTAATGTAATCAACCCCGTTGTCTAATGGGTTTAGATAAAATAACTAATACTCGATAAATGACTGCCCAGTGCAGGGTAGTTAGATTATTGTCGTAATGTAATTTTCTTTAATTGGATTGCAACTTTATTGTGAATTAACATAAAAGTATATGCATTCCATAACTTGTAACTTTGCATCTCATATAGACTCGACCGCTCTCACTGATGGTGACTATGAGATTATCCCGGAACCAGAAGGAGGTTGTGCTGAAGACCCCGGGAACTTTGTTGTGGATTTCTCTGAAGCCCCGAACCAAGGTTCGGAAGAAAATAATTTGACTAACCCCAGCTCCACCAGTGAAGGCAAGCCCCGGACATAACCCTTACTTTATTACACTGCAAACTATACTATTTATATATGTCTTTATGCATTAGGTTCTTAGGAGTTGTTTGTAAACCTTAGTTGCATAACTCCAGGAACCTATGTATTGAACACTAGAACTTGAGTCCGAATAGCTGCTCTGCTTATAGGACCGGTAGAAGACGAGAGATTTCCTGTCACTCGCGCGATATAGGAATTGTGATGTTTACATTCCTGTTAACACTATAAGGAGGACAGACGGAAGTTTTGTGAAGTATCATGGTTGAGATGATACCCCGTCTGTGTTGTGGAACTTGATAAGGTCGCAGGGTGTGGTAGCGGTGGTTAAGCGTTTGAAAGTACTAGCCACATGCCGTGAAATATGGTAAGCGGTAAGCCTAGTAACCGATCGGCTCGAGGAGTGGACATACCCCCCACCACATGTATTTGCTTCTTTTGGTTACTTAGTTCAACGTGTAGGCATACGTGTTGCTGGGCAACCAGGAGTATGGGTTTTGTAGTCGCGCTACAGACGTACGTCCTGCACTTTGGAAGTGCGTATGACCTACAGTCGCTTGTGGTGGCACTGATCCACGAGTCGGAATGAAAGGCAAACGGTTGCTTCGGAACGACCCTTTGGTGTTCCAAGCGTGTGTGTTAGGTTTACCCTTGCAAGGTTTGAAATTCGATTCAGAATCGTCCGTTTCTCACGGAGATTGAGACTGCTTAATCCCTTTATCACATAGAGTAACAAGAGCAACGTTATGATTATCAAAGATGATGTTTGATTAAAGATTTTACCATGTTTGAATAGTTATAGATGCTTACCTAGAATGGTTAATCCACTAGAACCTAAAAGCTAAAAGTTGAAAATAAGGATCTACTCTTTGTTGCTTTTCAGCTGAAAACTCTACCCAAAGCTAAAAGCCATCGTGAGTCTAGTTATGGGCTAAGGTATACCCAATTCCGGGTAAGTCTTGCTGAGTATTAGTATACTCAGTCTTGTTTTTGTTAATTTACTTCAGGTAATCCTCCTGATGAGCCAGCGTTCATTACACCGTGGCCCTACCCCTTGCCTGATGGTTGGTCCGTGGAATGGGATCCGTCCCCGGCCAACACAGATCCCGCCGAGTGATATTATGCTAGGGCTAGCATAATATCTATAATAACGACGTGTACAATGTCTACGCTTTTCAAACTCCGCTGCTTTGACTAAAAAATTAAACCTGTTTTGTAATAATCTCTCCTCAGTGGGAGCTAATGTACTTTGTGCATTTTTGTAATATAACTGCCTGTGGTGTAAAATATATTGGCATTATATCTCTGGACTCACCTTCGTGTGAGGTACCTTGTTGGATCCTGCGTTCGGTGGTTCATCGGGACGTTACCCGACAGACCAATAGTATTATACCGTTTGAAGTACGAAGTAGCCCTCCGGCGAGGACTCGCGTACTTGAGCCGGTATAATTCAGGTTGGTTCTGCCACAGCTTGTATCAGAGCTAACAAGTGTACCCTGGAGATATAATTAGCCTTAAAAAGTAATTTATAGTATAAAAATTGGTTAATCAAGTATTTGCGAACTACGTTGGTTTGTTAAGGATTATGTATAGTACGTAAGCCCTAGGGTAATGTTATTAAGGGAATTAGAGGTGACTGTAATATATATATATATATAACTCTAACTCCCAGCATTATTTTTCTGTTGAAACTTAATTTCATGCACAATTCAACTCTACCTTCTGTAACGACATCTTCGATCGTGAGGTAAGAAGGTAAGGATCCTCAGCCAACTGAGAGAGCTTGGCCTTCCCGTCGGTGATGCGAACCGAACGCTGTTTCTCAAGCAGTGGCCTACTTGAGATGCTGCCAATGTGCCAACTTTGGTTGACTACATTGGGAGTAAATGGTTCGGCGCAGGGTATGGCGATCGCTGTTCATACCCCCGCATTTTTGCGGTACCCCCGTGAATACGTTATTCAATAACGTATGTTAACATTGTCTGTACGGCGGTAATTGTACAGATGCTATTTCTATAGTGAGCAGTAATGAATGGGGATGCTTTCATGACATGCTGGCATGAAAGGTTCATTGGATATATATATATGCATTATGGTTTTCTGCAGGTACACTAACCACGATTCCGAAACTAGGACGGATAGGACCTATCGACTAGTTAATAGTGAGAGACGTATGTACTATGTCACCGAGACTAACAACGTAAGTCCGAAGATATTCGGCAGTTATTTTTGGTTGTGAGATCGATTAGTACGTGCATGCATAATACACTAATCAACAAAAATTAATGCATACTGGTTTGTTATCTGAAAAATAGGTACATTTTGGTTTTTCTTAGTTTGGGTAAGTAAGAATCTTTAGTTGGGTATCTTAGGTATCCATCTGATTTCCAGCCTTGCTGTTATCAGAATCAGCTATCTCAATCCCTTTACCTTGTAAATTCTCCACGGGGTAAAAATATCTTACCATTTGCATTCTTGTCACAGATGGCTGAGACTCCAAATATTCGTTGGGATTGCGAAGGACACACTCATACCAATGCCTTGCATTGGGAGGATTTTCCCCGTCTCTTGTGGGAGTCACTTCAGATTTTCGGCTATGATACACCCCCACTTTACGACGGATATGAGTTTGAGGAAGCGGGTGTTCCTCGATGTAGGGTGAAGATGACTATCCCACAGCATCCCTCTCGCTACTTGTGGCAACCTGTCACAATTAACACGATTGGTCACCGCCTTGTGGATACCTTTGAGTCTGCAGCACTTGAAGCTATTCATGTCTTCTGTGACAAGCACCCCGAGGAAGTGGCTGCCTATCCGATTGGTTTATTTCCAGCCACAGATTCTCGTGACCCCGAGTGGACCTTCAGGATCTCCTGCTGCAGTCATTTGTTGGGAGATCTGTCTCTGGAGACACTGCAGGCTCTTATCCGGTTCATGAACGTGCAGCATCATTATCAGTTGCTGCAACGTCAAAGCATGAACCAGGTGTCTACTTTAGCTCAAGCTCACCATGGAACTATCACCCAGCAACTTGATGAGCTGGATGAGCTTCACAATACCATGAGTGCCCAAGTTGACCTGATGGCCCAGCGTGATGTGATCATCAACAATCAGGAGAACCAGATCCATGAGAGGGAGACGGTTATTGGCCAGCGCGATACCATTATTGAATTCCTCCAGGATCAGGTCCAAGATCTTACTATTGAGCTTAATGACGCCATCAACCATATCAACAACATCCATGAGCAGCCCGTACCACCTGCAATGCCAGAAGGAGATGAGAGTGAGGAAGAAGAAGATCCGGAAGAGATTGAGGGTGTCTCAGAGCTTGACTCTGAGCACGGGGATCCGGTTCTTAGTCCCTATCACTCTCCCTCGGGCAGTCAGTCTTCGGTAGGCAACTTCAACGATTTTTAAATTGTCGACTTTCGAGATGTAATCCAAGGGAATGTAATAACTTAAGTAGTTAGTAGCTTATCTAGACCTCGCGCCATTTGTTGTAACATTAGATGGCCTGCGTAGTGAACTTTCGGACGTGTGATGTGGAGAACTATCCGAGTCAGTGATGTAATATAACTTCCTGTTTTATCATCTTATTCACTATCTTTAAATTCTGAAATAAGGTGATTGAATGGAATGTATGCATTGTTTATCTAAAGAGTTATGTCTTCTGAAATTGGGAGTAAGGCTATATGGTTAATGATGGACATCTCCTTTATTTCAGATGGTTGGAGCCACACGCGGAACCCCGGAAGGTTTTCGGGCTGATCAGGCCAGCGGTTCTCAACAACCGCCACCACCTCCTCCCAACCTTGCTGAAGTTATGGCTCGGCAAACGGAGTTGCTTAACTTGCTGGTTCAAGCACAGCAGAACCAGCAGCATCAACAATTCCGAGGAGGCCATGATGATCGCAATCCTCCTGTGGCTAGTTACCAAGATTTCCTTAGTACCCAGCCGCCCTTTTTCAGTAAAGCCGAGGAACCTTTGGATGCCGATGCTTGGCTCCATATCATCGAATCAAAGTTCGCTTTACTGACAATACCATGTGCGGACTCTAGCAAAGCTTCCTTTGCCGCCCAACAACTCCGTGGTGCTGCTCGGATCTGGTGGGACAATTTCTATGCCATGCAACCTGCAGGGCATGTTATTACTTGGGATGAGTTTCAGACAGCCTTCAGAGCCCACTATATCCCAGCAGGATTGCTAGAGTGGAAATTGAATGAATTCCTGGCTCTTACTCAAGGCACAAGTACAGTTCTGCAGTACGCCCAGAATTTCAATCATCTGTGCCAATATGCGGGGTATCATGCGGATAACGATGCTAAGAAACAAGATCGTTTCCGTCGGGGCCTTAACACCAAACTCAAGGAACGCCTGAATCTTGTGAGGGCTAATACTTTCAGTGAGTTGGTTAATATGGCCTTAACTCAAGAAGATTGCATCGTGGCGCATTATGCCGAGAAAAAGCGGAAGAACCCTGCTGGACCCTCGAGTGCTCAACCACCGAGGTATCGGATTATTCCCAATACGCCGTCCAAAGCACCACAGCGCAATGCCCCAACGGGTAGATTGGTTTTCAGGCCGCCTCAACAGCAAGGAAGGTACAGACCTCCCATACCCCCGCAACAAGCACAATAATCTGGCCAACGGCCAACTATTCAACAAGTGCCACAGAGAGGTAGCAATTATCGCTATTTCAATTGCGGGAGTGCGGATCATTTTATCCGAGATTGTCTGCGGCCCAAGAAGCCTAATCCAGGGCAAAGCTCTACTCAGGATAACCAGAACAAGGGCAAGAAGCTGGTAATGCAAGTCCGGCAAGGACGGATTAACTTCACCACTCTGGCAGAACTTCCGGATGGAGCTTCCGTCATGTCGGGTACATTTTCTATTCACCATCAACCAGTTGTTACGTTATTTAATTCAGGAGCAACACATAGTTTCATTAGTAACAACTGTGGTACCCGACTAGGACTTGATTCTTGTCCTATCCAGGGGTCATATATGATCTCTACCCCTGGAGGAAATATTACCTCCAACCAAGTGAGTAGATATGTGCCAATTCAATTAGGTAGTAAAGAAATTAAAACTGATTTGGTTTTACTAAGTTTGGAGGGTATTGATATTATACTTGGGACCGATTGGATGACTAAATATCGAGTACGGTTAGACATATCTTCCCGAGTTGTTGAAATTGATTCACCCTACTATGGGATCACCACCCTTTATCTGCCCCAGCTAGAATGTCTGCATCCTTGTACTTATGCTATCACAAATATCAAAGTCAAGGATATTCCTATAGTATGTGAATACCCCGATGTCTTTCCAGACGATTTGCCTGGAATGCCACCAGATAGAGACATCGAGTTCATCATTGAACTTCAACCTGGTACTACTCCTATTTCAAAAAGGCCGTATCGCATGCCTCCAAATGAATTAGCAGAACTGAAGATTCAGCTCCAAGATCTTCTTGATAAGGGTTATATACACCCAAGTGCCTCACCTTGGGGTTGTTCTGCTCTCTTTGTCAAGAAGAAAGACGATAGCCTAAGGCTATGTGTCGATTACCGTCCACTCAATGCGGTTACTATCAAAAATAAGTATCCTCTTCCCCGCATTGATATCTTGTTCAATCAACTAGCTGGAGCAAAGGTCTTTTCTAAGATTGACTTACGCTCTGGTTATCATCAGATCAAGATCAGGCCTAGTGACATTCCAAAAACGGCCTTCTCCACCAGATATGGAATTTATGAATATCTGGTTATGTCATTTGGACTTACTAATGCACCGGCATATTTCATGTATCTCATGAATTCCGTATTTATGCCGGAACTTGATAAATTCGTTGTGGTCTTCATTGATGACATTCTGATATACTCCAAAACCAAAGAAGACCATGCTAATCATTTACGTGTCGTTCTTCAACGACTACGTGATCATCGCCTTTATGCCAAATTCTCGAAGTGTGAATTCTGGCTGGATAGTGTGAAATTTTTAGGACATACCATTTCCAGTGAAGGCATATCGGTTGATCCAACCAAAGTTCAAGAAGTTATGGACTGGAGCCTTCCCACTTCAGTTCATCAAATTTGAAGTTTTCTTGGATTGGCGGGATACTATCGCCGATTCATTCCAGACTTTTCCAAAATAGCTAAACCCATGACTGAGCTATTAAAGAAAGAAGTTAAATTCTGCTGGAATGACAAATGTGAGGAAGCATTCCATACCTTGAGAAAACTTCTGACAACTGCTCCAGTGCTAGCTTAGCCAGATAGCACTCAATCTTTTGATGTCTATTGCGATGCTTCTGGAATTGGCCTTGGTTGTGTTCTTATGCAAAACAATCGGGTCATTGCCTATGCATCAAGAGCACTTCGGACTCATGAGCAAAACTATCCAATGCATGATCTTGAATTAGCATCAGTCGTTCATGCCCTCAAGATTTGGAGACATCATCTTATGGGCGCTAAGTGTAACATTTACACTGACCATAAGAGCCTCAAGTATATTTTCACTCAAGCTGATCTAAATATGAGGCAAAGGCATTGGTTAGAATTGATTAAAGACTATGACCTTGAGGTACATTATCATCCTGGCAAAGCCAATGTGGTTGCGGATGCACTTAGCCGCAAAGCACACTGTCATTGTTTATCCGCAGCAACTTTCAGTGACACTCTCTGCCATCAGATGTGAAAGCTCAATTTAGAGATTATTCCTCAAGGTAGTCTGAATCTGCTATCTATTGAGTCTACTCTTAAAGATAGAATAATCATGTCGCAACTACATGATGAGGGTGTCAAAATCATCAAATCCAAGCTATCTCTAGGAGAAGCTAAATATAAATGTTTTCGCACTGACCATCAAGGAATTCTGTGGTTCAACAATCGCATTGTTGTACCTAAAGATCATCAGCTTCGCAAGCAAATCCTTGATGAAGCACATTTATCCAAGTTCTCTATTCATCCTGGTAGCACCAAGATGTATCAAGATCTACGGCAACATTTTTGGTGGACCAGAATGAAAAGAGAAATTGCTAAATATGTGTCTGAGTGCGATACGTGCCAGAGAGTCAAAGCCAGTCATCTTAAGGCATCTGGTACACTTCAGCCATTACCCATTCCGTCATGGAAATGGGAAGATATTAGCATGGATTTTATTATCGGTCTTCCCAACACATCTCAAAAGCATGACTCCATATGGGTAATTATTGATAGACTCACAAAAACAGCTCATTTCCTTCCTGTGCATACCACTTACTCTGCTAAGAAGTATGCCAAAGTCTATCTGGACCAAATCGTTCGATTACATGGGGTTCCAAAAACTATCATCTCTGATCGAGGGCCCCAATTTATTGCACGATTTTGGGAGCAATTGCAATCAGCTCTAGGAACCAAATTGATTCGAAGCTCTGCGTATCATCCCCAGACTGATGGGCAGACTGAGCGAGTTAACCAAATTCTTGAAGACATGCTCCGAGCTTGTATTATTCACTATGGTACAAGTTGGGACAAGTGCCTTGCTCTAGCTGAATTTGCTTACAACAACAGTTATCAAGCTAGTCTTCAAATGGCTCCTTTCGAAGCGTTATACGGTCGAAGATGCCGAACTCCTTTGAGTTGGTCTAAAACCGGGGAACGCAAAATCTTCGGACCAGACTTAGTCGTTGAAGCCGAAGATAAGGTCAAGGTTATTCAAGCCAATCTCAAAACCGCTCAGTCCAGACAGAAGAGCTATGCAGATAAGAGGAGGAAACCTCTACAATTTCAAATAGGAGATTTTGTCTATCTCCGAGTATCTCCTACCAAAGGTGTCCAACGTTTCGGTATAAAAGGGAAATTAGCACCCCGGTATGTCGGACCCTTTGAAATTCTTAATGTTTGTGGCCCAGTGGCTTACAAACTTCGTCTTCCATCTCAATGGGCGGCTATTCATGATGTCTTCCATGTCTCTCAATTTAAGAAGTGTGTCAAAGTACCCACGAAAATCGTTGAGACATGTGCCATTGAGATTGAACCCGATCTATCGTACATTGAACAACCTCTTCGAATCCTGGATACTAAAGAAAGATTCACCAGAAGAAGGGCAGTTAAAATGTACAAGATCTTATGGGATCATCACACCGAGGAAGAAGCGACTTGGGAAACAGAGTCTTATATTCAACGAAATTTCCCAGACTTCCTTCAAGCCAATCCCCAAATCTAATTATCCGATTCTGTTCAGCTTCGGAATCTCGGGACGAGATTCTTTTTAAGGGGGGAAGGCTGTAACATTCATGTAATTAGATATCTAGACACTAGGTATTAGTGCGTTGTATGTGTGTTATGAGTTGCACAGAGGACTAGGGGTGTAATTGTAATTTATAGATTTTTGTAAGTTCCTATGTGCAATTGTGTGAAAATGCTCTTAAATGTCAAATTCAAATGACTATAGAGAAGAAAAGTACAAATATTAAGTTAAAACGTAAAAGAAATAGACTTTGTATGAAACCAAGGGCCTATGTGTAATTAACACAAATATAAGGGTTACATAGGAAATGGTTGGAATATAAAAGTCAAATTCAAATTTACTTAAGGGTTAAGGTGTAAAAATACAAGTTATCATGACAGGTCAGAAAATTTGTAAACATGCCCAAATTTGATCAAATTTAGGTGGGCAAAGACAAATTTAACTTAAATTCCATTTTGTTTCAAAATATAATCCAAATAGCTGTAAACTTTGAGTTTCTGAACCTAAGCCCTAAAATAATATTGTAGACTTTGAAAAACTCTACAACTTTCATGTTGAACACCTTTTCATTTGACCTTTGTATCAATGGGAAATTTTAGTTTACAGAAGGGTCCCTGAACTCTTTGGAAATCACGAACAGGTCCTTCTGACTCCTGCCTGCTTCTTCTACCTCTGGCACCGCCGCTTCCCTCTCTCTGCTCCGCTCTGCCTTCGCCGCTGACCGCCGGCACAGGACCCCGAGCTCCACCTCCAGCTTCTACACGTGCCCAGGTGTCGCCCCTTGCTTTCCCCGCCGCTGTCCCCTCCCTTCCTGGCCTCGCGCGCGCGCGCCACGGCGACCCGAACCGTCCGCCGGCCGACACCTCCTTGTCGCCGTGGACAGCCCACCCCGGTGCCTTAACTCCCTCTCTCTCACGCGCAGTAGTATTACCCTCATCCCTACGTTCTATTCCTCCCGTTCCAGAGTCCAATTCCGAGCGCCCAAACCACACTTCGCCGCCGCCGTCCTCTTCCGCTCCGGCCGCGCACGGCACGCCCGTGGGTAGCCCACACCGGACCCTCTCCGCCCCAATCAACACTTGTACAAGCTTCCCCGTTGCTTGCTCGTGCTCGACGACCAACTGTTGTCCTCCAATTTCCACCGGAGCTTCGTTCCCGACGAGCGCCGCCGCCGCCGCCCTCGGCCTCATCGTGGACAGCTCGACCTGAGCCTTTCCACGCCAACACGACACCGTAGCCAGCACCACATCATCACCCCGAAGCTCCCTGACCCATTCATTGGCTCTCTAATCCACTACCGCGCCTCCCCGACGCTCGCCGGCGTTCTCCCTCGCCGCCGCCGCTTCGGTCTCCGACGATCACCCTTGATCCAGCATCTATTCATCCAATTGATTGCACGTACACCTTCCCCATGACGTACCGGTTCTCGTGCGCAGGTCCCTTGCCGACGTTCGCCGCCGGAACCTCGCTGTCGACGATGACCCCTCCGCCGCCGCCTCGGGTCCTCGTCGAGCTCTATCATTCCGGCCACCCCAGCCCTGGACACGTGGTTGCGCAAAACCCTCGTGAGCTCCTGCACCCTTTCCTGCCCTTGGACCTCGCCGCCGGTGACCACCGTCGCCGGAACATGGCCGTCCTCCTCTTACTTTGTTTCGGTTTCCAATCCAGGGACGTCGGGTTAGAAGGAATAGAAGTCTAGGGGGTTTTGTGCAAAGGAGTAGACTCTGATGAATAGTTCCGAAGGACCCCCTTGTGTAATTTATGCTGCTAACTTTAAAATGCTATATCAATTCGTGGAAAAATCATAAAAATGTAAACTAAATTTTGTTAGAATCCTTAGACAAAGATCTACAACCTTACTTAAAGGGTCAACTTCAGTTTCTGAATTTTTGATAATCTAATTTAATTGTTAAGTTTAGTTACTTGTAGGCTTAGGAAATGCATAGTAATTCATAGAAAAATGATAAATTAGTGAAACCAGTTGTGTTAATTTTCTTTTTACATGTAAAATTGAAGAAAAATAATTATCCTAGTATTCAAGTATTATTTCCTTAATGTACAAGTTTTATTAGAAATAATGTGTAGTTTCCTTTGTATAATTAATAATTACACATTTAAATGCTCAAAAATCATGAAAATATATTAGGGTTCTGTTCTGTAATATTATAACATGTTATTAAGTTTCCAACCAAGAATTAGGTGTTAAATAAATTGGATATAATATAATTGATCTATAATGTAATAGTAACCTAAGTTCCATGTGAATAATTAATATAACAAATAACTAAAGTTATTTAAAATAAGTGTTAGGAACCACCCCACTTTGTTGCTCCATGCCACTAGTTAGATAATTAATGTAATCAACCC
Organism: Panicum hallii; assembly: GCF_002211085.1. NCBI lineage: Eukaryota > Viridiplantae > Streptophyta > Magnoliopsida > Poales > Poaceae > Panicum > Panicum hallii. The sequence continues at coordinate 9,895,064 of NC_038048.1, forward strand.
CGTTGTCTAATGGGTTTAGATAAAATAACTAATACTGGATAAATGACTGCCCAGTGCAGGGTAGTTAGATTATTGTCGTAATGTAAATTTCTTTAATTGGATTGCAACTTTATTGTGAATTACCATAAAAGTATATGCATTCCATAACTTGTAACTTTGCATCTCATATAGACTCGACCGCTCTCGCTGACGGTGACTACGAGATTATCCCGGAACCAGAAGGAGGTTGTGCTGAAGATCCCGGGAACTTTGTTGCGGATTTCTCTGAAGCCCCGAACCAAGGTTCGGAAGAAAATAATTTGACTAACCCCAGCTCCACCAGTGAAGGCAAGCCCCGGACATAACCCTTACTTTATTACACAGCAAACTATACTATTTATATATGTCTTTGTGCATTAGATTCTTAGGAGTTGTTTGTAAACCTTAGTTGCATAATTCCAGGAACCTATGTATTGAACACTAGAACTTGAGTCCGAATAGCTGCTCTGCTTATAGGACCGGTAGAAGACGAGTGATTTCCTGTCACTCGTGCGATATAGGAATTGTGATGTTTACATTCCTGTTAACACTATAAGGAGGACAGACGGGAGTTTTGTGAAGTATCATGGTTGAGATGATACCCCGTCTGTGTTGTGGAACTTGATAAGGTCGCAGGGTGTGGTAGCGGTGGTTAAGGGTTTGAAAGTACTAGCCACATGCCGTGAAATATGGTAAGCGGTAAGCCTAGTAACCGATCGGCCTGAGGAGTGGACATACCCACCACCACATGTATTTGCTTCTTTTGGTTACTTAGTTCGACATGTAGGCATACGTGTTGCTGGGCAACCAGGAGTACGGGTTTTGTAGTCGCGCTACAGACGTACGTCCTGCACTTTGGAAGTGCGTATGACCTACAGTCGCTTGTGGTGGCACTGATCCACGAGTCGGAATGAAAGGCAAACGGTTGCTTCGGAACGACCCTTTGGTGTTCCAAGCGTGTGTGTTAGGTTTACCCTTGCAAGGTTTGAAATTCGATTCAGAATCCTCCGTTTCTCGCGGAGATTGAGACTGCTTAATCCCTTTATCACATAGAGTAACAAGAGCAACGTTATGATTATCAAAGATGATGTTTGATTAAAGATTTTACCATGTTTGAATAGTTATAGATGCTTACCTAGAATGGTTAATCCACTAGAACCTGAAAGCTAAAAGTTGAAAATAAGGATCTACTCTTTGTTGCTTTTCAGCTGAAAACTCTACCCAAAGCTCAAAGCCATCATGAGTCTAGTTATGGACTAAGGTATACCCAATTCCGGGTAAGTCTTGCTGAGTATTAGTATACTCAGTCTTGTTTTTGTTAATTTACTTCAGGTAATCCTCCTGATGAGCCAGCGTTCATTACACCGTGGCTCTACCCCTTGCCTGATGGTTGGTCCGTGGAATGGGATCCGTCCCCGGCCAACACAGATCCCGCCGAGTGATATTATGCCAGGGCTAGCATAATATCTGTAATAACGACGTGTACAATGTCTACGCTTTTCAAACTCCGCTGCTTTGACTGAAAACTTAAACCTGTTTTGTAATAATCTCTCCTCAGTGGGAGCTAATGATACTTTGTGCATTTTTGTAATATAACTGCCTGTGGTGTAAAATATATTGGCATTATATCTCTGGACTCACCTTCGTGTGAGGTACCTTGTTGGATCCTGCGTTCGGTGGTTCATCGGGACGTTACCCAACAGACCAATAGTATTATACCATTTGAAGTACGAAGTATAGCCCTCCAGCGAGGACTCGCGTACTTGAGCCGGTATAATTCAGGTTGGTTCTGCCACACCAACGATAAGCATTTGTCCCAGTTCTTGTCATACTGAAGTACACAGGTTCTAAGCATATCTTCCAGAATCTGATTTACCCTTTCAGTTTGTCTGTCTGTCTGGGGTGGTATACGGAGCTTTGAATTAACTTAGTTCCAAGAGCATGTTGAAGTTGCTCCTAGAATCGAGTGATGAATTGTGCTCCACGATCAGAAATGATCATCTTGGGTACTCCATGCAGACGAACGATTTGATCCAGATAGAGCTCGGCATACTTTTTGGCATTATATGTGGTATGCACGGGAAGGAAATGGGCGGTTTTGGTTAATCGTTCAACGATTACCCAAATGAAATCATGTCTTTGGGAAGTGTTGGGTAGGCTAATGATAAAGTCCATGCTGATATCTTCCCATTTCCAAGAGGGAATAGGTAAAGGTTGGAGAACACCAGCAGTTTTAAGATGACTGGCTTTAACTCTTTGGCATATGTCACACTCCGAGACATACTTTGCAATTTCTCGTTTCATACGAGTCCACCAAAAGTTCTGTTTTAGGTCCTGGTACATCTTGGTACTGCCAGGGTGCATAGAGAATTTGGACATATGAGCCTCGTCCAATATCTATTTACGAAGCCTATGGTCCTTAGGTACAACGATACGTTCATTGAACCATAGAACCCCTTCGTGATCTATTCGAAAGCATTTGTACTTTCCTTCTCCTTGAGCCAACTTCTGCTTAATAATTCCGACCCCTTTGTTACGCTGTTATGCCAGAACAATGTTATCCCAAAGTGTAGCTTCAATTGAGAGATGATTCAAGCTGCCTTGAGGAATGATCTCAAGATTGAGCTTCCTCATCTCCCAACAGAGTGTCTAATTGAAAGCCTCTACTGATAAGCAAGAGCAATATGCCTTACGACTAAGTGCATCCACAACGATGTTGGCCTTGCCTGGATGGTAGTGTACTTCCAGATCATAGTCTTTGATAAGCTCTAGCTAGCGTCTTTGCCTCATATTTAGATCTGATTGTGTAAAAATGTACTTGAGGCTTTTGTGGTCAGTATAGATATGGCACTTTGTACCCATCAGATGATGTCTCCAGATTTGAAGTGCATGGATGACAGCTGCGAGCTCAAGATCATGGGTAGGGTAGTTTTGTTCATGAGTCCTGAGTGCTCGTGATGCATAATCAATCACCCGGTTGTCCTGCATAAGCACACAACCAAGTCTGATTCCCGAAGCATCACAATAGATGTCGAAAGGTTCTGAGACATCAGGTTGAGCTAAAACTGGGGTAGTGGTAAGATGTGCTCTGAGAGTATGAAATGCATCTTCACATTTCGGATCCCAGGAGAATTTAACTCCTTTCTTCAATCGTTCAGTCGTAGGCTTGGCTATTTTTGAGAAGTCAAGAATGAAATGACGATAATAGCCAGCGAGACCAAGAAAACTACGGATTTGATGGAGTGATGTTGGAGGTTTCCAATCCATCACTTCTTGGACTTTACTAGGATCAACCGATATACCGTCACTGGAGATGGTATGTCCCAGAAATTTAACGGTATCTAGCCAAAACTCACATTTAGAGAATTTGGCGTACAAGTGGTGGTCTCTCAATTTTTGAAGAACAACATGGAGATGTTTCGCATGATCTTCCGAATTCTTGGAGTAGATCAGAATGTCATCAATGAAGACCATAATAAATTTGTCGAGTTCTTGTATGAAGATAGAGTTCATGAGATACATGAAATATGCTGGGGCATTGGTAAGACCAAATGACATAACCAGATATTCGTAGAGTCCATATCTGGTGGAAAAGGCTGTTTTTGGAATGTCACTTGACCTGATCTTGATTTGATGATAGCCAGAATGAAGATCAATCTTAGAAAATACCTTGGCTCCGGCTAACTGATCGAATAGAATGTCAATGCAGGGCAGAGGATACTTGTTTTTGATGGTTACCGCATTGAGGGGACGATAATCTACACATAGCCTTAAGCTATTGTCTTTCTTCTTCACGAATAGTGCTGGACAACCCCATGGTGAAGCACTTGGATGAATGTAACCCTTATTAAGGAGGTCCTGGAGTTGGATTTTTAAATCGGCCAGTTCATTGGGTGGCATACGATAGGGTCTCTTAGATATGGGGGCTGTGCCGGGTTGTAGTTCTAAGACAAATTCAATATCTCGGTCTGGGGGCATTCCAGGCAAATCATCTGGAAAGATGTCTGGTTATTCGCAAATGATAGGAATATCCTTTAACTTGATCCCTGCTGCAGCATGGGTACAAGAATTGATGCACTCCCGTTGTGGAAGATAAAGAATGGTAGGTTCATGCTCTGGTGAATCTATCTCCACTGTTCGGGAAAAGATATCTAAGGATACTCGATGCCTAGTCATCCAATCCATGCCTAGGAGGACATTCATCCCTTCTAGGTCCAATAATAGTAAATCTATTCTCACCAGATTTCTACCCATCTGAATTGGCACACTTCTACAAACTTGGTTTGAGGAAATTTTACCGCCAGGAGTCGCTATTGTATAGGCCCCACTAATAGGATAAAGATTCAAGCCTATTTTTGTCCCACATTTTGAACTAATAAAGCTATGGGTGGCACCAGAATCAAAAAGTACAATCACGGGTTGATGGTTGATAGAGAAAGTACCCGTCATTAGTGGCGCACCCTTGGGGAGTTCGGAGAGAGTGGTGAAGTTCACCCTTCCCTGGCAGACTTGTACCATCTGTTTCTTGCCTTTGCCCTTATTGTTCGGGTTGGATGTTTGCCCTTGGAAAGATCTTCTGGGTTGAGGGCAATCCTTAATAAAATGGGACGGGCTGCCGCAATTGAAATAACGATAGTTGTTGTTTCCCTAGTTGGACGGCGGAAAGCTCGGCCGCGGGCCTTGTTGCTGTTGCTGATGGAGTTGTGGTGTCGGTGGCCGATTGAATTGAGCTTGCTAGGGTGGCATGGCTCCCCATCTGCCTGGCAGATTGCTTCGGGGCGGTGCTCGGGTAGCAGTGTTCTGGACCAACTGGTACCTTGGCGGTTGCGCCGTTGAGGGTCCAGTGGGTGTCTTCCATTTCTTTTCTGCCTGGTGGGCTGAGATGCAATCCTCCTGGGTAATGACCATATTGACCAATTCATTGAAGTTGTTGGCCCTTACCAAATTCAGTCGTTCCTTAAGCTTAGTGTTCAGGCCTCGACGGAAATGATCACGTTTGCGGGCATCAGTGTCCGCATGATAACCCGCATACTAGCACAAGTGGTTGAAGACTTGTGCATATTGCATGACTGTGCGGGTTCCCTGAGTCAGATTCAGAAATTCATTGAGCTTTCGCTCAATGAGTCCTTTAGGAATGTGGTGCGCTCTGAAAGCGGTTCGGAATTCTTCCCAGGCGACGACATGACCAGTCGACTGCATAGCATAGTAATGGTCTCACCTGATGCGGGCGGTGCCACGAAGTTGTTAGGCTACGAAGAGCGCCTTGTTCTTGTCTGAGCATGGTGCAGACAGCAATGCAAACTTAGACTCTATGGTACGGAGCCAGGCGTCAGCATCGAGGGGCTCGTCTACTTTATGGAACAGTGGAGGCTGGGTGCCGAGAAAGTCTTGATAATTAGCCGATGGGTGTTCATCACGACCTCGGGACTGATGATGAAATTGGCCCATCTAAGCCTGCACTAGCTGGTTCAGAAGTTCAGTCTGTCGAGCCATAACCTCAGCTAGATTTGGCGAGGCTGGTGGCAGTTGCTGAGAACCGCTAGCTTGGTCTGGCCGAAAACCTTCCGGGGTTCCACAAGTAGCTCCAACCATCTGAAACAAAGGAGATATCCATTATCAACCATATTCTTACTCCTATCTTCAGATGATATACTGCTAGCAGACATGTAGTTCACATGATTCATTCAACCAACTCATTTCAGATGCAAGGATATTGAACAAGATGGCAGAACACGAGGCTTAGATTACATCGCAGATACTGGTGGTCCTTAATGTCTTACATCAGGGTAGTCTGACTGCCAAGGGTCAAACTATATGTACACCTGCCACATATATTACAACAAGTGGCTCTAAGTCTAGGTAATCTACTCACAACCTATGTCACACCACTATTTACAACTAAGATATCGATGATCTAGATGAACTAAAAATTGTCAAGATTTTTTACGGAGGACTGGCTGCTGGAAGAGGAATGATCTGGCTGAGGATTGGGTTCTAGGTCTCCATGCTCGGAGTCGAGATCGGAAACTCCCTCTATTTCCTCCGGATCTTCTTCTCCACCTTCAGGGGCTACAGGTACAGCAGGAGGTACTAGCTGCTCCTAGAGTTCATCAATGTGAGCATGGGCGTCATTGAGCTCAAGGATAAGGTCATGAATTTGCTCCTGGAGAAACTCCATGATCGTGTTGCGTTGAGTGATGATTGCATCACTCTCATTGATCTGATCCTCCCGGTGAAGAATAGCCTCTTCACGTGCTATGATGATCTCCTCCTTCTCCGTGACCAAGGCTTGAAGCTCCACTATCTGGGTGACCTGTCGATCAGCATTTCGATAGTGACCTTGAGCTATACCAATCAATTGACCCACTCCACGGCATAGCAGGATCTGATAGTGGTGCTAGACATTCATAAACCTGATAAGACCATGGAGTGTTTCTTCAGCTGAATCTCCCAACAAGTGGCCATAATGGGCTATCCTGAAATTCCACTCAGGATCACTAGAATCAATTGCAGGGAATAGGCTGATAGGATACCCTGCAACTTCCATGGGATGCTGGTTGCAGAATAGGTGGATGGCTTCAAGAGCTGCAGTCTCGATGGTCTCAACGAGACAATAACCAACCACATCGACCTTGATGGGCTGCCACTAAGAACGGAAAGGGTGCTGAGGAATAGTCATGTTGACTCTGCACTGGGGAACACCCTCTTCCCGATACTCCACTCCGTCATACTGGGAGGCTCGGTGTAGAAGAATAGACCAAGTGATTCCCATAGGAGACGGGGAAAACCCTCCCAGTGCAAGGCATCGGTATGGAGGTGCCCTGCATGATCCCAATAGAGGTTTGATGGAGCCGCCATCTGAAACAAGAATTCAGATGGTGAGATTTGAAAGAATACTGAAAATCCAATTAAGGCTGTCACAAGAATTTTATTAAAACCATACTAGAGGTAAACAACACTCTACTTGTCCGTAGAACAACACATTCAAGCATTGCTTTTGTTTATTAATGGATTGTGCATGCACGTACTATTCGACCTCACAACCAAAACAACTGCCAAATATCTTCGGACTTACATGGTTAATTTTGGTGGCGTAACACATACGTCTCTTACTAATATCTAGTCGATAAGTCCTATCCGTCTTAACCTCTTAATCGTAGTTAGTGTACCTGCAGAAAACCACATTTATATTCATGAACCTTTCATGGCAGCATGACATGAAAGCGTTCCCAAATAGTACTGTTCACTAAAGAAACAGCATCCGTACCATTACCGCCGTACGGACAACGTTAACATACATCGTTAAAACAACGTATTCACGGGGGTACCGCAAAATGCAGGGGTATGAACAGCGATCGCCATACCCTGCGCCGAACCATATACTCCCAATATACTCAACCTAAGTTGATATATTGGCAGCATCTCAAGTAGGCCACTGCTTGAGAAACAGCGTTCGGTTCACATCACCGACGGGAAGCCTAACTCCCCAGTTAGCTGAGGATCCTTACCTTCTTACCTCACCATCGATGGTGTCGTTACAAGTAGTAAAGTTGGGTTATGCATGAATTTAAGTTTCGACCGAAAGTAGTGCTACACGTTAGAATTATATCTTATACATATATATATGCCAATAGCCACCTGATCATTTCCATATAAGTCCCTAGGGCTTTACGATCTAACCACCAACCTTAACGGATCCAACGCACTTTGTAAACTTATTTGTTTAGCAAATTCTTATCCTGAAAACACTTTTTAAAAGCTGCTGCGGTTGTAACAGTAAACCTACAGCTCTGATACCAGCTGTGGCAGAACCGCCTGAATTATTCCGGTTCAAGTGCGCTAGTTATCGCTATACAGCCGATACTAACTCAAACGGAACAACCCATTGGTTTGTCGGGTCTCTATCCGATGCAACCACGGTTCAACAGGATCGAAGCGGGTTTACCTCGCACGAAGGCGAGTTTACAATCACACACAACAGCTCATCAACTTTTAATTCATGAAGTATTAAACATTATTACAAACCGGTTCAAACTTAAAGTAATAAACAAATACTGTTTAAAATGATAAGCTAAATAGCTTGCCAGGTTCACAGTGGAAGAAAATTAACACGCGACTACACAAGTCGCGAAGGTTAACACCACGCTCAGCCCGAAGTATGGCATCATTCAGGAGGGTCACTGCCAGCTGGGGACGGATCCTATTCCACGGACCAGCTAAACGGAACAGAGGTTGGCCATGCCGTACTATCTGTGGGGTTCTCGAAGGTCATACCTGAAAAATTCACTAGCAAGACTGAGTATACTAATACTCAGCAAGACTTAACCGGGTCATGGTATGCATAGCCATGTAGCTAGACTTATGCTGGCTTGTAATGGTTCTAGGTTTAATTTTCAGCTGAAAAGCAACAAAGAATATGAACTAACTTTCATATTTTAGCTGTCAGGTTCTAGTTCCATTAATCATTCTAGGTTAGCACCTATACTAGGCAAACAAGGTATGGTTTAGCATCCATCCAGTTTATCCCAAAATGGTTATTGTTCTTACTCTATGTGGCAGAAGGAATAAGCAGTCTCAATCTCCGTGAGAAACGGACGATTCTGAATCAAATTTCCAAACCTTGCAAGGGTAAACCTAACTCACACGCTTGGAATATCGAAAGATCGTTCTGAAGCAACCATTTCCCTCATATTTCGGATTATGGATCAGGGCCACCACAAGCGACTGCAGGACCGTACGCACACCAATTATGCAGGACATACGTCTATAGCGCGACTACATGATCATACTCCCATCTGCTACGCGGAACGTACTCCCACATGTCGGTGCGTGTGTACAACAGGAACCAAATAATCGAGTGGTGGAGACATGTCCATTTGCCGGGCCAATCAGGTACTAGGCTTACCGCTTTATCATATTTCACGGTATGTGGCTAGTACTTTCAAACGCTTAGCCACCACTACCACACACTGCGACCTTAATAACTTGTATCAACACAGACGAGGTAACCTTCCAAGTCATGATATTGTACATAACCTCGTCCCTCATACTTATAGTGATTGCAGAATAGTAAACATTCAACTCCTATATCGCGCGAGTGACAGGAAATCACCCGACTTCTACCGGTCCTATTAGCAGAGCATCTATTCGATATGGACTCAGGCACAATACATAGGTTCCTAGGATTCATGTCTAGGGTTCCATTTCAACTCCTAGACTTAATGCAAGATAGAATATATAAGTATACAACTGTAGTAAATTGAAATATTGGGTTATGCACCGGGGCTTGCCTTCTTGAGAGGGGCTAGGGTCAGTGGTGTCAGAGACTTCCAAACTTTGGTTCGGGGCTTCAATTAATATCTCGGTGACGCTCGCAGGATCTTCAGAAAATCCAAGCTCGGGTTCCTGAACCAGCTCGTAGATTCCGTCGTCGAGTGTTGCTGAATCTACATGATATGCAATGATTTAAATGGGATGATTCTTGAGTTAAGGATTTTACTTCACAATAAAGTTGCAATCCAATAAATTAACAAATATAAATTCATGAAACAAGGGGATTTGGATTCAAAGCTACTATTTATACTTAATTTATGGTTATATTAACGGAATTACTTTGAAGTAATTTGACAAGTTTCATTTTTTATTTTAAAAACCATAAAGGTTCTGATCTTGAATTTTTGTAGATAAGCTTATTTCTAGTGGGTAGGCTTGCGATGAATTTTTCATAATTTTCTAAAAATACAAACTAGGGTATTTAAATTTTAGTTCACACTTCAAGTTTAAATGCAACTTTAAGTAAAACAGGGTTGTAAAATCCTGAAATATTTACTATGGACAATTCTACTGTAGATCATTACCTGGTAAAAATTTCTAGGTATAAAGTCTTTAGTAGCATGCTTAATTAAATTCAAACCCTTTTCAAACCTAATTTGCAATAGTTTAAAAGAACATAAACTACATAGTAGTACTGAGTATGAAATTTTCACACAAGCTTACTTATGATCTAAATAGGCTACACACCAAAAATCATAAGAAAATAAGCTTGTATGTAAAAGTTATGCATAAGATACCCTTTTATTTAAGTTTAAAATAAATCAAAAAGTATCCAGTTTCAAACCAGACTTTGTTAACAAAAGTTCTAGATTTAAACTTCTAGATTCTAACAAAACTAGTTTGGCAACTTTTGGATTTTTCTACAAATTCCTATGGATTTTACAAGTTGGCTGATTTGTGTTTAGAGAGGGGTGCTACTTTCTCATAGATAGGCCCCTGGAAACTTTTGAATCCTCACAATTGAGTCCCTGGCTGGACTACACAGGAGGTCCGACCGATTGCTGATCAAATTTCGGTGAGAGAGCTCACCGGCGGCGAGGGGCAAGTGAGGGGAAATGCTCAGGGACTCACGGCGGTCACGTGGGTGGCCAGTGTCAAGGAAGGGAGGGGCTGAGGCGGCGTAACGACGGTGAAGCCGAGCGGGCGGCGGAGCTCCGAGGGGGGTCGATAGCGTTCCGGTGGCTAGGGTGCCGGAGGGCGGTGGGGAAGTAGTCGAGGAGCTTCCACGTGATGATGTGGTGCTGACGGTGTGCTTGGCTGGGGCTAAGAGGCTCTGTATCAGCTGGTCGACGGTGAGGCCGAGCGGCGGCGGAGCTTTGAGCTCGCCGGCGCTGTGGAAGATGCTGCTCGAGTGTAGGAAAGCGAAATTGGATGGGTCAGTGAGCTGCAGTGGGTCGCGGTGGTGCTTCTCGAATATCTGTTGTATAAGTTTACTTAAGCTTAACCCTGGTTTGTAATAATGTTCGAATATCTGTAAATTAAAGTTTGATGAGCTGATCTGTGATTGTAAACTCGCCTTGTGCGAGGTAAACCTGCTTCGATCCTGTTAAACCGTGGTTGTATCAGGCGGAGACCCAACAGACCAATGGATTGTTCCGTTTGACGTGCGTTGAATTAATGACAGCTGCATAGCGATCATTAACGCACTTGAGCCGGAATAATTCAGGCGGTTCTGCCACAAGGATAAACCAAATCCTAGAAGATATGCTTCGAGCCTGTGTGATCCAGTACGACAAGCATTGGGACAAATGCTTAGCTCTGGCGGAATTCTCCTACAATAACAGTTATCAATCAAGTCTCAGAATGGCTCCTTTTGAAGCATTATATGGTCGCCAATGCATAACTCCTTTAAATTGGTCTCAGACTGGTGAACGTGAAATCTTTGGGCCTGATCTTGTCACCGAGGTAGAAGAAAAGGTAAAGATCATTCGGAATAATCTAAAAGCAGCTCAGTCAAGACAAAAGAGCTACGCAGACAAAAGGAGGAAACCAATATAGTTTGAAGTAGGTAATTTTGTATACCTACGAGTATCTCCTACTCGAGGTGTTCAACGATTTGGTATCAAAGGCAAACTCGCTCCTCGCTACATTGGTCCTTTTGAAATCCTTGAAATTTGTGGACCCATAGCCTATCGACTTCAACTTCCTCCGCAGCTAGCAGCCATTCATAATGTATTCCATGTATCTCAACTGAGAAAGTGTATCAGTGTTCCTACTGAAATCATTGATACACAAAGCATCGACATCGAACCCGATCTTTCCTATAAGGAGCATCCAATCAGAATTTTAGATACCAAGGAAAGAAGTACCAGAGGAGCAACAATCAAGATGTTTAAGATCCAGTGGAATAATCATACTGAAGAAGAAGCTACCTGGAAAACCGAAGACTATCTTTAGAAGAATTTCCCAGACTTCCTCAAGAATTCTTAGGTATCTATCATCTTATTATATCATTCCTGTAATCTCGGGACGAGATTCCTTTTAGGGGGGAAGGTTGTGACACCCTAGGTGTTAAATATAGCAAGCCAACAGGAAGAATGTTTTGCATGTTTTGAATGGTGTGAAATTTGAGTAAAGTTATGAAAGTAAGGGTATTTATGTAATTTTATAAAAGTACAAGTCCTTTTATGCAAGTAGTTGAATTACAAAGGTAACTTTCAAAGTTACTAAGGGCTAAATTGTAAAAATGTAAGTAATCATGACATTGCAGGAAAACTTGAAATTAGGTCCAAAACTATATAAAAATTACCTTAATAAGGACAAAACTTTATTAAGTTTGATTTGAGTTCGAAGTTGTAAAATAAAGCTGTGTACTTTAGGTTTTTGAACTTTTACACTAAAGCAAAGTTGTAGGATTTGAAAAACTCTACAACTTCTATTTTGACCATTTCCTCATTAGAATTCTGGATCAGTGGGAAATTTTACTTCATAGTGGAGTCCCTCAGATTTTTGAAAATTCAAACGAGGTCCCTCGGATCCCCTCCGCTCTTGTTCTTCCTCTGGCACCTGCTCTGCTCCTCTGCCGCCGGTCGTCAGAGCCGCTCATCACCGCTCCAGCTTCTCCCTGGCGCCACCTCCTGCTCGGGCGGACCCCACGCATCGCTCTCCCTCTTCCCCGGCCCTGCTTCCCTTCCCCGCTGGCCTTTCCCGCACACGCCACGCCAACCCGAGCGCCGCCCGGCCGCCACCTCGCCGCCGCCGTGTCCCGCGCTCATGCCTGCTCTTCTTCCCTCCCTCTTCTACCCGGTAGCACCAGCAGACGACACTCAACCCATTTCCCTCCCTTTCCTTTGCCGCGCGCACCCCAGGCACCAAACACCGCCGCCGCCCCCTTCCTCCACTCCGGTGACTCTCTGTTCGCCGTGGGCCGCCACCGTCCGCCTCCCATTGCCCACTCCAACCCCCTAGGGAGTTTCCCCTCACCCCACTGACACTCCCAAGCCACTTCTTGTGGCCGGACTTCCACCGGAACCACCTCGCCGCCGTTACCGCCTCGCCGGTGAGTTCCTATCCCTGTCGAACCCCTCCCTCCGCCCCTTCTTCATCCAATCCAACCACTTTAGTAGCTCCCTCACCTCCTGCTGCAGCTAATAGACCAGAGCTTGGCCGTCTTCCTCGCCGAGAAGCCCCTCGCCGATGAGCTCCTCCTCGCCGCCGCCTCGGCCATCGCGGGAACCCCACCTCCGACCACCCCCTCTTCCTCCCAAGCCCACCCCTGGATGCGCCTTGAGCTCCTGATGCTCGTGGGCCAGTCCTTCTCCACCCCCCGTCGCTTCCCTCGCCAAAATTTGGCCGGTGATGTTCCTGTCCTTCTTCCCCGATGAGCCAAGGGCCTGATTGAAAGGATTTGAAAAGTTCCAAGGGTGTCCCTGCAAAATTACAAAGCCCCCCAATTCAAAAGCTGTGAACTTCAAAAATGTGTAGAAAATTGTAAAAAATTCATAAAAATGTCAAACCAGTTGAGTTTGAATCCTTGTGTTAAATACTGAAACTTTTGTATTATGATTATGAGATGAATATATGTATTTTGTGCGGTGATTAAATTAGTAGATAATGGGTACTTTAGTTAGATCCTTTGATCCCTAGCAATGCTGAGGCTCAAATTTGAAACATGAGATGTATATGCCATAAGTAGAGTTGTGTAAAAATTGGAAATTCAAAACAGCCCTCTAGCTAGGATATTTAAATAACTTTGCTTTATGTTAATAAAAGTTTCATGATTTAATTCCAGGTGTATCTCTTCATATTTATGGCTGAAAATTTCACCTTAGCCTTGTTTTAGCATATATAATCCAAGATAAAAGTTTAGGAGTCACAACCCTAGCGTAACTTCAGTAATGAATTCAAGCTTAGATTCAAAGAAAATTCATAAACAATAGCTCTAATTCATGAAAAATTATGAAAATATTTTGAGGTGTTACTCTTGAGTAGTGTGACATGTCGATCAATTTTCAACCTATAATCAGATATAGAACAACCCAAAGTAAATAGAACTTGATATAATAAGGGTTTATTTAATTAATCAAGGTAAGTCCATAATTAAATAATAACCTAGGGTTATTAAAGATAATTAGCTAGTCAAATAAATAAAGTTATTAAATGTAATTAGTTTAATTGTTTAAGATAACCAAACATGCTACCTCAAGCAGTTAGTTTAAATGTTTAGGGTAAAAAACTATGTTACTTAATGTAACTAGGTAGTTTGGTTAATACTCGATAAATGACTGCCCAGTAAAGGGAAAATTGTGTTGTTTGCTAGTACGTAATGTTAAGTTCGTTGGATTGCAACTTTATCGTGAAATAGAATAAAAGTCTATGCATTTTCTAAACTGCATCATTTACATCACATGTAGACTCGACGCTTCTCACCGATGGAGATTATCAGATTCTCCCGAAACCCGAAGTGGAAATCTCTGAAGACCTCGGGATCGTCGTCGGAGATTTAACTGAAGCCCCGAACCCGAGTTTGGAAGAAATTGTTAACGTCTCTGACTCCAGCCTCACCAGTGAAGGCAAGCCCCGGTGCATAACCCAGTATTTCAAATTACTACATTATGCAATCTTATACTTATATATTATATTGTGCATTTAAGTTCATAGGAGTTATAATGAAACCCTAGTTGCACATTGTTAGGTACCTATGTACTGAATAGAACCTGAGTCCGACTAGTGCTATGCTAATAGGACCGGTAGAAGTCGAGTAATTTCCTGACACTCGCACGATATAGGAATTGATTGTTTACAATCCTGCAATCACTATAAGGATGACAGACGGGGTTATGTATAGTATCATGGAAGGGAAAGATACCCCGTCTGTGTTGATGAATTTGGCTAAGGTCGCAGCATGTGGTAGTGGTAGTTAAGCATTTGAAAGTACTAGCCACATGCCGTGAAATATGGTAAGCGGTAAGCCTAGTAACCAATTAGCCCGGGAAGTGGACTCGTCCCCCACCACTTGACTTTTATTTTATGTTTACACTCACCGACGTGTGGGAGTACGTTCTGCAGAGCAGACGGGAATACGGTCATACAGTCGCGCTGTAGATGTATGTCCTGCATATTGGATGTGCGTATGGTCCTGCAGTCGCTTGTGGTGGAATAGTTCCATGACCCGGACTGAAAGGCAAACGGTTGCTTCGGAACGACCTGTTGGTGTTCCAAGCGTGTGAGTTAGGTTTACCTTGCAAGGGTTGAAATTCAATTCAGAATCGTCCGTTTCTCGCGGAGATTGAGACTTCTTAATACTTCTGCCACATAGAGTAACAAGCACAATCTTCTGATTAGTAATACTGCGGTATGCTTTAAAAAGACTCTACCTTGCTTGAGTAGTCATAGGTGCTTACCTAGAATGGTTAAAGGAACTAGAACCTGAAAGCTAAAATATTAAATTAAGGACCTACTCTTTGTTGCTTTTCAGCTAAGACAAAACCTAAAACCCCATTAAAGCCTTTATGGTCTAGTTATGGGCTAAGTATACCCTAATCCCGGGTAAGCCTTGCTGAGTATTAGAATACTCAGCCTTGCAATATGACTTTATTTCAGGTAATTTCTCTGAAGACCCTACTCTTACCATGCCATGGCCCTATGCTCTTCCCGATTGTTGGTCCGTGGAGTGGGACCCGTCCCCTGCCAACACTGATCATACCGAGTGATGTCATGCCAGGGCTTAGCATGATGTCTGTACTAGCGACGTGTATAGTTGTCATATTTTAAATTCCGCTGCAGTGAATTTGAATCTTTAAACTGGTTTGTAATAATTTCTAACAGTTTGGAACCTAGGCTACTTCTGAAAACTCTTGTAATATAAGTGCCTGTGATGTAAAATATGATGGCGATTGTATCTCTGGACTCATCTTCGTGCGAGGTACCTTGTTTGATCCTGCTTTCGGTGGTTTATCGGGACGTTACCCAACAGGCCAAGGAGTTACACCATTTGAAGTACGATGGGAACCCTTGAAAGAGGACTGGTGTACTTGAGCCGGTGTAATTCAGGTTGGTTCTGCCACACAGGTCCTGTCGGCTCATAGCCTAACGCGTAGCGTCGGCTTTCTCTTGTACGGGCCAACTGATCGTATCGGTTCATAGCCTGATGCGTAGCATCGGCTTTATTGCTCATCATCCCACATACTTGGGAAGTACTTCTTGAGATGTTGACCATTGACCACCACCGGGAACTTGACGCCATATAACTCCTCAAGCATATATGTGTTCCCAGGTACAACTTGGTCAACCCTATAAGACCCGTGCCAGTTTGGAGACCATTTGCCATACGCAGCATCCTTAGTCCCCAATGGTAGCACTGCTTCCCAAACCAGATCTCCAACTTGGAATTCTTTTGGCTTGACTTTCTTATTATACGCGCGGGCAACTTTGGCCTTATTTTCTTTGATCTTCTCGAGTGACAAAAGTCTGAGCTCCGTGAGGTCCTCAATATTGTCATTTATCAGAGCAGCATACTCTTCAGCTGTTAAGTCATTTTGAAACTATATCCGTCTCGAGCCGGCTGTAATCTCCCATGGTAATACGACGTCCTATCCGTACACCAAGTGATAAGGAGAAGTTTTTGTTGCTCCATGGCACGAAATACAGTATGCCCACAATACTTCTGATAAGACCTCATGCCAACGCCTAGGATGCTCATCGATCTTTCTCTTGATCAACTTGATAAGGCTCTGATTGGACGCTTCAGCTTGCCCGTTTGCTTGAGCATAATATGGAGATGATGTAATCAGTTTGATGCCTATGTCAGTAGCAAACTTCTTGAACTCCTCTGAAATGAAGACCGAACCTCCATCTATTGTAATGGTCTGAGGAATCCCGAACCTGTGAATGACATGCTCTTTAACAAAATTAATGACATCCTTAGATGCTATCGACTTCATGGGAACTGCCTCCACCCACTTGGTAAAATAATCTGTGATAGCCAAAATAAACCGGTGGCCTTTGCTGGATGGAGGATTAATTTTGCCGATCATGTCCATGCCCCAGCCTCTGAACGACCATGGTTTGACGATAGGGTTCATTACTAACACTGATACCATTTGTATCTTCCCAAACCTCTGACATGCCTGACATCCTTTATAATATTTGAAGCAATCTTCAAGCATGGTGGGCCAGTAATACCCCAATCGCCTAATCAGCCACTTCATCTTATGAGCCGATTGGTGAGGCCCACAAGTGCCATCATGGACTTCGTGTAAGAACCGATTAGATTCAATCTGCCCCAAGCATTTGAGCAACAAACCTTCTAAAGTCCTGTAGAACATGTCATCCCCTATCAGGACATATTTCATGACCTTGTATCGTATCCTCTTGGGTCCCCGAGCCGAATCCTTAAAGTAATTGAAGATATCGGTTCTCCAATCTCCTTGGTCCAGTAGGTGTACCTAAAAATCGGCTCTGTCCATCACAGCCTTGTATCCCGAAGCCATCTGTGCAAGATCATTGACCTCTGAATTTTGCGTCCTAGGTATCCAATAGAAATTTATGTACCTAAATTGGGCCATCAGCTCTCACATTGTACCCATAATGGGAAGAGCAACTCGCTCTCACACCTGTGCTCCTCTGTGAGCTGAGAGATCACCAAATTTGAATCCCCAAAAATTTCTACTGCTTCAGCTTCGGCCTCAAGAAGCAACTCCATACCCTTATGCACCGCTTCATATTCCACCAGATTATTGGTGCAAGCGGTAGGTAACCTGATCGAAAAAGAATACGTTGCCCCCCGAGGCGACACAAGCAGGATACCTATGCCACATCTATCTCCACAAGCGGATCCGTCGAAGTACATGGCCCATGCGCGTACGGAGAGTGCTGCTATATCAGTATTGATCCTTTCTGCAATGAGATCCACCAGTGCTTGCCCTTTGACTGCCTTCACGGGTTGGTATCGGATATCGAACTCTGACAATGCAAACATCCACTTTCCAAGTCGGCCGTTCAACACAAGAGCCGATAGCATGTGCTTGATAACATCCGATTTGCAGATGACAATTGTCTCGGCTGATAGCAGGATATGACGAAGCTTTATGCATGTAAAGAACAGACAAAAACATAACTTTTCAATGTTAGGGTACCTTGTCTCCACATCTAGCATTCTTCTGCTGAGGTAGAACACAACCCTCCTTTTGCCGTCATGCACTTGTATTACTACTGAAGCGATGGAGGTGTCACCTACTGATAAGTACACGTAGAATGGCCTATCTTGTTGGGGTGGAACTAACATGGGTGGTTTTGATAGATACTCCTTGATCTCTTCAAAGGCCCGTTGCTACTCTGCCC
This sequence comes from Panicum hallii, assembly GCF_002211085.1. Taxonomy (NCBI): domain Eukaryota; kingdom Viridiplantae; phylum Streptophyta; class Magnoliopsida; order Poales; family Poaceae; genus Panicum; species Panicum hallii. Next base: position 9,913,196 of record NC_038048.1, read on the forward strand.
ACAGCGAAACTCATCATTGGCTTCAATTTTCACCAACTCCATAAAAGGCTCAATCCGCCCGGAGAGATTGGAAATAAACCTTCTGACAAAGTTGATCTTACCAATGAGCTGCTAGAGCTCCCTCTTTATAGTAGGTGGCACCATTGTTCTCACAGCTTCTTGACTCTTTAGGCCAATCTTGATTCCTCTTTCATGAACCAAGAAACCCAGGAATTGACCAGCCGATACGCCGAAAGCGCATTTCTTCGGATTCATCCTAAGTCCGAACCTTCTTGTTCATTCCAGAACTTGCCGTAGGTCCCCCAAGTGCCCTTCAACCGATGCAGATTTTACCACGATGTCGTCAATATAAATCTCCACCAACCTGCCGATCAGATCGTGAAAAATGTAGTTCATGGCACGTTGAAAAGTAGCGCCGGCATCCTTCAACCTGAAGGTCATAACCACATACTTGAATAGTCCTATTGCCCAGGCACTCTGAATGCGGTCTTGTTTATATCCTCCGGAGCCATGAAGATATGGTTATAGCCGGTGTTTCCATCCATGAAACTCAAGATCTTATGACCAGCAGCTGCGTTGATCAATGTCTCCACGACAGGCATCGGGTATTCGTCCCTTGGAGTAGCCCTGTTGAGGTCTCTGAAGTCCACATAGACTCACCATCGGCCATCTTTCTTTTGCACAGGTACGACACTTGAAATCCACTCGGCATACCTGCAGGGCCTGATGAATCCTGCTTCTAGCATTTTCTCCACCTCTTTCTTGACTTCCACTAGAACTTCAGCCTTCATTTGTTGCACTCGCTGCTGAAATGATCGAAATCCCCTCTTGAGAGGGTCCGATGCTCGACTATGCACCTATCCAACCCAGGCATCTCTGTATAATCCTAGCGAAGCAATCTGCCTACTCCTTCAGCAAAGCTATCATCAGCTCTCGTAGGCACGGGTTTAACTTTTTGCTAATAAATGTTGGTCGTGGCTTATCCCCAGGACCAATGTCAACTTCTTCGAGCTCGTCAGCCGACGTAAACCCGTATCCTAACTTTCCATCATCTATTAAGTCAACACTTCAGATGGATAGAAAAAATGACAAAAAGAGTTTCGGCCGATCGTTAAGATCGGCCGCTTTATAACCTTCATTGATCTTTGAAACTTTACAATTGATGCATGGCCGGCTGCTAGAGCGAGCCTCCTTGTAACTGCTATAATCATGTAAAACACTTGTCATCAAAAATTTACATCTTATTTTTTGGGGCCAATCGTGAGGATCAGCCTCGCCAAGCGCATTAAAATAGCTCGCCCTTTGTGCTTTGTTTACTCTATAAGGCTAGTGGATAAGACCAGCCTCACCCTATTTTTTGTAGCTTCAACGCGATCACAGCCTTCCAAACTAATCCCTGAGATCAGCTCTTGATCTTCCGCATCCCAGATGCTCATGGTAGCGTGTGAAATCTCAATCGAGTCATCTGCTTGAACCACCTCTACCACATCTCCATCACACTGAATTAGACACTGATGCATTGTGGAAGGGATGCAGCAATTGGCGCGAATCCAATCCCTACCAAGTAGGATAGTGTATGTACTCTTGCTGTTGATGATGAAGAAAGAGGTTGGGACAGTCTTGCTTCCCATGTTCAAATCCACACTAAGGACGCCTTGTGCCTCTGATGTTTGGCAGTTGAAATCGCTCAGTGTGACGTTGGTCTTGATCAGATCTCCAGTGGACCACTCCAACCGACGCAGCACTGAGTACGACATTATGTTAATTTCTGCTCCTGTGTTGATAAACATCTTGTTGACAGGCTGGCCGTTTATGTAACCCTAATGGTATAAAGCCTTCAAATGTTTGTAGTTCTTTGCTTGGGGCTTATCAAATATAACTAGCTGCGGCCCCAAGTCAAGCTGAGCTACCGGTAACTCTTCACGGCCTTGGGCGTGGAACTCCGCGGGGAGTACAAACACCATATGTGCATCCTCTTGTTGGCTTTGGACGGCACTCTTTGGGAGGGCGCGACTCCCTTTTCTGGGTATAATGGACTTTGTCCGCCAAATCTGGACGCGCCTTCCTTAGTGTCTCAAGATATCTGGCCTCGGCTTCCTCCAGATTGCGCAGCCGCTATACCCTACATTTTTGGGAATAGTTAAGTCCATCAGGGCACCAACACGGCCGATGATACTTATCCTCCTCCTCTTCAAAGTCCACCTTTCTGCGTGGTCACTGGATCTGCTCATGTTGGGGCGGCATAGGTCCCAAACATCGGAACACCGAGACCCCATCTGCATCACGCTTTCGGGATCCGCACTCCGGGGAGTCCTTAGTAGTAGGCAATCGGCTCATGCTAGAGTCCCAGCAATACTTGAAGAACGGGCAATGTCAATGATCACGCGTATCTTCCCGCTTCTTCAAACTTTTCCCAGTACAACGTTCATACTCTTCTTCCTTCAACTCACACTGGAGACATTGCTGGTAGTGGTATTCATACTTTTTGAGGAGATCGGAAGAAGCTGGCCGCTGGTTCTTGACATGCCTTACTTGTTCTTCCGTGACATATCCCTTTTCCCCTTTTTGGGGCCGATCGCAGGGATCGACCTCTCCATTCCTGGTACGGTGACCTAGTGCAAGCCTAGCCATATTAATGCCAAGCGCAAAATCCAATTATCTTCTTGCAGATCGGTCATAACCTTCTACCATATTCACGCTTGGAAAAGGCTGGGTATCGACTTTCATGGCATTTTGATCTAAGATCAATCGGCCTTGCTCAATAGCCGATTGGATCTGCCGACAGAGTTCCTTGCAGTCGCTAGTTTTGTGAGTGAAAGAATGATGCCACTTGCAATATGATCTCCCTTGCAGCTCTTGTGCTGTAGGAAGCTTGCAGCCTTCAGGTAACTTCAACTGCTTCTCCTTTACTAACAGATCAAATATCTGTTCAACTTTGCTCACATCAAAATCAAAACCTTTTGCAGGTCCCTGCTGTTTCACCCACTTACAGGACATGGCATTTGCCCCCTGAGTCCACTCTGCAACTGCTACTTCTTGGTCATCCCCAGAATCCTCAGCATCTTCTGCATCGATCAATGTTACTTGACACTTGAACCTAGCCTGGTATAGTTCTGGGTGGCGCTGCTCATATGTCGTTAACTTCGGCACTAAGTGCACTAAAGAATTGAACTCCAATTGGAAAACTAGATCCTTGATCGGCTTTAGTAGTCCCAAGGATGCCAACTCGACCGCCTCCTTCTCTGAAATACGGGTCGAGTAGCATCGGTTCTTGATTTCTCTGAAGCGTTGGATATATTCTGCCACGATTTCCCCTCGCTTCTGCCGTACTTGTGCCAAGTCGGCAATCCCTGCCTCTGTAGCTTCCGAGTGATATTGAATATGAAACTGCTCCTCTAGCTGCTTCCAAGTGCGGATCGAATCAGGGCCTAATGATGTGTACCATCCAAAGGCTGGCCCTGTAAGAGACTGCGAGAAGAACCTTACTCTCAAGGGATCCAACACCGAGATCATCCCTAATTGCGCCAAGTATCAGCTCACATGCTCGATGGAGCTAGATCCTTCCGCTCCACTGAACTTGGTGAACTTAGGGAGCCGATACTTGGGCGGTAGGGGGATTAGATCATAGTCACTAGGGTACGGCTTAATATAGTCGATCGCCCATCTCTTTGGTAGAATGCCAAATTGATCTCTTAAGATGGCACTGATCTGATCTACCGTCTGCGCTCCTAGGGCCAAGTGCGTACTGTCATGACTTGGCCTAGTGGCATAAGCAGCTAGCCACGCTTGTTTGTCAGCATCTGCCCTAGAAACTACTCCAGTCACCCTCTGCATCGAATGTACCGGATTGTTACTGTCCAGTATATAAGCACACATGTACTCGTGCGGGATCTCCTTAGGCGGCTCGCTGAAGAACTGGTGATCCACAGGGTCACCTCCCACCTTGTAGATGACGTAGGCCGGGGAGCCGTGTGACTCTGGAGCCGCGAGCACATAAGGTAATGGTGGCTTGGCTTGGAACGGCAATTCCCCTTTATGACTCCCCAGGGTAGGTCCCGTCGGAGAGTACTGATGCTTCATGATCTCCTAAACCACGCGCAGCGCGACACGCTCGAAAGCATTCACCAGGCTCTCGGAGTGCCGATGTAGTGAGTGGGCCACCATGTAGTTTACTTCCTAGGCAGAGCTCTGGTACGATCTTCTGAAGGGGTGGATAGGTCCACATCATCAAGGGCACCTTCTAGTGAGAACCCCTTCCACCTAACACCGTGGTGGCAGGTTTTCTCAAAAGAGCAGATGAGATCGGCTTCAAAGAGAGCCTTAATCTCATCGTATTTCTGTTTGTGCTCAGCAGGCAGCTCCTCGTACGTGATTGGATCCTCCCTCGTCATCCCGTCAGTAGAAGTTGATGTAGTTGATGAAGATGGTCCCACTGGGTGTGCCAGAATGTGTTGTCTGTCAAAACCCACCGGCGAGCAGCAACAGGCAACACGAGGAGCCGGGAGACTCCCAGGACTACTGGTGGGCCCCGATCCCTCGGTCAACGGCCCAGGATCCGGCACATGACCTGGCATCTGGGTTGCTAGGCGTGCCACATGATCTTGTACCTGATCAGGAAGGTGTAGAAGTGATTTATGTTAGTTTCCTGCATGCACAGACACGTGTAAACATTAGTCCGAGCCATGATCGGCTCATCGGATGATTCCCGATTTCGGCTATAAAGAGCCGATTGTATCTAGTATTAGATTGGATCTAAGCATTTGAATAAAGCACGTATATCCAATGGTAATATAAAACTTTCTCTGTAACCATTAAGCTAATCCAATCTACGATGGTTAAAGCTTTCATTGCATAACTGGAACATCCTACACATAATTGAGCCTAAAAGATACGAAAGGTAACAGAATAGCAACCTAAATAGAGGCCTAAAAACTAACAGAGAGCCGATTCCCGGAACAATCCCTCTTTAGGTTGATAGAAAGCATCAAGCGTACTGCCGGAATGTTCATGTGGCAGAACCACCTAAATTATTCCGGTTCAAGTACGCAGTCCATCGCTAAATAGGCAATAGAGTCTCAACGCACTTCAAATGGAACAACTCATTGGTATGTCGGGTCACCGCCCGATTCAACCACGGTTACACAGGATCGACGTAGGTTTACCTCGCATGAAGGCGAGTCCAGCATTACAACAGCTCGCAAATTTTACATCATAGGATGATTAAACATTATTACACAGGGGTTTTATTTTATCTTAGCTAATACAAAGTTATACAAACATAGTTTCAAAACTTCAAGTTTAACAGACATTGTTCAGAGGGGGTAGCGGAACAGATATAACAATGTGACTACTCGTCGCCATGAAGGCACCATACTTAGCCCAAAGCATGGCGTCATTCCGATGGGTCATTGCCGGCCGGGGATGGATCCTATTCCACAGACCAACCAAACGGAATAGAACAGGACCAAGGAGAACTAGCCACTGAGCCCTCGAATGGCACACCTGAAAATAACATTACTAGCAAGGCTGAGTATACTAATACTCAGCAAGGCTTACCCGTCAATTGGGTATACTTAGCCCATAACTAAACCATGAGAGGTTGAAAGGTTCTAGGTTTTCTTTTGCAGAAAAGCAACAAAGAGTATGTCCTTACTTTCATATTTTAGCTTTCAGATTCTAGTTTCTCTTAACCATTCTAGGTAAGCACCTATACTAGTCAAGCAAGGTAGATATTAGGCATCCATCCAAATTATTCCATTAACTGTTACTGTTCTTACTCTATGTGGCAGAAGTATCAAGTAGTCTCAATCTCTGTGAGAAATAGACGATTCCTGAATTGAATTTCATAACCTTGCAAGGGATCCTAACTCACACACTCGGAAACTTTTCTTTCCGGGCAACCATTACCCTCATATTCCGGGGCGTGGATCAGGGCCACCACAAGCGACTGCAGGACTGTACGCACATCCAATTTGCAGGATGTACGTCTACAGCGCGACTGTATGACCGTACTCTTGCCTACTATGCAGAATGTATTCCCGCACGTTGGTGCGTGTGTGCAATAAAACCAAAATTCAACTGGTGGGGTAAGTCCACTAGCCGGGCCAATCAGGTACTAGGCTTACCGCGTACTATATTTACAGTATGTGGTTAGTACTTTCAAACACTTGACCACCACTACCACACACTGCGACCTTATCAAACTTAATCCAACACAGACGGGTACCATTCCAAATCATGGTACTGCACATAATTCCGTCCGTGATTCTTATTGTGATTGCAGAATGATAAATAATCAATTCCTATATCGCGCGAGTGACAGGAAATCACTTGACTTCAGCCGGTCCTATTAGCAAAGCATCTACATGATAAGGACTCGGAAACATTACATAGGTTCCTAGGTTCATGCAATTAAGATTTCATAACAACTCCTAATACTTAATGCACAAGCTAGATATATAACAATATAAGTACATAATTTAAAATATTGGGCTATGCACAGGGGCTTGCCTTCTTGGGTGGGGCTGGGTTAGGGATGTCAATAACTTTCGAACTTTGGTTCGGGGCTTCAGTTAAGTCCTCGGCGATGTTCACCTGGTCTTCAGATAAACCTTGCTCGAGTTCCGGGACCAGTGTGTAGATTCCGTCGTCGAGTGTCGTTCACTCTACATGATATGCAGTGATTTGAAGCAATAGTTATTATCTTACTTTAATGATAAAGTTGCAATCTAACAATTCACAATCAAAGCATCGCAAAACAAGGATTTGAATTCCAAGAACTCAAATCTACTTTTTATAAATTAAACCTATGATAACAAGTTTTATTTTTAGTTTGAAATCTACAGAGGTTCTGGCCTTAAATTTTGACAAGTGTGTTTGCCTCTATCAGATGAGCTTACTGTAAATTTTTCATAAATTCTTGAAGACCAAAACTAAGGCATTTGAATTTAATTTAAATTTCAAGTTTAAATGAAAACCTAAGAAAAACAGTACTTTTAAATTCTTGAAAAATTTACTATGAGTCACTCAATATCAGAACTATACATGGTAAAAAGATCTAAGCAAGAAAGCATTAGCATCATGCTTGAATAAATTGATTTCATTTCAAACTTGATTAGCACAAAATTTAAATGAGTTCAAGTTAGAGTGTAGTACTGAAGGTGAAATTTGCATACAAGTTTACTGACACCTTAAACAGGTTGCATACCAAAAATCACATGACATAAAGCTAGCATGCAAAAGTTATACACAAGATACCCTTTTGCTAAACTTTAAAATAACTCTAAAAGCATTTAGTTTCAAACTAAACTCTGGTAATAAAAGTTGTAGATCTAAACACCTGGAGTACAACAAAACTAGTTTGACAATTTTTGGATTTTTCTACAAATTCCTAGCGATTTTCAAATTTGACAGATTTGAATTGAGGAGGGTACTGATATCTTACAGAAAAGACCCTAGAAAGATTAAAAAGTTTGCAATTGGGTCCATAGCCGGGTTTTACAAAGAAGCCGATCAACGGCGATCAAATTCCGGTGAGAGGGCTCACCGGCGGCAAGGGGAAAGTGGGGGAAAAGGTTCAGGAGCTCACGGCGGTCACGGGGGTGGCCGAAATCGAGGAAGGAAGGGGCTGAGGCGGCGGGTCGATGGTGAACCGAGCCGGTGCGGCGGGGCTCCGAGGACGGAGGCGGCGTTCCGATAGCCGGAGTGCCGGAGAATGACGGGGAAGTGGCTAGGAAGCTTCTTCGAGTAGATGTAGTGCTGGTGGTAAGCTCGGTGAGGGCCAAGAGGTGGCAGAGCAGCGGGACAATGGCGAGGCCGAGCGGCGACGATGGACAGAACGGCCAGCGCGGCATTCTAGCGGCGTGAGCGTGACGGGCGTGGAGAAGAACTAGCCAGGGAGCTTCAATGGGATGTGGCGGTGCCGATGGAACACGGGATTGTGGGTATGGGGCGGCGAAGGCGGCTGACGATGGTGAGCAGGATTGCGGCGGAGCTCCCGCGACGGTGTTCAGGTGGAGAAGAAGTCGAGGAAGGGAAACGCAGCCGCGCGAGCGTGTAAATAAAGTCGAGGAAGACTCCCGGACGTGTTGCGAGAACAAGAAGGGTGTTGGCGAGCTGGAGCAGCTGCTGGCAGTCCGGCGACGTGCGTGGCGGCTTCGGGTGCCGGCGGTGCGACGTGGAGGGGCGGGAAGAGGCCAGCAGGGGTCGGGCGAGCGGCGGGCAGGTGATTTGGAGGGTCAGGTGGTGAGGTTAAAGCGGCGAGGGGCAGCTGGCAGCGCAAGAGCTCGCCGGCGAGGGGCGGCGGGCTGTGGAGCAGAGCAGCAGAGAAAACAGAGAGGGAGGGGAGAGAGGAACATGATGAGGACCTGGTTGGAATTTTTCAAAAGTGCAAGGACTCCACTGTAAAGTAAAATTTTCTTTCAAACCATAGCTCAAATGAAAATATGCCCAAAAGCAAAAGTGTAGAGCTTAACAAGAACTACAACTTTGCTTTAAGGACTAGCTTCAGAAGAGTTAGGTTTTTGAAACTATTTTGAAATCCGATAAACTATCAAATTTCATATAAAACCTATTTAAAAATCACATTCCAAATGAAACCTTATGGTAGTTTCATTTCTAACTATGGTTTAAAAGTAAGTACTTGCTTTTGCAAAACATCCCTTCACATATTTTGAATTTACCTAACATTCACACACATTCTGCAAAATGAACCCTAAATTTTCCATAATTACATAAACACCCTTTTGTCTTGCCTTTAGGTTTTAAAACACATACACAAGATCAAACACACAAACTTCATACTAGAATCTAGTGTGTTTTATTTCCAAGTACTTGAATGTCACAGCCCTCCCCCCTTAAAAAGAATCTCGCCCCGAGATTCCGGGTTAGGATGGAATCGGATGATTAGATATGCGGATTGGCTTTAAGAAAATTTGGAAAGTGGTGTTGGAGATATGACTCGGTTTCCCAAGTCGCTTTTTCTTCAGTGTGACTGTTCCACTGAATTTTAAACATCCTGACCATCTCTCTTCTTGTGCTTCTTTCCTTGGTATCCAGTATTCGGATTGGGTGTTCAGTATAAGACAGATCTGATTCGATTTCGAAGGCTTGTGAATCGATGATCTCGGTAGGGATTTTGATGCACTTTCTAAGTTGAGACACATGGAAAACATCATGAACGGCTGCTAGTTGAGGAGGAAGTTGAAGATGATAAGCTATGGGTCCACAGATTTCGAGAATTTCAAAAGGTCCAACATATCGAGGAGCGAGTTTTCCTTTTATGCCGAACCGTTGAATACATCTGGTAGGAGATACTTGGAGGTATACGAAATCGCCCAACTTCAAATTGTAATGGTTTCCTTCGTTTGTCCGCGTAGCTCTTTTGTCGAGATTGGGCTTCCTTTAGATTACTTTGAATAATCTTCACTTTCTCTTCTGCTTCAGTAACAAGATCGGGTCCAAATATTTTACGTTCGCCAGTTTGAGACCAACTCAAAGGAGTTCGGCATCGGCGACCATACAATGCTTCAAATGGAGCCATTTTGAGACTCGAATGATAATTGTTATTGTAGGAAAATTCCGCCAAAGATAAGCATTTGCCCAATTCTTGTCGTACTGGATTACACAGGCTCTAAGCATATCTTCTAGGATTTGATTTACTCTTTCTGTTTGTCCGTCAGTCTGCGGATGATATGCGGAGCTTCGAATTAACTTGGTTCCAAGAGAATGTTGAAGTTGCTCCCAGAAACGAGCAATGAACGGTGCTCCATGATCAGAGATGATCATCTTAGGTACTCCATGGAGATGAACGATTTGGTCTAGATAGATTTCAGCATACTTCTTAGCATTATAAGTAGTATGCACAGGAATGAAATGGGCAGTTTTGGTTAATCGATCCATGATTACCCATATAGAATCATGCTTTTGGGAAGTGTTGGGTAAGCCAACTATAAAATCCATGGTGACACCTTCCCACTTCCAAGAAGGGATGGGTAAAGGTTGAAGAACACCAGCAGCTTTTAAGTGGCTGGCTTTAACTCTTTGACAAATGTCACACTCTGAGACATACTTTGCAATTTCTCTCTTCATACGAGTCCACCAAAAGTTTTGCTTCAAGTCTTGGTACATCTTGGTACTGCCGGGGTGCATGGAGAACTTGGACAGATGGGCCTCGTCCAGTATCTGCTTACGAAGCTGATGGTCCTTGGGTACAACCATACGCCCATTGAACCATAGAATCCCCTTAGGGTCTACATGGAAACACTTGTACTTTTCTTCTCCTTGGGCTACCATCTGCTTGATGATTTTGATACCTTCATCATGCTGTTGTGCCCTGAGGATGCTATCCTTAAGTGTAGTCTCAACTGAGATATGATTTAGACTACCTTGAGGAATGATCTCTAGATTGAGTTTTCTCATTTCCCCACAGAGAGTTTCGCTGAAGGCTTCTACTGATAAGCAAGAGCAGTGCGACTTGTGGCTAAGTGCGTCCGCAACTACGTTGGCCTTGTCTGGATGATAGTGTACTTCTAAATTATAATCCTTTATGAGTTCTAGCTAATGTTTCTGCCTCATATTTAGATCTACTTGTGTAAAGATGTACTTGAGGCTCTTATGGTTAGTATAGATATGGCAGTTTGTACCCATCAGATGATGTCTCCAAATCTTAAGTGCATGAATAATAGCTGCGAGTTCAAAATCATGTGTAGGATAGTTCTCTTCATGCATCCAGAGTGCTCGTGATGCATAAGCAATCACTCGATTGTCTTGCATAAGTACACAACCAAGTCCGATGCCCGAAGTATCACAATAAACGTCAAAAGGTTTAGAATTATCTGGTTGAGCCAAAACTGGAGCAGTAGTGAGATGTGCTCTAAGGGTGTTGAATGCTTCTTCATATTTCTCATTCCAGGAAAATTTAATTGCCTTCTTCAGTAATTCTATCATGGGCTTGGCTATTCTGGAGAAGTTAGGGATGAAACGATGATAATAGCCAGCCAGACCAAGAAAACTGCGGATTTGATGGACTAAAGTAGGAGGCTTCCAATCCAATACTTCCTGAACTTTACTTGGATCGACGGATATACCGTCACTAGAGATGGTGTGACCTAGAAACTTAACTGTATCCAACCAAAACTCACATTTGGACAATTTGGCATACAAATGGTGGTCTCTCAATCTTTGAAGAACCAAATGGAGATGTCTTGCATGATCTTCTAGGTTTTTGGAATAGATCAGGATATCATCGATAAATACCACAATGAATTTATCGAGCTCTGGCATGAAGATTGAGTTCATGAGATACATGAAATATGCTGGTGCATTGGTAAGACCAAAAGACATAATCAGATATTCATAGAGTCCATATCTGGTGGAAAATGCCGTTTTTGGAATGTCACTAGGCCTGATCTTTATTTGATGATATCCAGAGCGAAGGTCAATTTTAGAGAATACCTTGACTCCGGCTAACTGATCGAACAAGATGTCAATACGGGGAAGAGGATATTTATTTTTGATGATTACCGCATTGAGGGGGCGATAGTCTGTGGTAGAACCGCCTGAATTATCCCAGCTCAAGTGCGCTAATGATCGCCGTACAACTGCAATCAGCTTAACGCACTTCAAACAGAACAATCCTTTGGTCTGTCGGGTCTCCGCCCGATACAACCACGGTTCAACAGGACCGAAGCAGGTTTACCTCGCATGAAGGCGAGTTCACATCACAGAATAGCTCATCAACTTTTAATTTACAGCCATACATACATTATTACAAACTGAGTTCAAAGATAAGTAAACTTATACAAACTATGTTCAAACTGACAAGCATAACAGCTTGTCCAAACTCACAGCGGAAGGAAAAAGTTTTACGCGACTACGCACGTCGCGAAGGCGGACACCAAGCTTAGCCCAGGGCCTGGTGTCACTCCGGAGGGTCACTGCCGGCCGGGGATGGGTCCCACTCCACGGACCAGCCAAAAGGAACGGACGTTGACCACACAAGGTTGTCCGTGGGATTCTCGAAGGTCATACCTGATACAGATATTAGCAAGGCTGAGTATTCTAATACTCAGCAAGGCTTACCCGAGTTTGGGTATACTTTAACCCGTAACCAGACTCATGATGGCATTGTAAGGCTCTGGGTTATTTTTAGCTGAAAAGAATCTAAGAGTATATTCTATTTGCAGGTTTTAGCTTCCCGATTCTAGTTTGATTAGTTATCTAGGTAAGCTCCTGCACTAAACAAGCAATGTAGATATTATCATTCATCAAGATTACTTTCTCAACAATTCACTTTTTACTCTCTGTGGTAAAAGGGATAAGCAGTCTCAATCCTCGTGAGAGGCGGACGATCCGAATCAAAATTTAACCTTGCAAGGTAAACCTAACACACACGCTTGGAATACCAACAGGGCGTTCCGAAGCAACCGTTTCCCTCATATTCCGGGTTATGGATCGGGGCCACCACAAGCGACTGCAGGACCGTACGCACATCACTCATGCAAGACATACGTCTGTAGCGTGACTACAAAACCCGTATTCCTGTCTGCCATGCAGAACGTACTCCCACACGTCGGTGCGTGTAAACATAAAATAAAAGTCGACTAGTGGAGACGCGTCCATTTGCCGGGCCAATCGGGTACTAGGCTTACCGCTTACCATATTTCGCGGCATGTGGCTAGTACTTTCAAATGCTTAGCCACCACTACCACACGCTGCGACCTTATCCACTTTTAACAAAACAGACAGGGTAAACCTTCAGGTCATGATACAACACATGACCCTGTCCATTATCCTTATAGTGATTGCAGAATTGTAAACAAGCAACTCCTATATCGCGCGAGTGACAGAAAATCACCCAACTTTTACCGGTCCTATTTAGCAGAGCATCTAAGCGATAAGGACTCGGGTTCAATACATTGGATTCCTAAGAGATTATGCAACTAGGGTTTCATTTCAACTCCTAGACGTAATGCAGGATATATAAGGTATAGACTGCGTATTGTAGTAATTTGAAATACTGGGTTATGCACCGAGGCTTGCCTTCTTGAGTGGGGTTAGGGGCAGGAGTGTCAGGGGCTTCCGAACTTGGGTTCAGGGCTTCAGTTAGTCCTTCAACGTCTTGCGCTTGGTCTCCTGAAAAGCCTTGGTCTTGTCCTAAGACCAACTCGTAGTCCCCATCATCGAGCGTCGTTGATTCTATATGAGATGCAATAAATTAAGTAAGGTAAGATTTAACTTTAGGACCTTATATTACAAAAGTTGTAATTCATCAAATTAACACACAAGAGTTCATAAAATAAAGAGAGTTTAGGTTTGAATCACTATTTATAAAGGAATCATAAAGATATTGCTGAGTTTGTTGCAAACAAGTACTAAAAAATTTAAATTTGAATTTGAATTTAAACCCAAAATTGATTTTCAAAACTTTAAGTCAAAGATCATAAGGTTTTGGAAACCTAATTATACACTAAACTAACATTAACACATTAGAAAATGACAATAGATCTTAATTAGAAAGGGTTACACAACATGTTTAGCTAATATTTCAAATTTGAATGTCCAAATTAAAAGAAGTTAAGTTTAAAACAAGTTTGAGTTTGAAAATTTTAACACAAGGTTACATATAGCTTACAGAACATTCATGCCAAAGTTCATAAGCAACAAAGCAAGAAATATAAAGGTTAAGCATAAACTACCCCTTAATCTTAGGTTTAAAATAGAGGTAAAAGTATTTTGTTTCAAACTAAACTTTATTAACAAAAGTTATAGTGTTTGAAATCTAATTTCTAACAAAACTAGTTTTGCCATTTTTGAATTTTTCTGTGAATTGCTATGAATTTTGCAAGACAGAGAATACACCCACATGAAATAACAGTCACTCCTTTACAAACCAGTCCCTACGTTTAACAGATAACCCCCTGGAAAGAAATCAATCACTGCAATTGGGTCCAAGGCCATGGCCGGCGGGGGAGGAGCTTGGGTCCGGCCAAAATTCCGGCCATAGGGTCGCCGGCGGTGAGGGGCAAGGGGAGGGAGAGCACACGGGGACCTCAGGCTACCCACCAGTAGTCTTGGAGGGGCTCGAGGTGGCCGGAGGAAGGCTGCCCACGGGAGGCCGAGCCGGCGGCCGGAGGTGAGCGGCGGCGGTGGTGCTCCGGCGTCCGGGGGAGGGAAAGGCCAGGCTGGGGAGATGCAGTGGGAGATGGGGGAGCTGATGGCGCTACGGGTTTGGGGAGGGAGACGGCGGAGGGGAGAGTCCCACTATGGACCGAGCTTGGCGGCATTAATGGAGGAGGCGGCGGCAGTAGGGCGTGCGCGAGCAGGTCTGGGCAGCTTTTATAGGCAATTGGGGTGAAGGAGGGGAGCCAGGGTGAGCTGAACTTCGGCCTTGAGCCGCTACAGGGGGGGGGGGTGAACCACAGAAGTTCGGCGGCGGCAGAGACGCCGGTGGGCGGCGCTGGCAACGCGCGGGCGTCGTGGCGCGCGGGCAAGGCACCAGCGAAGGCAGCTAGGGTGGTGAAGGGGGCAGTGGGATGACGCGTGGGCGGGGGCGAAGCTGGAGGTGGACGGCGGCGGCCGGGAGTAGGGCACTGCGCCAGCGGCAGGGCGCCAGAAGGCAGAGCAGAGGGGCAGGGGCGCCGGGAGGAAGAAGGGGGAAAGAATGAAGCCGAGGACCATTTTGCAAATCCAAAGAAAAATAGGGATTTCACTGTAAAGAGCTTGTAACTTTTAAACCAGTGCTCAAATGGAGATGGTCCAAAAAGCAAAAGTGCATAGATTTTCAAACTCTACAACTTCTCTTTAAGTTTCATCTGTAGTTGAGCAATAGTTTTGAAGATACTATAAACTTAGTAATATTTTCAAATTTTATGTAAGTCCTATGGATAAAATTACTTTTACATATATACCCAAGGGTAATTTCTCATATTTTTGCAATTTAAACACAAGTTACCATCTTTTGCAAAACAACCCTCATGCTTTTAAACTTTTCCCTCCATTTCCACCCATTTTGCATAAAAGGACCTCTAGTTAAATTTATTTACATAAATATCACTTTTTCCTTAACATTACACATTTGAAGCACACCTTGCCATACTTTACAATAAAAACATATCAAAACTCTAGGGTGTGACCATGCTATTTACCTGAGTGTCACATAGTCTACACATAGTCTTAGACTATTGTCCTTTTTCTTCACAAATAGGGCTGGACATCCCCATGGTGAAGCACTTGGACGAATAAAACCTTTATCAAGGAGGTCTTGAAGTTGAATTTTCAATTCAGCGAGCTCATTGGGTGGCATACGATATGACCTCTTTGAGATGGGGGCTATGCCGGGCTGTAGCTGTATAATGAATTCAATGTCTCTGTCTGGAGGCTTTCCAGGCAAATCATCTGGAAAAACATCTGGGTACTCACATACAATAGGGATATCCTCTAGCTTGATTCCTTCTATAGCATAGGCACAAGAGTTGATGCACTTCCGTGGTGAGAGATAAAGAATAGTAGTGCCTTGGTAGGGTGAGTCTATCTCAACCGCTCGGGAAGAGATGTCTAATGATACTCGGTGTCTAGTCATCCAATCCATGCCTAGTAAGATATCCATTCCTTCTAGATCTATCACAAGTAAATCTATCTTTACCAGATTGCTACCCAACTGAATTGGCACATTTTTACAGATTTGATTTGAGGCAATTTTACCACCAGGAGTCACTATCATATATGCTCCTTTAGTATGATAGTAATCCAAGCCTACTTTTGTTCCAAACTTTGAATTGATAAAACTATGAGTTGCAGCAGAATCAAAAAGTATAACTGCGGGTTGATGGTGCATAGTGAATGTACCCGTCATGATTGGTGCACCCTAAAGAAGTTTGGAGAGAGTTGTAGAATTCACCCTCCCTTGGCGGACTTGTACAACTTGCTTCTTGCCCTTGCCCTTGCTATTCAGGTTGGACGTCTGCCCTTGGAATGATTTCCTAGGTTGAGGGCAATGTCTGATGAAATATGAGGAACTACCACAATTGAAACAACGATTGTTGTTTCTTCCCTGGTTGAACTGCGGAAAGTTCGGTCTTGATCCAAACTGTTGTTGCTGCTGCTAAGGCTGAGGCATTAGTGGTCTGTTGAATCTAGACTGTTGAGGGGGTCTAGCTACCCATCTGCCTGGCTGATTGTTCCGAGGTGGAGTTCGTGTAGCTGTATTCTTCCCTGGTTGAACTGCGGAAAGTTCGGTCTTGATCCAAACTGTTGTTGCTGCTGCTAAGGCTGAGGCATTAGTGGTCTGTTGAATCTAGACTGTTGAGGGGGTCTAGCTACCCATCTGCCTGGCTGATTGTTCCGAGGTGGAGTTCGTGTAGCTGTATTCTGGACTAACCGATACCTTGGGGGTTGAGCACTCGAGGGTCCAGGGGGTATCTTCCGCTTCTTCTCAGCCTGATGGGCTGAGATGCAATCTTCTTGAGTAATGGCTATATTGACCAACTCGTTAAAAGTGTCTACCCTCACAAGATTCAACCATTCTCTGATCTTGGTGCTCAGACCATGACGGAAACAATCCCGCTTCTTGGCATCGGTGTTTGCATGGTAGCCCGCATACTGACACAGGTGATTGAAAGCTTGTGCGTACTGCATTACGGTGCGGGTTCCCTGAGTAAGAGCTAAGAATTCATTGAGCTTCCGTTCAATGAGTCCTTCTGGAATATGATGCGCCCTAAAGGCGGTCTGAAACTCTTCCCATGTGACCACATGTCTTTCTGGCTGCATGGTATGGTAATGATCCCACCAAATGCAGGCAGTGCCGCGAAGCTGATGTGCTGCAAAGAGTGCCTTATTTGCTTCTAAACATGGTGTGGATTGTAACGCAAACTTGGACTCAATAGTCCAGAGCCATGCAATAGTGTCGAGAGGTTCTTCAGTCTTGTGGAATAGTGGAGGCTGTGTGCTGAAGAAATCCTGATAACCAGCAGATGGAGGTTCATCCCGACCTCGGTGTTGGTGATGGAATTGGTTCATCTATGCTTGCACTAACTGATTAAGTAACTCAGTCTGCCGTGCCATTTCTTCTACCAGATTTGGAGGTGCTGGGGGCAGTTGTTGGAACCGCTAGCCTGGTCCAGCCTGAAACCTTCAGGGGTTCCACGCGTAGCACCAACCATCTGAAGAATGGAAGAAATCCATTAGAAATCACAATACTTAGCTTCCATTTTCAGAAATATACTGCATGAAAAGAAAACATATGGAGATAGTGCAACATATTGATAGCTTGATAGATAACTGGATAGGAACTTGAATTAAAGATCATAACTGGTGGTCTTTATGTTACAGCTTGGTAATCTACTAATTACCATTAAACCATACCTACACCTGCCACATCTAATACAACAAGTGGCCCTTAGGTCAAACTAGACTACTCACTCCCTATGTCACACTATACTACACTGAGTACATCTAGGATATCGATGATACGGATAAACTAGAAATCATTGAGGTTGCCCACAGAAGACTGGCTGCTGGAAGAAGAACGATTGGGCTGAGGATTTGGTTCTGGATCTCTGTGCTCGGAATCAAGATCTGAAACTCCTTCAATCTCCTCCGGGTCTTCTTCCTCATCTTCACTCTCAGGCTCCTCAGGTACATCAAGAGGTACCTGCTGCTCTTGGATCATATTAATGTGGTTGATGGCATTGTCTAGCTCAAGGGTGAGGTCATGGACTTGTTCCTAGAGGAACTCAATAACGGTATTGCGCTGAATGATTACTGTGTCACTCTCAACGATATGATCTTCTCGGTGAATAATGGTTTTATCCCGCTGTGCGATAGCTTCATTTTTAGCAATAATTGTAGCTTGGAGCTCTTCAATCTGAGTAACCTGTTGGTCAACATTTCTATGATGACTTTGGGCTATGCTGGTCAGCTGGTTCATACTGTGGTGCTATAATATCTGATAGTGGTGCTGTACATTCATGAATCTAATCATAGTACATAACATCTCCTCAGCCAGATCTCCCAGCAAATGGCCACCATGTGATTTTTGGAAAACCCACTCGGGGTAACGAGAATCTGCAGCAGGAAATAGGCCAATAGGATACACGGCAACTTCTTCTGGATGTTGGTCATAGAAAATATGGATAGCTTCAAGGGCTGCCGCTTCTATAGTATCAATGAGGCGATAACCAACCACACTACTCTCGATGGGCTGCCACAGAGGTTGAAAAGGATGTTGAGGGATGGTCATCTTCACTCAGCACCGAGGAACACCCTCTTCACTATACTCAACTCTATCATACTGTGGTGGCTCGGTGTAGCAAAATAACTGAAGTGACTCCCACAAAAGACGTGGAAAACCCTCCCATTGCAAGGCATTGGTATGAGCATGTCTCTCATGGTCCCAAAAGATCTTTGGAAATCCCGCCATCTGAAGCAAGAATTCAAATGGTGAGATTTGAAGGTTTTCAACCAAGAGTTTAATAGACTAGGCAATAAAGGTGAATTAGAGGCATAGAATGGCCGAAAGGCGATTACCCTACCGAGAACTCAACTAAGGCTACCACAAAAATCCTATTGAAACCACACTGGAGAAAGACAACACTCTATACGTCCTTAAAAGAACAACACATTCAATGCACTAATTTTGCTTGATGATGGATTATGCATGCACGTAATATTCGACCTCACAACTAAAAATAATGGCCAAATATTTTTGGACTTACGTGGTTAATTTCGGTGGCACAATACATACGTCTCTCCCTATAATAACTAGTCGATAAATCCTATCCGCCTTAACCTATTAATCGTGGTTAATGTACCTGCAGAAAACCACAGTTGTATATAGTGAACCTTTCATGCCAGCACGTCATGAAAGCATCCCCAAACATTACTGTTCACTATAGAAACAGTATCCGTACAATTCCCACCGTGCGGACGAGGTTAACATAAGTTACGTTTGCAACGTATTCACGAGGGTACCGTATAAAATGGGAATATGAACAGGGATCACCATACCCTGTGCCTAACCATATACTCCCAATATGATCAACTTATTGTTGATATATTTGCAGCATCTTAAGTAAGACACTGCTTGAGAAACAGCATTCGGTTCGCATCACCGACGGGAAGGCCAAGCTCTCTCAGTTGGCTGAGGATCCTTACCCTCTTACCTTAATGTCGAATATGTTGTTACAAAATATAAGGTTGATTGTGCTCGAAAGTAAGTTGTTACAGAAATGTAGTGCTAGAAGTTAGAGTAGTACTATATATATTAGTAGCCACCTAATAACTCCCATATAAACCTTTAGGGCTTTACGATCTAAGCACAAACCTTAACGAGTCCAACGTAATTTGTAAACTCTTTTGGTAACAAGTTTTTATTCTGAAAGCATTTTAAGAGCTGTTGCACTCTGTAAGCGTAAACCTACAGCTCTGATACTAGCTGTGGTAAAACTGGCTGAATTATTCCGGTTCAAGTACGCAGTCCATCGCTAAATAGGCGACAGAGTCTCAACGCACTTCAAACGGAACAACTCATTGGTTTGTCGGGTCACCGCCTGATTCAACCACGGTTACATAGGATCGACGTAGGTTTACCTCGCACGAAGGCGAGTCCAGCATTACAACAGCTCGCAACTTTTACATCATAGGATGATTAAACATTATTACACAGGGGTTTTATTTTATCCTAGCTAATACGAATTTATACAAACTACTCATCGCCATGAAGGCACCATACTTAGCCCAAAGCATGGTGTCATTCCGATGGGTCATTGCTGGCCGGGAACGGATCCTATTCCACGGACTAGCCAAACGGAACAGAACAGGACCAAGGAGAACTAGCCACTGAGCCCTCGAATGGCATACCTTAAAATAACATTACTAGCAAGGCTGAGTATACTAATACTCAGCAAGGCTTACCCATCAATTGGGTATACTTAGCCCATTACTAAACCATGAGAGGTTGAAAGGTTCTAGATTTTCTTTTGCGGAAAAGCAACAAAGAGTATGTCCTTACTTTCATATTTTAGCTTTCAGATTCTAGTTTCTCTTAACCATTCGAGGTAAGTACCTATACTAGTCAAGCAAGGTATATATTAGGCATCCATCCAAATTATTCCATTCACTATTACTGTTCTTACTCTATGTGGCAGAAGTATCAAGTAGTCTCAATCTCTGCGAGAAACAGACGATCCCTGAATACACAAGATACCCTTTTGCTAAACTTTAAAATAACTCTAAAAGCATTTAGTTTCAAACTAAACTCTAGTAATAAAAGTTGTAGAGCTAAACACCTGGAGTACAACAAAACTGGTTTGACAATTTTTGGATTTTTCTACAAATTCCTAGCGATTTTCAAAGTTGACAGCTTTGAATTGAGGAGGGTACTGATATCTTACAGAAAAGACCCTAGAAAGATTAAAAACATGCAATTGGGTCCTTGGCCGGGTTTTACAGAGAAGCCGATCAACGGTGATCAAATTCCGGCGAGGGGGCTCATCGGCGGCAAGGGGAAAGTGGGGCAAAAGGTTCAGGAGCTCACGGGATTGTCGGTGTGGGGCGGCGAAGGCGGCTCACGACGGTGAGCAAGACTGCGGTGGAGCTCCGGCGACGGTGGTCAGGTGGAGAAGAAGTCGAGGAAGGAAAATGCAGCCACGTGAGCTTGTAAATGAAGTCAAGGAAGACTCTTGGACGTGCTGCGAGAACAAGAAGGGTGTTGGCGAGCTGGAGCAGCTGCTGGCAGTCCAGCCATGTGCGTGGCGGCTTCGGGTGCCGGCGGTGCGACGTGGAGGGGCGGGAAGAGGCCAGTAGGGGTCGGGCGAGCGGCGGGCAGGTGATTTGGAGGGCCAGGTGGTGAGGTTAAAGCGGCGAGGGGCAGCTGGCAGCGTAGGAGCTCGCTGGCAAGGGGTGGCGGGCGGTGGAGCAGAGCAGCAGAGAAAACAGAGAGGGACGGGAGAGTGGAAGATGACGAGGACCTTGTTGGAATTTTTCAAAAGTGCAAGGACTCCACGGTAAAGTAAAATTTTCTGTCAAACCATAGCTCAAATGAAAATGTGCCCAAAAGCAAAAGTGTAGAGCTTAACACGAACTACAACTTTGCTTTAAGGGCCAGCTTCAGAAGAGTTAGGTTTTTGAAACTATTTTGAAATCCGACAAACTATCAAATTTCATATAAAACCTATTTAAAAATCACATTCCAAATGAAACCTTATGGTATTTTCACTTCTAACTATGGTTTAAAAGTAAGTACTTGCTTTCGCAAAACATCCCTTCACATATTTTGAATTTACCTAACATTCACACACATTTTGCAAAATGAGCCCTAAATTTTCCATAATTACATAAACACCCTTTTGTCTTGCCTTTAGGTTTTAAAACACATACACAAGATCAAACACACAAACTTCATACTAGAATCTAGTGTGTTTTATTTCCAAATACGTGAATGTCAGAGTTCAACCCGTTTGAAAGGCCTAATCATGCAGATGTTAAGCTAAATCTTCAATGAACGAAGAGCAAGGTGTTGGATCTACTAATCAAGAACAGAGCAAGGTGTTGCCCTTATGCCTGAGATCGGGCACGAGGACAGGTAAGAGTTTACAGATAACAAACGATGCATGAATAAAGCATGAAAGAGCTGATGCTACTCTATAAATGCCAAGATAACTAGTGTTACTCGCCATCAAGAACGCTTCAGTACAAGAAACACAAAGGTAGACAGGCAGGAACGATGCGATCATGCGAGACATGCTCGCGGCTGCACGGCACTTACCTAAGAAACCCTAGAACAGGGGTGGCGATGTGCCGAGAGTTGTTGTGAATGATTGTTTGTTCTTCTTTCTATTCGTAGTCCAAGGTACATATCTATAGTCCGGAGACTTGCCTTCCCTAACTAATCCTAACTGACTACGACATGAATCTTGGCTATCTCTTTCTAAACTATTTTAAACGCACACACCTATCTAGATACATGGCCAATCCTGGCCTCAAACGCCCGCGCCAGGGCCGATTCACAAGCCCACTACGATTATCTTTTGAACCCATCTTGCTTCACGGCCTACCTTCTGGCCCAGCTAAATTATGGCGATAACAGAACCCCATTCTCATCCAAAAGAAGAATGGAACCTGGCACATGTGTGTCGACTGCACGAGCCTGAACAAGGCTTGCCCCAACCGTTGATCAGGTGGTCGACTTGACTATAGGGTGCGTAACCCTATGCTTCCTGGACACATATTCAAGATACCACCAGATCGAAATGAAAGAGTCCAACCAGCTCTTGGCCTCATTCATTACCCCATTTGGCACATACTGCTATGTGACGATGCCCTTCGGCACATAAAGTTGTAGTTTTTAAAAAGTTCTACAACTTTTATTTTGACCATTTTCTCATTTGAGCTTTAGAATAGTGGGAAGTTTTGTTTTACAGTGAAGTCCCTATAATTCCTATAATTGCAGATAGGACCCTAGGATCCCCCCCCTTTTCTTCCTCCTCTATTTTCTCTGCCGCCGCAGCAGCGCCGCCGCTGGCCGCCGTTGCTGCACCGCATGAATAAAGCATGAAAGAGCCGATGCTACTCTATAAATGCCAAGATAACTAGTGTTACTCGCCATCAAGAATGCTTTAGTACAAGAAACACAAAGGTAGACAGGCAGGAATGATGTGATCACGCGAGACATGATCGCGGCTGCACAGCACTTACCTAAGAAACCCTAGAACAGGGGTGGCGATGTGCCGAGAGTTGAGGGCAATTCCTGCTCCAGCGCCGCTCCACGCATCGCCAGCACGCTCTGCCACCACCTTAGCGCCTCCCCGCTGTCCTCTCCCGCGCACGCCACGCCGCTCCGCCGCTGCCCGAGCCGCCAGCAGCTGGTTGCCATCGACCGCCGTGCCGTGCTCCTGCCATCGATCGTCATCTATTTAAACTTGAATCAAGATTGCTGCGGCCCTCTTTCACCCGCCCACTTACTCTCTTCTTCTTTTCCTAGACCGAACACTGCCGCCGCCATTGAGCGCCATTGTCGTCGCTCCGGGCCGCCGTCGATAGCTTGCCCCACCTCTTCTCAATCCACACCAACCCCTCCAACAGCTTCGCCTTGTTCCCGTGAAGCTCGCCAGCCCCTCCATCGCCACCCTTGAGCACCGAAACCACCTCGCCGTCGATCTCCCTCTCGCCGCCATCCCAGGTCGCCGTGGGGACCAACCCTTCCGGCCATCCTAGCCCACGCCAAGTGGCTCTTGTGAACCACCTCGGCCTCCTGAAGCTCCTCCCCCACCTCCGATCCACTGCCGGTGAGCCACCTCGCTGGAACACCGCTGTTCCCCTCCCTGTCCCTTGTTTCAATCCGGCCAAGGACTTGATTGCTTCGATTTCAATCTTATTAGGGTCCTTTCTATGAAAAAAACAGTGGTCTATCAAGAATAAAAAATTGTGCTAGATCCTGATCATGAAAAATTATGAAAATATTTTTGAATGATTTTTCTGATTTGCTTAACATGTCCATAAAGTTTCAGCACCTGAATCTATTTGGGACTCTAGATATAAATATATCTTGAAATAATAGTGCTGATTTTGTTTATTTTTTTAGCACTATTCCTGTGGAGATAAAATTCTGATAAATATACAGATGCTTTATTCATGCTTCATCAGTACTCAATTAAATTTATAGCTCCAGTACTACCGTGGTTTGATATGTGGAAATAAAACATGTTCTAGGTGCTAATTAATTGAAATATTTCTTCTAATTGATGTACTGCCTAAAATATTCAGAAAATTTTAGGATAAGATTATTTCAATTAGGTCTATTTATACTAATTTTTGTAGTATTAGTAATCACTCCTGACTTAGGGTTTGATTATTTGATCAAAAACAAGAGTTTTTAATAATAATGACCCTATTTCTTTAAAGAATAATTAGTCTAGTTCCTCAAATCCACTAATGGTGTTTAATGGAATTAGTTTGGTAAACTAGGATCAGCCCCATGCTACCTAATGCAATTAGTTTGGTTGCTTAGAGTAACTAAACATGTCACTTAATGCAATTAGGTAGTTTAGTATGTACTCGATAAATGATTGCCCCCTAGGAAAGTAGATGATAGGTTTGCTAAATAGAATATTTATTTATTGGATTGCAACTTTATTGTGAAATGAAATGAAAGTGTATGCATTCCCTAAATTATAATGTTTGCATATCATGTAGACTCGACAACTCTCGCTGACGAAGATTATCAGCTAATTCCGGAACCAGAAGAAGGAATTTCCGAAGACCCCGAGAACGTCACCGGAGATTTAACTGAAGCCCCGAACCCCGGTTTGGAAAGTTTTAGTGTTGACATCTCTAACCCCAGCCCCGCCATCGAAGGCAAGCCCTGGACATAAACTCTATTTTCATACACTGCAATTTAAATATTGATTTATTATACTGGTGCATCTAAGTTCTTAGGAGTTGTATGGAAACCCTAGTCGCACATTCGTAGGATCCTATGTACTGTATATTAGAGCTTGAGTTCGAGTAGCTGCTATCCTAATAAGACCGGTAGAAGTCGAGTGATTGTCTGTCACTCGCGAGCTTTATAGGAGTTGCAATGTTTACATTCCTGCAATCACTATAAGAATAATGGATGGGGTTGTGATTATGATTCATGACCTTGGTAGAGACCCCGTCTGTGTTGATAAAAGTTTGATAAGGTCGCAGTGTGTGGTAGCGGTGGTTAAGCAATTGAAAGTACTAGCCACATGCCGTGAATTATGGGTAAACGGTAAGCCTAGTAATCGATTGGCCCGAGGAGTGAACATACCCCCCACTACTCATAATTTGGTTTTTCGCACATGCACCAACGTGCGGGAGTATGTTCCGCACAGCGTATAGGAGTACGGTCTTGTAGTCGCGCTACAGGCGTACGTCCTGCACATTGGATGTGCGTATGGTCCTACAGTCGCTTGTGGTGGCACTGATCCATGAGTCGGAATGAAAGGCAAATGGTTGCTTTGGAATAATTGTTGGATGTTCGAAGCGTGTGAGTTAGGTTTACCCTTGCAAGGTTTGAAAATTCAATTCTGAATCGTCCGTTTCTCGTGGAGATCATGACTGCTTGATCCCTTTGCCACATAGAGTAATAAGAGCAACCTTACGATTATCAAAGATGATGTTTGTTTAAAAGATTCTACCTTGCTTGAGTAATTATAATTACTTACCTAGAATGGGTAATTAACTAGAATCTGAAAGCTAAAATTTGAAAATTAAGG
The DNA here is from genome assembly GCF_002211085.1 of Panicum hallii. Classification (NCBI taxonomy): domain Eukaryota; kingdom Viridiplantae; phylum Streptophyta; class Magnoliopsida; order Poales; family Poaceae; genus Panicum; species Panicum hallii. Next base: position 9,938,431 of record NC_038048.1, read on the forward strand.
ATCTACTCTTTGGTGCTTTTTAGCAAAAGACAAACCCAGAACTTTTCATAAAGCCTTCATAGTCTAGCTACATGGCTACGTATACCATGAAACGGGTAAGCCTTGCTAAGTATTAGAATACTCAGTCTTGCAATTTAACTGTATTTCAGGTAATCCTCCTGAGGACTCTACTCTGCCTATGCTCTGGCCCTATGCCCTTCCCGATGGTTGGTCTGTGGAATGGGATCCGTCCCCGCCCAACACAGGTTCCTCCGAGTGATGTTGGGCTTGGGCTTAGCTCGATATCCGTTCCGCGATGTCTGATAGTATCATATTTTACTTTCCGCTGCAGATACTCACCCTTTAAACGGTTTTGTATAAATTCTTACTAGTTAGGTCTTACTACTATATATATCCGAACCTCATGTAATATTATGCCTGTGATGTAAAATTGTTGGTGCTTGTATCTCTGGACTCGCCTTCATGCGAGGTACCTTGTTTTGATCCTGAGTTAGGTGGTTTTATCGGGACTTTACCTGACAGACCACGGGGTTACACTATTTGAAGTGTGGTTGAGTCGTTGCTGCCTTCCGAGGAAGGTTCAGTGCACTTGAGCCAGTCAGTATGCAGGGTCTGGCTATCCTCAGCCTCGCCGGTCGAGGATAGTGACACGCATAAGGCGGAGACTGGTTGGGGATCTAAATCAGAGCCTTGGTATGGACCCAATCCCCGAGTGTCTCCTCAATCGGGGATGCGAACCAGGTTCTCCCTAACCGGGTGGCCAGTCAGAGTCATGGGCTCAGGCAGTCTGGACGGAGTCACGGCCCATGAGGATGGTCGTCTGTTCCTGAAGTGGTCTTAGGCTAACTAGAATGCGAGTAGAAAGTGGGCCTGCTGGGGACCCTGCGTCACTGGACCCATCAGAGGCCCCTGAGCGGCTTTGCGATTTGTTTAATCATGAAGGCGCTTCTTTCATCGCACTGTGTCCTAGCTCAGAATGAGGAGTCGCATTGTGCTACTTCAGGCATGACCTCCGATTGACTCCCCCCTGTGACCGCAGGTTTATTGGGGTCGCTCTGATCTGCCCTTGTAATGAATGCGCCATAGTGGCACCAGCCACCCATCTTAGAAGCGGAATATCAAGGCTTGCCTGATCCGTCATGTCGGCCCACCGCAAAGGAGTTCTTCCCTGTTTCCCCAATGAGGGTTTCCATCCTTTTGAGGCAGAGCTGTTGTGACATTCAGGTACTTAGGATTAAAACACACTAGATTCTAGTATGAAGTTTATGTGTTTGATCTTGTATGTGTGTTTAAAGACTTAAATGCAAAGGGAAAAGGGTATTTTTGTTATTATGAAAAGTTCAGGTCCTTTTGTGCAAAATGTGTGTGAGTGGTAGGAAAAATCAAAACATGTGAAGGTTGTTTTGCAAAAAGGCAAGAAATTACTTTTAAACCACAGATTGAAGTGAAACTACCCTAAGAATTCAATTGGAGTGTAGATTTTAAATAGGATTTCTCTGAAGTTTAAAATTTTGCCAAGTTTTAAAATAGATTCAAATCCTTAACTCTTTTGGAAACCAAACCTTAAAGCAAAGTTGTAGATCTTGTTAAGCTCTACACTTTTGCTTTTGGGCACATTTTCATTTGAGCTATGGTTTGAATGTTGTTTTGGATTTATGATGGAGTCCCTCCATTTTTGGAAAATTGCAGACTAGTCCTCATCATTTTGTCTCTGCGCCGCTCCCTCTCTCTATTTTGTCTCTGCGCCCGACCGCCGCCCGCCGGCCGTTTTCCTCCCACGCCGCTTAATACTGCGCCACGTGCCCTCCAGCGCCGCGCCCACCACCTGCCCGGCCTCCGCTAGCCCCTTCTCGCCCCTCCATGTCGCGCTAGCGACGCCCGAGAGCGCCACGCCTCCCGCCGGCTTGGCAGCACCTGCTCTTGCTCACCGTGCCTCCTCCTGGACTTGAAGCACGTCCCTGAGCTCCCAGTGAACTCACTCTTGCCTTCACGTACTCACATTTCCACTGTCTTCCTTCTTCTCGAGCGCTACTCCTCGCCGCAGCTCCTGCCCGCCGTCGTCAGCCGCCTCTGCCGCCTCCCACCCGCGATCCAGTGCTCCAGTAGCACCACTGCAACCCACTGAGGCTCACAGACCCGTCCAATTTCACTTTCCTGCACTCGAGCAGCCCGGACCACAGCGCCGGTGAGCTCGAGCTCCACTGCCGCTCGGTCTCGCCATCATCCCGGCGCTCCGCCGCCTCTCAGCCCCGGCCAAGCACACCACCAGCACCACATCATCGCGTGGAAGCTTTCCATCCACTTCCCCGCCGCTCTCCTACACTCCGGCCACCGGAACGCTGCCGTCATCCCTTGGAGCCCCGCCGCCCGCCCCTTTTCGCCATCGACTCACCGTTTCAGCCCCTCTCTTCCTCAACATCGGCCACCCCCGTGACTGTGGCAGAACCAACCTGAATTATACCGGCTCAAGTACGCGAGTCCACTCCAGAGGGCTCCAACGTGCTTCAAACGGTATAATCCCTTGGCCTGTCGGGTAACGTCCCGATAAACCACTGATACACAGGATCAAATAAGGTTACCTCACACGAAGGTGAGTCCAGAGATACAATCACCATCACATTTTATATTACAGAGAATTACATTACAAGAGTTTCCAAAAGAAATACGAAGTTTTAAACTTAAAGAAAACATTACAAACTGTTGAAGCTATGATTCTTTAGCATCGGAAAACATACACGACGATTACAACACGTCGTTAAGACGGATGTCATGCTAAGCCCGGGCACGACATCACTCGGTATCATCAATGTTGGCCGGGGACGGATCCCAATCCACGGACCAACCTTCTGGAAGAGCACAGGGCCATGACAAGGAAAGAGTAGGGTCTTCAAGACACTACCTGCAAAACATATAACTAGCAAGGCTGAGTATACTAATACTCAGCAAGGCTTACCCGGGATTGGGTATACTTTAGCCCATAACTAGACTTATGAAGGCTTATAATAGTTCTGGGTTTATTTTCAGCTGAAAAGCGACTAAGAGTATAACTTACTTTCCAGTTTTAGCTTTCAGATTCTAGTTTGATTAGCCATTCTAGGTAAGCACCTATACTAAACAAGCAAGATAGAGATTATCATCCATCAAGATTATTCCAGCAACAATTACACTTTTTACTCGATGTGGCAAAAGGGATAAGCAATCTCAATCCTCGTGAGAGGCGGACGATTCGAATCGAATTTAACCTTGCAAGGTAAACCTAACACACACGCTTGGAATACCAACAGGGCATTCCGAAGCAACTGTTTCCCTCATATTCCGGGTTATAGATTATAGTGTAAATAAAGTAGTGGGATATGTCCGGGGCTTGCCTTTACTGGTGGGGCTGAAGTTAGAAATGTCAATATCTTCCGAACTTTGGTTTGGGGCTTCAGTTAATCTCTTGGTGACGTTCATTTGGACTTCAGGAACATCCTCCATAGACTCCGGGGAGATCTCGTAGGTATCGTTGCCGAAGTAGTCGTATCTACACGTAATGCAACATTACATTCAAGCGTGCACACAAAACTATTTTATTTCACAGCAAAGTTGCAATCCAGCACTCATATAACACACTATTCACATAACAACCAAAAAGGTTTGAAGCTAAACTTAGATAGAGCTTTAGGAGGAAAATCAATTTGGATCGGCTACTTGTTGAAGATTACAACAGAGCCGATGGGAACAACAAGGGTTTAACCGAGATGTGCCAAGTTATTAACCTAGATAACTAGGTGTGGTTGCATCGACTCGATTACGTCAGCATGACTATTGAGTGACGTACAGCCGATGGGAGTGTGGTTAAAGGTATATGACCGATAGATATATATAGCCGATCTCTCAGTCGATAAATCGGCCAATAGAAGTGTGTGGATAAGGATGGAAAACTAAGGATCGATCGGCCGTGTTTGACTGATATGGAAAAGCAACTAAGATCGACATGGATAGGTCGATGGCAAGAACCCTAAGATTGTGTATATACCTTTGATATATTGACTATATGCAGTCGATGTAGTGACAGAACAAAAGAACTGTATCGGCAGTAGCCAATACTAGAAAGGTAATAATCATATCAGCTAACTAGTCGATGGTAGGAGCATCGACTGACAGCTGTTACATAGGAACATCATAGACTCAAAGAAAACGGATGTTAAGAGGTTGGGTTGATAACCTGATACTGAAGCATAACTGTCGAGACGTACAAGCCAAGCAATAGATACACACGGACTAACAAGGATCTATATACGAAGAGAACCTTAAGGAAATGACAATCAAAACAAGGACAGAGTCTGGATGGCAGGAATCTGAGTACTCGTGTGAAAAGATTAACTAGAGATCACACATCTGTAGTTGAGATATACATCTGATGATCTATACTCAGCTACAACACATGCATACAACACAAGGTATAAGTAAATCATTCATTCCCTAATATTTCACCTAGACCACAAATCAATTTTCAATACAAGAGTACAACATAAACTTGTAGATTTCGATCTAGGGTTTCAAACAAAACTGATTTTGCATTTTTTTATGAACTTCTTACAAATTTCTATGTAATGTAGAAGTTCATTGGTTTGAAATAAGGAAAGTTCTGGAAATCTTATAGAAAACATCCTAGAACTTTCTAAAACATAGCAATCAAGTCCCTGGTCCAGGAAAACAGATAACAGGAAGTTAACGACGATATTCCGGTAAAGGAGTCGCCGGCATTAAAAAGACCCAGTGAAACAGGGCAAACCTTGGGGTAGCTGTGGTTATGAAGGAGAACACGCGGAAAGTGAATTCCCGCGGTAAACAGGATTGGTGATGAGAAGAGCTCGACGGTGACGAAGAGTAGAAGTTGCTGGATGTTGTGGATCATGGGACGAGACGATGGAGCCGAATGGGTTCGCTATACCGACTTCTCCACGAACCCTAGGGTTTTCCTGCTCATGAGCTGAACTTCTTCTTCCCAAGCACATGCGATGCCAAAGCCTGGCCGACAGGACACCTCTGCTCGCACAAGAAGAAATCCTCCTTGATCTGACTGCACCGCATCTCCTCCGAGCTCGTCACACCCGACCACTATCTTCGCTTCGCGGCTTCTCTTTCTGACTTGCCGCGCTATAAGCGCTTCTCTGCCTCCACGAGGATCAAGGGAGTTCACCGTGCGTGGCTCCTCTGAGCTCATCGCATCCGGTCGCCACCTCCACACATCATTGCTCTACACGTCGTCGCCCTGCATGGTTATTCTTCTTCCTCCTGTTGCCGGGCCTGCACTCGCCTCGGCCTTGCCGCGTCGCAGGTCCCTCCGCGGCCGTCCTTGCCAAATTATCGCTGTGTGCGGCCTCGCTGCCCTCCGTGTGTGTCGGTCCCGAGCCGCCACGCCTCACCTCCGCCCGCGCACGTCCGAACCGCGCGCGTCCTTGGCCCGTATCGCGCTGCTGCTCTCGCGTCTGAAACCGCCCTGCACTTCACTGCTCGCTCCGGGCCGTTCACCTCCGCTCAAATCCTGCTCCTGCATTCACATGCTCACGCCGCCTGCATCTGTGCCGCGCTTGCTCCGGCCGCCCAATACCTGCACACACTGCCAGCTTCTGCGCGACACTGCGTGCACGCTCGCGCGACCTGCTCGGCGTCGCTTACCTTTGCTCCTGCACTGCCCGCGAACCGCTCCAGCGCCCACAAGTCTGCGTCATACTCGCACGCTGCCAGCTTGCTGGGCACGCGTGCGTCTGCTCCTGGGCCGAGCCGCGTCCCCTTCCTGCGCGCCAGTGCGCCTCCACTCACCCGCGCGCACGCGCTCGCTCCCATGCGCCGAGCCACGCGCCGCTGCTACCCGCTTCTGTGCGCTGCGCGCTTGCTCCCATGCGCCCGCGCCTGCCTCCACCCGTGCCACTCCACATCCGCGCTCTGCCTAGGCACCGCTCGCCCAGCTCCAACCGCGGCCGCCGCGTTCCAGCTCTCGGTCCGCTCCGCTCTGCGCGCTGTGCACCTGCGCGCGCTCGCTCTCGCTCAGCCGCTCGGGCCGCCAGCCACCCGAGCCCGCACCGAGCCGCCGCCGCCGCATCCCGTGACGCCCGCACGCGTGCTAGCGCCCTGCTCGAGCCTGGCTCCCGCACCGCCAGCGCGCCTACCGCGCGCGCGCTCCTGCGGCCGCCTGCCGTTGCTGGCCCGCACGCTCGCTGCCTAGGCCGTCCTGCTCCGTCGCCCTTGCGCCTGGGGACCGCCCGAGCTGAGCCTCGCCTGCGCGCGCCTGCACACGCACCGCTCGGGTCCGCCAGCACCTGCCGCGCCCACGCTCGCCGAGCCGCCACGCAGCCGCGCCGCGCGCGCCCCGCGTGGGGCCGCCTGCGCTGGCGCCCGCAGCTGCCTGGGCCGGCCTCCGCCTGAGCCGCGCCCGCCTGGGCCCACCGCTCCCTGCGCTGGCCCACCTGCTGCTGCCGCTCGCCCCCCCCTGCGGCCTGGCCGCCAGAGCTCCGCCCGAGACCAAGCGCCTGGCCAGCGCCTGCTGCTCCCTGTGCTGTCTGGTTGGAGGAGAGGAAGTGGAAAAACAGGAAGGGATAGAGATGGAGAAGAGGAAGGGAAAATGGAATTGAACAGAGCTGCTGCCGTGAGGAAGGAGATAAGGGCGCCAGAGATAAGGAAACAGAGGAGAAAGGGGATTGGTTTTCCCCAAGGGCTTATACATAAAATCAGAGAAATGCAGGGACTTATTTGTAAAACAAAATTTTCCATCAATCCAAAACCCAAATGAAGAAATGCCTAAAATGAAAGTTGGAGAGTTTTTCAAGATCTACAACATTGCTTTAGGGCCCAAGTTCAAAAACTCAAAACTTGTATTTTTACACGTGTATTTTTGAACAAAAGTTGGATTTGTATTGTGTTTGTCCTAAAGAATGAAATTTTATAAAATTCAGGACCTAAATGCAAACATTTATAACACGTCATGATGACGGGATAGACTCGTCATAATGATTGGATAGACATGTCATGATGACTTGCACTTTTACACTCTAGTCCTGAGTAAATTTAAAAGTTACTTTTGTAAATCAAACATTTGCATAAAAGGACTTGTACTTTTATAAATTCACATAAATACCCTTATTTTTACCACTTTACCCAAAATTTTTACACAATTCACCACACACATATTTCAAATGAAACTTTCAAATAAACATACATCTTTACAAAGGATAACATAAGAAAAACATGTTTACCAAAACCACCTTTCACTTATTTTGAAATTACCTCCCATCCAAACACATTTTGCAAAAACAACCCTAGGTTTTTCTGTAATTACAAAAATACCCTTTTAACTTGTACTTTTAAATTTTCAAAAGTTTCACATAAACTCACATAAGCTTTATATAAACAATACTTATTTCACACTTAACAAATTATATGCCTAGTTTACAAACACATGAACTGTCACAGCCCTCCCCCCTAAAAAGAATCTCGTCCCGAGATTCGGACGAAAGACTCTTTAAGGGAAGAGAAGCAAATCACCCATCAAAGTGGCAAGAAGGAATCACACCAGAGAAGATTGAGGTTGATGACGAGAGCATGACGAGATGAGTATAACGAGAGCATGAAGAGATTGTACATAGATGAGTTTGACAAGATAAGAAAGGAAAAGGTGATCAAGTCCTCGTAGAGCTAAGATCATCATGTGACGATGATAAATGTCGGCGACATTCATCACAAGGCTCATGGATAGCAAGTGAGGATAATGCAAGAGGTGAATAAGTGATGTTTAAAATATTTCTGCTCAGAGTTTATTATCTGAATGACTTTGATAATGTTGATTGCAAAATATACCTATTTATACTGATGCAATCAAGGGATAATGACGAAATGCTCTACTCAAAGAGCAATGCTCGATATATAACCATGAATGTGATGCATTGTTGAGATATATGATTATAACGATGGTGCAACATGAGGATGAGGGATCCCATACATGATCAAGATGGTGCATAAGATACAATGCAATTGCCATGATGCTGACCAAATGATGCATATCCCATGATGCAAAGATGATGATACTTGTAATGTATGCACGTATGAAATGCATGAAGTATGATGTATACCGTGATGAGTTGATGATGCATATGACTCGCATTCTACAACCGTTCTCTTATAACTAACGCCTGGGTAGGTCTATATCCTTAAGCGAGGATCAAAAGTTAGGACACTAGTAAGGTTGCATAAGAAGAGTTTGCAGTGGGGTTACGTCACATGTACCTAGTCACCAGTGCGCCCCTAATGGCTCACTCATGTGACTGCAGTGCACATGTGGCCTTAGGTCCCGACACGGCATCAAGGTCATGTGATTAAACACCACCACAAAAGAGAAATAGCAACCCTGTAGTGCCAACAGCAACAAGATAGACTTAGGAAACCGAAGACAACCCAAAGCTATACTAAAGGCGCACCCGTTAGTTAGTCTACGGATTTTCGATGACGATGCAACACTATGTACTGACCAAAGATGATATATGCTATGATGCATGATTTTTGCCGGAAGATTTGTATCCAGAAGTAATTATGGTCATACATCTTTTTAATTTATCCAAAATCATCTGAGCAAAAATTGAAGATGCAGCTCTCAGATGTTGTAACCAGAATAGCCAACGATATAAGGTACAACACCAAGAGAGGATGAATAGATCACTAGATGACGGATTGAAGGGTTTAAGGATAACCATCAAGGTGTAACTATCAAAGAAGAAGTTCAATGGTTCTGCCGAAACAGATTTAAAACAAATTCAAGGATTTGATTGGACTGTCAAGCTAAGATCAGCGATAAGGTCCAAACATGATATAACCCACTTGATTTTCAAAAGACTTTCTTAACTCTAAGATAGCCCAGCAGATTACATTAACTCCTACAACACAAAGTCAAAACAGGCATTCAAATACAAGCACATATTTCAGTACAACAACGTAACAAACAAGGCAATCAAATCAATCCAAAATGTCAAGATGCATGCATGTTGTACACGTCCTCACAACCAAAAATAACTGCCAAGTAATCTTGGTCTTACGTGATTAGTTATGGTGGCATCATATAAATACGTCTCTCCCTATAATAACTAGTCGATAATCCTAACCGTTCAGAACCTATCGAATCATGGTTAGCATTCCTGCAGAAAACACAATAGGTATATACTGAACCTTTCATGCCAGCATGTCATGAAAGCGTCCCCAAACATTACTGTTCACTATAGAAACAACATCTGTACAATTACCGCCGTACAGACAATGTTAACATACGTTGTGAAAACAACGTATTCACGGGTGTACCGCAAAATGCGAGGAGGTTGCTGTTCATACCCCCTTACCTAACTATATACTCCCAATGTAGTCAACTGAAGTTGGTACATTGGCAGCATCTCAAGTAGGCCACTGCTTGAGAAACAGCGTTCGGTTCGCATCACCGACGGGAAGGCCAAGCTCCCTCAGTTGGCTGAGGATCCTTAGCTCCTTACCTCATCATCGAAGATGTCGTTACAAAAAGTAAGGTTGGGTTGTGCATAAATTTAAGTTTTGACAGAAAGTAATGCTGGTAGTTAGAGTTATATACTTATACATATTATAGCCACCTCTATTTCCCTCATAAACATTACCCTAGGGCTTTACGTACTAAGCTCAATCCTTAACGAATCCAACGCGGCTTTGCCAAACATTTTGCTGGTCAAGCTTTTATACTAAAAGCATTTTTAAGGTAAAATGTATCTCCAGGGTAACCTTATAGCTCTGATACCAGCTGTGGCAGAACCAACCTGAATTATACCGGCTCAAGTACGCGAGTCCACTCCAGAGGGCTCCAACGTGCTTCAAACGGTATAATCCCTTGGCCTGTCGGGTAACGTCCCGATAAACCACTGATACACAGGATCAAATAAGGTTACCTCACATGAAGGTGAGTCCAGAGATACAATCACCATCACATTTTATATCACAGAGAATTACATTACAAGAGTTTCCAAAAGAAATACGAAGTTTTAAACTTAAAGAAAACATTACAAACTGTTGAAGCTATGATTCTTTAGCAGCGGAAAACATACGCGACGATTACAACACGTCGTTAAGACGGATGTCATGCTAAGCCCGGGCACGACATCACTCGGTATCATCAATGTTGGCCGGGGACGGATCCCAATCCACGGACCAACCTTCTGGAAGAGCACAGGGCCATGACAAGGAAAGAGTAGGGTCTTCGAGATACTACCTGCAAAACATATAACTAGCAAGGCTGAGTATACTAATACTCAGCAAGGCTTACCCGGGATTGAGTATACTTATGAAGGCTTATAATAGTTCTGGGTTTATTTTCAGCTGAAAAGCGACTAAGAGTATAACTTACTTTCCAGTTTTAGCTTTCAGATTCTAGTTTGATTAGCCATTCTAGGTAAGCACCTATACTAAACAAGCAAGATAGAGATTATCATCCATCAAGATTATTCCAGCAACAATTACACTTTTTACTCGATGCGGCAAAAGGGATAAGCAATCTCAATCCTCGTGAGAGGCGGACGATTCGAATCGAATTTAACCTTGCAAGGTAAACCTAACACACACGCTTGGAATACCAACAGGGCATTCCGAAGCAACCGTTTCCCTCATATTCCGGGTTATGGATCGGGGCCACCACAAGCGACTGCAGGACCGTACGCACATCACTCGTGCAGGACATACGTCTGTAGCGCGACTACAAAACCCGTATTCCTATCTGCCATGCAGAACGTACTCCCACACGTCGGTGCGTGTGAACATAAAATAAAGGTCGAGTGGTGGAGACAAGTCCATTTGCCGGGCCATTTGGGTACTAGGCTTACCGCTTACCATATTTCGCGGCATGTGGCTAGTACTTTCAAAAACTTAGCCACCACTACCACATATTTCGACCTTATCAACTTTTAACGAAACAGACAGGGTAAACTTCCAGGTCATGATACAGCACAAGACCTTGTCCATCATCCTTATAGTGGTTGCAGAAATGTAAACATGCAACTCCTATATCGCGCGAGTGACAGGAAATCACTCGACTTCTACCGGTCCTATTAGCGGAGCAACTATCCGGTAAGGACTCGGGAGCATTACATTGGATTCCTAGGATTCATGCATCTAGGGTCTCACTTCAATTCCTAGACTTAATGCAAAATATAATATAGATAGACATAGATTGCAGTGTAAATAAAGTAGTGGGATATGTCCGGGGCTTGCCTTTACTGGTGGGGCTGAAGTTAGAAATGTCAATATCTTCCGAACTTTGGTTCGGGGCTTCAGTTAATCTCTTGGACTTCAGGAACATCCTCCGTAGACTCCGGGGAGATCTTGTAGGTATCGTTGCTGAAGTAGTCGTATCTACATGTAATGCAACATTACATTCAAGCGTGCACACAAAACTATTTTATTTCACAGCAAAGTTGCAATCCAGCACTCATATAACACACTATTCACATAACAAACAAAAAGGTTTGAAGCTAAACTTAGATAGAGCTTTAGGAGGACAATCAATTTGGATCGGCTACTTGTTGAAGATTACAATAGAGCCGATGGGAACAACAAGGGTTTAACCGAGATGTGCCAAGTTATTAACCTAGATAACTAGGTGTGGTTGCATCGACTCGATTACGTCAGCACGACTATTGAGTGACGTACAGCCGATGGGAGTGTGGTTAAAGGTATATGACCGATAGATATATATAGCCGATCTCTCAGTCGATAAATCGGCCAATAGAAGTGTGTGGATAAGGATGGAAAACTAAGGATCGATCGGCCGTGTTTGACTGATATGGAAAAGCAACTAAGATCGACTTGGATAGGTCGATGGCAAGAACCCTAAGATTGTGTATATACCTTTGATATATTGACTATATGCAGTCGATGTAGTGACAGAACAAAAGAACTGTATCGGCAGTAGCCAATACTAGAAAGGTAATAATCATATCAGCTAACTAGTCGATGGTAGGAGCATCGACTGACAGCTGTTACATAGGAACATCATAGACTCAAAGAAAACGGATGTTAAGAGGTTGGGTTGATAACCTGATACTGAAGCATAACTATCGAGACGTACAAGCCAAGCAATAGATACACACGGACTAACAAGGATCTATATACGAAGAGAACCTTAAGGAAATGACAATCAAAACAAGGACAGAGTCTGGATGGCAGGAATCTGAGTACACGTGTGAAAAGATTAACTAGAGATCACACATTTGTAGTTGAGATATACATCTGATGATCTATACTCAGCTACAACACATGCATACAACACAAGGTATAAGTAAATCATTCATTCCCTAATATTTAACCTAGACCACAAATCAATTTTCAATACAAGAGTACAACATAAACTTGTAGATTTCGATCTAGGGTTTCAAACAAAACTGATTTTGCATTTTTTTTATGAACTTCTTACAAATTTCTATGTAATGTAGAAGTTCATTGGTTTTAAATAAGGAAAGTTCTGGAAATCTTATAGAAAACATCCTAGAACTTTCTAAAACATAGCAATCAAGTCCCTGGTCCAGGAAAACAGATAACAGGAAGTTAACGACGATATTCCGGTAAAGGAGTCGCCGGCATTAAAAAGACCCAGTGAAACAGGGCAAACCTTGGGGTAGCCGTGGTTATGAAGGAGAACACGCGGAAAGTGAATTCCCGCGGTAAACAGGATTGGTGATGAGAAGAGCTCGACGGTGACGAAGAGTAGAAGTTGCTGGATGTTGTGGATCATGGGACGAGACGATGGAGCCGAATGGGTTCGCTATACCGACTTCTCCGCGAACCCTAGGGTTTTCCTGCTCACGAGCTGAACTGCTTCTTCCTAAGCACATGCGATGCCAAAGCCTGGCCGACAGGACACCTCTGCTCGCACAAGAAGAAATCCTCCTTGATCTGACTGCACCGCATCTCCTCCGAGCTCGTCACACCCGACCACTATCTTCGCTTTGCGGCTTCTCTTTCTGACTTGCCGCGCTATAAGCGCTTCTCTGCCTCCACGAGGATCAAGGGAGTTCACCGTGCGTGGCTCCTCTGAGCTCATCGCATCCGGTCGCCACCTCCACACATCATTGCTCTACACGTCGTCGCCCTGCATGGTTATTCTTCTTCCTCCTGTTGCCGGGCCTGCACTCGCCTCAGCCTTGCCGCGTCGCAGGTCCCTCCGCGGCCGTCCTTGCCAAATTATCTCTGTGTGCGGCCTCGCTGCCCTCCGTGTGTGTCGGTCCCGAGCCGCCACGCCTCACCTCTGCCCGCGCACGTCCGAACCGCGCGCGTCCTTGGCCCGTATCGCGCTGCTGCTCTCGCATCTGAAACCGCCCTGCACTTCACTGCTCGCTCTGGGCCATTCACCTCCACTCAAATCCTGCTCCTGCATTCACATGCTCACGCCGCCTGCATCTGTGCCGCGCTTGCTCCGGCCGCCCAATACCTGCACACACTGCCAGCTTCTGCGCGACACTGCGCGCACGCTCGCGCGACCTGCTCGGTGTCGCTTACGTTTGCTCCTGCACTGCTCGCGAACCGCTCCAGCGCCCACAAGTCTGCGTCATACTCGCACGCCGCCAGCTTGCTGGGCACGCGTGCGTCTGCTCCTGGGCCGAGCCGCGTCCCCTTCCTGCGCGCCAGTGCGCCTCCACTCGCCCGCGCGCACGCGCTCGCTCCCATGCGCCGAGCCACGCGCCGCTGCTACCCGCTTCTGTGCGCTGCGCGCTTGCTCCCACGCGCCCGCGCCTGCCTCCACCCGTGCCACTCCACATCCGCGCTCTGCCTAGGCGCCGCTCGCCCAGCTCCAACCACGGCCGCCGCGTTCCAGCTCTCCGTCCGCTCCGCTCTGCGTGCTGTGCACCTGCGCGCGCTCGCTCTCGCTCAGCCGCTCGGGCCGCCAGCCACCCGAGCCCGCACCGAGCCGCCGCCGCCGCATCCCGTGACACCCGCACGAGTGCTAGCGCCCTGCTCGAGCCCGGCTCCCGCACCGCCAGCGCGCCTACCGCGCGCGCGCTCCTGCGGCCGCCTGCCGTTGCTGGTCCGCACGCTCGCTGCCTAGGCCGTCCTGCTCCGTCGCCCTTGCGCCTGGGGACCGCCCGAGCGCCTGCACACGCACCGCTCGGGTCCGCCAGCACCTGCTGCGCCCACGCTCGCCGAGCCACCGCGCAGCCGCGCCGAGCGCGCCCCGCGTGGGGCCGCCTGCGCTGGCGCCCGCAGCTGCCTGGGCCGGCCTCCGCCTGAGCCGCGCCCGCCTGGGCCCACCGCTCCCTGCACCGGCCCACCTGCTGCTGCCGCTCGCCCCCCCTGAGGCCTGGCCGCCAGAGCTCCGCCCGAGACCAAGCACCTGGCCAGCGCCTGCTGCTCCCTGTGCTGTCTGGTTGGAGGAGAGGAAGGGGAAAAACAGGAAGGGATAGAGATGGAGAAGAGGAAGGGAAAATGGAATTGAACAGAGCTGCTGCCGTGAGGAAGGAGATAAGGGCGCCAGAGATAAGGAAACAGAGGAGAAAGGGGATTGGTTTTCCCCAAGGGCTTATACGTAAAATCAAAGAAATGTAGGGACTTATTTGTAAAACAAAATTTTCCATCAATCCAAAACCCAAATGAAGAAATGCCCAAAATGAAAGTTGGAGAGTTTTTCAAGATCTACAACATTGCTTTAGGGCCCAAGTTCAAAAACTCAAAACTTGTATTTTTACACGTGCATTTTTAACAAAAGTTGGATTTGTATTGTGTTTGTCCTAAAGAATGAAATTTTATAAAATTCGGGACCTAAATGCAAACATTTATGACACGTCATGATGACGGGATAGACTCGTCATAATGATTGGATAGACATGTCATGATGATTTGCACTTTTACACTCTAGTCCTGAGTAAATTTAAAAGTTACTTTTGTAAATCAAACATTTGCATAAAAGGACTTGTACTTTTATAAATTCACATAAATACCCTTATTTTTACCACTTTACCCAAAATTTTTACACAATTCACCACACACATATTTCAAATGAAACTTTCAAATAAACATACATTTTTACAAAGGATAACATAAGAAAAACATGTTTACCAAAACCACCTTTCACTTATTTTGAAATTACCTCCCATCCAAACACATTTTGCAAAAACAACCCTAGGTTTTTCTGTAATTACAAAAATACCCTTTTAACTTGTACTTTTAAATTTTCAAAAGCTTCACATAAACTCACATAAGCTTTATATAAACAATACATATTTCACACTTAACAAATTATATGCCTAGTTTACAAACACATGAACTATCACAGTGACCGCCGTGAGCTCCTGAATCTTTTCCCCCACTTTCCCCTCATCGCCGGTGAGCCCCCTCGCTAGAATTTGGTCGCGTCGATCGGTTTCTCTGTAAAACCCAGCCAAGGATACAATTGTAAGGATTCCAATCTTTCCAGGGGCCTTTTTGTGAAAAATCAGTACCCCCCCCATTTCAAATCAGCCAACTTTGAAAATCCATAGGAATTTGTAGAAAAATCAAAAAATTGTCAAACTAGTTTTTTTGTACTCCAGAAGTTTAGCTCTACAACTTTGGTTACTAGAGTCTGGTTTGAAACCAAATGCCTTTTGAGTTATTTTAAAGTTTAGCAAAAGGGTATCTTATGTGTAACTTTTGCATGCTAGCTCTATTACTTGTGATTTTTGGTGTGTAGCCTGGTTAAGTTGTAAGTAAGCTTGTGTAAAAACATCACGTGCTGTACTGAACCCTAGCTTGAACTAATTTAAACTTATGCAAATCAAGCTTGAAATGGTTTAAATTTATTCAAGCATTTTACTAAGGTTTTCATGCTTAGATCTTTTTACCATGTGATGTTCTGTAATTGAGTAGTTTATAATAAATCTTTCAAGAATTTATGCCACTGTTTTGCCTAAGGTTTGAATTGAAACTTGAAATTTAAGCTTAATTCAAATGCTTTAGTTTTTGTTTTTAGAAATTTATGAAAAATTCATAGTAAGCTCATCTATTAGAAGTAAGCTTACCCACAAAAATTCAAGGCTATAGCCTTTGTGGATTTTAAAATAAAAATAAAACTTTTTAACCTAATTCAATTAATCCAATTAATTATGACAATTGAATTAAGATACAAATAGTAGGTTTGAATTCAAATTTCTTGTTTTATGAAGTTGTGTTTATCAATTTGTTAGACTGCAACTTTATCGTGAAGTAAAATTCTTAACTCAAGAACCACCTAATTCAAATCATTGTATATCATGTAGAGTCAGTGACACTCAACGATGGAGTCTACGAGCTAATCCAGGAGCCCGAGCAAGGGTTTTCTGAAGACTAGGTGAACGTCGCCGAGGATTTAACTGAAGCCCCAAACCAAGGTTCGGAAGTCTTTGACATCCCTGACCCCAGTCCCGCTCAAGAAGGCAAGCCCCGATGCATAACCCAGTATTTTAAATTACTACACTTATACAGTAAGCGGTAAGCCTAGTAACCAATCGGCCCGAGGAGTGGACATACCTCCCACCACATGTATTTGCTTCTTTTGGTTACTTTGTTCGACGTGTAGGCATACGTGTTGCTGGGCAACCAGGAGTACGGGTTTTGTAGTCGCGCTACAGACGTACATCCTGCACTTTGGAAGTGCGTATGACCTGCAGTCGCTTGTGGTGGTAACCAACCTGAATTATACCGTCTCAAGTACGCGAGTCCATTCCTGAGGGCTCCAACGTGCTTCAAACGGTATAATCCCTTGGCCTGTCGGGTAACGTCCCGATAAACCACCAAATACAGGATCAAAGAAGGTTACCTCACACGAAGGTGAGTCCAGAGATACAGTCACCATCATATTTTACATCATAGGGAATTACAGTACAAGAGTTTCCAAAAGCAGTACTAAGTTCCAAATTTAGAGAAATCATTACAAACTGTTAAAGTTATGGTTTATGGCAGCGGAAAACATACACGATGATTTACAACGTGCCGTCAAGACGGATGTCATGCTAAGCCCAGGCACGACATCACTCAGTATCATCAGTGTTGGTCGGGGACGGATCCCATTCCACGGACCAACCATCTGGAAGAGCACAGGGCCAAGATAGGGGAAGAGTAGGGTCTTCAAAGACATTACCTGAAAAACATATAACTAGCAAGACTGAGTATACTAATACTCAGCAAGGCTTACCCGAGATTGGGTATACTTTAGCCCATAACTAGACTCATGAAGGCATTACAGAGGTTCTGGGTTTATTTTCAGCTGAAAAGCAACTAATACTATAACCTACTTTCAAGTTTTAGCTTTCAGATTCTAGCTTGATTTACCATTCTAGGTAAGCACCTATACTAAACAAGCAAGATAGAGCTTATCATCCATCATGATTATCCCATCAACAATTACACTTTTTACTCTATGTGGCAAAAGGGATAAGCAGTCTCAATCCTCGTGAGAGGCGGACGATTCTGAATCGAATTTAACCTTGCAAGGTAAACCAAACACACACGCTTCGAACATCCAAAGATCATTCCGAAGCAACCGTTTCCCTCTTATTCCGGGTTACGGATCAGGGCCACCACAAGCGACTGCAGGACCGTACGCACACCAATTGTGCAGGACATACGTCTCTAGCGTGACTACAAAACCCGTATTCCTGTCTGCCTTGCAGAACTACTCCCACACGTCGGTGTGTGTAAACATAAAATAAAAGTCAAGTGGTGGAGACGTGTTCCATTTGCCGGGCCATTCGGGTACTAGGCTTACCGCTTACCATATTTCGCGGGATGTGGCTAGTACTTTCAAACTCTTAGCCACCACTACCACATGCTGCGACCTTATCAATTTTATTCAAAACAGACAGGGTAAAATTCCAGGTCATGATACAGGACATGACCCTGTCCATCATCCTTATAGTGGTTGCAGAATTGTAAACAAGCAACTCCTATATCGCGCGAGTGACAGGAAATCACCTGACTTTTACTGGTCCTATTTAGCAGAGCATTTAAGCGATAAGGACTCGGGTACAATACATTGGATTCCTAAGATCGTATGCAACTAGGGTTTCATCTCAACTCCTAGACGTAATGCAAGATATATAATATAATAATGGAATTGTAATACATTGAATTACTGGGGTATGCATCGGGGCTTGCCTTTACTGGTGGGACTGGAGTCAGGGATGTTAGTATTATTATCTTCCGAACTTTGGTTCGGGGCTTCAGATAATCCCTTGGTGACATTTTCTTGATCTTCAGAAATATCCTCTACAGACTCCTGGGAGATCTTGTAGGTACCGTTTGCAGAAGTAGTCGTATCTACATGCGATGCAATATTACATTTAAAGTGTGCCCATAAAACTATCTTACTTCACAATAAAGTTGCAATCCAACACTCATTTAACATATTACTCATATAACAATAAAAAAGATCTGGAACTAAACTTAGGTAGAGCTTCAGGTGGACAACTAATTAAGATGGACTATTCGTTGAAGACTACAGCAGAGTCGATTGGAAACAACAGGGGTTAAGTCGATAGAATCGGTAAAGAAGGGAGCTCTCTACATAGTTTTAGGAGATCTGCTGATTTCTGTTTAGAAGAGAAATCGGCATGAGTAGTTCCTGTATATGAGCAGAAGAGATTAACCTGTTTGGTTTTACCAAAGGTTAAAACGGCTGATAGAGATAGGAATATTAAAGGTACAATACTCCAAGGAGAGAACAAGGAAGGATCATGCCGATTGGATTTAGTTATCAGCATGTTTTTGCCTAACTGATGGTTGGTGTACGGGCTTGCCTTATTCAACGAGGGCGCATCAGGTTTAGCCGACTGATAGGTGCATCGGGTTCCTAATTGATCAATGAAAGCATCGATTACTTTAGCAGAGGGGTGATTCCTAAAGCAGCTGTGTCTTAACTGAGATGTGCTTAAGTGTTATCCTAGGTAACTAGGTGTGGTTGTATCGGCTTGATTACGTCAGCACAACAATTGAGTGACGTACAGCCGATTGGAGTGTGGTTGAGGGTATGTGACCGATAGATATATAGCCGATTTCCTAGCTGATAAATCGGCTGATAGAAGTGTGTGGATAAGGATGGGAAAACTAAGGATTGATCGGCCATATTTGACCGATATGGAAAACAACTAGAATTGGCTTCGGTTAGTCGATAGCAAGAATCCTAAGATCGTGTGTGCATTTTTTATACATCGACTATGTGCAGCCGATGTAGGACAGAACAAAAGAATTGTATCGGCAGTAGCCGATATTAGAAGGATAACAACCGTATTAGCTAACCAACCGATAGTAGAAGCATATCAAAAGAAATGCATCGGCTGACAGCTGTTATACAGAAACATCATAGACTCCAAGGAAACGGATGCTTAGCGGCTGAGCTGATAGCCGACACTGAAGCATAGCTGCAGAGATGTATAAGCTAAGCAGCAGATGCACATGAACTAACAAAGATTCCTATACGAAAAGGACCTAAGGAGACTGCAATCAAGATAAGGATAACGTCTTGATGGCATGGATATGAGCACTCATATGAAAGGATTAACTAAATATTACACATCTGTACTTAAGACATACATCCTATGATTTACTTTTCAGCTATAATACATGAATATAACACAAGGTACAAATAAAGCATTCATTCTCTAACATTTAACCAAGACCACAAATTAAAGACTTCAACTCAAAATCACAACATAAACTTGTACATTTTGACCTAAGGATTCAAACAAAACTGATTTTGTACTTTTATGAACTTCTTACGAAATCCTATGGAATGTAGAAGTTCACTGATTTCAAAATAAAGAAGGCTTTGGAAATTTTACAAAGAACACCCTAGCACTCTCTAAATCAAAGCAATTAAGTCCCTGGTCGGGGAAAACAAAGAACAGGAAGATAACGACGATATTCTGGCAAAGGGGTCGCCGGCATTAGGAAGATTCAGTAGATCAGGGCAAACCTTAGGGTAGCCTTGGTTGTAGAGAAGAACAGACGGAAAGTGAATTCCCGTGGTGAACAGGATTGGCGACGAGAAGTGCTCGACGGTGATGAGGTTCCGTGGGTAACGAAGAAGCTTGCCAGGGGATTGTAGTGGGTGGAGGATGGCCGGAGGGATATTTCTCACGGTGACATTAGGAGTTGCTTGTTTACAATTCTGCAACCACTATAAGGATAACGGACAGGGTCATATGTTGTATCATGACCAGAAGGTTTACCCTGTCTATTTTGTTTAATGTGATTAAGGCTGAATCATGTGGTAGTGGTGGCTAAGCGTTTGAAAGTACTAGCCACATACCACGAAATATGGTAAGCGGTAAGCCTAGTACCCGAATGGCCCGGCAAATGGAACACGTCTCCACCACTCGACTTTTATTTTATGTTTACACGCACCGACGTGTGGGAGTACGTTCTGCATGGCAGATAGGAATACGGGTTTTGTAGTCGCGCTACAGATGTATGTCCTGCACAATTGGTGTGCGTACGGTCCTGCAGTCGCTTGTGGTGGCCCTGATCCATAACCCGGAATATGAGGGAAACGGTTGCTTCGGAATAATCTTTGGATGTTCCAAGCGTGTGTATTCGGTTTATCTTGCAAGGTTGAATTCGATTCAGAATCGTCCGCTTCCCATGAAGATTGGGACTGCTTATCCCTTCTGCCACATCGAGTAAAAAGTGTGATTATCTAATGGAATAATTTTGATGGATGAGAATATCTACCTTACTTGCCTAGTATAAGTGCTTACCTAGTTGCCTAATCAAACTAGAATTTGAGAGCTAAAACTTGAAAGTAAGTTATACTCTTAGTTGCTTTTTAGCCAAAACTAACCCAGAACCCTCGCAATACCTGCATGAGTCTAGTTATGGGCTAAAGTATACCCAACTCGGGTAAGCCTTGCTGAGTATTAGCATACTCAGCCTTGCTAGTATCTGTTTCAGGTATGACCTTCGAGAATCCCACGGACAACCCTGTATGGCCCACGTCCGTTCCTTTTGGCTGGTCCGTGGAGTGGGACCCGTTCCCGGCTGGCAGCGACCCTCCGGAGTGACACCAGGCCTTGGGCTGAGCATGGTGTCCACCTTCGCGACGTGTGTAGTCATGTAATCTTTCCTTCCCGCTGTGAGTTTGGACAAGCTGTCCCGCTTGTCAGTTTGAAGACGGTTGTATAAGTTTACTTACGCCTAAACCTGGTTTGTAATAATGTTTGATTATCTGTAAATTAAAAGTTGATGAGCTGTTCTATGATTGTAAACTCGCCTTCGTGCGAGGTAAACCTACTTCGATCCTGTTGAACCGTGGTTGTATCGGGCAGAGACCCGACAGACCAATGGATTGTTCCGTTTGAAGTGCGTTAAGATAATAGCAGTTGTAAGGTAATCATTAGCGCATTTGAGCCGGAATAATTCAGGCAGTTCTGCCACAGCTGGTATCAGAGCTGTAGGTTTACTCTTACATCTGGAGAAGCTCTTAAAAAGTGTTTCCAGGATAAAATTTGCCAACAAATGAGTTTACAAAGTACGTTGGATCCATTAAGATTGATGCCTAGAACGTAAAGCCCTAGGGACTTATACGGGGAACATCAGGTGGCTATTATTATCTATATATGTATAGATAGTTCTGACTTGCACCACTACTTTCTGTCAAAATTTAAATTTCTGTACAATTCAACTTTACATTCTGTTACGACACCTACGATCGTGAGGTAAGAAGGTAAGGATCCTCAACTAACTGGGGAGTTAGCCTTCCCGTATGTGATGCGAACCGAACGCTGTTTCTCAAGCACTGGCTTACTTGAGATGCTGCCAATATACCAACTTAGGTTGATTATATTGGGAGTATATGGTTCGGCACAGGGTATGGCGATCGCTGTTCATACCTCCGCATTTTGCGGTACCCCCCCCCCCCCCCCCCGTGAATACGTTGTTTTGATAACGTATGTTAATGTTGTCTGTATGGCGGTAATTGTACAGATGCTGGTTCTATAGTGAACAGTACTGTTTGGGGATGCTTTCATGTCGTGCTGCCATGAAAGGTTCATGATATACATACATATGTGTTCTTCTGCAGGTACACTAATCACGATTACGAGGTTAGGATGAGTAGGATTTATCGATTAGTTATATATAGTGAGAGACGTATGGATATGCCACCGGAATTAACTACGTAAGTCCGAACATATTTGGCAGTTGTTTTGGTTGTGAGGACTAGTAGTACGTGCATGCATAATCTATTGTTAACCAAAAGAGTGTAATATATGTTTGATGTTGCTAAAGATGAATGATGTGTGGTTTGTTTTTGAAATGGGCTGATAGAGTTCTGATGATAGTTTTAGGTTGGGTATCTTAAGGTGTCTTAGGTTTTCATCTGATTTACAGTCCTTGCTGTTATCAGAATTGATTATCCCGTTCTATTTATCTTGTACTTTCTAGACAAGGTAAAAAAAAATCTCACCATATGCATTCTTGTTGCAGATGGCAGCCCCTTCTAATGTCTTTTGGGATCCGGAAGGGTATCTTCATAGCAATGCCCTTCATTGGGAGGGTTTCCCTCGTTTACTTTGGGAATCCTTATAGTCTTTCCACTATACGGAACCTCCCCAGTATGATGCTGTTGAGCATTTGGAAGAAGGAGTTCACAGAGCCCACGTCAGGATGACCATTCCTCAGCATCCTTTTTGCTCGCAATGGCAGCCCATTGAAATCAGCATGATGGGCTATCGAATTGTGGATACTATTGAAGGGGTAGCACTAGAAGCTATTTATGCCTTCTGTAATCAACATCCCGGGGAAGTCGCAGGACAACCCATTGGTTTGTTTGCTACAATAGATCCTGGTGAGTCAGAATGGAATCTCAGGGTAATTCCTGAGAGTCACAGATTGGAAGGTTCACCGGAAGAAGCACTTCAAGGGATGATGCGTTTCACGAATGTGCAGTATCATTACCAATCGTTGTTACGTCATGAGATGGGCCAATTGATAAATGCTGCGTGAAGTCTCCATAGGGAAGCTACTAGACATATCACCCAAGTGGATCAACTTCGAGCTTTGGTGATTGAGAAAGATGGAATCATTGCTACCCAAAATGAGACTATTCATCACAGGGAAGATCAAATCAATGAAAGTGATGCGATGATCACCCAACGCAACACAATCATTGAATTTCTTCAAGAACAGATTCATGATCTTATCCTCGAAGTGGATGATGCCAATGCGCACATTAATGAGCTCCAACAGCAGCCCGTACCTCCTGCAGTACCGGCACTTGAAGAAGAAGAGGAAGATCCCGAGGAAATAGAGGGAGTCTCCGAGATTGACTCTGAGCACGGAGACCCTGTCATCAGCCCCCATCATTCCTCTTCGGGTAGTCAGTCATCAGTAGGAAACTTTGATGACTTTTAGTTGTGGTTGAGTGAGTGATAGTCTAGTTGTAACTAGTGTAGAAAGATGTGACATAGGTAGTGTGTAGTTTATCTAGATGTAGAGCCACTTGTTGTTTATGTGGCATGTGCTTTTAGGCAAAGGTTTGTAGTGGTTTGAGTATGTTGATATAAGATGTAAGGATTATCAGTGTTTTTATAGCAATCTAAATCTGGTGCTTTGTTACTCTGCTCAATATCCTGGCATCTATTCTGAATGGATTGAATGGAGCATATGCATTACATTTCCAGTTAGTAATTGCTTATTATCTGAAATTGGAGTAAGACTATGGTTGATAATGGATATCTCCTTTATTTCAGATGGTTGGAGCTACTCGAGGAACCCCGGAAGGATTCCGGGCAGGTCAGCCAGGTGGTTCTCAGCAACCGCCACCGCCACCTCCAAATCTGGCCGAGGTTATGGCCCGGCAAACGGAGCTTCTTAACCAACTTGTACAAGCTCAAATGGGCCACTTCCATCAGCAACCCCGAGGCCGAGAGGAGCCCCTGTCAGCCAGTTACCAGGACTTCCTCAGCACTCAACCTCCATTATTCCATAAGGCGGATGAACCTTTGGACGCAGATGCTTGGATTCGAACCATCGAGTCCAAGTTTGCCTTACTATCAGCTCCATGTTCAGAGGAGAATAAGGTGCTCTTTGCAGCCCAGCAACTCCGAAGCACTGCCCGTCTATGGTGGGATCAGTTTCATGCTATGCAACCTGCCGAACATGTTGTCACCTGGGACGAGTTTTGGACTGCGTTTCGAGCGCATCACATACCAGAGGGACTCATTGAGCGAAAGCTCAATGAATTTTTGAATTTGACCCAAGGTACCCGCACCGTTACGCAGTATGCACAAGTTTTCAATCACTTGTGCCAGTATGCAGGATCTCATGCGGACACTGATGCCCGCAAATGTGATCGCTTTCGCCGAGGCCTAAACACTAAACTTAAAGAATGGCTGAATTTGGTAAATGCCGACAATTTTAATGAGTTGGTCAACATAGCCATTACTCAGGAAGATTGCATTTCAGCCCACAGAGCAGAAAAGAAATGGAAAGCACCTACAGGGCCTGCAACTCCACAAGCGTCAAGGTATCGGTTGGTTTTGAGTAATGCCCCTCGAGCTCTGCCTCGAGGCAATTTGCCTGGTAGATGGGTAGCCCGACCTCCCCAACAGGCACAATTCAACCTACCACCACTGCCACAAATTCAACAACAACCACGACAGGGTCCGCGGCCGAGCTTTCCGCCAGCCACTCCAGGAAACAGCAACTATCGTTGTTTCAATTGCGGAAGTCCGTCCCACTTCATCAAGGACTGCCCTCAACCTAGGAAATCATTCCAAGGGCAGACATCTAATCCGAACAACAAGGGTAAGGGCAAGAGGCAAGTGGTGCAGGTCTGTCAAGGGAGGGTGAATCTTACCACACTCTCCGAACTTCCCGAGGGGACACCGATAATGACGGGTACTTTTTCCATCAACCATCACCCCGTTACTGTTCTTTTTGATACCGGTGCCACCCATAGTTTTATCAGTACAAAGTTTGGAACTAAGATAGGCCTGGATATTTATCCTGTTAGCGGGATATATGTAATAACAACGCCTGGTGGTAGCATCTCCTCAAATCACATCTGTAGAGGCGTGCCAATTCAAATGGGTAATAATTTGATGAGGGCAGATTTATTACTATTAGACCTAAAAGGAATGGATGTTCTTTTAGGAATGAATTGGATGACCCAGTACCATGTATCTATAGATATTCCATTTCGAACTGTGGAGATAGGTTCACCAGAAAATGAGCCTACCCTTCTTTATCTTCCACAACCAAAGTACTTCAACTCTTGCACCTATGCTACATCTGGGGTCAAGCTAAAGGATATTCCAACCATCTGTGAATATCCAGATGTTTTTCCGGATGACTTACCTGGAATGCCCCCAGATAGAGATATCGAGTTCATTATAGAACTCCAACCTGGCATAGCCCCTATCTCTAAGAAATCTTATCGCATGCCTCCTAACGAGTTGGCTGAATTGAAAATCCAACTCCAGGACCTCTTGGACAAAGGTTTCATTCGTCCAAGTGCATCACCCTGGGGTTGTCCAGCCTTGTTTGTGAAAAAGAAAGACAATAGCCTAAGGCTGTGTGTGGACAATCATCCTCTCAATGCGGTAACTATCAAAAATAAGTATCCCCTACCCCGCATTGATATTCTTTTCGATCAACTAGCCGGAGCTAAGGTATTCTCTAAGATTGATCTTCGTTCCGGCTATCATCAAATTAAAATCCGATCCAGTGATGTTCCAAAGACAGCTTTCTCCACTCGATATGGTTTATATGAGTATCTCGTCATGTCGTTTGGTCTCACTAATGCTCCAGCCTATTTCATGTACCTCATGAATTCTGTCCTCATGCAAGAACTCAACAAATTTGTTGTGGTCTTCATTGACGACATTTTGATCTACTCCAAAAACCCAAAAGATCATGCCCAGCATCTCCATGTTATCCTTCAGCGATTGAAAGACCACCACCTATACGCCAAATTCTCCAAATGCGAGTTTTGGTTGGATACAGTAAAATTCCTGGGCCATACCATTTCTGGTGACAGAATATCCGTTGATCCCAGTAAAGTACAGGAAGTGATGGATTGGAAACCCCCAACTTCAGTCCATCAGATCCGTAGTTTTCTTGGTCTAGCAGGCTATTATCGTTGGTTCATCCCGGATTTCTCCAGAATAGCCAAACCTATGACCGAACTACTGAAGAAAGGTGTTAAATTCTCTTGGAATCAAAAATGTGATGATGCATTCCATATTCTCAGGGATCATCTCACTACTGCTCCAGTCTTAGCTCAACCAGATGTGTCGAAACCCTTTGACATTTACTGCGATGCATCAGGGACGGGACTTGGTTGTGTACTTATGCAAGATCACCGAGTGATTGCATATGCATCACGGGCACTCAGAGTTCATGAACAAAACTATCCCACTCATGACCTTGAACTAGCAGCCGTTATCCATACCTTAAAAATTTGGAGACATCATCTAATGGGTGCAAAGTGTCATATATATACCGACCACAAAAGCCTCAAATATATCTTTACACAAGCAGATTTGAATATGAGGCAAAGACGCTGGCTAGAACTGATCAAGGATTATGATCTAGAAGTACATTATCATCCAGGCAAGGCCAATGTCGTTGCAGATGCGCTTAGTCACAAGGCACATTGTTCTTGCTCATCTGTTAAAGCTTTCAACGAGACCCTTTGTTGGGAAATGAGAAAGCTTAATCCAGAAATCATTCTCCAAGGTGACTTAAACCATCTCTCGGTTGAAGCCACGCTTAGGGATGACATTGTTCTAGCTCAGCAGCACAGTGAAGGAGTTGGAATCATTAAGCAGAAGCTAACACAAGGAGAGAAAAAGTATAAATGTTTCCAAGTAGATTCCGAAGGAGTTTTATGGTTCAACAAACGTCTTGTGGTACCTAAGGACCATAAACTCCGTAACCAGATAATGGACGAAGCCCACCTATCCAAATTTTCTATACACCCTGGCAGTACGAAGATGTACCAAGATCTGAAACAAAACTTTTGGTGGACTCGTATGAGGCGAGAAATTGCCAAGTATGTCTCAGAATGTGATATCTGTCAAAGAGTTAAAGCTAGTCATCTAAAGACTGCTGGTATCCTTCAACCTCTGACCATTCCCTTATGGAAGTGGGAGGATATCAGTATGGATTTTATTGTTGGTCTACTTAATACTTCTCTGAGACATGACTCTATTTGGGTAATCGTGGATCGATTAACCAAGTCTGCACATTTCCTTCTTTGTGCACACTACGTGTAATGCGAAGAACTATGCCAAGATTTACTTAGATCAAATTGTTCGTCTTCACGGTATACCCAAAACAATTATTTCTGATCGTGGAGCACAATTCGTTGCTCAGTTCTGGGAGCAGCTTCAAGAGGCTCTTGGAACTATGTTAATTCGAAGCTCGGCGTATCATCCTCAGGCAGATGGACAGACGGAAAGAGTAAATCAGATCTTGGAAGATATGCTCAGAGCCTGTGTTCTCCAATACGACAAGAATTGGGATAAATGCTTGTCGTTGGCAGAATTCTCGTACAACAACAACTATCAGACCAGTCTTAAGATGGCCCCATTCGAAGCATTGTACGGTCGCCATTGCAGAACTCCTCTAAGTTGGTCACAAACCGGCGAGCGTAAGATTTTTGGACCAGACCTTGTCAATGAAGTAGAAGAGAAAGTAAGGATTATACAAGCGAATCTGAAGACAGCACAATCTCGACAGAAAAGCTACGCTGATATACGAAGAAGACCAATACGATTTCACATCGGAGACTTCATATATCTTCGAGTATCTCCTACCCGAGGTATTCAAAGGTTCGGTGTAAAAGGGAAACTTGCTCCTCGATACATCGGACCCTTTGAAATCCTTGAAAACTGTGGGCCCGTAGCTTATCATCTTCAACTTCCTCCTCAACTAGCGGCCGTCCATAACATCTTTCATGTATCTCAACTTCGAAAGTGTGCCAAAGTTCCCACTGAGATTATCGATCCTCAGACTTTTGAAATCGAAGCCGACCTAACTTATATAGAGCATCCCATCAGAGTGCTAGATACCAAAGAAAGGAGTACTAGAAGGGAAACCATTAGAATGTACAAGATTCAGTGGAACCATCACACCGAAGAAGAAGCAACATGGGAAACTAAGTCTTATCTTCAGCGTAATTTCCCAGATTTCTTTGAAGCCAATCTCCGAAACTGATCGTTCCAATTCTTCTGATCTGGAATCTCGAGATAAGATTCTTTTTAGGGGGGAAGGCTGTGACATTCAGGTAATTAGAGAACATGGGTATTAGATTTTAGTATGATGTAAGTATGCTTGTTATGATTTTTGGGATAGTATAAAAGGCTAGGGGTATATCTGTAATTTCTCTAGAATATAGGCTCTTAAGTGTTATTTGGGTTAAATAGAAGGTAGCACTGGAACCTAGGAGAAAAATAATACCAAGTGTTAAATTTTTATCCTTGTAGGGAGAGAAGTGAAAAAGGGAGGTTAAATCCCTAGAATAATGGGTTTGTGGTGGAAAGGTAGGGATCTATGTGTAGTTAAAACAAAAACTATAGGGCTTTTATGTAAAGTAAGTGATGTATAAAAGTAACTTTTGTGTTTACTTGAGGAGTAATGTGTAAGAATGTAAGTCATCATGACCTTCCATGAACTTTTGCAAATATGTTCGAATTTTGGTCAAAATCACTTTGGTAAGGACCAAGGTAATTCGAATGTTACTTTTCTTTAAAATCTATCTTATAAATCTGCAGGTTTTGAGATTTTGAACTTGAGCCCTAAAGCATTTTTGTAGAGTTTGAAAAACTCTACAACTTTGATTTTGGGCACTTTTTCATTTGAGCTTTAAATCAGTGGGAAAAACTAGTTTACTGAAGAGTCCTTGTAGTTTTTATGTTTTGCAAACGGGTCCTCGGACCCCCTCCCCTCTCTTCTTCCTCCCCGAGCTCCTGCTCTGCTCTGTTTTTCCTGCCCCCCCTCTGCTCCGCCGCCGGTACAGCTCCCCCGGCCGCCGCTCTGCGCCGTCACCGCTCCACCTCCTGCTTCTCCCCTTCCACGCGTCGTTTTCTTCCTCCCCGAGCCTGCTCCTTGCCCCTGACACTCTCCTCCACAAGCGCCACGGCTCCCTTGAACTTTCGATCGGTTGACACATTGCCACCGCCGTGGCATGGGCCGAGCGCCCCCTCTGAGCCCTTAATTCTATGCTCGTGAGCTTCCCTATCGCATAACCGTTCTATTCTCCACTGCGCTTGTGCTGCACCACACCCTGGAACCCGAGCACCACCGTCGCCCTTTCTTCCTCCACTCCACTGACCACGGCTCACCGTGGGCAGCCACTTACGGGCACCCTCTATCCTCGTGAGCCTCCTAGCAAGTTGTTCCGGCCCTCGCTCGTGCTCCCTAACCCCCCAATCGCCCCTAAATCCTGACCGGAATTCCCTACCACCGAGCGCCGCCGCTGCCGCTTCTGGCTCACCGTGGGACGTCCCTCTCCGGTCTTCCTCACCACCAATTGATCCCGCACCGAGCCTCCTCGCTCCTCCAGGAAGCTTTCCGACCACCTCCTTACCGCCCCAGATCACCGGAACGCGGCCCCCGCTGGTTCCCTCCGCCGCCGGCCGCCCGTCGCTACTGCACGGCTGCTACAATCCGCCCCTTCCCGATTCCGTGCGGCCAAGGGTGCGCAAGGACCCTGTGGTACTCCCCCTCCATGCAAACCCCACCACCGGTGCCCTTCCTCGCCGGAGGTGACCACCCCCCCCCCCTGCCCCCTTTCATCTCTGGTCAGGGACCCGGGCTTAGAAGGTGCAAAAGCCCAAGGGGCTGTTTGCAAACCACCGGTCTTAGAGGAATAGTGCCGGCTAGGGGTCTCTGTGTAAACGTGTTTGTTATTTTATGTGAGTGGTGATGCTGGCTTGTAAAATCAATAGAAAATCACAGAAAAATCCAAAAATTGCAAAAACTAAATATTTTTGCATCTACTTTAAATCTAAGGTTAAAGGGTAATTGGTACATAACTTCTACATTTATGCTTTGTTGCTTGTGAATTTTAACATGTAACTTCTATAAGCTATATATAACCTTGTATTAAAATTTTAAACCTAGCTTTGCTTGGTAGCTTAACTTCATTTGAAATATTAGCTAAGCATGTTCTGTAAACCTAGTTAGTTAAAATCTTTTGTCATTCTTCAATGTGTTAATGATTAGTGTATGGTTAAATTTCCAACATCTTATAATCCTTTTTGTTTCAAATTTAAATTTAAATTTTGGATTCAAATTCAAATTCAAATTCAAATTCAAATGTTCTAGTTCTTGTCTGCAATAGATTCAGTAATATCCTCATGACTGCTTTATAAATGGTGGTTTAAACCTAAACCCTTTTTATTTCATGAACTCTTGTGTGTTGACTTGGTGAATTGCAACATTTGAAATATAAGATCTAAAATTTAAATCTCATCTTACTTAATTTATTGCATTTTATATAGAATCAACGATGCTTGACGACGGAGATTACGAGTTGGTCTTAGGACAAGACCAAGGGTTTTCTGAAGACCCAACACAAGCCGTCGAGGGACTAATTGAAGCCCCGAACCAAAGTTCGGAAGTCTCTGACACTCCCGCCCCCAACCCCACTCAAGAAGGCAAGCCTCGGACATAACCCCTACTTTGTCTACACTGCAAATTATAATGTTTATATCTATCTATGCATTACGTCTAGGAGTTGAAATGAAACCCTAGTTGCATAAAATCTTAGGAATCCAATGTACTGTACCTGAGTCCTTATCGCTTAAATGCTCTGCTAAATAGGGCCGGTAAAAGTCGGGTGATTTCCTGTCACTCGCGCGATATAGGAGTTGCTTGTTTACAATTCTGCAACCACTATAAGGATAATGGACAGGGTCATGTGTTGTATCATGACCTGAAGGTTTACCCTGTCTGTTTTGTTTAATGTGATTAAGGCCGAATCATGTGGTAGTGGTGGCTAAGCATTTGAAAGTACTAGCCACATACCGTGAAATATGGTAAGCGGTAAGCCTAGTACCCGAATGGCCCGGCAAATGGAACACGTCTCCACCACTCGACTTTTATTTTATGTTTACACACACCGACGTGTGGGAGTACGTTCTGCATGGCAGACAGGAATACGGGTTTTGTAGTCGCGCTACAGACGTATGTCCTGCACAATTGGTGTGCGTACGGTCCTGCAGTCGCTTGTGGTGGCCCTGATCCATAACCCGGAATATGAGGGAAACGGTTGCTTCGGAACAATCTTTGGATGTTCCAAGCGTGTGTGTTGGGTTTACCTTGCAAGATTGAATTCGATTCAGAATCGTCCGCTTCCCACGAAGATTGGGACTGCTTATCCCTTCTGCCACATCGAGTAAAAAGTGTGATTATCTAATGGAATAATTTTGATGGATGAGAATATCTAGCTTGCTTGCCTAGTATAAGTGCTTACCTAGTTGCCTAATCAAACTAGAATTCGAGAGCTAAAACTTGAAAGTAAGTTATACTCTTAGTTGCTTTTAGCCAAAACTAGTCCAGAACCCTCGCCATACCTGCATGAGTCTAGTTATGGGCTAAAGTATACCCAACTCGGGTAAGCCTCGCCAAACCGTGGAGTGGGACCCATCCCCGGCTGGCAGCGACCCTCCGGAGTGACACCAGGCCTTGGGCTGAGCATGGTGTCCACCTTCGCGACGTGTGTAATCGCGTAATCTTTCCTTCCCGCTGTGAGTTTGGACAAGCTGTTCCGCTTGTCAGTTTGAAGACGGTTGTATAAGTTTACTTACACCTAAACCTGGTTTGTAATAATGTTTGATTATCTATAAATTAAAAGTTGATGAGCTATTCTATGATTGTAAACTCGCCTTCGTGCGAGGTAAACCTGCTTCGATCCTGTTGAACCGTGGTTGTATCAGGCGGAGACCCGACAGACCAATGGATTGTTCCGTTTGAAGTGCGTTAAGATAATAGCAGTTGTAAGGTAATCATTAGCGCATTTGAGCCGGAATAATTCAGGCGGTTCTGGCACAAGTACGATCGTGTAGTCACTCTACAGACGTACGTCCTGCACATTGGATGTGCGTATGGTCCTGCAGTCACTAGTGGTGGATCTGATCCACGAGTCGGAATGAATGGCAAACGGTTGCTTCAGAACAATCGTTGGATGTTCCAAGCGTGTGAGTTAGGTTTACCCTTGCAAGGCTGAAATTCGATTCAGGAATCGTCCGTTTCTCGCGGAAATTGAGACTGCTTGATCCCTTTGCCACATAGAGTAACAAGAGCAACTTTAAGGTTATCAAAGATGATGTTTGGCTAAAGATTCTACCATGCTTGAATAGCTATAGGCGCTTATCTAGAATGGATAATCACATAGAACTTGAAAGCTAAAAGTTGAAATTAAGGATCTACTCTTTGTTGCTTTTCAGCTGAAAACTTTACCCATAACCATTAAAGCCTTCATAAGTCTAGTTACATGGCTAAGTATACCATTAATGGGTAAGCCTTGTTGAGTATTAGAATACTCAGTCTTGCCTTGTGACTTTTTGTTTAGGCAATCCCCCTGACGACTCTACTCTGCCTATGCCGTGGCCTTACCCTCTGCCCGATGGTTGGTCCATGGAGTGGGACCCATCCCCGGCCAACACCGACCCTAACGAGTGATATCATGTCAGGGCTAGCATGATATCCGTACCAACGACGTGTACAGTGCCCGTGTTTTAAACTCCGCTGCCATGACTTGAAACCTTGAACTGTTTTGTAATAATTTCTCTTAGTTGGGAACTTATGTTACTTTTGAACACTCATGTAACATACCTGCTTGTGATGTAAAATATGATGGCAATTGTATCTCTAGACTCGCCTTCGTGCGAGGTACCTTGTTTGATCCTGCATTCGGTGGTTTATAGGGACGTTACCCGACAGGCCAAAGGATTACACTGTTTGAAGTATGTTGGAGCCCTTGAGAGAGGACTTGCGCACTTGAGCCGGTGTAATTCAGGTTGGTTCTGCCACAGCTAGTATCAGAGCTAACAAGTGTACACTGGAGATATGAAATACCTTGAAAATACTTTTGGTATAAAATTTGACCAACAGAGTATTTTGCAAAATTATGTTGGGTTCGTTAAGGCTTGTGCTTAGTATGTAAAGCCCTAGGG
Source organism: Panicum hallii (assembly GCF_002211085.1). Classification (NCBI taxonomy): domain Eukaryota; kingdom Viridiplantae; phylum Streptophyta; class Magnoliopsida; order Poales; family Poaceae; genus Panicum; species Panicum hallii. The sequence continues at coordinate 9,971,601 of NC_038048.1, forward strand.
TAATGCTTATGAGGAAATTAGAGGTGGCTATAGTATATATATGTATATAACTCTAACTCCCAGCATTACTTTTCTGTCAAAACTTAAATTTATGCATAACCCAACTTTACATTCTGTAATGACATCTTCGATGATGAGGTGAGAAGGTAAGGATCCTCAGCTAACTGGAGAGTTAGCCTTCCCGTCAGTGATGCGAACCGAACGCTATTTCTTAAGCAGCGGCTTACTTGAGATGCTACCAATATATCAACTTAGGTTGATTATATTGGGAGTAGATGGTTCGGCGCAGGGTATGGTGATCGCTGTTCATACCCCAACATTTTTGCGGTACCCCCGTGAATACGTTGTTCCGATGACGTATGTTAACGTTGTCTGTACGGCGGTAATAGTACAGATGTTGTTTCTATAGTAAACAGTAATGATTGGGAATGCTTTCATGATATGCTGGCATGAAAGGTTCATTGAATATATATTGTGGTTTTCTACAGGTACACTAATCACGATTTCAAAATTAGGACGGATAGGACTTATCGATTAGTTATTAGTGAGAGACGTATGTATTATGCCACTGAAATTAACCACGTAAGTTCGAAGATATTCGGCAATTGTTTTGGTTGTGAGGTCGAATAGTACGTGTATGCATAATATATTAACCAACAAAATGAGTGCTAAAATTTGTTATTTTTCTAAGGATAGGTAACATGTTGTTTATTCTTAGTATGGTTCCAATAGAATCTTTTAGTTGAGTACTTTAAGTATCCCTCTGATTTCTAGCCTTTGCTGTTATCATAATCGATTGTCTCGTTCCATTTACCTTGTGCGTTCTTAGCAGGGTAAATATATCTTATCATGTGCATTCTTGTCGCAGATGGCTGCTCCTTCGAATGTTTCTTGGGGTCATGCAGGGCATCTTCACACTAATGCTTTGCATTGGGAAGGTTTTCCTCGTCTTCTATGGGAATCATTAAGTCTGTTTCATTACACTGAGCCTCCCCAATACGACGGAGTGGAGTATCAAGAGGAAGGTGTTCCTCAATGCCGAGTTAGGATGATGATTCCTCAACATCCTTTCCGCTCCCAGTGGCATCCCATAGAAGTTGATATGGTGGGGTATTGTCTTGTTGATACCATCGAGACTGCTGCTCTGGAGGCTATCAATATCTTCTGCAACCAGCATCCAATGGAGGTTGCCGGGTATCCCATTGGTCTGTTCCCTGCTATAAACTCCAGTTATCCGGAATGGAACTTTCGGATATTTCATATTGGTCACTTATTGGGAAATCTGGCCGAAGAAACGATTTGAAGTATCACCAGGTTCATGAATGTTCAGCACCATTATCAGATTTTGCTGCTTCGTAGTATGGGTCAATTGACTGTTGTGGCTCAAGGTCACCATCGGAATGCCGACCGTCAAGTCACTCAGATAGTGGAACTTCAAGCCTTGGTGACCTAGAAGGATGAGATCATCGCAGCACGAGATGAGACCATCCTTCATCGTGAAGATCAGATCAACGAGAGTGATGCTATCATCACTCAGCGCAATACAATCATTGAGTTCCTCCAGGAACAAATTCATGATCTGATCCTTGCGGCTGACGATGCCCAGGCTCACATTGAAGAACTGCAGCAGCAACCGGTACCTCCCGCTGCACCCGCAGTACCTGAAGGTGGAGAAGAAGATCCAAAAGAGATTGAGGGAGTCTCAGATCTTGACTCCGAGCATGGAGATCCGGAGCCCAATCCTCAGCCAGATTATTCTTCATCTGGCAGTCAGTCTTCTGTAGGCAATTTCGACGATTTCTAGTTGTCAAATTGTTGACTCTTTAGATGTAACTCGTGTAAAGTGCAATGACTTAGGTAGTAAGTAGCTTATCTAAACCTTTTGCCATTTGTTGTAATATAGATGGCCTATGTATGGATCCATCGAATGGGTGATGTTAAGGACAACCAGAATCTATGCTATAATATAAGCCTTGTGTTTTATCATCTTGTCCAATATCTTTATTTTCTGAAATGAGATGATTGAATCGAGTATATGCATTGCTTATCTGAGTGGTGTACCTTCTGAAATTGGGAGTAAGGCTATGTGGTTAATAATGGATATCTCCTTTGTTTCAGATGGTTGGAGCCATGCACGGAACCCCGGAAGGCTTCCGGGCAGATCAAGCCAGCGGTTCTCAACGACCGCCACCGCCACCTCCAAATCTAGCCGAGGTTATGGCTCGACAGACCGAACTTCTCAATCTGCTGGTACAAGCACAGCAGAACCAACAGCGCCAGCAATCATGAGGAGGTCATGATGATACTCAGGTGGCAAACTACTAGGATTTCTTCAGTACCCAGCCCCCGCTATTCAGCAAAGTGGAGGAGCCCCTTGATGCCGATGCTTGGCTTCGCACCATTGAATCCAAGTTTGCTCTTCTTACAATTCCATGTGCAGACTCTAGCAAAGCTCACTTCGCTTCCCAACAACTACGCGGAACTGCCCGTATCTGGTGGGATAACTATTGTGCCATGCAAGCTGATGGTCATGTTATCTCCTGGGAAGAATTCCGGAATGCTTTCCGAGCACACCATATCCCTGAAGGACTGATGGAGCGGAAATTGAATGAGTTCTTGGCACTTACTCAGGGTACCCACACTGTACTGCAATATGCACAGGCTTTTAATCACCTGTGTCAGTACGCGAGCTATCACGCGGATAGTGACACCAAGAAGCAGGACCGTTTCCGTTGGGGCTTGAGCACTAAGCTCAAAGAATGTCTAAACCTTATAAAGGCAAATAACTTCAGCGAGCTGGTTAATATGGCCCTGACTCAAGAGGATTGCATCACGGCACACCGTGCTGAAAAGAAGCGAAGGATTTCCACTGGACCCGTAGGTGTTCAACCCTCGCGGTATCGATTCGTTTAGAATGCACCGCCTAGAGCGCCACAGCGGAATGCTCCGTTTGGCAGACTGGTTTTCAGGCCGCCTCAACAACCAGGAGGGTATAGACCTCCCGTACCTCCGCAACAACCACAACAATCTGGCCCACGGCCAAATGTTCAACAAGCCCAACAGAGAAGCAGTACTTATCGCTGTTTCAATTGCGGGAGTGCGGATCACTTTATCAGAGATTGTCCGCAGCCCAGAAAAGCTAATCAAGGGTAGAATTCCAATCAGGGTAATCAGAACAAGGGCAAGAGGCCGATGATACAAGTCTGGTAAGGGCGAGTTAACTTCACCACCCTTGCAGAACTTCCGGATGGAGCTCCCGTCATGTCGGGTACATTCTCTATTCACCACAAACCAGTTGTTACATTATTTGATTCAGGAGCAACTCATAGTTTTATTAGTAACAACTGTGGTACCCGAATAGGACTTGATCTTTGCCCTACCCAGGGGTCATATATGATTTCTACCCCCGGAGGAAAGATCACTTCCAACCAAATGGTTAAAAGTGTGCCAATTCAGTTAGGCAGTAAATTAATCAAAACTGACTTGGTATTGTTAAACCTAGAGGGTATTGATGTCATACTTGGGACAAATTGGATGACAGAACATAAAGTACTACTAGATATCTCTTCCCGAGTTATTGAGATTAATTCACCACATCAAGGAGCCACTACCCTCTATCTGTCTCAGCAGGAGTATCTACACTCTTGTACTTATGCCATCTCAGACATCAAAGTAAAAGATATTCCTGTAGTCTGCGAGTATCCCGATGCCTTTCCAGATGACTAGCCTGGAATGCCACCAGACAGAGACATCGAGTTCATCATTGAACTTCAACCTGGCACCGCTCCTATTTCAAAGAGGCCATATCGTATGCCTCCAAATGAGTTGGCCGAGCTAAAAATCCAACTCCAAGATCTTCTTGACAAAGGTTTCATACGCCCAAGTGTTCACCTTGGGGTTGTCCTGCTCTTTTTGTAAAGAAGAAGGACAATAGCCTAAGGTTATGTGTCGATTATTGTCCACTCAATGCGGTCACTATCAAAAATAAATACCCTCTTCCCTGCATTGATATCTTATTCGATCAACTAGCTGGAGCTAAGGTATTGTCTAAGATTGACTTACGCTCTGGTTATCATCAGATCAAAATCAAGCCTTGTGACATTTCAAAAACGGCTTTCTTGACCAGATATGAACTATATGAATATCTGGTTATGTCATTTGGGCTTACTAACGCGCCGGCATATTTCATGTATCTCATGAATTCAGTCTTTATGCCGGAACTCGACAAATTCGTTGTGGTCTTTATCGATGATATTCTGATATATTCCAAGACTAAAGAAGACCATGCTAATCATATACGTGTCGTTCTTCAACGACTACGTGATCATCGCCTTTACGCCAAATTCTCGAAATGTGAATTCTGGCTGGATAGTGTGAAATTTTTGGGACATACTATCTCCAGTGAAGGCATATCGATTGATCCAACCAAAGTCCAGGAGGTTATGGATTGGAAGCCTCCGACTTCAGTCCATCAAATCCAAAGTTTCCTTGGATTGGCGGGATACTATCGCCGATTCATTCCAGACTTCTCCAAGATAGCTAAACCCATGACTGAGCTACTTAAGAAAGAGGTTAAATTCCGTTGGGACGACAAGTGTGATGAAGCGTTCCACACCTTGAGAAAACTTCTAACAACCGCTCCAGTGCTAGCTCAGCCAGATAATACCCAGCCTTTCGATGTCTATTGTGATGCTTCCGGAACCGGACTTGGTTGTGTTCTTATGCAAAACAACCGGGTCATTGCTTATGCATCCCGAGCACTCCGAAATCACGAGCAAAACTACCCAACCCATGATCTTGAACTGGCAGCAGTTATTCATGCTCTCAAGATCTGGAGACATCATCTTATGGGCGCCAAGTGTAATATTTACACTAACCATAAGACGCTCAAATATACCTTTACTCAAGCTGACCTGAATATGAGACAAAGGCATTGGTTAGAACTGATTAAAGACTACAATCTTGAGAAAACTATCATCCTGGCAAGGCCAATGTGGTTGCGGATGCACTTAGCCGCAAGGCACATTGTCATTGCTTATCCATAGAAACTTTCAATGACACTCTCTGCAATCAGATGAGAAAACTTAATCTAGAGATCATTCCTCAAGGTAGTCTAAATCTATTGTCTATCGGATCTACTCTTCAAGGTAGAATCATCATGTTGCAATTACATGATGAAGGTGTCAAAATTATCAAGTTAAAATTATCTCAAGGAGAAGCCAAATATAAGTGTTTTCAGATCAATCATCAAGGAGTTCTATGGTTCAACAATCGTATTGTTGTACCTAAGGATCATCAACTTCGTAATCAAATCCTTGATGAAGCACATCTATCTAAATTCTCTATTAATCCTGGTAGTACCAAAATGTACCAAGATCTTCGACAACATTTTTGGTGGACCAGAATGAAAAGAGAAATTGCTAAATATGTATCCGAGTGTGATACGTGCCAGAGAGTCAAGGCCAGTCATCTAAAAGCATCTGGTACACTCCAACCACTACCCATTCCGTCATGGAAGTGGGAAGACATTAGTATGGATTTCATTGTCGGTCTTCCTAATACGTCCCAAAAACATGACTCCATATGGGTAATCATTGATAGACTCACTAAAACTACTCATTTTCTTCCCGTGCATACCACTTATTCTGCTAAGAAGTATGCCGAAGTCTATCTTGATCAAATTGTTCGATTGCATGGTGTCCCTAAGACCATCATTTCTGATCGAGGGGCCTAATTCATTGCACGCTTCTGGGAACAATTGCAATCTGCTCTTGGAACCAAACTCATTCGAAGTTCTACGTATCATCCCCAGATTGATGGATAGACTGAGTGAGTCAACCGAATTCTTGAAGACATGCTCCGAGCTTGTATCATTCACTATGATGCAAGCTGGGACAAGTGTCTTGCCTTGGCCGAATTCTCTTACAACAACAGCTATCAATCTAGTCTTCAGATGGCTCCATTTGAAGCGTTATACGGTCGAAGATGTTGAACCCCTTTGAGTTGGTCTGAGACCGGCGAACGCAAAATCTTTGGACCAGACCTAGTTGTCAAAGCCGAAGATAAGGTCAAAGTTACTCAAGCCAATCTTAAAATAGCCCAGTCTAGACAAAAGAGTTATGCAGACCAAAGAAGGAAACCTCTGCAATTTCAAGTAGGAGATTTTGTCTATCTCCGAGTATCTCCTACCAAAGGTGTTCAACGTTTCGGCATAAAAGGGAAGTTAGCACCCCGATATGTCGGACCCTTCGAGATTCTTGGAGTCTGTGGCCCAGTGGCTTACAAAATTCGCCTTCCATCTCGATTGGCTGCCATTCACGATGTCTTCCATATCTCTCAACTCAAGAAATGTATCAAAGCACCTACGGAGATTGTTGAAACACCCACCATTGAGATTGAACCTGATCTAACTTACACCGAACAACCTATCCAAATCCTGGATACCAAAGAAAGAGTCACTAGAAGGAACAAGATTCAGATGTATAAGATCTTATGGGATCATCACACCAAAGAAGAAGCAAATTGGAAACTGTCACACCCGATTTATAAGAACATAAATCGAGCAATCATATATGCGCCAGGATCAAGTCACGCATATATACAACAGAATCATCAAGATATCATAACACGTATCTCGAAATAAAAGCGTATAAATTATAAATGAATATCTTTATTACAACTGAATCAAGAATTAGTTCAAGGAATGCGGAAGCGTAAAATAGATACATGAAGAACAGGGTGCCACAGGGACGTCGGCTGGGAGACAACGCTTAGAAATCGTCGAGTCCGCTGATGTAGTCCTCCACGTCGTCTGGTACTGAGCAGCAGTCGAAGATATCCCTGAGAGAACAGAATAATAGAGAAGGCAAGTGTGAGTACACAACTTGTACTCAACAAGTATAACACGAATTATGAGGCTCTAGGGTTAGCTGACTCAACTGCATTAGCTTTTAATCTTGGCAAATTTTATTAAAGCTAATTACTACAAGTGGATGAATTACCATAACCCAAGTTACATAATACTTAATCAAGATTAAGCATAAGACTACTGAAGACCAAGCCAAACCACCAAAGGTACAACCCCCTAATCAGACGGAGGATCTGGGCCGCTCATGACTGTGAGCACAGCTGATATATCAGTTTTACACTCTCGAGAGGTTGCACAACTTTACCCACAAGTCGTGAGCTACGCTAGTGGTCCACCCCACTTCCTTAGGTGAGATGGCTAGCAAGCACACTACAAGACCGTTACAAAGGATCACGTTGGTAAGGTGTAACCGCTAAGGTTTCTGGATCAGCTACGATGGGGCCCACCTCACGGGGGTACAAGCACACAGCACAGACCAAGCCGGAGGAGCAGGGACCATTGAAGCTTACCACCCCTCTTGCCCACGCAGGTAAGTTACTCCCAAACCAAAATGACCTAATTAGTAAGTCAAGACCGTCCCATTCCAGTCTTGTGGTTGTGCGGTTGTCCCAGGTTGTCGCTCTATGAACCGGTCCTTATGGAGAGTGGCCAACCAAGCACTAAGCACCGTGCTGGCCCCCTAAACCATGTTTCTAACAAAAACATATTTTAAGGAGACGTGAGCCGCTCAAGCACACAGCACAGAGGGCCACTCTTAGAGTTAAGTTGTATATAACCATTAATCAAAATAATTAAAAAGGACCAAGGTGTGTGAGAGCGCAGCACCTAGCACAACTAACCAAAATGCAACCCAGGGTATATATATATAAAGGATAAGGTGGCTAGGAAGTCCTTATAGGAATACAGAATTAAAATATAGTATGAAATTGTATTTAAAAAATGATAGGATATTCATGTTATACTTGCCTTCCTCGAAGTTCTCCTGCTGCTGCTCAAATTTCTCTGCAGAAAGGGGCTCCTGGTACTCGTCCAAAGGCTCAGTGTCTACTCACGATCGCAACGCCAAAACATGGTCCAGCACATACACATACACATACATACAGACAAGGACAAAAGATAAGAAATAGTACAACATTACATAAAAACAGCACACAAAACTATGATAGAACTACTCTACGCGTTACAATGATCGCGGGAGCACGAAAACCGCCTAAAACGGAGCTAAGACGCGGAATCTAGGGTTAAAACAAGGTCTAGGGGCCTTCTTGTAAGAAAATAGGAAAACCAGGGGTTTCTGCGCAAAAACCAAGGACCTAAACATAATTAAAGGCTAGATCTAGGGTCTAACTTGCTAAAACTCATGGCTAGGATGGCAGGCACTAATTCCAGGAAGCTCAGGGGTCTAAAAGAATAAAAAAGGACCCATCTGCAAATATTCTTGAACTACAGGTGGACCGCGGGTTGATTTCTCAAAAGGGCAGGGGCTCTTTAGCAAGAAAACCAGGCTGAAGCGGTACGCTCTAATTAGGGCCGCTGGATCAAGATCTAGCGGCTCGGACGCATTCCAGTTCGGATGGTTCGATCTGCACGGCGAGGGTCCGGACGGTCCGATCTTGGGCCGGCCCTCTCCCCTCTCCTCTCCACGCGGCCCAGCCACGCCCGGCCCAGCTCTCCTTTTTCCCCTCCTTTCCCCGCGTGGACCGTGCAGGCCCACCTTCCCTCGCTCCCCAGCCCGAGAGCGCCCCTCCCTCTCTCTCTCTCTCTCTGACCTGGTGGTCCCACCGTCAGACCCATCCCCCTCCTCGCGCCCCTCCTCTGTTTTTTCTTCCCCGCCGGTCCGGCCGCCCTGCAGCTGACCGTGGCCCCGCTTCGCCGCACCCCGGGCCCTCTTCCCCGCGCTGCAACCAGCCCGAGCCGCACGCTGGCCTCGTCACCCGCTTGGATCCTTCTAGAAGCACGCCTGCGCTCGGATTTGGGCTAGTCGCAACAACCCGCGGCATGCGCGGCATCCGTTGCACGGCCGACCCACACGCCAAGGCTGCCCCACCCTTTTTCTTAGCCGCAGCTGTCCCTCGCGCTCTCTCTCAGCCGCCTCCCATCGGCCAGCCCGAGCCTTGCCTCCTCCCCTCTCTTTCTGGCTCTCTGGCCCCACCCGTCAGCGCCTCCCCTCTCCTCTCCTTCTTTCCTCCTCCCCGCGCACCGGCCGTCCGGAATCTCCAGCGAGCCCTAGCGCTGGGCCCGCACGCCGAGATCCCCGGCCTGGCCTTTATCTGGCTTCCGTGGAACCCCTACACCTCATCTCCTACCCCGCAGATGCCCCAAACCCTAGCGCTGCTGCCCCGTTCTGCTCCGCCGCCCCGAGCCTCTGCGCCGCCGTGCACCCGTTGCTCCGGTGCACCCCAGCTCCAGCCAAGGCCCGCAGCAGCTTCGCCTCACCGCCAGGAAGCTTCCCGAGGCTTCCACTCTCGACCCCGAGCCCTGCCGCGCCGGAATCGAGCCCGAGGACCATCGCCGGTATCCTGCTCCGCCCTTGCGATTCCTCGCCGCCGATGATCCCCGGACCTCCCTAACCCCCATAGAACCTTCGCAGGATCTCCCCGAGTCGACCCACGGTGACCAGAAGTCCGGAGGCCCCTGCGTCGTCTTCCTCCGTGAGCGCCACCCGTCCCCGCCGCCTGCCCTCGTCGCCGGCCAGCTTGCGCCGCTTCTCCGGCCGATTCATGCCTCTGTGAGCACCACATCATCCTCCTGGTCATCTCGCGCTAGATGTAGTGGACCAAGGCCCGCTCTTGTGGCTGGAACGCGTGTGCCGGTGATGTGCCGCCGTGCTGACCCGCCCCCATCGTCGTGCGCGCAGCCTGAGCCCTTCCCGAGCCCCGCCTTAGCCCTAGGTGGTTTACCCATGTCGCGCTGAACCTCCTAGACCCAAGCTCGAGTTGTTTCGACCCCCGGAGTACCGAGATCGCCCAGCTCCGGCGACGCGCCGCCGCAGAAACCAATCTCCGGCGACCCCCCCGCCGCCGGCCGCGTTCTTGTCAGATCGGGCCGGTCCGATCCAGATCGGACCGTCCGGACCCTCGCCGTGCAGATCGGACCATCCGAACTGGAACGCGTCCGAGCCGCCAGATCTTGATCCAGCGGCCCTAATTAGAGCGTACCGCTTCAGCCTGGTTTTCTTGCTAAAGAGCCCCTACCCTTTTGAGAAATCAACCCGCGGTCCACCTGTAGTTCAAGAATATTTGCAGATGGGTCCTTTTTTATTCTTTTAGACCCCTGAGCTTCCTGCAATTAGTGCCCGCCATCCTAGCCATGAGTTTTAGCAAGTTAGACCCCAGATCTAGCCTTTAATTATGTTTAGGTCCCTAGTTTTGCGCAGAAACCCCTGGTTTTCCTATTTTCTTACAAAAAGGCCCCTGGACCTTGTTTTAACCCTAGATTCCGCGTCTTAGCTCCATTTTAGGCAGTTTTCGCGCTCACGCGATCGTTGTAACGTGTAGAGTAGTTCTATCATAGTTTTGTGTGCTGTTTTTATGTAATGTTGTACTGTTTCCTATCTTTTGTCCTTATCTGTATGTATGTGTATGTGTATGTGCTGGACCATGTTTTGGCATTGTGATCGTGAGTAGATGCTGAGCCTTTGGATGAGTATCAGGAGCCCCTTTCTGCAGTAATTTGAGCAGCAGCAGGAGAACTTCAAGGAAGGCAAGTATAACATGAATATCCTATCATTTTTTAAATACAATTTCATACTGCATTTTAATTCTGTATGCCTATAAGGACTTCCTAGCCACCTTATCCTTTATATATATACCCTGGGTTGCATTTTGGTTAGTTGTGCTAGGTGCTGCGCTCTCACACACCTCGATCCTTTTTATTTAATTTGATTAATGGTTATATACAACTTAACTCTGAGAGTGGCCCTCTGTGCTGTGTGCTTGAGCGGCTCACGTCTCCTTAAAATATGTTTTTGTTAGAAACATGGTTTAGGGGGCCAGCACGGTGCTTAGTGCTTGGTTGGCCACTCTCCATAAGGACCAGTTCATAGAGCAACAACCTGGGACAACCGCGCAACCACAAGACTGGAATGGGACGGTCTTGACTTACTAATTAGGTCATTTTGGTTTAGGAGTAACTTACCTGCATGGGCAAGAGGGGTGGTAAGCTTCAATGGTCCCTGCTCCTCCGGCTTGGTCTGTGCTGTGTGCTTGTACCCCCGTGAGGTGGGCCCCATCGTAGCTGATCCAGAAACCTTAGCGGTTACACCTTACCAACGTGATCCTTTGTAACGGTCTCGTAGTGTGCTTGCTAGCCATCTCACCTAAGGAAGTGGGGTGGACCACTAGCGTAGCTCACGACTTGTGGGTAAAGTTGTGCAACCTCTCGAGAGTGTAAAACTAATATATCAGCTGTGCTCACAGTCATGAGCGGCCCAGATCCTCCGTCTGATTAGGGGGTTGTACCTTTGGTGGTTTGGCTTGGTCTTCAATAGTCTTATGCTTAATCTTGATTAAGTATTATGTAACTTGGGTTATGGTAATTCATCCACTTGTAGTAATTAGCTTTAATAAAATTTGCTAAGATTAAAAGCTAATGCAGTTGAGTCAGCTAACCCTAGAGCCTCATAATTCGTGTTATACTTGTTGAGTACAAGTTGTGTACTCACACTTGCCTTCTCTATTCTTCTGTTCTCTCGGGGATATCTTCGACTGCTGCTCAGTACCAGGCGACGTGGAGGACTACATCAGCGGACTCGACGATTTCTAGGCGTTGTCTCCCAGCTGACGTCCTTGTGGCGCCCTGTTCTTCATGTATCTATTTTATGCTTCCGCATTCCTTGAACTGATTCTTGATTCAGTTGTAATAAAGATATTCATTTATAATTTATACGCTTTTATTTTGAGATACGTGTTGTGATATCTTGATGATTCTGTTGTATATATGCGTGACTTGATCCCGGCGCATATATGATTGCTCGATTTATGTTCTTATAAATCAGGTGTGACAGAAACAGAATCATATCTTCAACGAAACTTCCCAAACTTCTTTCAAGCCAATTTCCAAATCTAATCGTCCGATTCTATTCTGCTTCAGAATCTCGGGACGAGATTCTTTTTAGGGGGGAAGGCTGTGACATTCAGGTAATTAGAAATATAGACACTAGATTTTAGTGTGAAAAGTGCATACTTGCTATGGTGTATGTGTGTAGTACAAAGGAATAGGGGTATAATTGTAATTCTATAAAATATAGGCCCTTTAGTGATAATTGGGTAAGATGGAGGTAGCATAAAAACCTAGGAAAAATGTGACACTAGGTGTCAAATTTATATCACCATAGGAAAGAAAGTGCAAAAGATAGGTTGAATTCTATGAAAAATGGGTCTTTATGTGAAAATAGGGACCTAAATGTGATTAATGCAAAAATATGGGTCCTTTTATGCAAATTAATGAGGTATAAAAGTAACTCTCAAAGTTTACTTAGGGCCAAAATGTAAGAATACAAGTCATCATGACATTCCATGAAAACTTACAACTATGTCCAAAATTACATGAAATCTACTTCAGTAAAGACAAAAGTAATTCAAATACAATCTTTGTTCAAAATTTAACATGTAAAACTATAAGCTTTGGGTTTTTAAACTTGAGCCCTAAAACAATATTGTAGAGTTTGAACAACTCTCCAACTTTTATTTTGGACATTTTCTCATTAAACCTCTAGATCAGTGGGAAATCTTACTTTACCGAGAAGTCCCTAGAATTTTTGAAATTTCCAAATAGGCCCCCCGACCCCTCCCCTCTCTTCTTCTTCCTCGGGCACGTGCTGCTCTGCTCTGTTTCCTCCTGCCACCGGTGCAGTGCTTTGCTCCTGGCTGCCGCTCTGCCACCGCCGCCACTCCACCTCCTGCTCCCCACGCGTCGTCCTCTCCCTACCCCGGCCCTGTTTCCCTCCCCTGCTGCCCTCCTCCGCGCACGCCACGACCGCCCGAGCTCATGGCCGACCACCACGCACCTCCCCGCCATTGCCTGCTCCTACATGCACCCACAGCATCACTCCTGGCCTTAACACACGCCCAGCGGCCACTCAGTGATCTTGTTCACTCATTCCCGCACTTCTTTTCCACGGCATTCTTCTTTCCCGAGCTCAGCTCCTCACCGGATTCCCGCCGCCATGCCTGGCCACCGTCGACAGCCGCTGCTGCTGTCGCTCAGCTCCGATCCAACACTCCCATAGCACCACGACAGCCCACTGGTGCTCGCCAGCCCATTCAATTTCATCCTCCTGCGCCCGAGCCTTGTCTTCCACAACGCCGGCCAGCACGAGCTCCGCCGCCGCCGTCTACTCACCGTGTATAGGCCGCCTCAGCCAACCCCACACCACGACAACCCCTCAGCCAGTTCCCTTGTGACCCCGTGAAGCTCTGCGAACCCTCAATTGATCCCCTAGTGCACCACACCGGCTCCCCGATGTGTGCCGGTGATCTCCACCCGCCGCCGCTTTTTGTTCGCCGTGGGGCACCTGTCTCGGACCCTCCTCGACCCCAATTGCCTCTACCCCGAGCTTATCAACATCGCCCTGAAGCTCCCCGACCACTTCCTCGCCACCCCCGACCACTGGAGCACCACCCCCGCCGTTCACCTCCGCTGCCGGCCGCACTGTCCTCACCGCGCCGCCGTTATCGTCCACCCCGACCTGATCCCGACCGCCCCCAAGTGCGCACTAACATGGTGATGCTCGCACGCCCCTTTCCCCTCGCCGCTGGCGATCGCCGTCGCCAGAACAGGATGGTCAAACCCCTGCCTCCCTCTCTGACCATGGCCAGGGACTTCGGATGGGAAGAATCAAAAGCCCAGGCGGCTGTCTGCAAAGCCAAGACACATAGGAATAGTGCCATTAAGGACCTCTTTGTTATTTCTGCTGTCAACTTTGAAATTCTATAACAACTCAAGGAAAAATCATAAAAATGTAAACTAAAATTTGTTGGATTCCTTATTCTAGGCTCTACAACTTTCCTTATAAGTTAACTTTCAGTTTGTGAGTGGTTTGTGCTCTAATTTAAATGATAAGTTTAATTAGTTGTAGGCTAAGGAAATACATAGTAAATAGCAGAAAAATGGTAAAAATGTGAAACCAATTGTGTTAATCTTGTTTTGACATGTAGTACTTAGAAAAAATATTTAACCTACTGTTTATATAATACTTTTGTAATGTATAGGTTTAAACTTGAATAAAGCTTAAATGATCTAATGCATTTAATATGTGTAGTTCTAAATGCTCAAAATCATGAAATTATTTTGAAATGTTGGATTTGTGTGGTGTAACCCATACACAAAAAGCTAGGATAAAGTCTTACATGTATATATAGGTCTAAATACTATCTAAATAAGTTAGCTTTATTATTAATTATCCTTGTAAGCACAATTCCTATAGATATAAAATCTTGATAAATTGACAATAACTTGAATATAACTTAATCTATAGTTGATAAAAATTTCAACCCAATGATATAGTAGTTTATTTGGACATGTCGCTTAATGATGCTAACTAAGTTAATATACACCCGATAAATGACTGCCCAGTAAAGATGTAAATGATATGTGTAATAAGTAAATTATATTTTCGTTGGATTGCAACTTTATCGTGAAATAAAATAAAAGTATATGCATCCCTTAAATTATAACTTTGCATATCATGTAGACTCGACTACTCTCGCCGACGGGGACTATGAACTAATCCCGGAACAAGGAGTGGAATCAGCTGAAGACCCCGGGAACACCGTCGGAAATCTAACTGAAGCTCCGAACCAAACTTCGGAAAACTTTGACGCTCCTGCCCCCAACCCTACCCAAGAAGGCAAGCCCCGGACATAACTCTTACTTTATTTACACTGCAACCTATATTTATTTATAACAACCTATGCATTAAGTTCTTAGGAATTGTATGAGAAACCTTAGTTGCATTTCCCTAGAAACCAATGTATTGAATATTAGCACTTGAGTTCGAATAGCTGCTTTGCTAATAGGACCGGTAGAAGTCGGGTGATTTCCTGTCACTCGCGCGATATAGGAATTGTAATGTTTACATTCTTGTAATCACTATAAGGATGACGGATGGGATTTTTGTAAGGTATCATGGTTGAGATGATACCCCGTCTGTTTTGATGAATTTGATAAGGTCGCAGTGTGTGGTAGCGGTGGTTAAGCATTTGAAAGTACTAGCCACATGCCGCGAAATATGGTAAGCAGTAAGCCTAGTAACCAATCGGCCCAATGAGTGAACATACCTCCCACCACTCATATTTGTTTTTTCCTATTACTTGACTCGACGTGTGGGAATACGTGTTGCCGGGCAACCAGGAGTACGGTCGTGTAGTCACTCTACAGACGTACGTCCTACACATTGGATGTGCGTATGGTCCTGCAGTCGCTTGTGGTGGATCTGATCCACGAGTCGGAATGAAAGGCAAACGGTTGCTTCGGAACAATCGTTGGATGTTCCAAGTGTGTGAGTTAGGTTTACCCTTGCAAGGCTGAAATTCGATTCAGGAATCGTCCGTTTCTCGTGGAAATTGAGACTGCTTGATCCCTTTGCCACATAGAGTAACAAGAGCAACTTTAAGGTTATCAAAGATGATGTTTGGCTAAAGATTTTACCATGCTTGAATAGCTATAGGTGCTTATCTAGAATGGATAATCACATAGAACTTGAAAGCTAAAAGTTGAAATTAAGGATCTACTCTTTATTGCTTTTCAGCTGAAAACTTTACCCATAACCATTAAAACCTTCATAAGTCTAGTTACATGGCTAAGTATACCATGAACGGGTAAGCCTTGCTGACTATTAGAATACTCAGTCTTGCCTTGTGACTTTTTTTTCAGGTAATCCCCCTTACGACTCTACTCTACATATGCCGTGGTCTTACCCTGTGCCCGATGGTTGGTCCGTGGAGTGGGATCCGTCCCCAGCCAACACCGACCCTAACAAGTGATATCATGTCAGGGCTAGCATGATATCCATACCAGCGACGTGTACAGTGCCCGTGTTTTAAACTCCGCTGCCATAACTTGAAACCTTGAACTGTTTTGTAATAATTTCCCCAGTTGGGAACTTATGTTACTTTTGAACACTCATGTAACATACGTGCTTGTGATGTAAAATGTGATGGCAATTGTATCTCTTGACTCACCTTCGTGCGAGGTACCTTGTTTGATCCTGCATTCGGTGGTTTATCGGGACGTTACCCGATAGGCCAAAAGATTACACTATTTGAAGTACGTTGGAGCCCTTGAGAGAGGACTTGCACACTTGAGCCAGTGTAATTCAGGTTGGTTCTGCCACAGACGCCGGGTCAAGGCACAGCGCAGTCATGGTGTTGCGACCCGCCTGGGGTGGACGCCCGTGCTGCTGGTAGACTAAGGGGTTTGTCTGCTGCGATTCTACACCCTGTCTGGATAGGAGGCCACATGCCGGTGGTGTGACACGGAGCTTTCTGCCTATTGCAGGGTGGCACGCTCCACCAGCGTTCAGATGTTGCAGTGGAGCTCCTGCTATTGAGGGTCCGTATGCTCGGGCAGGTTGCATAGGAGCATCGCTACGACAGTGATGTTTTGCTGGGCCCGCGCAAACTACGGGGGGCTCTTGGCGTTTGTGACGATGGACTGTTGGACTTGAAGAGCACATGCCCGCGTGCCGCCTGCAACATTATGAGCATTTGGCTTGGAGTTGCACTGGGGGTGCACCGACGCAGGGTGGCACGCTCCAGCCGCCGCCGCTGTCCTATGTCCTTGCCATGCACCTAGGCATTAGCCATGGCCAGCACGGGTGGGTCTGGGGGGGTGTGCGTATCCTCGGTCTCCACGGGGACCGGCTGTCGTCCCTGCACGTCCACCATGGTGCATTCCCATAGCATGGGACAGCCGAGGTGCGACAGGTCGCTAACGCTTGACCCTTCGCTCAGGAGGTCGTTGTCAGAGAGGATATCATGGAATGAGGTGGGATCAGGTACCATCATGCCCATGAACTCGGTTGCATCCACGGAGCTCCCAGGCACTCATGGTGTATGTGAGGCCAAATAGGAACCGACCGTGCGATGAGCGCGGTGGGGATAGCGGGGTTCCTCCGAAGAGCTGGTGGAAGATGTTGCCTAGCAAGAACCTCCATCCACGTGACTCGCTAGGGGGTTGGCACCGAGCATGAGCTCGATGTGGCGCATGAGTGCCTCAGTGTCAAGGTCAGCCAGCAGCCCATTTGAGGGAGTGTCTCCCTCGAGCAACGTCAGAGGGGTGGTCTCCTCGTAAGGCAAAGCGTGCTGAGATGTTCGGCAATGAAGTCCAAGCTTCCGAAGCGGAAGGCCTGAAAGCGCGCGAAGACGGGAGGTGCCCACAGCCAAGCACACGGGGCTATGGGAAACTCCAACAAGCCGAAGTGAATCGCATCGCACAGGCTTATGAGGCTGAAGGTGTTGGAGACGAAGGCCATCCGATCACCGGGACTGTGGACCCACAATGTCCTCCCCACGGATGGTGCCAAACTGTCGGTTATAGAAATGGCCGGCAGCTAAACCAACTCAAAGTGTGTATCGTGCATCGTGATTGGAAGTAGACTAGCACACAACGAGTCAAGATTTATACTGGTTCAGCCAAACATGCCCTACATCCAGTCAGGGATCAGTCAGATGTATTGCTTGAGCCCAGGTGCTCGTGAGAGTTGGGGAGTTACAAGCTTTCGAGTGGAGAAGAATCTCTTGGATTTCGGTCTTGTCCTAGTCCCCTTTCCTAGGGGGCTGACCCACCCTTTTATAGTCCAAGGGGGTCCTCCTTACAAGTGGACTAAGTGTAGAGAAAGAGAGATACAGAGAGAGAGAGTTCCTTGCCCCGTTGATCGGGGTCATCAACCCTGTCAGTCGGAGTCCTCAGGCGGCCACCGTCCAGCTCCTGTGTCGCGGAGTGGCCATCTTTATCTGTCCCTATGCGTCGTACTTCGCCGGTCGGAGGGGCAGGCGTGCGCTGATAAGCGCGGAATGGAAGTCATGCTCCATCCTCAACGTTGCACCCTATCATTCTGCCATGATGGAAGCGTGCCCGCCACGTCGTGATGATGTCGTTGTGTTCCGTCCACTCATAAGGACAATTAGGTGAAACAGTGCCTCCCCGCTATCGCAGTGAGGGGCACTTCAACCCCATGGGAGGAGTGGTTGGCCTCTAGAGCAAGTTGACTATGGCGTGCATCCTTATCTGCCACAACTACTCCTGAGGCCCGTCGGTACGTAAGGTCTGGCTGTCCTTGGCCTCACTGGTCGGGGTTAGCGACAAGCATAAGGCGGAGCCTAGAGATCTATGTCGGAGCTGTGGTACGGACCCACTCCCCGAGCGTCTCCTCGGTCGGGGACGTGAACCAGGTTCTCCCTGACCCAGTGGCCGGTCCCGGTCACGGGCCCAGGCGGTCTGGAAAGAGTCACAGGCCACGAGGACGGTCATTCATTCCAGGCGTGGTCTTGGGCTAGCTAGAATGCCAGTGGAAAATGGGCCCACTGGGGACCCCGGGTCCGTGGACCCGTCACCTCCAATAACAGCAAGTCTGCAAAGCCTATCACATGTTAAATCACTATATCTGATAATTCACAACAATAATAAAAGATGCATAACCTTATCCTTAAACATAAAGCCAGCTGATGCGTGGACGTCCTAAAGCTTTTACAATGATTACAAGATATAATTTATAGCCATCTATAAAAATTGCAAGGGATAAAAAGAAGAAAACTTATAACAGCATGCACACTGAGACCATAATTTATAGCCTGAAAATCTACCAGCATGAGTTAGAAATTAATGTTGCAACCTTATTATAGTTGGCACAGTCCCAAATAATTTTCTGTTAACTAGCATGTTAACATTGGAGACGCAGATTGTTAATCCGCATCTCCTATAACACACATATTATAGGAGATGCGGGTTAAACGTATATAAGAGACGCGGGTCATCCTTAGGCGCTGGGAGCAAACTCATAGGAGATTCGGCTTATTAACCCGCGTCTCCTACATGTTATGGGAGATGCGGTTTAATTCTGCGTCTCCTATAAAGGTATTTCCTTTGATAGTTTTTTACATAGTGTCACTCAACGCAAACTTCATTTTGATGATTTACCGAAAACGAGTTAACCAAAACACATCATTTCATATAACATGCACAAATACAATGCCCAAATATTTGGCATCAATAACTGTCATCACATGCATTCCCAAAAGCTACAAGGTGAGTTGTCCGAATGTTTGGCATCAATATACACAGCTAGAAAAATGACTTTTCATCGCACAAGGTTAGTACGGGTCACTCTTTACCCGGTATAAAGGTGCCATGGAGCCATTTTAGTATTGGATCCAAATTTAAAAGCCTCCGGAGCTATTTTATTATCGGGCCAAAACACCATCCGGTACTAAATATTACCCTTTAGTACCAGATGGTGTTTTTATTCGGTACAAAATGGTCCTCCACGGGTTACTTAAAAAAGAAAGCATCTCCCACCCAGTCACATGCGATGCGTAGGATAACTTGTCAGCTGAGATCTGAAACAATGGAAGAGGTTTACTAAAAAAAAACTAGTCAGGAAATGCAGGAAAATTACAAGCATTTTGGTGCAGATCCCCTAGCTTGGAAGTATATATGGGCTACAATTATAGGAGAATGATCTCGCAACTAAGGTAGTGGTTTTTGTGCACGCGCACTTCTCCACGAGAAGAAATCACAAGGGACACATCGAATATTTTGACACATTGCGCACACGGATAAAGTGAATGGTGTAATTATGTCTCCAGTATCAAGAAAATGACTGAATGACACCCGCAACAAATTTGGATGTCTAGAACTATATAGAAAATATCTCAGTTAACATGAAAATGACTGAACAGGCACAGCGAAATTATGTACTACTCCCTCCATTTCAAAATAAAGCCAAGTTGTTTGATTTGGCATGCTCGATCTTAAGAACTCATTGATACTTAATTTCTTAAACACTCCAAATTAAAGCCTGTAGAAATAATCATAACAACAAGAAAGTATATTGAAATGTGAACCCACTGAAACATGTCTTATACCAAAAAATATACCATGTGCGTCTAATTTTTTATTTGAGTGTTATGAGGTCTGGGTGTTAAATTATATGCATGCCTTAGAATATGACGGGAGACACTCACTACTACAGAAACGATTTTTTGTCCTCCTCATTTGTCCCGGCCAGTTTTGGACCCGGGACTAATGAAGGCTTTAGTCCCGGATCCAACGACTAGGGGATGGCGGGGAGCCCCCTTTAGTTCTTGTTGGTGACTCCACTCGGGACTAAAGAGTTTTTCATGGGTTAGTTTAAAAGGAAGGGCTCTATTTAAAGTCACATGTGCTATGTAGGTGGGGTGGTGAAGAAGCTGCGTGCGAGGCAAGAAGTTTTGAGTTCGAATACTGTGGACTATAGGGTTGGTTGTGCTTGCGCCAATTAATTTTTTAGGCTGGCAAACCTTTAATCCCGGTTGCTGGACGCGGAACTAAAGACCCATGACCTTTAGTCCCGGATTCATAGTCCCAGTTGAAACTAGTACTATTGAGCATTTCTCTACTAATGACTATTAAATACTTTATCAAACATTCTTGGCTCAATGAATCATGAGCCCAAGATCATACAAATTTGTTATCAACCTTCTCGATGCAGGCCAACTATGTCCCAAACAATCTAGTTCGATCATGAAGTACTCCTAGAACATTAATTTGTTTGATATGCTCGACATATGTTGATATCTTGCAGGCAATCATCACTTTGGAGCAACTTTGTTGCCCCTCTACGCCATGTAAGGATTCACAGGACTTGAAATCGAAGGGCCTCTGGATGCAGAAAAAGCAGATCGAGCAGACTTTATTGTTCAGACAACTTTGCCGCTTTTGCAGATTAAAGGTTGTTTGTACATGTAGCCCGTAAAGTAGACCAAAGGTTGCCATAATTCAATCTAAGTTTCTAGTTGCTAAAGCTCTCGCCCAAGAGCTTTTACTAATACAAATAACACATCATGGTTTTCACAAACCTAGTTATATATATTGCGATACTCTGCTACAGGTTCAAAAGAATTATTTCTTTTAGTGAAATATGCTTCATAAAAAATGAGACCATCATTTGGCTTGATAGTCGCCTAGTAAAGTAGATAAAGTACTAGACAGCTGACATCTCCTATCAGAAACACTCTAAATATGTATCATATTGAGGAGCTTCCAAAATAACAGTATGCCTACTTTGCTATCTTTGAACATTCACTTCAAGCTTTGTTCTCTGTCCAAGGATAACATTACATATATGTTTCATTCTTGGCATTTCGAATATAGAAGAATTCAGATTCATCCAGCCATCCAGCAAGTATGTTAGCTCTAAGCAGTTATACTGTATGTTTGAACTCATAAACAAGTATGATTTGGTTAGATACTGCACCGCGTACAATAAACATATAGTTTTAGGCAAAGGGAAAATAACACATAGTCCATGCAACAATGAGCAGCGCTATTTACACCTTAGGTGTGGCGATTGTTGTACACTTGGCACTCAAATTACCGATTAAACTAACCAAATATTACTGGACCGAATTACTGTATTAATGAATTATGCTGAGTAAAAGGGTGTCTGAAAAATTGTGTATATTAGTTATTATTGAAAATTTGTTTACGCACAGTAGTTATTATTGAAATTTTTTACTAATTAATTAGGTGCAGCTACTCCTACAGCGTAGAATAGCACATGTATGTAATACTAATGACAATGTTCTCTACAATATTGTCCCATAATATAAGATATCGAGAAAATGAAATTTGCTATATATTCACAGGTGAACTATAATTTGAATATTAAACATCAACAACTAACTTGGGATAAAATTAGTATTATACAAATTTCTGAACATATTATTATATATGCGACCATAACGCCAGCATGTTTCGCTTTTCATATCTAACGTTTTAGATTCTTTGTCACTACTATTATTAATTCATACTTCCAGAATTGATTATTTCAAAATGTTATATAGTTTTTGCATTTTCATTATTCTGAGGAATAGCTATTTCCGTGTAGATCGATTTAAGCTGAAATCATTCTGAAATTCTATATGATCCTAAGTGCTAGTATAAGAATAGCATTCTTGACATATATGCAAGTATAACAAAAAGTCACATACAAGTATAAAAAATGTGCCATTTTTCCTTGCAGAATGCGATTTCGCTTGCTAAAATACAACACCAAGATGTTTTGAAGGCCAAGACTTGAATAAAACAGCTATCTTAAATACACTTTTTTGGCACTCATTAAACTGTTGAATTTACACATTAATATTGGTTCGAAACACAAAAATAACATATATTTTTCATGGAAAAATATAAGAAAATATTAAGTGTTTCCTGTCATGGATAAAGATTAAGCAGTCTTCAAACTCGTTTAGTTTTAATATTTTAGTCTTAATCTTGTTAATTGTGCCACTTGAGGTTTCTCTCTTGCAGCAATTGCTGCAGGGTCCCTAAGTAAAAAAAATGCATCCGTAGAAAAATCACAGAATTAAGGATATATAGCCGTGCCGGGGCAGAAGGTAGCAAGAACCCTCAATGTCATGCCTAAGTTATCCCGGACTGGTAACTGCTACGGCACAGCTTCATTGCCAGCGTAGCTCGTCTGCCATGAAGCCCACACACCACAGCTGTGGTGGACTCTGATCTGTTACAATTGGCACCTAGAAGGCATTCGGGTGGAGCTTTGCCAAGTAACTTGACTGTACGTCTGTACCTCAGTGGTCCTCTTCCCTTACCTGCTCGGAATCCTATCCTGATCGAGGCGTGTGAACTGCAAAGCCCATTACAGTTGGTGAATGGCAACAGCAAGGAGGAGCTTGCAGCTAGCAGGGGAGGCAACATGGATTGGTCGTCGCTCGTCCATCGCAGCTGAACAATGCAGTGTCACTACAAGAAAATAGGTAAATTTCGTCGGCCAGAAACCGTCAAAAATAGCCCGAAAGCTGTCGAAAATATGTACCGATGAAAATAGGCCGGCGGAATAAAATTGACGAAAATGAACCCGTTTTCGTCGCAACCGACGAAAATAAATCTATTTTCGTCGGCTAGCGAGGCCGATGAAACTGTACAATGTATTTTCGTCGGCCCGACAAGCCGACGAAAACGATACAGTTTGTTTCGTCGGTCTCGAAGACCAACGAAAATAATGGTAGATATTTTCATCAGCTCCACTAGCCAACGAAAATACTGAACACTCTCCAGTATTTTCGTCGCCACCGACAAAAATACTGGCCGCCTGCTAAAAAAACAGCTGCATAATAGCAATCATGAAACGCAATCATCCATAAGCATCCATAAGCAATTAATTAACATATCCATAAGCACAATTATAGAAAACATCATCACACAATCATCAAATACATCCAATAAGTGCAATCATAAAATCCATAGTCTAAATGATATATATATATGAACGAAACGTAAAAACACAAATTAATGAGGGGTAATATTATGTCCGCTGACGCCGCACCTGCAGAAATGTTACGCGCTGTCGTTGATGGCGTGGACGGGCTGCTAGAAACTCCTTAAGGATAACTACTCATCGAACCCTGATTATAAACAAAGTTAAATGTATATAGTACATATGTATCAGAAAATTTGAGCATTGCTAGTTATATGAAAGAATTACCACTTGTGGAGATGGTAGATGCACGTATGGTACAAAAGTTGGCGGTGGTGGAGGAGGTGAAAGAAGAGGTGGCAAATTAAATTATGATCCAAGGGTAGCTGCTAACATTTTCTAAAAACCGATTATAGATCAAGTATCATATAGCAATGAAAAGTGCACAAGGACTTAAAAAAAATTATGAAACTTGCATAGTACCTGAAGCTGTCGTTGCTAAGCAAAAAAACTTTGCATGTACTCATGCTGTAGCCTTGCCCACTCCTCTTGCCTCTGCATCACCTCTCTATGCTGCCTTATCTCCTCCTGCAGTCAACTTTCCCTTTCGTAGCCCCGAGAACTCTGAGAGGTCTGAGAACACTTTACCTCACTCAAATCACCACTTGTATCAATAACGTCATTCAACATGCTGAACCTGCCATGCTTCTTCCCTCTCCCGCTTGAGTATAAGGCACCAACATCCACATCACTCTGCCTCCAATTGTACTCCTCCCCATGACGTGCCACCGTTTCATCACCGTATCTCACCTACCATTCAAGCAAGCAATATTAAGATAATATTCGAATCATCGTTTAGTTCAAATCAAATTGTTTTACTAATCAGAGTTTGTGTGGCATTCTCACTGCAAAGCAACTCTGGCTATGTAGGATCAGCGCCGTGGTGGCCTCGAATGTATGTCTCAATATAGCTTGGGGCCACCACACTTTGTGCCTCCTGCCAAAGAAGAAATTGTGATATTGCAAATAAGTACATAATACTCAAATTGAAATATTAAACACCTATCATTCAACGAGAGAAATGAAGATGTCCATCGGCCCCATATCTTTGTGTAACCCGTGGTCCTGCTTGACGATTAACTCTCTTCATCCTGGATTTTTCCACAAAGCTGGGTGAAGCCCAGTAAGCACCAAGTGCTCGCCAAGCATCTAGACACTTTCTCAACCAAGGCAAACCGCTAATATCAACTTGAAGATACTCATCCTCTCGGAGATATATCTCAGAAGCGCCCAGTTTCTTGTTCATATCTTGCAGCTTTATCTTCTTGTAGTATAAGCAAACACATTGTATATGAGCATTGGACATCATGTCCCTAACCACCTTCATCGCTGCCTTGTCAAACACAGAATGAGCCCTAGCTTGTAGGCACTGCTCCTCCCCCTCCGGCAAACGATACCTCTCCTAAAAAGGAGAATAAATGAGTTAGAGAACTTATAAATGAATCAAATAGAAAGTAGTAATACAAGTTATGACAAAAATTACCCAGAACTCATTCCAAACCCTCGCTGCAGTCGTGACGCCCTGATCATCTGATTGCAACTTATAGCACTCCCAATTCAATGCAGGCAGAAGCACACCTCCAACAGTGACTATTACTGGGTAGTGAAACCGACAAAGTGTTCCAAATGTTGCATTCACAGGTCTTAACCTATTTCTTTCCTCCCAACAAATGTCATCCCACTGCCTATAATAAAATAGATTACTTACCAATCCCCATGTGGCCTAATCTATCGACGATTTGCCAGATTGGTAGCTGCAGAAGTCATCACATTGTTGCCTCTAAATCTAAATACATCATATTAGTTAGCTAGCAAATATAAAATTTTTAAAAAATTGATCATAAGTACCTGAACACAGGTTGAGCAGCAGTATCCTCCTCTTTCTCTTCCTCTTCCTCCTCCTCTGCATCTCCATCTCTCTCCTCACACCCTTCTCTGTCCTCGCACCCATCTCCCTCTCCACCTCCATCTCCATCGCCGTCCACATTTGCAACATGTTCTTGCTCCTCCGCACCCCTACCTACCTCTTCTTGTTGTTCAAGGACTAGTAGATATTTAGTATGATTAAAGAAATTAAATTACACATGCAAACTAAATATAACTTACTTGTTGAGCCTCATCTAGACATCGCTGAAGTGCACTTCTTCGACTGAGGTGAGAACTGCTGCCTCTAAACAGAGAAGACCTATCCGAAGATGTGGAGCCATCATTCTTTTTCCCTTGACTCCTTGAAGATGAGCAGACATCCTTCTTTCCCTTCAATGAGTGCACAAATGACCTCATCCTGAAAGAAATGGATTATGGA
The DNA here is from genome assembly GCF_002211085.1 of Panicum hallii. Lineage (NCBI taxonomy): Eukaryota > Viridiplantae > Streptophyta > Magnoliopsida > Poales > Poaceae > Panicum > Panicum hallii. The sequence continues at coordinate 9,997,251 of NC_038048.1, forward strand.
TAGTTAATATCATATAAACCAATGGTAAATAAAAGATAACAAGTTTCATAACAACAATTAGCAAATACTACAGTACTAAGAAAAACTAGTTTTTACATCACATTACATGTTAAAAGTCGTCGGGGTCATCTTCTTCAGCTATGGTGTCACCATGACTACTACCATGCCTCATTTGATATGTTGTCAACATTACTTTGGTTGCACGACGTGGTCGTTTTTTCTTACGGACCTCAGAAACTATTATGTCACCGGTGTCACCATCTAATTTGTCAAGTGCCATCCCAATATCAACTTCAAAAGGTCCATTACACTCATCTTCCTAACATGCTCGTATCACCTCTCATAATTCGGCATGAAACCTAACTTGCAGAGGTGACGCTCCATATCAATCTTGACTTGACGAGAACAATTCTGACACTTGTTACATGGACACTTTGCCAAACCACCACCAGGAGACAATGAAAATACATGATCAACAAAAGCTTGTGTGTTGACCATCCACTCTCGCGTAGGCATTCCGTTACTTTTCCAACCATCGTACATCCAACTTCGATCATCTCCCATTTTCTCAAACTAGCTACTTCATTAACAAAATTGAGAATGTTACTTCCTTAATGATACTAAGCAAACAAAAATTATCAAGCATATGTAACACAAGTCTTTTTAGATATCATTAATGCTATATATTTTCTAAGAAATGAATCAGAAATCTTATAACAATCACAAATTTTATACGAACAGAATCACAAATATAGTTACAATAAGACCAACCACATTTCTAATAGTATTAACAAAAAGACAACTACAATCAACAGGTTAATACCTGAGCTCAAGCAGGGGATGGCCTGTAATATCTAGGTAGTTAGACAACTAGATAGTAAATTTGAATGTATTGTATGTATGTTATGAGTTGTACAGAAGACTAGGGGTGTAATTGTAAATTATAGATTTTTATAAGTTCCTATGTGCAATTGTGTGAAAATGCTCTTAAATGTCAAATTCAAATGACTATAGAGAAGAAAAGTACAAATATTAAGTTAAAACCTAAAAGAAATAGACTTTGTATGAAACCAAGGGCCTATGTGTAATTAACACAAATATAAGGGTTACATATGAAATGGTTGGAATATAAAAGTCAAATTCAAATTTACTTAAGGTTAAGGTGTAAAAATACAAGTAATCATGACAGGTCAGAAAATTTGTAATCATGCCCAAAATTTGATCAATTTTAGGTGGGCAAAGACAAATTTAACTTAAATTCCATCTTGTTTCAAAATGTAATCTAAAGAGTTGTAAACTTTGAGTTTCTAAACCTAAGCCCTAAAACAATGTTGTAGAGTTTGAAAAACTCTACAACTTTCATGTTGACCATTTTCTTATTTGACCTTTATAGCAGTGAGAAATTTTAGTTTTCGGAGGGGTCCCTGAACTTTTTGGAAATCACAAACAAGTCCCCCTGACACCTCCCTGCTTCGTCTTCCTCTGCCACCGCCGCTTCCCTCTCTGCCCTCTGCTCCTGCCACCGCCGCTCACCGCCGGCGTAGGCCCCCGAGCTCCACCTCCAGCTGCTACCCATGCCCACGCGTCATCCCCTCTCGATCCCGACCTCTTTCCTCTCCCCTGGTGGCTTCTCGCGCGCGCGCCACAACGACCCGGAGCCTCCTCCGGCCGCCACCTCCTCGCCGCCGTGGAGAGCTCATCGCAGCGCCTTAATTCCCTGTCTCCCGTGCGCAATAGCATTCTCTTGATGCCCACACTCTATTCCTCCAGCTCCAGAGCCCAATCCCGAGCGTTCGACCCACATTCCTCCGCCGCCGTCTCCTTTAACTCCGGCCACGCATGGCACGCCCGTGGGCAGCCCACACCAGACCATCTCCGCCCCAATCAACCTGTGCACAAGCTTCCCCGAAGTTCACTGGTGCTCCTCAACCACTCGTTGTCCTCCAATTGCAACTGGAGCTTCGTCTCCGACGAAGCGCCGCCGCCACCACCTTCGGCCTCACCGTGGGCAGCTCGCTCCGAGCCTTTCGACGCCACCACAATACCCTAGCCAGCACTACATCACCCCTGTGAAGCTTCCCGACCCATCCATTGACCCTCTAGTCCAGCACATCTTCCTCCCGACGATCGCCGGTATTCCTCCTCACCGCCGCCGCCACTGTCCTCGTCGATTACCTGTGACCCGATGTGTTTTCTTCCAATTGATGGTACCTACACGTTCCCCGTGTCTCACTGAAGCTCGTACGCAGGTTTGCTGCCGACATTCACTACCAGAGCACTACCGTCGACGGAGACCTCTCCGCCGCCGCCTCGGGTCCTCGTCGAGCTCTACCATTCCGGCCGTCCCAGTCCTCGACAAGTAGTGCAACAAGGCCACCGTAAGCCCCTGAGCCTGTCCCTGCCCTTGGACCTCGCCGCCGGTGACCACCGTCGCCGGAACACGGCCGCCCCTCCCTTGCTCTACGTCGGCCTCCGGCTTAAGGACCTCGAGTTAGAAGAATCAAAAATCCAGGGGGTTATGTGCACAACCATAGACTCAGAGGAATAGTACCGAAGGACCCCTTTGTGTAAATTAGGCTGTCAACTTAGAAATTCTGTATCTATTCGTGGAAAAATCATAAAAATGCAAACTAGATTTTGTTGGAATCCTTAAGTCAAATTCGACTACTTTTGTTTAGGAAGTTTAAGCTTTAGGAGTATATTTTCTGATGTAGATTAAATATTAGAAAATAAGTGTTTTAATTGTATCTCATGTTGTAGGCATGTGTTAAAGCTGAAATTTGGAACCTAGATTTTATGTGCTATGTGTAGCTCTGTGTAAAAAATTCGAGTACTTTACTGTTCATTTGCTTAGATTTCGAGTACTTTTTGTTATATGTTGATAAAATTTACTTAATTTAATTCCAAATGTGTTCCTTCATATTTAGGGCTGAAAACTTTATCTTAGCTTTTTTACAACAGGAATAATCTAAGATAAAAATTTGAGAATCAGAAACCTAATATAACTTGAGTTATAAGTTTCAAGCTTAAATTTAAAGGTAATTCATAAATAATAATTATTATGCATGAAAAATTATGAAACTTTTCTGGAATATTAGTCTTCAGTAATTCATGATGTTCTTAAATTTTGAACCCTAGTTTTAGTGTAAAACTCCAGTTATAATTATATCTTGAATTTCCAATTATAATCTTGTTTAATTTTGTGGCTTAGTTCCTTTTAGAGTAAAATTTAAATAAAACCCACCTATGATAATTTTCATAAGTATTAATTATTTTTCTTAATTTAAGATTTGGTTAATTAATCCAAGTTAGCCATAATTAAGTAATAACCTAAGATTAATTACAATGTTTAGCTAATAAAATAAATAGAGTTTGTTAAGTGTATTTAGTGTTGCTTATAGTAATCTGATATGCTACCTGTTATAGTTAATCGGATGTTTAGGGTAACCCACCCCGTTGCCTAACGAGACTAGTTAGTTTAGTTAATACTCGATAAATGACTGCCCAGTGCAGGGTAGTTAGATTATTGTCGTAATGTAATGTTCTTTTGTTTGAATTGCAACTTTATTATGAAATAACATAAAAATATATGCATTTCATAACTTGTAACTTTGCATCTCATATAGACTCGACCATTCTCGCTGACGGGGATTATCAGCTGATTCTGGAACCAGAAGGAGTTTGTTCTGAAGACCCCGGAAGTCTCGTCGCAGAATTCTCTGAAGCCCCGAACCCCGGTTCGGAAGATATTAATTTGACTAACCCCAACCCCACCAGCGAAGGCAAACCCCGGACATAACCCCTACTTTATTACACTGCAACCTATATTATTTATATATATATATATCTTTATGCATTAGGTTCTTAGGAGTTGTTTGGAAACCTTAGTTGCATTGTTCCAGAAACCAATGTATTGAACACTAGAACTTGAGTCTGAATAGCTGCTCTGCTTATAGGACCGGTAGAAGTCGAGTGATTTCCTGTCACTCGCGCGATATAGGAATTGTGATGTTTACATTCTTGTTATCATTATAAGGATGACAGACGGGAATTTTATGAGGTATCATGGTCAAGATGATACCCGTCTGTGTTGATGAATTTGATAAGGCCGCAGTGTGTGGTAGCGGTGGTTAAGCGTTTGAAAGTACTAGCCACATGCCGTGAAATACGGTAAGCGGTAAGCCTAGTAACCAATCGGCCCGAGGAGTGGACATACCTCCCACCACATGTATTTGCTTCTTTTGGTTACTTTGTTCGACGTGTAGGCATACGTGTTGCTGGGCAACCAGGAGTACGGGTTTTGTAGTCGCGCTACAGACGTACATCCTGCACTTTGGAAGTGCGTATGACCTGCAGTCGCTTGTGGTGGTAACCAACCTGAATTATACCGTCTCAAGTACGCGAGTCCATTCCTGAGGGCTCCAACGTGCTTCAAACGGTATAATCCCTTGGCCTGTCGGGTAACGTCCCGATAAACCACCAAATACAGGATCAAATAAGGTTACCTCACACGAAGGTGAGTCCAGAGATACAGTCACCATCATATTTTACATCACAAGGAATTATATTACAAGAGTTTCCAAAAGCAGTACGAAGTTTCCAGTTTAGAGAAAACATTACAAACTGTTAAAGTTATGGTTTTTGGCAGCGGAAAACATACGCGATGATTTGCAACATGTCGTCAAGACGGATGTCATGCTAAGCTCAGGCACGACATCACTCGGTATCATCAGTGTTGGCCGGGGACGGATCCCATTCCACGGACCAACCGTCTGGAAGAGCATAGGGCCATGACAAGGGAAGAGTAGGATCTTCAAAGGTTTTACCTGAAAAATATATAACTAGCAAGTCTGAGAATACTAATACTCAGCAAGGCTTACCCGTTTCATGGTATACTTAGCCATGTAACTAGACTTATGAAGGCTTATAATGGTTCTGGGTTTAATTTCAGCTGAAAAGCAATAAAGAGTAGATCCTTAATTTCAACTTTTAGCTTTCAGGTTCTAGTTGATTATCCATTCTAGGTATGCAACTATAGCTATTCAAGCATGGTAGAACTTATTATAACAAACATCAACATTAGTCATCATATAGTTGCTCTTGTTACTCTGTGTGACAAAGGGATCAAGCAGTCTCAATCTCCGCGAGAAACGGACGATTCTGAATCGAATTTCAACCTTGCAAGGTAAACCTAACTCACATGCTTGGAACACCAAAGGGTCGTTCCGAAGCAACCGTTTGCCTTTCATTCCGACTCGTGGACAGGTCCACCACATGTGACTGCAGGACCATACGCACTTCCAAAGTGTAGGACGTACGCCTGTAGCGCGACTACATATCCGTACTCCTGGTTGCCCTTGCAACACGTATTCCTACACGTCGAATCAAGTAACCAAAAGAAGCAAATACGAGTGGTGGGAGGTATGTCCACTCCTCGGGCCGATTAGTTACTAGGCTTGCCGCTTACCCAAAACTCACGGCATGTGGTTAGTACTTTCAAACGCTTAACCCCGATCACCACACACAGTGACCTTAACCAATCTGTCAACACAGACGGCGTATCATTCCCTTCCATGATACTGCACATAACCCCGTCCGTCATCCTTATAGTGATGACAGAATTGTAAACAACCAATTCCTATATCGCGCGAGTGACAGGAAATCACCCGACTTCTACCGGTCCTATTAGCATAGCAGCTAGTCGGACTCAAGTTCTAGTGTTCAGTACATCGGTTCCTGGAATTATGCAGCGAGGGTTCCAAGCAATTCCTAAGAACTTGATGCATGGAATTACATAAATAGATATAGATTGCAGTGTAATTAAAATAGTGGGTTATGTCCGGGGCTTGCCTTTACTGGTGGGGCTGAAGTCAGGGATGTTAGTATTATTATCTTTCAAACTTTGGTTCGGGGCTTCCGATAATCCCTTGGTGACATTCACTTGATCTTCAGAAACATCCTCTGCAGACTCCTGGAAGATCTTGTAGGTACCGTCTGTGGAAGTAGTCTTATCTACATGCAATGCAACATTACATTCAAAGTGTGCACACAATAACTATCTTACTTCACAATAAAGTTGCAATCCAACACTCATTTAACATACTACTCACATAACAATCAAAAAGATCTGAAACTAAACTTAGACAGAGCTTTAGGGGAACACTAATTAGAATCGGCTACTTGTTGAAGATTACAACGGAGCCGATTGGAACAACAGGGGTTTAGCCGATAGAATTGGAAAAGGAGGGAGCTATCTACTTTGCCTTAAGAAATCGGCTGATTTTCGTTTGAAAGAGAAATTGGCAAGAGCGGTCTCCGTGTATGATCCATGGGGATTAGTCGATTTGGGTTCACCTGAGGCCAAACTGGCTAATATGGAGAGGAACATTGAAGGTACAGTGTTTCAAGGATAGATCAAGGGAGGATCTTGCCGATTGGATTATCAGCGTGCCTTTGGTCTGTCTAATTGGTTGGTGCATTGGTCTTGGCCTTAACCGATGAGGATGCATCATGTTGTTGTCGGTCAAAACCCGCCGGCGGGCAGCGACAGGCAACACGAGGAGCCGGGAGGCTTCCGGGACGGCTGGTGGGCCCCGGTCCCTCGGTCAACGGCCCAGTGATCTGGCGCGCGCCCTGGCTGAGAGTCGCTAGGCGTGCCACCTGATCCTACACCCGATCAGGAAGGTGTGACGTGTCGAACTCCTGCATACACAGACATGTGTAAAGGTTAATCCGAGCCGTGATCGGCTCATTACCTCCTCCCCGGTATCGGCTATGAAGAGCCGATTGTGTCAATACCGGATCGGATCCTTGGGACAGGCAACGTAGAGACAGACACATATATATATATATATTCGAATAAAACTTGCTTTATAAATAATGACCTAATCCAATCTACAACGACTAAGCTCTCACTGCACGATCGGAACATCCTACACGTAATTGAGCCTAATAAATACACGAAAGCATCAACAAAACGATCTGGACAGAGAGCAAGGAAACAACCGAAAGCCGAACCCTAGAACAACCTCTATTCAGGCGAAAAGCCGATACAGAGCATACTATCGGATCATTCAACTCGTTTGCAAGGCCTAATCATGCAAATATCGAACCAAGCTTCTAAATAAACAGAAACCAGCCATAACAGATTGGATCTACCGACAAATACAAAACAAGACAAAATCATCGTATCCATGAACAAACACGACGATCAAACATGCGAAAGCAACATATGAAGCATGATTAAAGCACAGAAGTAAAAGATTACTCAACGCATGCCAGGATAACTAACGCTACTCGCCATCTACAAGGCTTCAGCATGAGCAACGCACAAATGAACGAGCAAGGGTAACGCCACCCCGATCACGCCGGGCGCGATCGGGGTCGCATGACACTTACCCGATGAAAAACCCTAAAACAGGGGAGGCGATACGCCGAGAGTTGATGATGATTGATTCCTTTTCTTGTTTATTCATGGTACATATTTATAGTCCGTAGACTTGTTCTCTTTAACTAACCCTAACCTAACACGACACGAATCTTAACTGCTTATTCCTAATTTACGCGGCCTTATGGCCTCCACCTTCCACACGGGCCCAATTCGCAAGCTTTGTCACGACCGCCTTCCAAGCCCATCTTGCTCCGTGGCCCACTTCTGACCTGGTCAAAATACGGCGATAACACATGCCCCCCTGGTTTCGGTAATGGTAATTCCGAAATCATCACTACCTTGACCCTTCGTCTTCCGATCCGTACGACCGTGCCCTTTCGGCTCCCGATGGACGTGACTGCTCTGCATCGGCCTCCTAGGGAACCGTTACGGTGCCGATTCATTTCATCCACTCGTTGGCTTTATAAACTTATTTCCAGCACCTTCTTTACCCACTTTCCCTCACAACCATCACCGACTCCCTTCCCTTCCTTCACCATGGCCTCTTCTTCCTCTGCTTCCTCTGTTATCTCTTACGAGTCCGGAACAACACGAGAACCCACTCCAGAATATAACCCAATCGCCGCTTATGAGGCCCGTGCTCCCCTGCATTAGGACGCAGTGGAGTGGGACTTCTATTACCAGTCTGAAGACGACGACTCTCTGACTGACAGCGAGGATCTCGCGCTCCTCCTCGGAGCCGAGCTGGAGGAGGAGGAAGATGATGCCCTCTGGGGAGAAGACCTTTCTCTCTCAGAGGAAGAATCCGACTCCCTCTCCTCCGAAGAAGATCCGATGGCAGGTAACTTTCTCTTTGACAGGTCATCGGACGACACTTCCGATAGCCGCGGAGGAACCGACGATGATGACGGCTTCACCAGTGGCAGTGACGGGAACGACGCTGACGATGACGGCCGTGACGGTAGCAGCAGCAGCGGCGCCAGCATCGCTCCACCGTCCAAGCGCCGCAAAGCCTCTAATGTGCACTGGTGGTAGATTGTAGTACCCCTGTTAGGTTATCTCCAGGAGTAGTTAGCTCCTCTTTTGTTCTTACTGCCTTGCTATGAATGCAATCTGCTTTTGTATTAACCCCTCTTATTATGCACAACAATTTATTCAAGAGCCGATGGCATCGCATCGGCCTTAGGGTATACCACCCCGGATCTGAAACCGCTCTTCAATTTACTTTACCTTCTGCCAGTCAATCCAGCGCAAACCTCTATAGGTCGATTCCGATCACCTTTTCGCTCGCAAACCCTAGCTGCAAGATTTCCCCTAGTCCTTGAGACACACACTCGATCTTGCGCCGCCAACCCTAGATTCATTCTCCAAGGTTTCGATCCAAGTTTTCCGATGGCGGGATCTTCGCGCACCGCCGCCGTCGCCTTTGGTTTGAAGGTAAACTCCGACCCCCATTAATCTAACACAGCATCCGCACATTTTTTACCGCGCAGTTAAATGACTTTTCCCCTGGCAATCTTGATTTTTTGGGGTTTTTCAGGCTTCCGATATCTTCTTGCCACATCCTTCCTCCCCCGATTCCTTTTGCCTTGGACCTCGCTCCTACGAAAAACCCGTAGATCTGATCTCGTGTGAGGCCAACCGAATCCCCTTTGTGAGCCAGGATGTAGACCTAGAATTTTGGTCGGATAGCCTCCGCGCTTGGCCAAACCCTCCTGAAGGCTGGATGGCTTGGTATAATAGGGTAGCGAACACCTACCAGCCTTTATGGGAATCAATTGGAATAGCCGATGCCCTATCTTTATCACTCTCCCCTCTTGAGAAAGATGAAAACCTTCTGAAGACCATCGGCTATTTCTGGTCTAATGCCTTGAATTGTTTCCTCTTCGGGCATAGCCCATTAGCACCAACACTGTTAGATGTTGTGATGATAACTGGCCTAAACATATCTTTCCTTGCCTCGACCAAAAACTATCTTTCCTTGGCTTATGAACTGGCCAAGGGTCAACCCGTTGGCCTTGGCAAACTATTTCTAGGGGAACTCTACCGTTATCTTCATCTGATGACTTCCAGCCTCCTTACCCAGAAAAAAATTAGAACTGGTGGCCCATGGTGGTTCATTCAGTTGTGGGCTCGTCTTTACTTCCACAATTCTGATCCTGATTTCCCTTCCTTGGTCGGTAATTCCTTTCCTGATCTGAGTGGGAGACAAATTAGATGCACTAGCTTTGGGCAGGCCCTATACAGTCTCCCTGGCGGGAAATTGAATCCTCCAGATGCTTCCCGTTGGTTCAAGATTTTCTACAAAGGCCTTGATAACCCAGACTTCCTTCCTTATGCCGACTCTGAGCTCTTTGAGAACCCAGCTACCTTCCATTTGGCTGATATTGCCGATGATGCTGACACCAGGCATCTTTATTCCATCATGGTTCGGCCCTGCCTTCTCCCAGTCGGCATGAGCACCTCTAACCGGATTCTTAAACCCGGTTATGAGTTTTACCAGCCGGTCGTAGCAGCCCGGCAATTTGGCCTTGCGCAGGTGCCTCCCCACTTCCTTCTCCACCTGCTAACATCCAGCAGGGTGGATCTCCCCGACACTCTGACCGCCCAGAGGTGCTACAGTCTGTTCACAGACCTTCCCCTGTCTGTTCCTGCCAACTTTACCTTCACCTCCTCGGCCGTCGACTTTGACGGATGGTGGACGATGTGGAAAACTCATGTTTTCCGCAGAGCTCTGGGTCCGATGCTTCAACAGATCGACCCTAAATATGACATCCCCGATGGAGAGGTATCCCCTTTTTGGACTAGCATTCTTTCTTTAAATTGTGTTGGATCCCTCCTGAATTCACCTTATTGCTGCAGCAAGAGGACGGCCCAGAGCCGACAAACGAGGATGGATCGCTCTTTTGCTTCCGGGCGGTCGCTCCCGTGGTTCTTTTTGGCAGGAACGCACCCCCTCCCTCAAAGAGTGTAATGCAGATCCAGCCGAGCACCGCCAAGCTGACTCCCAAACGAAAACGGCTTTCTGAGGCTGCTGCCCCCCGTGTCTGCGCCAAGACGAGGAAGACCCTCGTCAGAAAGGTCCGGAAGGATGCTGCGCCGTCTTCCCCTGATCCACCATCTCCAGTCACCAACCAGGTTTGGCACCTCTTCCCGTTTCGCAATCGGTTTTTGTTCACACCCCTTTTGATGACACTCTCTTTTCCTGTAGCCTGCCGTTGTAGAAGTCTCCAGCGGGGAGGAACCCCCGCGCCAGAAAGGTTCGTCTTTGGAGGTGCCAGAGGACGTGGATGCACCTATCAGGGCCCTGATCACTCTCCATCATCTTGGTGTAACAGACTTGGAAGGCCCCTCTGCATCGGCTGCTGCCCCAGCTGCTTTGCCAGGTCTGCATGTCGTCGGCTCCTGTCTGGAAGGGTCCTCCCCCGCCTCAGCTATTGCCGATTCCCCTGCACGAGAGGTACGTTTAACGGAGCCGATCACCATTTCATCGGCTGCTGCTTCCGTGAAGCCGACTGCTGCCCCATCGGCTGTCGCTTCTCCCCCTGGAGGTGCAATCTTTGCGGCCTCTGCCGCTACCGCTCATTCCCCGGACGGGACACCATCCCGGGAGCCGATCGCCCCTTCGTTGGCCATCGCCGCCTCCTCCTCGAGACAGGTACGTCTCTCGTTGTAGCCACTTCGGCCTTTTTCGTAATGCCCGTCTTACTCTCTTCTCCTTCAGAACCTGGATCTTTCGGAGCTCCTTGCGTTTGACCCTGCCACGATTGGGTCGACTATATTGGAGGCCGATGACTCTTCCTCAGGCCTAACCAGCGCTGCCGATCAACTTCTCCGTGTGAAGGATCTTCTGTCGGGTCCCATCTCCGCCTTGATTCAGGATTCCAGTGCAATCAAACAGATCCTCGACGAGGTTAGCTCCCAGCTCCCCGTAAGCCTCCAGGTTAAGCTCTTGCCAGCAGGGTACCTTTCTTCCTTTCAAGCGAAAGAGGCAGAGGCTCGCCGCAGGATCGAGACTCGGCGTTCCCAATCGCTCTTAAGGACCATTATCGCCGAAATGTGTCAGTCGATCAACAAGAAGAAGGCCGCACTCGACGCCAAGACCGATACATCTGCTTCCGTCCATCGGCTCCACCTCTTGGAGAAAGAACTGGAAGACCTTGAAGCTAGGGTCCAGGCCACCAAACAGCGCATCCAAGAGGAGAAGAATCTCATCGCGGGTTCCAAGCAGGAGGCAGAAACCCTAACCACTGAACTGAAGACGGACTTGGCCCAGCTGAACAGCTTGAACAAACAGGTGGTGCCGGGGGCAGACGAAGAGGACGAAGCAGTGCTTGATGAGGTCGACCGCATCCGTCTTGATGCTATCGCCGCTATCGACGCCTTCCTTCTGCAGCCTTGTCCGAGATAAACTTTGTGTTTGTGTGGTAAACCTGTGGTGTTCTTATGTAGCGAACCTAAAGTCGATGGTGGCACATCGGCTATTTGATAATCTATGACGCTTGATTACCATAAGCACAATTCTAGAGCCGGTGGCACCGCATCGGCTGTTCTAATCTGATCGAGTCGATCAATACTTATTGATCTTTCTTCGTCTCCTATACTGTTAACGTCGATCGTCGTCGACCCAGCCTTTGCCCCCCTACTTAGCTCGCTGGTTGCATCGGCTTGCGGCCCGATGGGTCTCATCGGCTTTATTGTTCATCAGCCCACATGCTTGGGAAGTACTTCTTAAGGTGTTGGCCATTGACTGCTACTGGGAACTTAACGCCGTCCAGTTCTTCAAGCATGTACGCGTTCCCAGGTAGGACCTGGTCGACCCTGTACGGCCCATGCCAGTTTGGAGACCATTTGCCATAAGCCGCGTCTTTAGTCCCCAATGGCAATACTGCTTCCCATACCAAATCTCCCACTTGAAACTCCTTTGGCTTAACCTTTTTATTATATGCACGGGCCACTTTAGCCTTATTTTCCTTGATTTTCTCTAGTGACCATAGCCTGAGTTCCGTGAGATCTTCCACATTATCGCTCATCAGGGTAGCATATTCTTCTGCGGATAAGTCATTCTGGAATTCTACACGCCTTGATCCGGCCGTGACCTCCCATGGCAACACGGCCTCCTGCCCGTAGACCAAGTGGTAAGGAGAAGTTTTTGTCGCCCCGTGACATGATATGCGGTACGCCCAAAGTGCTTCTGACAAGACCTCGTGCCAACGTCTAGGATACTCATCAATCTTCCTTTTGATCAATTTGATAAGACTCTGGTTGGACGCTTCGGCCTGTCCATTTGCCTGAGCATAATATGGAGATGATCTAATCAGCTTGATTCCCATATCAGCAGCAAACTTCTTGAATTCTTCTGAAATGAAAACCGAGCCACCGTCCGTTGTAATAGTCTGTGGAATTCCGAATCTGTGAATGACGTGCTCTTTGACAAACTGAATAACATCCCTAGATGCCACCGACTTCATCGGAACCGCTTCCACCCACTTGGTAAAATAATCTGTGATAGCTAGAATAAACTGATGACCTTTGCTGGATGGAGGATTAATTTTGCCGATCATGTCCATACCCTAGCCTCTGAACGGCCATGGTTTAATGATGGGGTTCATAACGGACGCTGGAACCATCTGGATCTTTCCGAACCTCTGGCATGCCCGACACCCTTTGTAATATTTAAAACAATCTTCAAGCATGGTGGGCCAGTAATATCCTGATCGCCTAATTAGCCATTTCATCTTGTGTGCCGATTGATGGGTCCCACACGTCCCTTCATGAACTTCATGCAGGAGCCGATTGGACTCAACTGGCCCCAAACACTTAAGCAGTAACCCCTCTAAGGTCCTGTAGAACATATCATCCCCTATGAGAACATACTTCATAGCTTTGTATCGTATCCTCTTGGGTGCCCCCCGAGCCGAATCCTTCAAGTAATTGAAGATATTGGCTCTCCAATCTCCCTGGTCCAGGAAGTATACCTGATGAACTGACCCATCGGCTTTGTACCCTGAAGCCAGCTGTGCTAGATCATTGGCTTCGGCATTCCGAGCCCTGGGTATCCAATAAAAATTAATGTATCTGAACTGAGCTATTAGCTCCTAGCATTGGACCCACATTGGGAACAGTAGCTCGCTTTCGCACCTGTATTCTTCTGTAAGCTGGGAAATCACCAATTTTGAATCCCCAAAAACTTCCACTGCTTCAGCTCCGGCCTCTAGAAGCAATTCCATACCTTTTCGTACCGCCTCATATTCAGCAAGATTGTTGGTACAGGCGACAGGTAATCTGATCGAAAACGAATACGTTGCCCCCCGAGGCGATACCAGTAAGACGCCGATGCCACATCCATCCCCACAAACTGATCCGTCGAAGTACATGGCCCAGGCTCATATAGAAAGTGCTGCGATATTGGTGTTAACCCTCTCAGCAATAAGATCCGCTAACGCCTGCCCTTTAACTGCTTTTGCAGGTTGATATCGGATATCAAATTCTGATAACGCGAACATCCACTTCCCCAATCGGCCTTTCAAAACTGGAGCCGATAGCATATGTTTTATGACATCCGATTTGCAGATGACGACCACTTCAGCCGATAGCAGGATATGGCGAAGCTTGGTGCATGTAAAGAATAAACATAAACAAAGTTTTTCCATGTCGGGGTACCTTGTTTCTGCATCCAACAACCTTCTGCTGAGATAAAAGACCACCTTCTCTTTGCCATCATACAATTGTACCACTACTGAAGCAATAGAAGTGTTGCCCGTTGATAAATATATATAGAATGGTCTATCCTGTTATGGTGGCACCAGCACAGGCGGCTTTGACAAATATTCTTTGATTTCTTCAAATGCCCGTTGCTGATCTGCCCCCCAGCGGAACTCGTCAGTGGTTCTAGTCTTGACTAACTCCATAAAAGGCTCGATCCGTCCAGACAAATTAGAGATAAATCTCCTGACAAAGTTAATCTTACCAATGAGCTGCTGGAGCTCTTTCTTGGTGGTGGGTGGCACCATGGTGCGTACGGCTTCCTGACTTTTTAGGCCAATCTCTATCCCTCTTTCATGAACCAGAAATCCCAGGAACTGCCCAGCCGACACACCAAAAGCACACTTCTTTGGGTTCATCCGGAGCCCGAACTTTCTAGTTCGTTCCAGAACCCACCGCAGGTCGTCTAAATGTCCCTCGACCGATGCTGACTTCACCACGACGTCGTCGATATAAATTTCTACTAGATTACCGATCAGATCATGGAAGATATGGTTCATAGCCCGCTGATACGTAGCACCAGCATTCTTCAAGCCGAAAGTCATAACCACGTACTCGAACAAACCCACTGCTCCAGGCACTCTGAACGCAGTTTTGTGTATATCTTCAGGGGCCATGAAGATTTGATTATATCCTGCATTACCATCCATAAAACTCAAAATCTTATGGCCGGCGGCAGCATTGATTAATGTCTCTGCAATGGGCATCGTGTACTCATCTTTTGGAGTGGCCCTATTAAGATCCCTGAAGTCCACGCACACCCTCCATCGGCCATCTTTCTTTTGTACGGGCACGACGCTCGAGATCCATTCAGCGTACCTGCAAGTCCTGATAAATCCGGCTTCCAGCATCTTTTCTATTTCTTTCTTCACCTCGACCAAGACTTCGGCTTTCATCTGTCGTGCCCGTTGCTGGAACGGTCGAAACCCACTCTTGAGGGGAAGCCGATGCTCTACTATTTTCCTATCCAGTCCAGGCATCTCTGTGTAATCCCAGGCGAAGCAATCGGCATATCCCTTTAGCAATGCTATCATCGGCTCTCGTAGTGCTGGGTGTAACTTCCTACTTATGAAGGTTGGTCGTGGCTTATCCCCAGGACCAATGTCTATCTCCTCAAGTTCATCAGCCGATGTGAAACCATATCCTAACTTCCCTTCTTCTTCCATTAGATCAACGTTGCAAATGGAGAAAGGACACAGCATAAAAAAACTCGGCCGATCGTTAAGATCGGCCGTTCCACACATCCCCTTACTTTCCAAATTTTTGTAAAAAGAACACGGCCAGCTGTTAATGCTGGCCATTTTATAACGCCTACGAAACACATTTATATTTACAACTTCGATTCTTCGGGGCCGATTGCAAGAACCGGCCTTTATGACTCCGCTACCACATGTTGCCTCCTGTTCCTTTACTCTGTGAGGCCGGTGGATAAGACCAGCCTTACTCCGTTTTTTGTATCCTCGATGCGATCACACCCTTCCAGGCTTATTTCTGAAATCGGCTCTTGATCTTCCGCATCCCAAATGCTCATGGCCGCATGTGAAATTTCGATCGAGTCATCTGCCTGGACCACTTCCACCTCATCTCCGTCCCATTGGATCAAACATTGATGCATCATGGAAGGGATGCAACAGTTGGTGTGGATCCAATCCCTGCCAAGTAAAACATTGTAGGTGCTCTTGCTGTTGATGACGAAGAACGAGGTCGGGACAGTTTTGTTTCCGACGGTGAGATCCACACTAAGGACACCTTGGGCTTCTAAAGTCTGACCGTTAAAATCACTTAGGGTGACATTGGTCTTGATGAAGTCTGCGGTGGACCGCCCCAAACGGCGCAGGACTGAGTATGGCATAATGTTGACCGCCGCTCCCGTATCCACCAACATCTTATTCACGGGCTGACCGTTAATAAACCCCTTAAGATATAAAGCTTTCAGGTGTTTGTAATTCTTAGCTTGCGGCTTCTCGAATATCACTGGCCGAGGTCCCAAATCAAGTTGGGCCACCGACGGCTCCTCCCGGGGCCTCGCATGGAACTCTGCAGGAAGCACAAAAACCATATGTGCATCAGCCGATACCTTCTTATCGGCTTTCGTTGACTTGGGTCGCCATTCCTTCCTGGGCGGGCGCGACTCCTTTTCCTGCACATAGTGAACTTGTTCTGCCAAATCTGGTCGTGCCTTCCTTAAAGTCTCGATGTACTTAGCTTCGGCCTCCTCCAAGCTACGCAGTCGTTGAACCCTGCGCTTCTGGGAACGACTAAGTCCATCGGGGCACCAACGAGGACGATGATACCTGTCTTCTTCTTCATCTTCCTTTTGTGGTGACCGAACCCGCACTTGCCGGATTGGGGCAGGTCTTATCCGCTGGAAAACCGAATCCCTTGCTTCTGGTCTCCTTGGTCCACACTCTGGGCAATCCCTGATTGTAGGCAATCGGCTCATACCTGAATCCCAACAGTACCTGAAGAACGGGTAGTGCCAATGATCGCGGGCTTCTTTGTGCTTCCTCAAACCGGTCCGGCGCTCATACTCTTCTTCCTCAGATTCCCGATGGAGGCGCTGCTGGTACTGGTACTCGTACTTCCTGAGAAGATCAGAAGAAGTTGGCCGTTGATTTCTTACGTACCTTACTTGCCTTTCTGTAACATATTCACCCGTTTCATTTTGGGGCCGATTGCTCGAATCAGCCTCTCCATCTTCGATCTGGCGGCGTGATGCCACCCCCGCTATGTTGATGCCCAATGCGAAATTGAGTTGTCGCCTTGCCGTCCGATCGTTACTTTCCACCATATTGACACCAGGGAACGGCTGAGTGTCGACTTTCATGGCGGTCTGTCCCAAGATCAATCGGCCCTGCTCAATAGCCGATTGGATCTGCCGACGGAGCTCCTTACAATCGCTTGTGCTGTGGGTGAAAGAATCATGCCATTTGCAATATGATCTTCCTTTCAAATCTTGCGCCGTAGGGGCTTTGTAACCTTCTGGAAATTTCAACTGTTTTTCTTTCAGCAATAAGTCAAAAATTTGTTCCACTTTACTTACATCGAAATCAAACCCCTTTGCCGGTCCTGTTTGCTTTACCCACTTGCACGATACGGGATTCGCACCATGAGCCCATTCTGCGACCGATACTTCCGCTTCTTCCCCGGAGTCATCGGCTTCTTCAGTGTCAGCTAGCGCTACTTGGCGCTTGAACTTTTCCTGGTACAGCTCAGGGTGACGCTGCTCATACATCGTCAACTTCTGGACCAGATGTGCCAGCGAAGTAAATTCCAATTGAAAAGCTAGATCTCTAATCGGCTTCAATAACCCTAGAGATGCCAATTCCACAGCTTCCTTTTCTGGAATCCGTGTTGAATAACACCTATTTTTCATCTCCCTGAAGTGTCGAATGAATTCCGCCACAGTTTCTCCACGCTTCTGCCGCATTTGGGCCAGATCGGCAATCCCTGCGTCTGCGGCTTCTGAGTGATACTGGATATGAAATTGTTCTTCCAATTGTTTCCACGTACGGATGGAGTCAGGACCCAATGATGTGTACCACCCGAAGGCCGATCCCGTGAGCGATTGTGAGAAGAACCTTACTCGTAGCGGATCCGACACAGAAATCATACCTAACTGTGCCAAATATCGGCTCACGTGTTCGATGGAACTAGCACCTTCTGCCCCACTGAATTTGGTAAACTCGGGGAGCCGATATTTGGGTGGCAATGGAATTAGGTCATAATCACTCGGATACGGCTTTGTATAGCCGATCGCTCTCCTTTTTGGCAAAATGCCAAACTGATCCCTTAGGATGGCACCAATCTGCTCCGCTGTTTGTAATCCGGGGGCCGAGTGCACACTATCATGACTCGGCCCTGTGGCATAGGTTGCTAACCAAGCTTGCTTATCCGCGTCAGCTCCAGGGACCCCTCCAGCTACTTTCTGTGAGAGATGTATTGGGTTATTGCTATCCGGGATGTATGCGCACATGTAACCATGTGGGATTTCCTTGGGCGGCTCACTGAAGAACTGGTGGTCTGTAGGATCACCTCCCACTTTGTAAACCACGTAAGCTGGAGCACCATGTGATTCCGCTGCTGCAAGCGCATAAGGCAAAGGAGGTCTAGTCTGGAATGGCAACTCTCCCTTATGGCTCCCCAGAGCAGGCCCAGTCGGAGAATGTTGATGCTTCATTATTTCTTGGACCACCCGTAAAGCCACACGCTCAAAAGCATTAACCAGACTTTCAGAATGCCGGTGCAACGAATGAGCCACTGCATAATTCACCTCCTACCGCAAAGCTCTGGTACGATCCTCGGACGGGGTAGACAGATCCACTCCATCAAGAGCACCTTCAGGTGAAAAACCTCTCCACCTGACACCATGGTTGCGAGTCCTTTCGAAAGAGCCGATGAGATCGGCTTCAAACTGAGCCTTGATTTCGTCGTACCTCTGTTTATGCTCAGCAGAGAGCTCCTCATAAGAGATCGGATCCTCCCTTGCCATCTTGTTGACCACCACTGACGGAGTCGACGAAGATGACGGAGTCGATGAAGAAGACGCCGATGATGATGATGAAGTCGACGAAGAAGGTCCCACTGGGCGTGCCAGAATGTGTTGTCGGTCAAAACCCGCCGGCAGGCAGCGACAGGCAACACGAGGAGCCGGGAGGCTTCCGGGACGGCTGGTGGGCCCCGGTCCCTCGGTCAACGGCCCAGTGATCTGGCGCGCGCCCTGGCTGAGAGTCGCTAGGCGTGCCACCTGATCCTACACCCGATCAGGAAGGTGTGACGTGTCGAACTCCTGCATACACAGACATGTGTAAAGGTTAATCCGAGCCGTGATCGGCTCATTACCTCCTCCCCGGTATCGGCTATGAAGAGCCGATTGTGTCAATACTGGATCGGATCCTTGGGACAGGCAACGTAGAGACAGACACATATATATATATATATTCGAATAAAACTTGCTTTATAAATAACGACCTAATCCAATCTACAACGACTAAGCTCTCACTGCACGATCGGAACATCCTACACGTAATTGAGCCTAATAAATACACGAAAGCATCGACAAAACGATCTGGACAGAGAGCAAGGAAACAACCGAAAGCCGAACCCTAGAACAACCTCTATTCAGGCGAAAAGCCGATACAGAGCATACTATCAGATCATTCAACTCGTTTGCAAGGCCTAATCATGCACATATCGAACCAAGCTTCTAAATAAACAGAAACCAGCCATAACAGATTGGATCTACCGACAAATACAAAACAAGACAAAATCATCGTATCCATGAACAAACACGACGATCAAACATGCGAAAGCAACATATGAAGCATGATTAAAGCACAGAAGTAAAAGATTACTCAACGCATGCCAGGATAACTAACGCTACTCGCCATCTACAAGGCTTCAGCACGAGCAACGCACAAATGAACGAGCGAGGGTAACGCCACCCCGATCACGCCGGGCGCGATCGGGGTCGCATGACACTTACCCGATGAAAAACCCTAAAACAGGGGAGGCGATACGCCGAGAGTTGATGATGATTGATTCCTTTTCTTGTTTATTCATGGTACATATTTATAGTCCGTAGACTTGTTCTCTTTAACTAACCCTAACCTAACATGACACGAATCTTAACTGCTTATTCCTAATTTACGCGGCCTTATGGCCTCCACCTTCCACACGGGCCCAATTCGCAAGCTTTGTCACGACCGCCTTCCAAGCCCATCTTGCTCCGTGGCCCACTTCTGACCTGGTCAAAATACGGCGATAACACAGGTTTAGCCGATTGATGTGCTTTGATCGTGCCTAATAGAGGCGTGTCTACTATGCTATCTTATTGATCTAGGGTTGTGTACTTTGGTCTGGGTGGCCGATTGATAGGTGTATCGGTTTCCTGATTGATCGATGAAAACATCGATCACTTAGCAGAGGGATGATTCCTTAAGCAGTTGTGTCTTAACTGAGATGTGCTTAAGTGTTATTCTAGATAACTAGGTGTGGTTGTATCGGCTCGATTACGTCAGCACAACAATTGAGTGACGTACAGCCGATTGGAGTGTGGTTGAGGGTATGTGACCGATAGATATAAAGCCGATCTCTCAGTCGATAAATCGGCTGATAGAAGTGTGTGGATAAGGATGGGAAAACTAAGGATTGATCGGCCATATTTGACCGATATGGAAAACAACTAGAATCGGCCGATAGCAAGAATTCTAAGATTGTGTATACACCTCCGATACATTGACTATGTGCAGCCGATGTAGGATAGAACAAAAGAATTGTATCAGCAGTAGCCGATATGAGAAAGATAACAACCGTATCAGCTAACCAGCTGATGGTAGAAGCATATCAAAAGAGATGCATCGGCTAACAGCTGTTACACGGAAACATCATAGACTCAAAGGAAACGGATGCTTAGTGGCTGAGCTGATAGTCGACGCTGAAGCATAGCTGCAAACTGCAAAGATGTATTAGCTAAGCAGCAGATACACATGGACTAATAAGGATCCTTATACGAAAAGGACCTTAAGGAGACTGCAATGAAGACAAGGACAAAGTCTTGATGGCAGGGATGTGAGCACTCGTGTGATGGGATTAACTAAATATCACACATCTCCACTTGAGACATACATCCTATGATTTACCTTTCAGCTACAACACATGCTTATCACATAAAGTACAAATAAATCATTCATTTCCTAATATTTAACCTAAATCACAAATCAAAGACTTTTAACTCAAGATCACAACATAAAACTTGTAGATTTTGACCTAAGGTTTCAAACAAAACTGATTTTGTATTTTTATGAACTTCTTACGAATTTCTATGGAATGTAGAAGTTCACTGATTTGAAATAAAGAAGACTTTGGAAATTTTACAGAGAACACCCTAGAACTTTCTAAATCGAAGCAATTAAGTCCCTGGTCGGGGAAAATAAAGAACAGGAAGATAACGACGATGTTCCGGCAAAGGAGTCGCCGGCATTAGGAAGATTCAGTGAATCAGAGCAAACCTTGGGGTAACTTTGGTTGTGGAGGAGAACGGGTGGAAAGCGAATTCCCGCGGTGAACAGGATTGGCGATGAGAAGAGCTCGACAGTGGCGAGATTCCGTGGGTGACGAAGAAGCTTGCCAGGGGATTGTAGTGGGTGAAGAATGGCCGGAGGGGTATTCCTCACGGTAACCTGTGGTGATGGCGGTTGGCTTTGCCATGGCGATGATGTTCCGGCATACAGGGATTGAAGAGGCTCGATGGGAGGGTCCATGAGCTTTCTTGAGGTGTTGTGGTCTTGCTCCGACGATAGGCGACGATCGGCCATGGGACAAGATGATGGAGCCGGATTGGTTCGCTATGCCAACTCCTCCGCGAACCTCAGGGTTTTCCTGCTCACGGGCTAAGCCTCCACTGCTCAAGCGCGTGTGCTGCAGAAACACGGTCGGCACACTCGCGTAGCCTCCTGCAGGACCGCCGCACCTGGTCGCATTTCTTGCACGCTGTTTCCGTTCTGTTCTCACACCACTGGCCCCCAACCTGCATGCGCGTGGTCGGTTGCCTTGCATATGCACGCGCCTGCAGAAACGAACCGAGCCGGCCACTGGTAAAACACTTTCGCTCGCACTCGCGAACGCGCCGGTTCAATTCCGCTCGGACCTCCGGGTCCTGTAACTCCGCTGCCCTCTCCATCTGCTGTGATGCCATCCAGGTTGACCTACCACCGCTGTCGGTCTTCGCTGCGCGTCGAACCCGCGCCGCGTTACTCCTGCCCTGACCTCCGCATGGGTGGAGGGAGCTCGTCGTGCCTGGCTGCACCGCATCTCCTCCGAGCTCGTCACGCCCGACCGCCGCCTTCGCTTTGCAGCTTCTCCTTCCAACTTGCCGCGCCATAACCGCTCTTCCGCCTCCACGAGGGTCGCGGTCTGCATGCATTAGGGTCGCGCCTTCCGTTGCCCTCTCCTCGATGGCCTCCGATCAATGCATTGTACATCACCGCAGTTGGCTTCACTTCTCCTGTGGTCAGCATTTCGTTGAACACCTTAGCTGCATCCTCGATACGGCCAATCTTGCACCACCCAGACATCACCGTGGCGTAGGTGTACTTGTCAGGGTCGATGCCACTGCGTTCCCGCATCTCGCGCATGACCTCCCTGCACACCAACTCGGTCGCGGCCTGAGCTCGCCCAGCGGGGACACCGCCATGCGTTGCACATCGCCGTCCTGCACGTCGTCACTCTGCACGTAGTTGCCCTGCACGTCATCGCTCTGCATGTCGTTGCCCTGCACAGCTCTCCAGTGCTACGCCGCATCCGCATGCCGCAGCCGCTCGCCTGCTCCTGCGCCGCCAGGTCCCGAGCCTGCTCCAGCACTCCAGCGCCACAGCCGCTCACCCGCGCCAGCGCCCCGCGCACGCCGTCGCCCGCTCGCGCCCGTGCCGCACCAGCGCCTGCGCCCGCACCAGCCGAGCCGCCCTGCTCCGCGCTCGCTCGCACGCTCCAGCCCGCCGTCGGCTGCCGCGTCTGCTCCCACTCGGCTCACGCACCTGCCAGCCCCCGCGCCACCGCTTGTCGCAGCGCCCGCTGCCTGGAGCCGCCTGCTGCCTGGAGCCGCCCGCTGCTTGCTTCCGCGTGCTCCGCGCCAGCGCTCCAGCTTCCGCGAACCCGACGCCCTACGCCACTCCTGCTCGGCTCACGCGCGCCGCCAGCCGTGCCGAGCCGCCCTGCCTACTGCGGCCGTTGCTCCAGCGCCCGTGACGCACCCGAGCCGCAGCCGCCCACCGCCCGCACGCTGGATCCACAGCAGAGCGCCTGCGCGCCGCCGCTCCGGCTCCCGCGCTCGCCCGGCGCCAGTCCGGCTCCCGCGCCGAGCCGCATGCCAGCGCCTGCGCACGCTCCGCCCGAGCGCCCGCCGTGCGCCGCTTGCCCCCGAGGGAAGAGGCCCCTGGGCGCCGCCGCTTCTGAGGCCGAGCAGCGGGAGGGAGAGAGGAAACTCCCAGATGAAGCCGCCGCCGGTGGGGAAAAAGGATGGCAGAGAAAAGAAAAACAGAGGAGAAAGAGAAAAGAGACTTCCCCAGGACTTATGCGTAAATTTAGAAAACTACAGGGACCTTTCTATAAAGCATAATTTCTCATTAATCTAAAACCCTAATGAAGAAATGCCCAAAACAAAAGTTGGAGAGTTTTTCAAACTCTACAACATTGCTTTAGGGCCCAAGTTCAAAAACTCAAAACTTATATCTTTACATGTGAATTTTTGAACAAAAGTTGGATTTGAATTACTTTTGTCCTAAAAAGTGTAACTTCATAACATTTAGGACCTAAATGCAAGCATTTATGATACGTCATGATGACGAAATAGACACGTCTTAATGATTGGATAGACATGTCATGATGACTTGCATCTTTTACACTTTAGTCCTGAGTAACTTTGAAAATTACTTTTGTAATTCAACTACTTGCATAAAAGGACTTATACTATTATAAAATTACATAAATACCCTTATTTCCACAACTTTACCCAAAATTTTTACACACTTCAACACATACATTTCAAATGCAACTTTCGGATAAATACATAATTTTTACAGGGGATAAAGTAAGAAAAACATATTTGCAAAACCACCCTTCACTTATTTCGAAATTACCTCCTATCCAATTACATTTTGCAAAAACAACCCTAGTTTTTCCATAATTACAAAAATACCCTTTTTACTTGCACTTTAAATTTTCAAAAGCTTCACATAAACACACAAGCTTTACACTGACAAACACATACTTCACACTAACAAATTATGTACCTGGTTTACAGGTACTTGACTGTCACAGCCGCGCGGGCGCACGAGGAGCGGCGGGCACGCGCGGAACGGCTGGCGGCGGGGCGGCGGGCGCGCGTGAAACGGTGGGCGGCGGGCGGCGGGCGGCTTGCGTGGTGGCACAACGGGCAGGAGTGAAAACAAGGGAAGGAGGGAAGGTGAGCTGGTGAAGAGATAGGGCAAGTGCAATTTCGTCAGCCTCAATTAGCTGAAGAAAATACATTTATTTTCATCAGCTTAGGTCAAGCCGACTAAACTGGTGAAGAGATAGGGCAACTACAATTTCGTCGGAGAGGTTCCCACACCTGGTTAACATGAGCAATCCAGAGTTTCGCATAACGTGAGTAAAACCTGATTCGCTTGCATCCCTACGGGGTCTAACTTTTGAATACCATGTCATCGACTACTTCCAGAAGTGTTGCCTTCGGAGTAGCTTAGGCGTTTCAATTAATTTGTATAAGTCCTACAATTTTCAATAGTCCACAAGGCTAAGACACGAGTAATACTTGTGTAATAACATATTCCAGTAACAGCTGCGACTACTTGTCTCATGTAGACAGTAGCTACGGAAGCGATTTCTAAAGGGGTTACCAAGCCCATATTACCAGTTAGGCTCCGAATACTCGCCACGAGCAATGAGTGCCAAATAACTGAAGAGGCTATTAAGCCTGTAATTCCAAACAAATCAAAGTACCGCATCAAATGTTATTTGATTAGTTTGATGAATTCCCATGAGGCATATGTAATCGAACGACAAGTTATCGACTACATCCATAGGTGTATATGCTTGGAGTAGGTGTATATGATTGTCAATACTACATAGATCAAAAGGCAACAAGTAAATAAATATATTGATGAACATGCAACAGAGTGGATTGTTCATAACATCTCAATGTTTTCTAGTCCTCCTCCAGGCTTTCAACTATCCTATGGGCCACTGGTTTGACTTCTTTTAGATAGTCTCTGCATTGTTCTTTAGAACAGTCTGCAGCCATCCGTCTGCCAGTGACTCCACCTTGGCCTTTGGCCAGAAAGACTTGACAAGTCCAAGCACATGCGCCACATAGGTCTTGGTGATCTCAGAGATGTAGCTGGCAATCTTTTGCGGGGCTTCACAAAGATGCTCTAGCAACGTCCCATTATCAACTACCCCTTCTTCTGAGGGTCCACCATGTTGATGACTGCTTGTGCAGCTTTTTACAGATCTTCAAGTTGTATATGCCTCAGTTCTTTTTCTTCGGCCATGAACTTGATCTGCTGCATGCATTGCACAAGCTACTGGTCTTCATCTTCGAGTTATTTGGCCAGGAACTCCACGTCTTCTGAATGATAGTGTCAGACCCGGGACTACGGGACTGCATACATAACGTACTTCAAACAGGATTAAGAGATAAGGCTTGTCCTATCTCTTATTTATGTTGTTTTCTACTCGTATGAGAGTAGGACTAGTCGATACAGAAGGAAACAAATCGAGTTGTACTCAGGTACGATTCCTTAGCAAGTATTGGACTAGGATTCATGTAACTCTATCCTCCCGGATATATAAGGGGGGGCAGGGACCCCCTCAAAACACAACATCAGCACCCAAGGCAACACAAATCACCAAACAGGACGTAGGGTATTACGCACCTCGCAGCCCGAACCTGTCTAAATCTTGTGTTCCTTGCACCTTCGAGTTCCTGATCTCGGAGTCTCCTCACCTAAACTTACCACCTTGGGTATACCCCTCAGTGGGCAGCCGGTAAAACACCGACAGCTGGCGCGCCAGGTAGGGGAGCGATTGAAGATCCACCGGCGAACTCGATGGCATCGTTCAAGTTCACCAGGTCAGTACCCTCTCAGGGCACGATGTTTGTTTTTGGCTTGTGGGTCTGTGTCGCAGATGGTGTGAGCAGTTTCCTTCGATTCCTCATTGACATGAAGCCGAAAACTCCCACGGTGGGTTTTCATAGCGACCTTGACAAGTTTGTTGATAATCTCGACGACTTGTCAATCCATGGATCCGCTACGAGGACCGAGGAGGAGTCTGCTTTCGGCGTGACACTATCCAGCGCTGCAACAACCTTGCTCGAGTTGGACTCGTTCCAATCTGAGGACTCGCGTAGCCGATCATGACTCGGTCTACACAATTTGGCCACTGATCTTCAGGAGGCCGACATCTCCGAGTCCCTCTCCACATTGGAGAAGGACTTGGACTCTTTACTCCAACTCAGAAAGCCCGAAGCCACCGCATGTCGGGGGGCTTCGGGTTGTTTTGGTGCCAACGGTCTGATGATCACCTCCACTCCGGAGGGGTGTTTCGTACATTGGAAGGGCATAAAACTTTCTGATCTACTCGAGGCTGAAGACCGACTTGTGGCACACCTCGAGCCCTTGCCTTTTCAGGAGGGCAGGCCATTACCCACCGTGGCAGAGGAGTCGACTGAGCTAGTCGACGCGAGCTCTGACCAGCTCATCTTACGCCAGGTGCTGATGGCGGAAGAAGGCAAGGATGATGGCGACTTGCCCATCATCGAATTTGATGCGGTATCTGAAGATGAGGCCACAGCCAACACTGGTGACGAAAACGACGCCGATCGTGAGGCACGGAGGACTAGGAATAGAGCTCGCGCAGCCCGCCGAAGGAGGGTCAATGAGCGCATGTGATCTATGCATCGTGAGCTTGACGCCGAATTTGCTGCCGTAAGCGAGCAGGGCTTCAGGACTCCGGTGGCCAACATCGCCAGGGTAATGGCTATACTCGAGCGCAGTAACGATCCAAATGTGCGTCAAGCACTTCATTACACATTGAGGGCTTGGATTCAGCTTGATCAACAAAACCCGACGTCTAGCCTCAGGAAGGAGCGCGTGGGCGAAAGCCGAAGCTAGGCTCACAGTCGAACGGCAGGCGGCCGTCCCCGACCTCAGCGCAGCAACAACAACGACAACGCTCGCGGGAGTCAGGCCCCTGGCGGGAGGCAGCAGCCACCTCCAGGGGGTAACCCGCGACAGGCCAATCATCGGCCTCCTCCAGAAGACCTGCGCCAGTGAATCAATGAAGGACGTGATGCGCGGTCCGTAATCGATTCCAGGTGCAAAGAACACAAAGTAGCCTAGACAAAGGGTACTAACTGCAGCGACCGTTTTCCAGCTTTCTCCGCACTGTTTAGCAGTTACAAGTACCCTGAGGGCTTCAAGCCGATCGGCATCACCAAGTTTGATGGCAAGAAAGCTCGTCAGCAATGGCTACGTTGCTATTCCACCGCCATTGAAGTCGCAGGGGGCTCCAACATCACCAAGGTCGTCTACTTCCCGATAGCTTTGGACCCTACGCCGCTCACGTGGTTGGAGAGCCTCAGCAACAACTCGATCGACTCCTGGGAGTGGCTCAAGAAGGTCTTCATCAACAACTTCCAAGGGGCGATCACTCGTGCAGGTACTCGTCACGATCTTGCTCAATGTAAACAGGAACGTAACAAGCTCCTACGGTCCTATACACGCCGTTTCTTCGATGTCCGCTCTACCATTGCGAATATCTTGGAGGAAGACATCATCGACTGCTTCTACAACGGCATCACCGACCCAAGCATCTACCGAGACATTGGGTAGAATAGACCAAAAACTGTTGCGGGGCTTTGTGACATGATGCACGACTGGTCTGAGCAGCAGGAAAAGATGTGGGAGCGGTTCCCAAGGCGCAATGATAGCAACCTGAGGCGTCCAAATGACAACCGCAATGACAAGAGCCAGCGGGACTACTCGGGTCCATCCCGAAAGAACAAACCAGATGATCTCATTGCGGCTGTGGATCGTCCCTCGCAAGGCAAGAAGACAACAACGCAGGAAGAGTTCGATAAGCTCCTGCAGAAGAAATGCCCATGGCATCCAGGTGCCAATCATGCGGCAATTGATTGCTACCACCTCCGGAGGATATTTAGCAATCCTGGTGGCGGCGAGAAGAAAAAGAAGTCAGTGGACAAAGAATCTGAAGATGATGACCAAGGGGACCAAACACACAACACGAAGTTCCATGATGCCTCAAAGACCGTCAACGTCATCTACGGGGGAGATGGAGACTTCGGTTCCAGGCGGGAACAAAAACTGCTTCTCCTGGAGATCATGTCTATCAAGCCAGTGACACTGCTGTGACACTCAGGTAATTAGTGTGGTCACATCCTAAACTTTAGTGTCATATTATATGCAAAATGTGGTAAAAGTGTAATTAGAAAATTTTAGTGTAAGGGAAAAGGGTTACTTAAATTAAGGTCCTTTTGTGCTAAATGGGTGAACATGGAGGGTAGAATTCAAAAGTATGAGGCTTGTTTTGCAAAAGTTAAAAACTTGTGTTTAAATCGCAAAAGTAGGTGAAACTACCCTTTGGATATAAATGTGGTGTAATTTTAAAATAGGATTTATGCAAAGTTTAGAAATCTTGTTAAATTTCAAATTACTTGCAAATCCTTAGCTCTTCTATGGATGAACCTTGAAGCAAAGTTGTACATTTTGAAAAACCATACACTTTTGCTTTTGGGCCCATCTCCATTTGAGCACTGGTTGGAAAGTTATCTATACATTATAGAAGGGTCCCTGCTTTTCTTTGAAATTGCGTTTAGATCCTCCATCATCTTCCTCGGCTCCCCGATCTCCTCTGCCTCTGCGCGCGCGTGACCCGCCGCCGCCGGCCGCTTCCCGAGCACCTGCAGCTCTGCACCACCCTGATCCTGCTCCACGCGTCGCCCTACCACTCCTCCCACCGCCGCGCCGCCTCCGCTGTCCTCCCCTCGCCGTGCCACGTCGGGCAGTCGATCCTGAGAGGCTGCCACGCCACCCCGTCGAGCACGCCGGCGCCGCCCGCCGTCCTGAGCTCGGCCCATGACTGCCCCTCCCTCTCCCTCTCTTCTACAGTGCCGTGCCCTCCTATAAAGATCAGCCCGAGCCCCATTCCCTCGCCTGTTTCCTCTTCTTCCTCCTTGCGCCACCGAAGCCCGCCCGTCCTCCTCGCTGGAATTCGCCGCGACCACTCCACCCCACCCAAATTCCAGCCGCCCACCGCTTCCCCACCTCCTCCACTAGCCCCCCGACCTGATCCGGTCCAACCCCCGGCCCTCCTTCGCCGGAATCGCCCCCACCCCGAGCCGCCTCTCACCGGAGCCGCCCGAGCTCGACCTCACCGTCGACAACCCACTTCCACCGCTTCTTCGGCCAATTCAAGTACGGGAATCGCATCCCCATCTCCCCCTGGTGCTCTTGTGCGCTTTAGATCCCCATGTTCACCGGCCCTTCGCCGGGAACGGCGACGCGCCGCCACGGCCGCCACCCCTCCTCGCCGCCGGCGGTGCTCCACCCCTGCCCGTTGAGCCCCACCCCTTCCAACCGTCTCCCCACGCCCTGTTGTTCGTGCCAAGCCGGCCTCTCCCCGCCGACGACCTCGCCGCCGGTGGGAACATGCCGGAGCCGAACGGCCGACCGCCGTCGGGGCCTGGCAGGGGCATAAGTGCAAGGGTTTTTAGTGTTCCAGGGACCCAGGCGCAAAATACCGAGGACCCCCCCCCCTAAGTGGTTTGTTATTTCATGTGAATGATGCTGCTGCCTTATAAAATGCGTAGAAAACAGTAGAAAAATCCAAAAATTGCCAAACTAATTTTGTTGGAAACTAGATTTCAAACCCTAAAACTTTTATTAATGAAGTTTAGTTTGAAACCAAATATTTTTGAGTCTATTTTAAACTTAAGATTAAAGGGTATGTTGTGTATAACTTCTACATACTAGTTTATTTTCTTGTGATTTTTGATATGTAACTTCTATAGGTCATGTGTGAACTTGTGTTAAAGTTTCAAACCTAGCACTGTTTTGTAGATTAACTTCTTTTGAATTTGGGTAATTCAAATTTGAGATGATTTGAGACTAATTAAGCATGTTCCTTAGGCTTAATTAATTAGATCTTTTTGTCATAATCTAATGTGTTGATAATTAGTCTATAATTAAATTCTCAAGACTTTATAATTCTATTTACCTAAGATTTGAATTTAAACTTGAAATTTGAATTCAAATTCAAATGTCTTAGCTCCTGTTTTTAGTAAATCCAATACTATAATCATAACTTAATTATAAATAATAATTCAAGGCAAAACCCCCCTTGTTTCATGAGTTCATGTGTGTTAATTATTGGATTGCAACTTTATCGTGAAATAAAGTCTTTAACTCAAGCACCATCTCAATTAAATTGTTGCATATCATGTAGAATCAACAACTCTCGACGACGGAGATTACGAGCTGGTCTTGGGACAAGACCAAGGGTTTTCTGAAGACCCAATAAATGTCTCCGATCCACTAACTGAAGCCCCGAACCAAAGTTCGGAAGTCTCTAACATTCCTGCCCCCAACCCCACTCAAGAAGGCAAGCCCCGATGCATATCCCAGTATTTCAATTGATTACAATTTCATTATTATAGTATATATCTGGCATTACGTATAGGAGTTGAAATGAAACCCTAATTGCATAAGATCTTAGGAATTCTATGTATTGTACCTGAGTCCTTATCGCGTAGACGCTCTGCTAAATAGGGCCGGTAAAAGTTGAGTGATTTCCTGTCACTCGCGCAATATAGGAATTGCATGTTTACTATTCTGCAATCACTATAAGGATAATGGACAGGGTCATGTGCTGTATCATGACTTGAAGGTTTACCCTGTCTATTTTGTTAAAGGTTGTTAAGGTCGCAGTGTATGGTAGTGGTGGCTAAGCGTTTGAAAGTACTAGCCACATGCTGCGAAATATGGTAAAGCGGTAAGCCTAGTACCTGAATGGCTAGGGAAATGGACATGTCTCCACCACTCGACTTTTATTTTATGTTTACACGCACCGATGTGTGGGAGTGCGTTCTGCAAGGCAGATAGGAGTACGATCATGTAGTTGCACTACAGACGTATGTCCTGCACAATTGGTGTGCGTACGGTCCTGCAGTCACTTGTGGTGGCCCTGATCCATAACCCGGAATATGAGGGAAACGGTTGCTTCGGAACGATCTTTGGATGTTCCAAGCGTGTGAGTTAGATTTACCATTGTAAGGTTGAAACTCGATTCAGAATCGTCCGTCTCTCGCGGAACTTGAGACTGCTTATTCCTTCTGCCACATAGAGTAAGAAGTGTAACTAATGATGGAATAATCTTGATGAATGATAATCTCTACCTTGCTTGCTTAGTGCAGGTGCTAACCTAGACTCAATAATCAACTAGAATTTGGAAGCTAAAATTTGAAAGTAGATTATACACTTTGTTGCTTTTCAGCTGCAAATGAACCCAGAACCCTTGAAATGGCTTCATGAGTCTAGTTATGGGCTAAAGTATACCCAATCTTGAGTAAGCCTTGCTGAGTATTAGAATACTCAGTCTTGCTAGTATCATTTTCAGGTATAAGCCTCGAGAACACCACGGATAATTCTACGTGGCCAACTTATGTTCCACCTGGCTGGTTCGTGGAGTGCAATCCGTCCCCGGCTGGCAGTGACCCTCCTGAGTGACACCAGGCCTTGGGCTGAGCATGGTGTCAACCTTTATGATGTATGTAGTCACGTGTTTAGTTTCCTTCCACTGTGAACATGGACAAGCTGTTTAGCTTGTCGGTTTAAACACTGTTTGTATAAGTTTTACTTTAAGTTTTGAACAAGGTTTGTAATAATATTTGCATATCTGAATGAGCTGTACTGTGATTGTAAACTCGCCTTCGTGCGAGGTAAACCTGCTTTGATCCCATTGAACCATGGTTGTATCGGTTAGAGACCCGACAGACCAATGGGTTGTTCCGTTTGAAGTGCGTTGAGTTAGTATCGGCTAAATAGCGATGACTAGCGCACTTTAGCCGGAATAATTCAGGCGGTTCTGCCACAACCGCGACCACTCTGTTGGTCAGAGGTCCCCATCTCATTCTCCCGTGATGACCAGTGGACAAGCTTCTTGGATCCCGGTAAGTTCCCCTTGGTCCTGGATCCGGTGGTGGCAGAAGTCTGGCTCACCAAGGTGCTCATCGACGGCGGGAGTGGTCTTAACCTCATCTTCGCCAGCACTTTGAGAAAGATGGGTCTGGACTTCACGGACATGCTGGTTCCAAGCAAGTCTCCTTTCTACGTCATTGTCCTAGGTAATGTGGTGCACCCACTTGGCACGGTGGTTCTTCCAGTCACCTTCGGCATGAGGGAGAACTACCGCACCGAGTTCATTAAATTCGAAGTTGCTAACTTCAAATTTTCTGATCATGCTATACTGGGCCGATCGCACAACAGCTCTCCCAAGCCGGGCTGGAGATCCCTTTGAGAAAGGCCAGCAAGTTGAGCATCCAGTCGACTGGCGACGTGGCCCTCAATTTGATCCAGCTCCAGGAGGGTGACTCATCCAAGACCGCCGTCATCGGCGCAGGCTTAGATGAGAAATAGGAACTTGCGCTCGTGAGTTTCCTTCGGGCTAACTGAGACATATTCGCGTGGAAACCAGCGGATATGCCAGGGGTGCCCAGGGAACTGATCAAGCATAGTTTGAATGTACACCCACAGGCCATTCCCAAAAAGCAACTCCTTCAAAAATTTGCTCACGACAAGCATGAGGCAATTAAACAGGAAATAGCTAAACTCCTTGCGGCTGGCTTCATTAAAGAAGTAATTCATCTAGAGTGGGTAGCTAATCCCATCCTTGTAAAGAAAAATAATAATAAATGGAGAATGTGCTTTGATTACACCGATCTCAACAAGCATTGCCCAAAGGATCACTTCGGGCTACCGCACATTGATCAAGTCATCGACTCGATGGCGGGTTGTGCACTCCTTTGCTTCCTTGATTGTTATTCAGGATATCACCAGATTGCACTCAAGGAGGAAGATCAAATCAAAACCGTGTTCATCACCCCGTTCGGGACATACGCTTACTAAACTATGTCGTTCGGGTTGAAAAACGCAGGAGCAACCTATCAGCGCGCGGTTCAGATGTGTTTTGCTGATCAGCTGCATCGGAATGTTGAAACCTACGTGGATGACGTGGTCATCAAGACCAAGAATCCCGACGACCTGATTGCAGACTTGGAAGAGACGTTCAGCAGCCTACGCAGGTTTCGGTGGAAGCTCAATCCAACTAAATGAGTTTTTGGAGTACCATCAAGGAAATTTCTCGGGTTGTCAGCAACCGGGGAATTGAAGCCAATCCTGTGAAGACTACGGCCATCACTGATATGGGGCTCCGGCTACAATCAAAGATGTGCAGAAGTTAATAGGATGTATGGCAGCCCTGAACAGGTTCATCTCCCAGCTCGGGGAGAGATGACTACCCTTTTTCAAGCTCCTGAAATGCCAAGACAAGTTCCAGTGGATGGAGGAGGCCGAGCGAGCCTTGCAAGATTTGAAACATCACCTTCAGTCTCCTTCGGTCCTTACAGCACCATTGCTGGGAGAAAATCTACTACTCTACATTGCGGCGACAATTCATATTGTCAGTAGTGCTATCATAGTCGAGCGCACCAAGGAAGACCATGCATTTGGAGTGCAGAGGCCCGTATACTTCATCAGCGAGGTTCTCTCCGAATCCAAGGTACGACACCTGGTAGTTCAGAAACTCTTATATGCAATTCTGATTACATCGAGAAAGTTGCGCCATTACTTCAATGAGTACAAGATCACTGTGATTATGGATTTTCCATTGGCGCATATTCTCCATAATCAAGATGCCATGGGGCATATATCAAAGTGGGCAGTGGAACTGGGGGCTTTGTCTATCGACTTCAAGCCACGCATTGCAATCAAGTCTCAAGCTCTAGTCGATTTTATGGCTGAGTGGAGAGAGAATCAAATTCCAACTCCAGTCGATACGCGAGAGCACTGGACCATGTACTTCGATGGGTCTCTTAAGCTTGACAGTGGCGGTGCTGGAGTCCTATTTATTTCTCCAAGAGGCGAACAACTGAAGTATGTCCTCTAGATCCTTTGGGAGGTATCCAATAATGAAGCCGAATATGAAGCAATGCTTCACGGGCTACGTTTGGTGATATCACTAGGCATCAAATGACTTCTTGTATATGGTGATTCACTTCTAGTCATTCAGCAAGTCAACAAAGAGTGGGACTGCAACAAAGAGATGATGGACGCTTATGTACAAGAAGTGCGCAAGCTAGAAAATAAATTTTCGGGCCTGGAGGTTCATCATGTGGTACGGGAGCATAATGTTGGTGCAGATATACTGTCCAAGCTGGTGGGTCCACCCGTGCACAGGTTCCAGTTGGAGTTTTCGTCCAGGAGTTAAAGCAGCCATCCATCAAGCCCTCACCTCAGGTAACCACTGATGCGGGCCTTCAACAGCCTGATCGGGAGGTTATGATGCTTGGAGAGGACTGGAGAGAAGCTTATATCGATTTCATCCGGGATCAAGGACTACCAGCGGGGATGGACACAAGAAGCGTAGAGGCAGCTCGTGTCATATGCAGAAGTAAGGGTTTTGTCCTAGTCGACAGTAAGCTCTACCGGCGTGGCACACGATCAGGGGTGCTCATGAACTGCGTCACGAGAGAAGACGGCTATGACATACTGCGGGAGATACATGAGGGCGTTTGCGGTGACCATGCAGCTTCAAGAACGCTGGTGGGGAAAGCATACAGAGCTGGTTTCTGGTGGCCCATCGCAGTGTCCGATACTGAGGACCTCGTGCGGAGATGCCAAAACTGCCAATTCTTTAGCAAGCAATCTCACATCCCAGCTCACAATCTCATCACCATACCGCCATCCTGGCCGTTCGCTTGTTGGAGCCTTGATATAATTGGGCCCTTCACAACGGCGCCAGGCGGTTTCACCCATGTATTGGTGGCTATTGACAAGTTTACCAAGTGGATCAAGTACAAGCCGATAGCCAAGCTCACACCAGATCAAGTTGTTGATTTCATCTCCGATATCTTGCATCGCTTCGGCTTCCCAAATACCATCATCATAGACCTAGGTTCAAATTTCACAGCCAACCAGTTTTGGGAGTTCTGTGAAAATGTGTGCATCGAGGTCAAATATGTCTTTGTTGCTCATCCAAGGGCCAATGGTCAAGTCGAGAGGGCGAACAGCATGATAATTGATGGCCTCAAGAAAAGACTCTATGATGAAAACAGCAAGAAAGGAGGAACGTGGATACACGAATTGCCACATGTCATCTGGGGGCTCAGGACTCAGCCGTCCAAAGCCATAGGACAAACACTATTCTTCCTTGTCTACGGCTCTGAAGCCATTTTACCGGCTGACATCATGTGGAAATGCCCAAGGGTGGAAATGTGCAATGAAGGAGAGGCGGATGAAGCAAGGCAGTCAGAGCTCGACTCTGTCAAAGAAGCTCGCTGCACCACTCTTGTTCAGTCAGCACAATACCTGCAGGGGATCCGGTGACATCACGATCGCAACGTGAGGGAACGGTCGTTAAGTATAGGCGATTTGGTCCTACACCGCATCCAAGATGAGTCCGGCTTACACAAGCTCAACTCGAGGTGGGAAGGGCTATTCGTCGTCAAGCAGGTTACAAGACCGGGGTCGTATCGACTACAATAACCCGAGGGCCAAGATGTCCCAAATTCTTGGAATGTTCAGAACCTGCGCAAGTTTTATCCATGAGAAAACAAGCGGGGATAGCTGTTCTCCGGGCACCAGGCGGCCTTTTTCTTCCGAATCAATTTGGAGGCTACGTGTCACAAAATTCGTAATGTAAATTTTTTCTGTTAACATATGGAGGATGTGGCCACGTTCATATTTTATATAAATCGACTTCTTGTCATGAGTGTTGACGGAGGCTATGGCCACATTCATGTTTTATATAAATTGACTTCTTGTCATGATTTTTGACGGAGCCTACGGTCACGTTCATGTTTTATATGAATCGACTTCTTGCCATAACCTTTGATGGTCGTTTGCAATAACGATCACATTTTTCCCCACAAGTTAGATCCGTTTGATCGGTCTATACCTAACTTGTTGGATGGGCTCACATGAGGAGCTATTTCAACTATGCCCAGAGTCGTTGCAGTTAGGGTAGTTTCGACTTCTTGCCATAAGCATGGCAGTCACGCGATGATGCTCGCATTCTTTCCTAACTCGTTAGACCTGCTCGATCGGGTTATATCTAACTTGTTGGATGGGTTCCTACTCAGAGCTGCTTCGACTACTTCCAGGGTCGCTGCACCTAGGGTAGTGTCTACTAATTAGCCTTTGAACTTGGATGACAATTCAGTCATAAGGCACATACAAGGGGAGACATCAAAGACAAATATATACAAGGAAAAGAGTACTTGTTTTTATTACATCTCAGTCCTATGGCCAAATTTCCCTTTAGTCAAGGGTGGAGCCACGACCTAGGACTAAAGAACTTTTGGTCCTGAGTGGTGGCTACACCCGGGACTAAAGGGTTGATCTTTAGTCCCGGTTCTAGCCAACACCCGGGACTAAAGGTTCTTTAGGCCATGGTCGTGGCTCCACTCGGGATTAAAGCTCGCCCCCCATATATCTCAGCCCTCCCCTTCTCCCTTCTTGATCTAAGCCACCACCGTCTCTACATCCGCTGTGGCGGTGCCTCCGCCTCCTCCTCCGCTCCTGCCCACGTCCACGCCGGTGCCTCCGCCTCCTCCTCCATGCTGTGCGCCTCCGCCAGCGCCGTCGAGCCACACCGCCGCCCCGGAGCCCACACCCCCCTCGACCTCCTCCACAATCATCCCCCGTGCCCGAGCGCCCACGCCGCCGTCACTGACCTCAATCCGCGCCGTGCGCGAGTGCCCGCGCGGCCGACTCTCCATCGCTCCACACCCCGCTCAGGGGCGCACCCTTCTCGCCCTGTCATCCTGAGCACCGCAGGCACGACGCCCGTCGATGATCTGATCCACTGTGACGCGTCCACATGTGCACCGCCCCCCGGCCCGGCCTCCCTCATCCCCATACGCGCCGTGCCGCCCCTAGCAAGCGCGCCGGTGGCCGTCGCCGGCAGCCGTCCGAGACGTGCATTGTGTGTACGTGGTGTGTGCGTGGGTGTGTGAGTGGACCCGTGTGGGCCATGTGTATATGAGTGGGCCGTGTGTGTGAGTTTTGTATGTGTTTTTTTTTAAATTGAGGTGTGTGTATGGTGTGTATATATGCATGGTGTGTGGGTATGCATGTGTGTTTATGATGTGTGCAGTGTATGTGTATGAAAATTTAACTAACTATGAAATTTTCATTTATGCAGTCCCTCGTGCACTGACGTCGATGTCCAGTCCTCGCCTCCATGCTTGGCCTCGCGCGCCGACATCCGATCCACACTGGCAGCCCCGCCTTCGTCCCTTGGTCGGCCGCGCGCGTCGACGTCTCTACGGGAATGTACATTTCTAGAAAATTTCTAGATATTTATATATTGAAAATTTAGTGACTAGACATAGTTCTTGAAAATTTTATGTATATTTCATAGTGACTTTAATGACTAGAAAAAATTCTAGAAATTTTTATATTTAGTTTAATGACTAGAAAAATTTCTAGAAAATTTTTATTGTGGCTATTGTGACTAGATTAATTTGTAGAAACTTGATAGTGACTTTAGTGACTAGATTAAATTCTTGAAAATTTCATGTATATTTACTTTAGTGTGTATTTCTAGAAATTTCATGTATAAGTCCTTAGAAATTGTATAGGGCGGATCTAGTGTTATTTTATATAAGTAACCTTGAAGTCTATTGTTACTTATGTATAGGTCCTTATAAATTGTATAGGGCTGATCCTTAGCGTTATTTTTCATAGCTAACCCTGAAGTCTATAGTTACTTACATATTAGTCCTTAGAAATTTTATAGGGCTGATACTTAGCGTTATTTTACATAACTAACCCTGGAGAAGTCTATTGTTAATTACGTAGAAATCCTTAGAAATTGTGTATTTACTTAGTGTGAATTATTTTACATAAATTCTTGATTTTTTTATTTGTATTCTATTACTAGTTAAGATGGACCCAAGAGAGGATGAAGTTGGTAATCAGTTCCTAATGAACATGGTTGCCGATGGTAATGTCAAAGAAGAAGAAGCTGGTGCTGATGCTCGTCATCATGTCGAAGAAGAAGCAGGTGACGATGATGCCAGCAATACCAACATATATCTCAATATGTCCAGTGACGGGATTGAGCAATCCGATGATGGTGTTGATCAACAAACCGAGAATGTATATCTATCTAACATTTCATTCTTCTTATACAATGACTATTATTGAGCATGAATAATAATATGTGTTTTATTTGTAGCCCTCAGCATCGGAAAAGCGTAAAAGAGGGAAACGAGGCCCAACCAGAAAATTGGAAGGGTGATACATTATCACAGAAGTGGCACATGATGATGAACCCATGACTCCCGCCAATGCGGTAGGGAAATACATAAGAGAATGTGGACATCTTGTGAGGGACCATATCCCGATCAGCTTTAGGTTGTGGAAATCCAATAATGCAAACGAGCAAAGTGTAGCGGTGCCTCAAAGAGATAAGGAATAGATTTTGCATGAATTAATGAATAATTTCACACTTCCACCAGAATTAGTTAAGGACTGGACCTTCACGAAGATGGCCACATAATTTCAGACCTTCAAGAAGAATTTGGTTAAGGATTATGTCAAGCAAGGGAAAACGCCAACATTTACAAGAGCACTTGAAAAACAGAAGGACCACTGGGATGAATTTGTGGCATATAAGTGTTCGGAGCTTGGTATTCAGTGGTTTCAAAGGAACAAAGAAAGTGCATCAAAGAAAAAATATCACCACACTCTAGGGCAAGGTGGCTACAAGGTCGCAATCCCGAAAAGGGAGAAGATGAAGCAAGATTTTCTTGCTTGAGGTATCACACCTGCGACCATCAACTAGCCTAAACGTTCAAGGAATTGGTTTTATGGTCATGGTGGAACCTTGAACCTAGAGAATGGTGAGTGCATTTTTGGAGAAAGAATTCAGCGAGTAGCCATTAGACTACAGGAGGCCATAGAAGCAGTTGCCCAAAGAATATTCCAGCCTGATAGAGAAAAAGATGAGCTGACTTATGCCCTTGAGAATCCAGAACATCCGGGTTGAGCACGAGGCAAAGGCGTGATTCCATGGAAATATGGGTTCAGCCAGTACATCGACTCTTACAAAAGACGACAAAGAAGGAAGAACGAGGAGCAAGCGCGCTTGAGAAGGCTCGAAGAACAGTTGTTATCTAATGATGCTAGAATGACGGATGAAGTGAAATGACAAGTTGCCATAGGAATGAGTCAACAACAGCAATCACAACCGGCTTTAGTGCCTAATGTCAACGAAGCTAATGTGTATCAGCGAAGAAGCAGCTACACTTCCATTGAGCTCCCTATCGATAACGCAGTTGAAACCAGCCGGCAATGCTATCCTGTGGATGATATCACTCAACGGACACCTTGTGCGCTGCAAAGTAAACACAAGGGCATAATCTTCACGGTTGGCTATGGTACTGTTGCACCAACCCAACCAGGAGACGTGTACCATGGAAACTGATTCCTGTTGGAGACGATAAAGTAGGTGCGGAGGAGGTGTGCCAGGATTATGAGACGCTTGAGCTCGACATTCCTGGAAGTGACAGGAAGACGACACTAGCACAGGCCATTCATTGTTGGATCCTGTGGGAGAAGCACAACATCCTCCTTTAGCCTACTGATTGGGCATCAAGGCTAGCATCTCTGCAACCTCCTCCAAGGGCACGCAGCACGAGTCAACCATCTCCGCCACCTGCACCACAATAGTCTCCTTCAAGGGCACCTACCATGAGTCCATGATCACCTGCTTCATCTCTTGAGCAGCCGGCTTCTCGTCAGTCACCTCCTCTTAGGCACCAGTTTTCTCCTTCACCTCCTCGCTGCCGGCAAAGAAGCAAAAGCAACCACCAAAGAAGAAATCATTAGTTAAAGAGCCTCTGAAGAAGGAGCAGATGAAGAAGAAATCTAAGGTACCATGGGAGAAAACTTATGAGGAATGCTATGAAAAAGCTAAGAAAGCGGTTGACAAGCACTTCAAACCGAAGTAGGCAGAGAAGAAGGTACCCATAAATCCAGGAGATTTAGCCTTTTTCTTAAAGATGACCAATGCAAATAGGAGGAAATTCATTCCACCATCAGACTATGACCGCTAAATTACCAAGTCATACAAGAAGAAGAAGAAATCTGCTGGGTCGTCTGATGTTCCATAGCTCTGAGCCCAAAACAAGCAATCAATTGAACCGCTTGTTGTGCTACCAACAGAACAACAAGGGCTAATTGCTTTCCTGGGCACCTCTCGTCTCTCGGCGGCTCAGGTTGTAGGGTGTGATAAAATTGTAACACACCCCGGAGTTGCTAGATGGAAATATGAGTTTCGCAACAGCCTTGTTCCCTTGAAAGTCGTACATGTGCTTCCAACGCAAATGCGCAAGCTACATGATTACTACATGCTCGCATCTAGCCGTAACAACTGCATGCTGGGTGTACGGATTAAAGATGAAGATTACTTTCGTGGCGAGGATGTGATGTGGTTATATTTCGAAGAATTATACCAACTATACCATCAAGACGTCCTCGATATCAGTTTCATTAGCACCTGGCTTCTGTAAGTGGTGTTCTTTAACTTACATTTACATAATTAGTGAATCTTATTACATGCCTTCAATCCACATATTCCCTTTTTCTTTTGTATCATGTAGAATGGAGATTCAAACTTGCAGGAAGAATGACTACTTTCACTTTGGCTTCATCGACCTAGTGGTTGTGAATTGCGTTATACTAAATGACAACCCTCAAGAAATATTTGATAACTTATACAAGTTCTTATCCATTTAGCTTTACAAGCAGAATATAGTGTTTCTTTACAACTGTTAGTGACTGTTTTCTATCGTGTAATCCTTTTACTTTTGTATAATTGAATTTTTCTAACCCTAACAAAAAGTGGCTTTATATAATCTTGCACAAATCACTGGATACTAATTAACATAATTCCTGACATGCGCTTAGCGATTGTTATGGACTCATTGAAGAAAAAGCCAAAACTTTACCAAGAGATGACCAATTTGTTGAAAAGATAACTATTAATTGTGAGAATTCCTTACATGCGCTTAGCGATAAATATATTTATTCATTCTCGGTCATGCACAGGGTTTGGGAAAAGTTCCACGTAATTTCACAAGCGAACTTATATTGAAAGAAAGACTTTTCGGTACATACTGGATGCTGCTTTGCACGTTTCATTTGTTTTATTATATATTCATATGGATACCTGATGACTTTTTT
Source organism: Panicum hallii (assembly GCF_002211085.1). NCBI lineage: Eukaryota > Viridiplantae > Streptophyta > Magnoliopsida > Poales > Poaceae > Panicum > Panicum hallii. The sequence goes on from NC_038048.1 coordinate 10,038,453, forward strand.
TTCTCTTATAGTGTTTGAGGCAGGCACAGGGCAACAATTTATGCGCATACTATGTTTGCGAGAACCTTCACACTCTTGTAGGTCCTTACAAGACATATACTACTTGGGAAGCAGAAGTAAGTAATAAATAACATTTTGCAATATTTCAACTAATTTTGAAAATTATCATAATTAGTATTTTTCTCTTTTTTACAGATCTATAGGATGCAGGAGCAGCTCCTTCCATAAGAAAGAGTTTTGGTGATTCAAGAAGCCACGCTGAATCTATTTACGAGCAAGTCGTCAAACCAGATGGTGAATTCCACTATGATTGACACATTCTTGATAGAAGTAGTAAATATAGCATAGATGTCATATAAAACTTTGTTGTACCTTGTATGTATATATCTATGCATGTTTCACTTTATTGCACTTTAGTGGTGAATCCCTCTTGCTATGTATATGTGTAGATATATTAGTGGATTTCATAGTCAGCTCGAACAAGTGCACATTTAGGAACGTATAGCAATACTATAAAATACTATGTAATTTTGAATATGAAAATATAACTGAAACAAAAAAGAAATGAATGGAAAGGAACATAAAAAAATAAAAAAGAACCTTTACTCCCGGATGGTAATACCAACCGGGACTAAAGGGGGTCCCTTTCTCGCCATGGCTAGGAGCCTCTTTAGTTCCGGTTTGTATTACCAACCTGGACTAAAGGTCTTCTTTAGTCCCGGTTGCCAGACCCGGGACTAAAGGCCTGGTCCTTTAGTCCTGGATTGGTGGTCCTAGTTGGAAAACCAGGACCACAGAGGTTTCCCAACCGGAAGTAGTGAGCCTTTCTGTACTAGTGAAGGTTGAAAACCTATAGGAAAATACAAATAACCAACTAGCGGTTCAAAATTGACAAGAAAATTATTAATTTTCTTGATAAGCAAAACAGGATGTGCCTGCCAGTTCACTGTTAGAAATAATCTGTCTGACGGTTTAACTCATAGGAAAATATTTGTTCGTCAAGTCTAAGTTAGTTTTCTCCACCAACCAAATCTGACAAGGAGAAACATCAACATCATTAGGAAAATTCATATTCGTGTGGATTTTGCTGGCATCAAAATAATGTTACTCTTTTAGTCGTCGCTTTGCCGTAAGGGGATCTGAAATGCAGACAACACTAGCTCACACTTGAGTCAAATCACTCACATAAAATATTTTAGTTGAACTCATGTAATAGTTTGAATCACACTATGTAAGCTAGCCTCTATGGCAGAACCGCCTGAATTATTCCGGCTCAAATGCACTAGTCATCGCTATACAGCCGATACTAACTCAACGCACATCAAACGGAACAACCCATTGGTCTGTCGGGTCTCCGCCCGATACAACCATGGTTCAACAGGATCGAAGCAGGTTTATCTCGCATAAAGGCGAGTTTATAATCACATAACAGCTTACCAACTTTTAATTTACAGAAGCTTAAACATTATTACAAACTATCTCAAACTTAAGGTAAACTTGTACAAACATTGTTTAAAATGACAAGTTAAACAGCTTGTCCAGGTTCATAGCAGAAGAAAAATAAACACGCGACTACGCATGTCGCGAAGGTTGACACCACACTCAGCCCAAAGCTTGGTGTCACTCAGGAGGGTCACTGCCAGCCGGGGACGGATCCCACTCCACGGACCAGCCAAACGGAATAGAGGTTGGTCATGCTGTACTATCCGTGGGGTTCTTGAAGGTCATACCTGAAAATTTCATTAGCAAGACTGAGTATACTAATACTCAGCAAGTCTTAAACGCTTCATGGTATACTTAGCCATGTAACTAGACTCATGAAGGCTTGAAATGGTTCTGGACTTAATTTCAGCTGAAAAGCAACAAAGAATATGAACTAACTTTCATATTTTAGCTGTCAGGTTCTAGTTTCATTAATCATTCTAGGTTAGCACCTATACTAGACAAACAAGGTAGGGTTTAGCATCCATCCAGTTTATCCCATAATGGTTATTGTTCTTACTCTATGTGGCAGAAGGAATAAGCAGTCTCAATCTCTACGAGAAATGGACGATTCTGAATCGTATTTCCACACCTTGCAAGGCAAACCTAACTCACACGCTTGGAACATCCACTGATAGCTCCAAAGTAACCGTTTACCTTTCATTCCGACTCATGGAACAGGGCCACCACAAGCGACTGAAGGACCGTACGCACACCAATTGTGCAGGACATACGTCTGTAGCGTGACTACATGACCATACTCCTGTCTGTTGCGCGGAACGTAGTCCCACAGGTCGGTGCGTGAGAAAAACCAAATTACAAGTGGTGAGAGGTATGTCCACTCCTCGAGCCGATTGGTTACTAGGCTTACCGCTTTACCATATTTCGCGGCCTGTGGCTAGTACTTTCAAACGCTTAGCCACCACTATCACACACTGTGACCTTATCAACTTTTATCAACACAGACAGGGTAACCTATCGAGTTATGATACTGTACATGACCCCGTCCATGATACTTATAGTGACTGCAGAATAGTAAACATTCAACTCCTATATCATGCGAGTGACAGGAAATCACCCGACTTCTACCGGTCCTATTAGCAGAGCATCTATTCGATATGGTCTCAGGCACAATTCATAGGTTCCTAGGATTCATGCATCTAGGGTTTCATTTCAACTCCTAGACTTAATGCAGAATATAATATATATACGCATAAAATTGTAATAAAGTAAATACTGGGTTATGCACCGGGGCTTGCCTTCGTGAGCGGGGTTGGGGGAAAGAGTGTCAAGGTTTTCCGAACTTTGGTTTCGAGCTTCAATTAGATTTCCAACGACGTTCCCGGGGTCATCAGAAATTTCCACTTCTGATTCTGGGATCAGTTCGTAGTCTCCGTCGGCGAGAGTAGTTGAGTCTATATGATATGCAAAGATGTAGTTTAAGAAATGTATACACTTTCATTTTACTTCACAATAAAGTTGCAATCCGATGAAAACACAGTTCACTCATCACACATATCATTTACTCTTTTACTGGGCCGTCATTTATCGGGTATAAACTAACCTAGTTAGCTTCATTAGACAACATGTTTTATTTTTACAAAATAAACTACAATAGCACTGGGGTTGAAACTTTTAATTTACAGAAGCTTAAACATTATTACAAACTATCTCAAACTTAAGGTAAACTTGTACAAACATTGTTTAAAATGACAAGCTAAACAGCTTGTCCAGGTTCATAGCGGAAGAAAAATAAACACGCGACTACGCACGTCGCGAAGGTTGACACCTCACTCAGCCCAAAGCTTGGTGTCACTCAGGAGGGTCACTGCCAGCCGGGGACGGATCCCACTCCACGGACCAGCCAAACGGAATAGAGGTTGGTCATGCTATACTATCCGTGGGGTTCTTGAAGGTCATACCTGAAAATTTCATTAGCAAGACTGAGTATACTAATACTCAGCAAGTCTTAACCGCTTCATGGTATACTTAGCCATGTAACTAGACTCATAAAGGCTTGAAATGGTTCTGGACTTAATTTCAGCTGAAAAGCAACAAAGAATATGAACTAACTTTCATATTTTAGCTGTCAGGTTCTAGTTTCATTAATCATTCTAGGTTAGCACCTATACTAGACAAACAAGGTAGGGTTTAGCATCCATCCAGTTTATCCCATAATGGTTATTGTTCTTACTCTATGTGGCAGAAGGAATAAGCAGTCTCAATCTCCACGAGAAATGGACGATTTTGAATCGTATTTCCACACCTTGCAAGGCAAACCTAACTCACACGCTTGGAACATCCAACGATAGCTCCAAAGCAACCGTTTACCTTTCATTCCGACTCATAGAACAAGGCCACCACAAGCGACCATAGGACCGTACGCACACCAATTGTGCAGGACATACGTCTGTAGCGTGACTACATGACCATACTCCTGTCTGTTGCGCGGAACGTACTCCCGCACGTCGGTGCGTGAGAAAAACCAAATTACAAGTGGTGGGAGGTATGTCCACTCCTCGTGCCGATTGGTTACTAGGCTTACCGCTTTACCATATTTCACGGCCTGTGGCTAGTACTTTCAAATGCTTAGCCACCACTATCACACACTGTGACCTTATCAACTTTTATCAACACAGACAGGGTAACCTTCCGAGTTATGATACTGTACATGACCCCGTCCATGATACTTATAGTGACTGCAGAATAGTAAACATTCAACTCCTATATCATGCGAGTGACAGGAAATCACCCGACTTCTGCCGGTCCTATTAGCAGAGCATCTATTCGATATGGTCTCAGGCACAATTCATAGGTTCCTAGGATTCATGCATCTAGGGTTTCATTTCAACTCCTAGACTTAATGTAGAATATAATATATATACGCATAAAATTGTAATAAAGTAAATACTGGGTTATGCACTGGGGCTTGCCTTCGTGAGCGGGGTTGGGGGCAGGAGTGTCAAGATTTTCCGAACTTTGGTTCGGAGCTTCAATTAGATTTTCGACGACGTTCCCGGGGTCATCAGAAATTTCCACTTCTGATTCCGGGATCAGTTTGTAGTCTCCATCGGCGAGAGTAGTTGAGTCTATATGATATGCAAAGATATAGTTTAAGAAATGTTTACACTTTCATTTTACTTCACAATAAAGTTGCAATCCGATGAAAACACAGTTCACTCATCACACATATCATTTACTCTTTTACTGGGCCGTCATTTATCGGGTATAAACTAACCTAGTTAGCTTCATTAGACAACATGTTTTATTTTTACAAAATGAACTACAATAGCACTGGGGTTGAAATTATAGATTAAGCTATGTCTGAGCCATTGTAAATTTATCAAGATTTTATTTTTACATAAATTAGGCCACAAGGATAAATAACAATAGCACTAGCATATTAAGTATTATTTATAATTGTACATACCCACAAGGTTTTACTCTCGATTCTTGTGCACAGGTTACGCTACTCAAGTTCCACATCTCAAAATATTTTCATTATTTTTAAATATCTAGAACTGCAGACATTAATTATACAAGATTAAATAAGTATCATTCATGATTAAACCCATACATTATAAAATATTATATAAACAGTAAGTTAATTATTTTTCCTAAGTACTACATGTCAAAGCAAAACTAACTCAATTGGTTTTACATTTTTACCATGTTTCTACTATTTACTAAGCATTTTCATAGTCTACAACTACTTAAAATTACCATTTAAATTGGAGTAAAAACTACTTAGAAATTGAAAGTCAACCTATAAGGAAAGTTGTAGATCTAAGAATAAGGAATCCAACAAATTTTAGTTTGTATTTTTCTGATTGTTTCTTGAATTTCTATGGAATTTCAAAGTTTGCAGCAAAAATAACACAGGGGGTCCCTATTGGCACTATTCATCTGAGTCATAAGCTTCGCAGACAGCCCCCTGGGCTTTTGTATCTTTCAACCCGAGGCCCTTGGCCGTGGTCAGAGAGGGAGCAGGGGTTTGACCGGCCAAATCCGGCGACGGCGATCGCCGGCGGCGAGGGTGGAGGGGCGTGGAAGTATCACCAAGTCCTTGCGCACCTGTAGACGTCCGGGATTGGGTCGGGGTGGCCTGTAGCGGCGGCGCGACGAGAGCAGGTGGCCGGCGGCGGAGGAGGACGGCGGAGGCAGCGCTCCGGTGGCCGTGAGTGGTGAGGAAGGGGTAGGGAAGCTTCAGGGCGGTGTGGGAAAACTCGATGTATGGTCAATTGGAGTCGAGGAGGGGGTCAGGAAGGGGTGCTCCACGGTGAGCAGGGGGCAAAGGAACAGAGGTGGAAATGGATCAAGCGTTGTCTACTGGTGCTGCTGGGTAGAAGAGGGAGGGAAGAGAAGTAGACGTGGGCGCGGAACACGGCGGTGATGATGTGGCGGCCGACGGTGGCTTGGGGGGGTCGTGGCGCGCGCGAAACAGGACAGCAGGGAAGGGAAACAGGACCGGGACAGGGGGAGAGTGATGCGTGGAGGCTGCCCAAGCAGGAGGTGGAGTGGCAGTGGCGGCACAGCAGCGGCCGGGGGAGCTGCACTGCACCGGCGGTAGAGGGGGCAGAGCAGGGGAGCAGAGGATGCCAGAGGAAGAAGAAAGGAGGGGGGGGGGTGTTCTCCAGGGACTTAGTTGTAAAATATAGAAATCCCAGGGACCTCACAGTAAAGCAAAATTCTCCATTGATCAAAAACTCTAATGAGGAAGTGACCAAAATAAAAGTTGTAGAGTTTTTTAAACCCTACAACATTGCTTTAGAGTTCAAGTTCAAAAATCCAAGGTACACAGCTTTAAATTTTAAAATTTGAATCAAAGTTGTATTTAAATAAGTTTTGTCCTTACTAAGGTAGATTTCATGCAGTTTTGGACATAATTGCAAGTTTTCATGCAATGTCATGATGACTTGCATTCTTACATTTTGATCCTAAGTAAACTTTGAAAGTGGCTTTTATACTTTAATTATTTTGCATAAAAGGACCCATACTTTTGCATTAATCACATCTAGGTCCTTATTTTCACATAAACACCCAAATTTCATAGAATTTAACATATCTATTACAATTTCTTTCCTATTGTGATACAAATTTGACACCTAGAGTGTCACATTCTTCCTATGTTTTTGATTCTGCCTCCCATTCTTACCCAATTAACACTAAAGGGCCCATATTTTTTAAAAATTACATAAATACCCTTTTTTCCCTTTGCACTTAAATTTGAACACACATACACAAAATCAAACATGCACACTTTACACTAAACTCTAGGGTTTATAATTCTAAATACCTGAATGTCACAGCCTCATAGGAGACGCGGGTTAACTCACATAGGAGACGCATTTTTTCGCATCTCCGAATTTACGTCTCTGATGTGAAGTCATAGGAGACGCGGTTTTCTGCATCTCCTATATATGAGAGGGGTCATTGCACTACTCCGAGAAGGGTATCTAGGAGCGGTAAAAACGTATTTTTAGGGGCAGGTGTGTGATGGGATTAAGTACCACGGGTACCCCTAAGCACGGTCCTTAGGGACCTAAACACGGGTCAGCCCATCTCAACCAAACGGCCTGGCTTGGTCAGGTAAGTGCACAGCCAGGACAGGCCAGATGGTGAGGCAGATCCTGGCAGCCCAGAAGCAGGCCGAGTCCGAAATTCATGGCGGCCTCCCTAGGACCAGGCCAGCCCTGGGACCGGACCTAGGCCCAAGGTGACCTAGGGAAGGCGCGGGGCGGCACTAAATGCACCAGCCTTGACATGATGTGCATGCGTGCGCCCCGTCTAACAGTCGGGGCAAGTGCCCGCACACGAACCAGAGGAACAAGGGGCACCTCTGCTAAGCCAGGTCATCATGATGCCATGACCAGCGCTGACGTCGGCCACGCTCCCTCCATAGAGCGATGGGACAGTCCGAACCGGGTCACCCTGTGCCGTCAACATAGGGAGAGGACAAGTCACGATACGGGAAGTGGCGGAGCATTTTCCACTGATGGGGCCCCTAGACGGACACGTGTAGATCAGCCGACCTTGCTCTAGGGGTGTCAGTCCTAGGGCTCAGGACACCCCCTTCTCCCACGCAATGTAGCCCAGCCCACCACATATATAAGGCGGAGCTAGGCCTTCTCTCTAGGGATAGGACATGCGAAACAGACGTACACAGACCGCTTGCAAGTTCCCCATTGTAAGCACCCAACATTCGAATGTGAGGAATATGAAGAACACCACCCAATACTGGATGTAGGACAATTGCCCGAACCAGTCAAAATCCTTGGCTTCAACTGTTAGCCATCGAGCCACGGAGAAGCCCGGCGCTACATTTACTAGCCGGTAAATGAAACACCAATAGTTGGCTTGCCAGGTAGGGGAAGTCATGCACTCTCACCACCACGTGAAAGCTTGATGATGGCCCTCGACGTCAACGTGGTGGCTGGATTTGTCGGAGGCTCGATCCGCTTTGGGAGCCTAGAGTTCGCAGTCAGCTGGAATGGCGAGCAAAGGGCCCCCCACTTTAGCCCTGACCGGATCATCTGCTTTGGAAACTTGGAGTTTGTGGCTGACAAGCTTGGTCATCTTCAGCTCCGTGGAGCGGGGGACAAGGCATAGGCGGTGCTGACCCCACTTACGGTGGGTGACACCATTGCCGAGGTCAACGCGCACCTTGGGCTCGAGCTAGAGCTCAAGGGGTGCTGGGGCACCTTCTATGCGCTGGCGAACATCCTCTCCTAGTTGTCGGGAGATGACCTCATGCCTTCGAAAAGTGATTTCTAGGGCCCGAGCATTCCTCTCCCCTATGGGTTGAGGAACACGGCGGCTCTTTTCGAGCTGCAGATCACAGAGCAGGCAAATCGAGCGTCCCGCCCGCCTTTGGAGTTTGTCGGAATTGTGAACTAGACCCCAACGTTTGTTGATGACCTCCTCGAGGGAGAGTTGTGCGACTCAAGCTCCGAGTCCTCACCCTACAAGGGGCCACCCCTTGCAGCAGTGCAACATGGTGCATGCGACAGGAGTGGACCCAACAGCAGGAGCCGGCGAGATGCCGGCCAACCGTCTGGCAGAGCACATGCCGGAGGAGGGCCGCCTATGAGCAAGAAAGGCTCGAGTGCACCAAGGCCCACGCGGTAGACGACAAGCGCGAACATTCCAAACATGCGCAGGCAGCCAATGCACATTTGATGTCCACGCCACACACCGTCGGCACGCGCATGAGAGCCCGTCCGACTAAGAGCAACATCTTGCACGACGAGCACGGTATGCCAAACTTCCCATGAGCAAGCCAGAACATTGCCACGGCGGCAGCGATGATGCGCGCGATGCCCCCTCAAGCAACCCCCGTGGGGTAGTGCATCATGGGCGACCTTCATGTTCTGCTGGAAGTGGCGGCTGCGACCAGCGTCCTTTGGAGGTAAACTCGAGCCAAAGCAGCCGCGTCAGCCAGTAGCCAGGGTTCGGGTGCGGCCCTGAGCCGCATGGCCCCCCGGTGCGGAGCAGACTCGGAGCCAACCTCGACACCCACAACATCATCAATGCTTAGAACCGCAAACACAAGGAGACGGAGCTCATCAACCCCCATGCCCGAGAGAACTGAGGCTAGCTGCACGGTAGTCCTGACGACAGATGCAGCCCAAGCCCTGAGCGGTGCGGGCCACAGGTGTTTGGGAGGAGCATGTGCCAGGCCCCTTTCCCGGCACGGTTTCAACCTCCGTCCAACCTCACCAAGTACTCGAGAGACACCAACCCCAGTATCCAGCTTGAGGACTATAGCATGGCGTGCCTGACTAGGGGAGCCAATGATGAGCACTTCATCATCCAGTACCTCCCGCTATAACTCATGGAAAGCGCGGGCGCCTGGATCGAACACCTGCCGGTGGGGTGCATCAATTCTTGGGGTTTCCTAAGGCGCACCTTCATCGTCAACTTCCAAGGCACCTATGTACGCCCTAGAAATTTGTTGGACTTGAGGAACTGCAGGCAGAAGGTGGGAGAGACTCTCCACAAGTACATTCATCGCTTCTCCAGGCAGTGCACCGATCTTCCCGATGTGAAGAATGCCAACGTAATCGGCACCTTGATAGCTGGAATGACAAACGAATCGCTCATGCACGAGCTCAGGCACAACCGACCTCGCTCGATGTGAAAGCTATTCAACATTGTCACTAGCCATGCCTCGGGCGAAGAGGCGGTCCGAGCCAACTTCACCATGGAAGCCTGCAAGGTCAATCCCGAGGAGGGGGACAAGGTCAACTAGGTGCGACACAGGCAAACCACTTGATGTAGCACTGGCCTGATCTTCTGATAGGTTTGGTAAATTCGATTGGTGGAGTCTTGATGTTGGCAATCTAGGCTTCTAATCAGTCATGATTCGAACCCCTGCAGCCATTACACCACTACTCTATTGGTTATCAACCAAGCACAACTTGATTGACCTCGCCAAGTAGGCTAATCCTGCAAGCAAATCAAAGAACACAAGCAAGAAAGTATAAGCACACAATCAGAAATGGGGTTCAAGCTCTGATCACAAAAGGACAAATCGCCACAGTGGTGAAGAACAAGAACAAGAGCCCTGATTCATGGCAAAAGGACTCGACATCATAGTTACAATGAAAACTAGAACTGAACAAAACCCAAACCCTAATATGGTGGCTGCTACTATGTTTATACCAAATGGGGCACGTCCTAGAGTTGAGGATGACTAGGTGGGGGCATCCTCAGCCTAGGCTTAAGGCCCGACATGATACAAGGCTGACTTGGCCCATAATAGGTGATGCAGCCCATTTTTGTGGTCACATAGAATGATCCAATAATCTTATGGAGCTTAGACTAGAACCAAAAGAAAGCTTTTATTGTCTTCTTTCCAAAGCATCAAAAAAATCCTAGTTTCAATGTCGTATGAAGGAGATATCTGCGTTTCCATTCAGGGTGGTCAGTTGAGTCCGAACAGGACGTGAAGACCAAGTTGTTGATGACTTGTAACTCATAGAAGACCAAATCTCGGGTGTATCTAGCATGGTGATGTCCTCATCACCACTGAAGACAGCAAGCTGGTCCAAGTCGACCTGGAGGATGCCGGGAAGACGGCTCGGATCGGGATCGGCTTGACCGACTAATAGGAAGGCGCGCTGACCGATTTCCTGCGCAACAATCCGGACATCTTCGTGTGGAAGCCTTATGACATGCTGGGGATCCCGAGGGAGGTCATCGAGCACATGCTGGACATCCTATCAAATGCCCAACCTATCAAGCAGCCTCCAGATCTTCGACGATGAGAAATGGAAGGCGGTCGGCGAGGAGATCGCTCGGCTCTTGGCGGTCGGGTTCATAAAAGAGGTGTTGCAGCCCGAGTGGATAGCGAACCTGTTGTCAGTCAAAACACACCGGCGAGCAGCGACAGGCTACACGAGGAGCCGGGAGGCTCCCGGGACTGCTGGTGGGCCCCGGTCCCTCGGTCAACGACACAGGATCCGGCACACGACCTGGCATCTAGGTTGCTAGGCGTGCCACCTGACCTTCTACCTGATCAGGAAGGTGTAGAAGTGATTTATGTTAGTTTCCTGCATGCACAGACACATGTAAAAATTAGTCCAAGCCATGATCGGCTCATCGGGTAATTCCCGATATCGGCTGTAAAGAGCCGATTGTATCTAGTATCAGATCGGATCTAAGCATTTGAATAAAGCACGCATATCCGATGGTAATATAAAACTTGCTCTGTAACCATTAAGCTAATAATCCAATCTATGATGGTTAAAGCTTTCACTGCATAACCGGAACATCCTACATGTAATTGAGCCTAATAGATACGAAAGGTAACAGAATAGCAACCTAAACAGAGGCCTAAAAACCAACAGAGAGCCGATTCCCGGAACAATCCCTCTTTAGGTTGATACAAAGCATCAAGCGTACTGCAGTTGTTAAGCTAAATCTGCAATGAACGAAAACTAACCATAACAGATTGGATCTACTAATCAAGAACAGAGCAAGGTGGTGCCCTTACACCCTAGATCGGGCACGAGGATAGCTAAGCGTTTACAGATAACAAACGATGCATGAATAAAGCATGAAAGAGCTGATGCTACTCTATAAACGCCAAGATAACTAGTGTTACTCGCCATCAACAATGCTTCAATAGGAGAAACAGAAAGTTAGACAGGCAGGAATGATGCTGCCCTGATCACACGAGGCGTGATCGGGGCTGCACGGCACTTACCCGAGAAACCCTAGAACAGGGGTGGCGATGCGCCGAGAGTTGTTATGAATGATTGTTTGTTCTTCTTTCTATTCGTAGTCCAAGGTACATATTTATAGTCCGAAGACTTGCCTTCCCTAACTAATCCTAACTGACTACAACATGAATCCTAGCTATCTCCTTCTAAACTATTTTAAACGCACACACCTATCTAGATACATGGCCAATCCTGGCCTCAAACGCCCGTGCAGGGGCTGATTCGCAAGCCCACTACGATTATCTTTTAACCCATCTTGCTTCGTGGCCCACCTTCTGGCCCAGCCAAATTATGGTGATAACACATGCCCCCCTGGTTTCAGCAATAATTATTCCGAAACCATTTTTTCTTTTTTCATCGCCCCACCTCTTCGACTTCCAAAATCCATACACGCATGCCTCTTCAACTTCCAGGTGATGTGATTGCTCTGCATCAAACTCCTTGGAAACCGTAATGGTGCTGATTCATATTCCACTTTGTCTTTATAAACCTGCCCTCGGTAGTCTTCTTTCTCTCATCCCCTTCCTTCAGCCATTAGCAACCGCACCTAATACAACTTTCCTTCTCTTGCAATGGCTTCTTCTTCCTCTGCTTCCACTGTCATTTCCTTCAAGTACGAGTCCACCCGAGAAGCCACTCCAAAATACGACCCCATTGCCACCTACAAGGCCTGTGCTCCTTTGCATTGGGATGCAAAGGAGTGGGACTTCCAGACCTGGTCAGAGGACAACGAATCCTTGACCGATGGTGAAGACCTACAGCTTCTCCTTGGTGAGGAGTTGGATGAAGATGACGAGGATGACATGTCCTGCAATGGGGATTTCTTCTCCTCGGAGGAAGAAGTCGATTCTTCATCAACTGAGGAGGACTCGGTATCAGGAGGCTACTAGCTTGGTGGATCGTCGGAGGACAATGACGATGACGATGATGATGAAGATGAAGAAACCAAAGACAGCAGCGGCTTCAGCAGCGACGGCGGTGGAGACGATGACGGCGACGACAGTGACGCCAGCATGGCTCCTTCGATCAAGTGCTGTAGAGTCTCCGGCACCTACTGGTGGTAGATCATAGGATTAAGCCGATAGATCGACTCTAAGATTAATCGGCTTCCCTTTTGTAATTATTTTCCCTTATAAATAAAATCCTTTTATTTTAAACCGCAATTTGTCAAGAAGCCGATCTTGGGAGCCGATGGCACCGCATCGGTTCCTTTCCTTAAAATGCTGATCCGGATCTGAGTCGATTCTCAAATCAATTCCATTTCCTGCTTAAATCCAGAACCTTCCCGAAACAGATCTTCATAGATTCCCTGAATCCAAGCTATTCTTCAAAACCTTTTGCTCATAAACCCTAATCGTAAAGACCCGGACCAAAGCCTTAGAGCACAAACTCTAAACTTGCACCGCCAACCCTAGATCCAGTTTCCAGGTTCTCGATCTCCGTTGGGGTTTCAGATGGCGGGATCTTCGAATGCCGATGCGGGCTTTCTTGGTTTGAAGGTAAAACTCCAATCTTTGCTAATTTAATGCAGTAATTATTAGATCCCTTGCATCATTAAATGATCCTTCTCCGGTTATTTGGCTTTTATTGATTCTTCAGGTTTCAGATATTCTTTAACCACATCCTTCTTCCCCCAATTCTTTTTGTCACGGGCCTCGTTCTTACGAGAAACCCGTAGATCTGATTTCTTGCGAGGCCAATCGAATCCCGTTCGTGAGCCAGAACATGGACTTAGATTCCTGGGCCAATATCCTGCGTGCCTGGCCAAATCCTCCCGAGGGCTGGGTGACCTGGTACAACAGAGTAGCAAAAACCTACCAGCCCACATGAGAAACCATAGGGATAGCCAATGCTCTGTCTCTGTCTTTGTCCCTTCTTGAGAAGAACGAGAGCCTTCTAAAAACCATCGACTACTTTTGGTCTGATGCCTTGAACTACTTCTTATTCAGCCACGGGCTGATGACTCAAACCCTCTAGGACGTAGTGATGATTACTGGTTTGGACATTGCATCATCTTGCCCCTCTGCCTTCAGACTGCCTGAAGTCCCCTTCAAACTATCCTCCAAAATAGAGTGCACGAATTGGGGTGCATACCTGAACCAGCATACGGCCCTATGACTAAGAAGGAACATACGGCCTTTTTGAATCTTTTGTTGGAACACTTCTTATTCTGCGGTCCTTCCCTTGCCCCAACCAAGAACTATCTCTCCCTATCATATGAACTGGCCAAAGGTACTACTATTGGCCTCGGTAAATTGTTCCTTGGGGAAGTGTATAGATATCTCCACCTAATGTCTTTGAGGCTACTTACCTAAAAGAAACTCATGACCGGTGGTCCCTAGTGGTTTATCCAGTTATGGGCTCACCTATATTTTCAGGACATCACCCCAAACTTTCCTGTTTTGGCCAATAACTCCTTTCCAGATCAGAGTGGGAGGCGAATCAGGTGTACCAGTTTCAGCCAGACTCTGTACAATCTTCCTGACAGCAAGTTGAACCCCTCAGCTGCTTCAAACTAGTTTAGGATATTCTATAGGGGTCTGGACAACCCTATCTTCCTTCCCTATACTGATTCTGAAATTTTTGAGAACCCAATGACCTTTAGATTGGCTGATTTTGCCGATGTTGATAGCACTTGGCATTTATACTCTATCATGATTCGCCCTTGCTTCCTTCGAATTGGTATGAGCACCTCTAACCAAATCATCAAGCCCGGTTATACGTTCTACCAGCCGGTCGTAGCAGCCCGGCAATTTGGTCTCGGTCAAGTTCCTCCCCACTTGTTCCTTCACCATTTGACGACAAGTAGAGCTGATCTACCCGATGCGCTTATCAGCCAAAGATGCTACAACCTATTCATTGATCTTCTCCTTCCAATCCCCGCCGACCTTTCGTTCACCTCTTCGGCCATCGGATTCGAGAACTGGTGGTCATTGTGGAAGACTCAAGTCTTCGGGAAAGCCCTGGGGCCAATGCTGCAACAGATTGACGCTGAATATGAAGCCCCTGAGGCAGAGGTATTACAATCAGTTGAATACTTCCTCCTAACTCCGCTCAACTCCTTCTCTAATTCCATTTGTTTTCTCTATAGCAGGAGGATGGTCCAAAGCCTAGGAATGATGATGGCTCCATCTTCATGTTCTCACCAGTTGCCCCCGTGGTCCTCTTTGGCAAAAATGCACCTCCCCCGTCAAAAGCCATCATGCGGATCCAACCTGTCTCCACTAAATCAACGCCCAAGCGGAAGCGAACCTCTAACACTACTGCCCCCCGAGCCCAAACTAAGGCGAGGAAGACGACCACCAGAAAGATTCAGAAAGAAGCTGGACCATCTTCCACCGACCAAGAAGCTCTGATTGTCAACCAGGTTTAGATCATCCCTCTTATAATTGATCCTCTGAACATGTATATTTTGGTTTAACTGCTCTTTCCTTGCTTGTAGGCTGATATCGTAGATGTTTCCAGCGGGGAAGAGCCAACACGCCAAGAAAAATCAACTCTAGAGGCCCTAGAGGATCCTTTGTTGACAGTCAATGCCTTAGTCAACCTTCAGGATCCAATCCTGATGACTCCAGAGAACCCTGCAATGCCAGCCGATACTTTGGTCGGCTGACAGGATTTGCAGGAGCCGATCATTACCACATCGGCTGTCGGTCCTTCTCTGTAGGAGCCAATTGTCACCTCGTCAGCTACCAGTCCTCTTCCGAAAAGGGTGCGTCTGCAGGAGCCAATCGCCACTACATCGACTGTTACTCCTCCTCCAGAAAAGGGTGCATCTACAGGAGCCGATCGTCTCTTCATCAGCTATCACTCCTTCTCCAGAATAGGTGTGTTTTATTACCAAGCCGCTTGCATCATCCTTTCCCTGGCCGTATTAATTTTATACCTTCTTTCATGGTTTGAACCTCTCGGAGTTACTTTCATTCGACCTTGCATCCGTCAGCTCAGCCATACTAGAAGTGGATGATGATCAGCCAAATCCGACTGGTGTCGCCTGCCAACTCCTCCGCGTGAAAGGCCTTCTGTCAGCTCCAATTGATGCCTTGGTCTGGGACTCCGACGCAGTGAGGTAGATTCTTGAGGAGATTGAGTCTCAACTCCCGGAAGTCCTTCAGATCAAGCTCTGGCCAACCGGACACCTCCCTTTCTTTCGAGCAAAGGTAGAACAAGCTCGGCACAGGATTGAAGCTCGTCATTCTCAAGCCCCCTTGAAGGCAAACATTGCCGAGAGGTGTCGATTGCTTAATGAGAAGAAGGCGACTCTGAATGCCAAGACTGACACATCTGCTCACTCTCAAAGGCTTCAACTTCTGGAGGAGTTAGAAGACCTCAAGGCTAAGGTCCGGGCAACCGAGCAGCGCATCTAGGAAGAGAAGAACCTTATCGCCAGTTCCAAATGAGAAGCAGGAGACTTGACCGCCCAACTGAAGATAGAACTCACAGCGCTGAGCGCTTTGAGTAGGCAGGTGGTGTTGGGAGAGGACAAGGACGATGAACTAGTGATTGCTGAAGCTGATCGCGTCCGCCTTGAGGCCATCACCGCCATTGACGAGTTCCTTCAGTAGACTTCCTTGTAATCACCCCTTGTAAGACAAACTTGTATGTACCCGAATTAAGATTCTAAAGTTGATGGTTGTACATCGGCTCTTTGACCAACTCAATGCGTTGGATACGAAATATATTTTTTTATATATGCGGGCCGACTGCACGTGTCGGCCCTCTTTCCTTGTGTCCAGCCTGATGTGTAACATCGGCTTTCACCTGTACGGGCCATCAGGTCCTGTTGGCTCATAGCCTAACGCGTAGGATCGGCTTTCTCTTGTACGGGCCAACTGATCGTATCGGTTCATAGCCTGATGCGTAGCATCGGCTTTATTGCTCATCATTCCACATACATGGGAAGTACTTCTTGAGATGTTGACCATTAACCGCCACTGGGAACTTGACGCCATCTAACTCCTCAAGCATATATGTGTTCCTAGGTAGGACTTGGTCAACCCTATAAGGCCTGTGCCAGTTTGGAGACCATTTGCCATACGCTGCATCCTTAGTCCCCACAGGTCTCCAACTTGGAATTCTTTTAGCTTGACTTTCTTATTATACGCGCAGGCAACTTTGGCCTTATTTACTTTGATCTTCTTGAGTGACAAAAGTCTGAGCTCCGTGAGGTCCTCAATATTGTCATTTATTAGAGCAGCATACTCTTCAGCTGTTAAGTCATTTTGAAACTCTATGCGTCTCGAGCCGGCCGTAATCTCCCATGGTAATACGGCCTCCTGTCCGTACACCAAGTGATAAGGAGAAGATTTTGTTGCTCCATGGTACGAAATACGGTATTGCCCACAATACCTCTGATAAGACCTCATGCCAATGCCTAGGATGCTCATCGATCTTTCTCTTGATCAACTTGATAAGGCTCTGATTGGACACTTCAGCTTGCCCATTTGCTTGGGCATAATATGGAGATGACCTAATCAGCTTGATGCCCATGTCAGTAGCGAACTTCTTGAACTCCTCTGAAATGAAGACCGAACCTCCATTTGTTGTAATGGTCTATGGAATCCCGAACCTGTGAATGGCATGCTCTTTAACAAAATTAATGACATCCTTAGATGCTACCGACTTCATGGGAACTGCCTCCACCCACTTGGTAAAATAATCTGTGATGGCCAAAATAAACTGGTGGCCTTTGCTGGATGGAGGATTAATTTTGCCGATTATATCCATGCTCCAGCCTCTGAACGGCCATGGTTTGACGATAGGGTTCATTACTAACACTGATACCATTTGTATCTTCCCAAACCTCTGACATGCCTGACATGCTTTATAATATTTGAAGCAATCTTCAAGAATGGTGGGCTAGTAATACCCCGATCGCCTAATCAGCCACTTCATCTTATGAGCCGATTGGTGAGTCCCACAAGTGCTTTCGTGGACTTTGTGTAAGAACCGATTGGATTCAATCGGCAGCAAGCATTTAAGCAACAAACCTTCTAAAGACCTATAGAACATGTAATCCCCTACCAGGACATATTTCATGACCTTATATCGTATCCTCTTGGGTGCACCCCGAGCTGAATCCTTCAAGTAATTGAAGATATCGGTTCTCCAATCTCCTTGGTCCAGTAGGTGTACCTGAAAATCGGCTTTGTCCGTCATAGCCTTGTATCCCGAAGCCATCTGTGCAAGATCATTGGCCTCTGAATTTTGCGTCCTAGGTATCCAATAGAAATTTATGTACCTAAATTGGGCCATCAGCTCTTGACATTGTACCCATAATGGGAAGAGCAACTCGCTCTCACACCTTGTCACACCCGATTTATAAGAACATAAATCGAGCAATCATATATGCGCCAGGATCAAGTCACGCATATATACAACAGAATCATCAAGATATCACAACACGTATCTCGAAATAAAAGCGTACAAATTATAAATGAATATCTTTATTACAACTGAATCAAGAATCAGTTCAAGGAATGCGGAAGCGTAAAATAAATACATGAAGAGCAGGGCGCCATAAGGACGTCGACTGGGAGACAGCGCCTAGAAATCGTCGAGTCCGCTGATGTAGTCCTGCACGTCGCCTGGTACTGAGCAGCAGTCGAAGATATCCCAGAGAGAACAGAAGAGTAGAGAAGGCAAGTGTGAGTACACAACTTGTACTCAACAAGTATAACATGAATTATGAGGCTCTAAGGTTAGCTGACTCAACTGCATTAGCTTTTAATCTTGGCAAATTTTATTAAAGCTATTTACTACAAGTGGATGAATTACCATAGCCCAAGTTATATAATAATTAATCAAGATTAAGCATAAGACTACTGAGAAACCAAGCCAAACCACCAAAGGTACAACCCACTAATCAGACGGAGGATCTGGGCCGCTCATGACTGTGAGCACAGCTGATATATCAGTTTTACACTCTCGAGAGGTTGCACAACTTTACACACAAGTCGTGAGGTATGCTAGTTGTTCATCACACTTCCTTAGGTGAGATGGCCAGCAAGCACACTACGAGACCATTACAAAGGATCACGTTGGTAAGGTGTAACCGCTAAGGTTTCTGGATCAGCTACGATGGGGCCCACCTCACGGGGGTACAAGCACACAGCACAGACCAAGCCGGAGGATCAGGGACCATTGAAGCTTACCACCCCTCTTGCCCATGCAGGTAAGTTACTCCCAAACCAAAATGACCTAATTAGTAAGTCAAGACCATCCCATTCCAGTCTTGTGGTTACGCGGTTGTCCCAGGTTGTCGCTCTATGAACCGGTCCTTATGGAGAGTGGCTAACCAAGCACCAAGCACCGTGCTGGCCCCCTAAACCATGTTTCTATCAAAAAACATCTTTTAAGGAGACGTGAGCCACTCAAGCACACAGCACAGAGGGCCACTCTCAGGATTAAGTTGCATAGATCCATTAATCAAATTTAATTAAAAAGGACCAACATAGGTGAGAGCGCAACACCTAGCAAAACTAACCACAATGCAACCCAAGGATATATATATATAAGGATAAAGGTGGCAAGGAAATCCTTATAGGCATACAGAATTAAAATGCAATATGAAATTTGTATTAAAAAGTGATAGGAGGTTCATGTTATACTTGCCTTCCTCAAAGTTCTCCTGCTACTGCTCCAACTGCTCTGCAGAGAGGGGCTCCTGGTACTCGTCCAAAGGCTCAGCATCTACTCACGATCGCAACGCCAAAACATGGTCCAACACATACACATACATGCAAACAAGGACAAAAAGATAAGAAACAGTACAACATTACATAAAAACAGCACCCAAAACTATGATAGAACTATTCTATGCATTACAATGATCGCGTGAGCGCAAGAATCACCTAAAACAGAGCTAAGACGCGAAATCTTGGACTAAAACAAGGCCCAGGGACCTTTCTGCAAGAAAATAGGAAGTTCTAAGGGGTTCTGCGCAAAAACCGAGGGTCTAAACATAATTAAACTATAGACATAGGGGCTAACTTGCAAAAACTCCAAGAAAGGACTAAAAAACCTAAATCTAGAGAGCCTAGGGGTCTAAATTATAAAAACAGGACCTACCTGCAAATACATTTGAATTTCGGGTGGACTGCGGGTTGATTCCTCAAAAGGGCAAGGGCTCTTTAGCAAAAGAAACGGGCTGAAGGGGCATCTCCAGATCTGGGCCACTGGATCTAATCTCTACAGCCCAGATTAGATCTTATCCGCGAAGGGGTACGCTTGATTCTCATCCATTCGATCGGGATCTAACGCGCCAGCGCCTAACTTAACTGGAATCCACTCCCACGCGCCTGATCAAGGATGGACGGCCGGGATTTAAAATAACCCCGAACCGGTACGCGTTGACCCGAACCACCGGATCTCGATCGCATGGTCCTGATCAAAAGGCTCTAGATCTAATCCTAGGCGTCCCTCTTCCATCGAGCGGCACAGGATCCACGCAGGCGCCAACGGCGGCGGGACTCACCGGAGACTAAGCTCCCCGGTGGCGCGCGGCTCGAGACGGCGGACAACACCGGCGAGCGGCGTTCCGGGCGCTATGAGTAGCTAAAGACTATGACATCTGGTGCAAAAGGACCAGGGAGAGAAGGCGAAGCTCACCGAGGGGTTGTGGAGGCCGGATCTGCGGCGGAAGGGGGGAGCCGACGGTGACCGGCGGAGAAGAAGGTCGGGCTCCCATGGACGAGTCGTTGCGGGGCTTCTCCTGGCTGGCGGCTCCTCCAAACCGACTCACGCGGGACCTAAGAAGATGCCCAGGGGGTTAAGAGGGGGAGAAAGCCACCGACGGCGAGCAATTGAGGTGGCGGAGGCCATTACCAACGTGCAAGCTCGACTCGATTCCCGGCGAAGCAGACGCTCACGGCTCAATTGCCGGCTCGGGGAGGTTCTAGACGACAAGGCGGATCTATTGCGGGGGTTGTGGTGGCCTGGGACGTGGCGGAGCGGCCTGACCATGGTGAGTCCAAGGTGACCGGAGCGGAGGAAGAAAGGGGGCGGCGGCGCTGGGGTTTTCGGGGAGCACTGCGGCTAGGGTTAGGGCACGGGGTAAAAAGGGGGGTCGACAGTGTGGCAGAACCAACCTGAATTATACCGGCTCAAGTACGCAAGTCCACTCCAAAGGGCTCCGACGTACTTCAAACGGTATAATCCCTTGGCCTGTCGGGTAACGTCCCGATAAACCACCGATACACAGGATCAAATAAGGTTACCTCACACGAAGGTGAGTCCAGAGATACAATCACCATCATAATTTACATTATAGTAAATTACATTACAAGAGTTTATAAAAGTAGTACAAAATTTCAAATTTAGAGAAAACAATACAAACTGTTTAAGCTATGAATTTTTAGCAGCGGAAAACATACGCGATGATCTACAGCACGTCGACGAGACGGATGTCATGCTAAGCCCAGGCATGACATCATTCAGTATCATCAATGTTGGTCGGGGACGGATCCCATTCCTCGGACCAATCTTCTGGAAAAGCACAGGGCCATGACAAGGAAAGAGTAGGATCTTCAAAGGCTTTACCTGAAAAACATATAACTAGCAAGGCTGAGTATACTAATACTCAGCAAGACTTACCCGGAATTGGGTATACCTTAGCCCATAACTAGACTCATGAAAGCTTTTTAAGGGTTCTGGGTTTATTTTCAGCTGAAAAGCAATAACGAGTAGGTCCTTAATTTCAACTTTTAGCTTTCAGGTTCTAGTTGATTATCCATTCTAGGTAAGCACCTATAACTACTCAAGCATGGTAGAATCTTTATTCAAACATCATCTTGAATAATCACATAGTTGCTCTTGTTACTCTATGTGGTAAAGGGATCAAACAGTCTCATTCATCGTGAGAGGCGGACGATTCCTGAATCGAGATTCAACCCTTGCAAGGTAAACCTAACACACACGCTTGGAACACCACAGGGTAATTCCTAAGCAACCATTTGCCTTTCATTCCGACTCGTGGATCAGATCCACCACAAGCGACTGCAGGTCATACGCACTACAAAAGTGCAGGACGTACGTCTGTAGCGCGACTACAAAACCTGTACTCCTGGTTGCCCAGCAACACGTATGCCTACACGTCGAACAAAGTAACCAAAAGAAGCAAATACATGTGGTGGGAGGTATGTCCACTCCTCGGGCCGATCGGTTACTAGGCTTACCGCTTACCATATTTCACGGCATGTGGCTAGTACTTTCAAACGCTTAACCACCGCTACCACACACTGCGACCTTATCAAATTCATCAACACAGACGGGGTATCATCTTGACCATGATACCTCATAAAACTCCCGTCCGTCATCCTTATAGTGATAACAGGAAAGTAAACATTACAACTCCTATATCGCGCGAGTGACAGGAAATCACTCGTCTTCTACCGGTCCTATAAGCAGAGCAGCTAGTCGGACTTCAGTTCTAGTGTTCAATACATTGGTTCCTAGAACAATGCAACTAAAGTTTCCAAACAACTCCTAAGAACTTAATGCATACAGATAGATATAAATAATATAGGTTGCAGTGTAATAAAGTAGGGGTTATGTCCGGGGCTTGCCTTTACTGGTGAGGCTGAAGTCAGTAAAGTTAAGATCTTCCGAACTTTGGTTCGGGGCTTCCGATAATCCCGCGACGAAGTTCCCGGGGTCTTCAGAATAACCTCCTTCTAATTCCGGGATTAGCTGGTAATTTCCGTTGGCGAGAGTGGTCGAATCTATATGATATGCAAGATGGAGTTCAATAAATGCATACACTTTTATTTCAATTCACAATATAGTTGCAATCCAAATAAAAGAACATTACATTTCGACAAATAATCTAACTACCCTGTACTGGGCAGTCATTTATCGAGTATTAACTAAACTAACTAGTCTCGTTAGGCAACAGGGGGTTTACCCTAAACATCTATACTAACTTCATTAGGTAGCATGTTCAGTTATTTAATTAGTTGATGTATAGATCTTGACCTTAACCGATGAGGATGTATCAGGTTTAGCCGATAGACGTGCTTTGGTCGGGCCTAACAGAGACGTGTCTATTGTGCGATCTTACTGATCCAAGGTTGTGTACTTTGTTCTGGGTAGCCGATTGACAGGTGCACTGGTTTTCTAATTGATCGATGAAAACATCGATCACTTTAGCAGAGGGATGTTTCCTAAAGCGGCTGTGTCCTAACTAATCTGTGTGAGCATCGGCGTACTTAACTGATCGCGTGCGTATCAGTATAGTGGATCCATGCTTTAGCAAAACTAGTCGATCAGTGATTTGACATTCTAGCCGATTTAGTGTATCGGCACATTCGCCGATTTATACATCGGGTAGAATTTGTCGAGTGATGTATCGGCATAGTTAGTTGACTAATGTGAGCAACTAGCCGATGGTGTATTAATAGACTAGTCGAACTATGTATCCGACGGTTTGTGTCTCAGCGTATTCAGCCGATTGATGAATCAGCTGTGTAGCCGGTTTTCATCCTTAATGTTCTCCTACATCTATTGGGGTACATCAGCCGTGTAGCTGATTGTCCTACTCTGCACTGGTTGTGCCTAACTAAGATATGCTTAAGTGTTATCTTAGGTAACTAGGTGTGGTTGCATCGACTTGATCACGTCAGTACAACAATCAATTGTCATACGGCCGATGGGGTTATCTAAGTTAGACCTATTTCAAGAATTAGGTGTAACAGAACACTAATATTAAACTAGGTTAGTGAGACCATAAGTGCAGAATTAGACTAAAGAGGATATGGTTGAGGGTATGTAATCGGTAAGCATATAGTTGATCTCTCAGCCGATAAATCGGCTGATAACAGTGTGTGGACAAAGATGGGAAAACTAAGGATTGACCGGCCATATTTGACCGCTATGGGAAACAACTGGAATTGGCTTAGATCAGTGGATAACAGAACTCTAAGATCGTGTGTGTATCTCTGATATGTCGACTATGTGCAGTCGATACGTTATTTAAATCGGAGGGTTAGTTGATCATTGTGCGCATTGGCATAGCCGATTTATGTTTTTAGCAATTTAGTCGATTTGTAAACATCAGCATGCTAGCCGATCAGGGTATGTAACTATTTGATTGTGCATTAGTAAACTAGTCGACAGTGTGAACATCGGTCGAGCTAATATGTGCACATGCGTTAGATTTTGTGAATCGACATAAGTAGCCGATTCCCTATGCTGTACTAGTTGTGCTTAGCCGATAAATACGTTCTCTATTGGATGTGCTTATCCGACTCTTGACTGGAGTGTTTAACCAGAGTAATCCGTGTTGGAGTGGTTCGATGATATTAGCAAACAACCGATTGATGCTTAGCCGGCGTGGTTGTCTAGATCAGACTAGGTCGGTCAGGGCACTAGCATCGGATCGGACCGATAGGGTGGTTAACATTGGGCCGATGGGTTTTTGCCGATAGGGAAGAAGTTAAAAGGCTTATGGCCGATGGGGTCCTACAGACCTGTAGCCAAAAAGGTATATGGCCGATAGGGTTGTGCCTATCGAAAATTAGCTGAACTAGTAGCCGATTGCTAAGCCTAGTTACAACGGTATATTAACTAAGTAGTCGATACATGAGGTAAACTAGGACCTTTACATAGGAAAGGGGCTCTAACAATGTTGCAATCAAGACTGAAGTAAAGGCATGAGCATCCATATGAATAAAAGGTTAATCAATCATCACAAAAAGTCTGCCATAGGGGCAGTAAATACATCAGCCATGGTGCACAATTTATCTTTAGTCAATCTATGGCAAGGACTTTGGCTACCAATAGCTAATAAGTTTAGTGTCATATAAACAGTAGGCTAAAAACAATTCAAACATTTCACTTCAAATTAGACCTTATTTAAAGTTGCACAACAAGTCTAACTAAGATTTAAACAAGCGGCACAAGAAAACACATTGCAATAACAAGCAAACATGACTGAACATAGCTTAGCTATTCCTTCTATAAACAAATTGAATTGATTAACTTAAAAGAATTTAAGTTACAAAACAAAATTAGGTTTGAAAATTCCACATCAATTCATACTTAATCTATAAAAATTGTATAACAAAAATCATGATCTACAAAGTTAATACGTAGGAGCTATGAATTTTACACTCTCTCTTATCTTAGATTTAAGATAGATTCTAAACTATTTGGTTTCATATCAAACTCACTTAATAGAAATTATAGAGTTCAAAACTTAGTTTCAAACAAAACTGGTTTTGTAATTTTTGGAATTTCCTACACTTCTCTATTGAATTTACAAGTTAAAAATATCACTCACATGAAATAATGAACACCCATCCACTTCTATTCTAAATACAGTACAAACTATCTATTTTCACAGCATGGTCATAAAACAAAAGTGATAGAATTTGAGATGAAGATTCAATTACAACTGGTTTCATATTTTTTTGAATTTTTTACGATTTTCTAGGGATTTTCAAAGTTCAGCACATCACTTCACATGAAACAATAAACACCTTTACACACAGGTCCTCGAACTGTACTGTTCTCATGAGTCTAGACTTCGCAGAAAACACCCTGAACTTGTTTTAATTGCTGCACAAGGTCCGTCACCTGCAAACAGAGCAGAGGAGGCGCTTGGGGAGGTCGGTCCCGGTGGAAGCAAGCCATGCCGGCGGTCGGGGAGCTCGAGTGGCACACCAGGAGTCCGTTTGAAGGGTCAGAAGGTGAGGAGGAAGGCCAACAGGAGGTTCTTGGCGGTGGGGGAAAAGCTCAGAGGAGTAGGCAGCTCCGGCCGTGCACTCCGCCGCCTGCACCTGACCGAGCCACACGCGCCTGAGCCGCTCTCTGCCTGCGCTTACGCCTGCTCCGCGCCAGCGACGCCTGTCGCCTGCCAGCCGCCGCCAGCGCCTGCTGCTGCGTCATGCGGACCCGCGCCTGCGCCGTGCGCCGGCTCGTCTGCTCGCGCCGCGCGGCGCCCGTGCCAGCGCGCTGAGCCTGGCGCCTCCAGCTCCACGCCCGTCTGCGGCCCCTGCACCACTGCGCTGCGCCTGGAGCCGCCTCCGCCCGAGCCCGCGTGATTGGAGAAAAGGGTTCAACGGGAAGAACAACAGAGGAAGAAAAAGAAGTGTTTTAGTGCTGCTGCCGCCGGTGGAAGAAGAGGAAGGGAGGCAGAGGAAGTACACAGCGCAGGGAGAGGATAAGGCCACGGTGGAGGAGGACGCGTGGATTTTTGGCAGCAGGAGGTGGCAAGGGTGGGGGAACAGCGGTGAACTGCAGCAGCAGGAGGTGGCGAGAATGGCGGTAGAGCGGTGGGCTGCAGAACACAGGAACAGAGGAGCGCCACAGTAGGAAGAGAAAGGGGATTTTCCCAGGGACCTATTTGTAATTTTAGAAACTTATAGGGACCCTTTGGTAAAGTAGAATTTAACCACTGTTCTAGAGCTCAAATAAAAATGTGACCAAAATGAAAGTTGTACAACTTTTCGAGCTCTACAACTTTGTTAGAGGGTTTGAACTTCAAAACTCAAAATATGAGGTTTTATTTTAAGACTTGGACTAAACTTCAATTTTATAAAATCTTTGTCATTGTTAGTGTAAATTACATATAACCTTGGACCTGTTTGCAAGATGCTATGTAAGTCATGATTACTTACATTATTACCTTTTTACTTCTAGTAATTTTTGAAAAGTTACTTTTTTGAAACACCTATTTTGTATAAAAAGACTTGTACTTTTATAAAATTACATAAATACCCTTATTTTTACAACTTTACCCAAAATTTTTTATACACTTCAACACACACATTTTGAATACAACTGTTGGATAAATATATAATTTTTACAGGGATTAGATTAAGGAAAAATATATTTGCAAAACCACCCTTCTCTTATTTTGAAGTTACCTTCTGTCCAATTATATTTTACAAAAACAACCCTAGGTTTTTTTTCTGTATTTATAAAAAAATACCCTTTTTACTTGCACTTTAAATTTTCAAAAGCTTCACATATCACACACAAGCTTTATACAACCAAACACATATTTCACACTAACAAATATATGTCTAACTTACAAGCACATAAACTGTCACAGACAGGGGCAATTAAGGGCAGAGGCGGAGGTCTCGGCGTGCGGGCCTGGGGAGAGGAGACCGCCGGGAATCTCGGGGAGGCGTTGCGCGCCGGGGAAGAAGGGGGAAGGGGAAGAGAAGGCGCTGACAGCCGGGGACCAGCGGTCAGAGAGAGAAAGGAGGGAGCGGGCGCGCGGGGAGAAGAATGGGCCGGCCGTGGCCCATGCGGGGAAAGGAGAGAGGGGGGTGGGGGATGGACCTCGGGGAAGACTTGGGCTAGGAAGAAAGAGAGAGAAGAGGAAGCCCGAGAGAGAGAGAGAGGGGCTGGGCTAGCTTCTTTCTTTTTTTCTTTTCCTTTTCTACACTCAAACCATTCAAACAATTCTATTTGAATTCAAAAGAATTTGAATTCAGACCCTATACACTCAACACAAATAAAATAATGCTCCAGCATGAATGCACAAACAAGTTGATCTTATGTTAAATTTTATTTTCTTGTGTTATAAAATTGCTTTAAATGCAAGATAAATCAAGAAAAACCTTAGAAATTTTATTTAAGCCTAAATAAATTCATTAAAATTAGGGAAAATTACCTTATGGTGTTACAAACTGAAGCGTCCTCCCATCAGGGAAGACTTAAAAGTGTCACTTTATCAGTCCCAGGAGGCTGATAACACTTTTATTACATCAGATGGTACATCACCGTACAACTCTACGCGGTAATGGGCAGTGAAGCGCCACTATCGCGAGGATTACAACCAGAACCCACACGACTACACTAGCTACGAACAAAGGATCATCAGAGTCTTGCGCCATGCGGAGCTCCAACGGTGACCTCACCCACAGGCAAGACTGGGTGCAGGACGGAACCCTATTCGTCGTTCTCGGGGATGTAGTCGGGATCCTCCACTGTAGAGTAAAAACGGGGTGAGTACAAACGTACTCAGCAAGTCCAATCACACCCACGGGGGGGTTATAACAGAGTTAAATGCATAGGATAATCCAAGGATAAAGTTACGGTTCTTTTGCGGAAACACAATTATATGCAAGGGTTCGTTTTAAAAGCATTTTTCAAAACAAGTTTTCAAGTGTCTAAGAACACGCGATGTCGATCTGTACGGATCCAAGTTTCAAGCCGCTACCGGACTCCCCGTCCGTTGTAGCACACGGCACCATTGCCGGATACTTTCCAAACAACTCACACTGGTTCAACCCTTCCCAGGGAGAAACACTAGTTATGTGACCACACCGTAACTTGCCCAGTACCGTGGGCACGGCTATTCGAATAGATTCTTAACTCTGCAGAGGTGTGCAACTTTACCCACAGGTGGGGTACCACAGCACGAACACCTTAGTGCCGGTGCAGATCCCATCGAAGCCCTTACCCACCGTAGCTAGACCTGACTAGCCACCACGGGATCTATCAAGGGGTCATTCGACCTAACACCGAGGTTTAACCGGGGCATAAGTCACACAGAGCTTATCCCGTCTCCTTGATCACCCGTTGCTCCCAGCTCTCCTGATGGCTATCAGACTAACTAGTGGGGTTAGGCCAAGCCGTTGCCCATACAACGGTCAAGTGGTTCGCACTACGAGAAGCTAGGTGGGATGTCACATCAACTCGGTCCTTAGGGGTGACAAGATGGATATCTCCCATCCACGCTCAACCACACAGGTACGAGCACACCAACGGCAATTCACACAGAAATGCCATCCATCTCATCTAACTCGCTTTTCAAAACCACATTTTATCCCTTCCCACACACACGCATTTTCTTTATAAATCAGGCAGTCAAAGTATGGTTATTTCAAACAAGGGTGGCTATCCTGCCGGGTTTCCAGCACGCAAAACAATGCAATTTTATAAAATAGGCCATTGGGTCGTGTTTATAAAAACTAGGACAAAAATATGCATCAAAGGGCGGAATTGAACTTGCCATCGTCAAACCCTTGCGGGAAGTCCTGGTCGAAGCACTGTCCTTCGGGTTCGGGGTCGCAGAACTGGTCCTCAGTTGCTTGGTCGCGGTCGGGAACCTCGTCGTTCACTCCGTGTCCTACGACGCAAACAAACAGACACACAATCAAGCGAAAGAACTAAAAGCTTTTATCGTTGGGCTTGAATCGGAAATAATTTAGTTACGGAGTTAGGGGTGGTATCTCTGGGCGGTTTCTTGTTGGCATGGCTAAAACTATACTATAAAAGGCGTGGTAAAGTTTCGGATCGATCGGAGGTCGTTTCGCACATAAAATGACGCGCTAAAGGTGGTTTCGGTGGTCACACAGGGCCCTAGGGGTTTATTCGTAAGTATCCGGAAAGAGCGAGGGCCTTTTTGTAAATCCTATAAATTCTCGGGGCATGCTAAAGAGTGCCAAGTGTATCTAGGTTCAAGCATTAGAGGGTTCTATTTGAATTAATGGAAAGTACGGGGTTTCTTTTGTAAAAGAGGAGTGAATAAGGGAGTGCTCATAGGAAGGAGGGGGGGTTTTTGGGGAAAACCAGAAAGGGGAGGGGGGTTTGGGTAAAAACACCCTTCTCCTTCCTCTCCCCCGTGCAAAACAGAGGAGGGGAGGCAGGGCGCCGGCGGTGGCCTGTTCCGGCCGGCCGGGGCACGGCGGTGGCCCGGGAGTGGGGGGAAAGTGGGAGGGGGGCGCGGGGAACCCATCCCCGGCCTTACCTCGGGCCGAGGTGGGGCGAGGGGACGCCCCCACGGTGGGCGGCGGGCGGCAGGGGAGGCTGTGGCGGCGGCGGCGCTGTGTGCTCGGGGAGGGGCTGCAGGTGGCGGTGGGAGGTGTGGGGGAACGAAGGGCCGCGGCCGGCCTACTTATAGGCGGTCGAGCGGCACGGGGAGGCGGCGGCCGGCGGGCGGCTCCACGGGCGGCCATTAATGGCGCCCGTGGCTTGCGGCGGGGCACGGCCGTGCGCAGCCGTGCACGTGGGGGGGGCCGGGCGGCGGTGTGCGGCACAGAGGGGGGGCGCGGGCGGCGAGGCGGCACAGGGGGGCGCGGGCGGCGAGGCGGCACAGTGGGCGACGGCGTGTGCGCCACGGAGGCCGTGCGGCCGCGCGCGTGCGCCAGCGACGGGCGGCACGGCGGGCGGCGCGGCACGTGGTGCACGCGCGGGTACGGGCGGCCGGGCACAGGCGCGCGCGAGGGGAGGGGGGGGCCGGTGGCCGGCGCGGCGGGTGCGGCCGAGCACAGGCGCGGAAGCAGGGGCTCGGGAGCAGAGACAGGGAAAGGGAGGGAAGAAGAAAAGAAGAGGGAAAAGAAAAGAAAGAGGAAAAAGAAAAGGAAAAAGGGAGAGGGGAAAGAAAGGAAAAGAGGGAGGTTGGAAAAAGAAGAGAAAAGAAAAGAGAGAATGGGGGGAAGAGAAAAGAGGGAGAGGGGGGGAGGGTGTGTCGGCGCCGGTCGCGGCGGCGACCGCGTCCACGCGCGCGCTTGGATTCGCGCGTGACACGAGAAGCGCCGGCGCTAATTGCGGTAGCGGTCGCGGCCGGTCGGCCACGCGCGCGGTATTCGCACGAGGAGAGGAAGAAAAGGAGGGGAGTCGCGTCTGCGTAAATCCCGGCGGACGGTCGCGCGTGGGCGGGCGATGCGGAACGGATCAGTACTTCGGTTAGGGTTAGGGTTTTGCTGTTGAACCGTTTTTACGAATCTCTCTAGCGCACGATTTTATTAAGTGAATTTTCAGGGCGTCACAAACCTACCCCACTTAAATGAATCTCGTCCTCGAGATTCGGCTGGCTCCTAAACAGATGGGGAAACTCCTTCTTTAGCGCTTCCTCGCGTTCCCAGGTTGCTTCTTCTATTCCGTGTCTGCTCCATTGAACCCTGCATATCCGCACCTCAGAGTTTCTTGTCCTCCTAGTGACAGTGTCCAGAATTTTGACCGGCACTTCCTGGTACCGCAGATCCGGTTGCAGGTCTATTGTTTCCACCGGCACGTGTTCTCCCTCGGGTACTCTCAGACACCTTCTTAATTGTGAGACATGAAATACTGGGTGTATATCCGACATTTCTTCCGGTAATTCCAATCGGTACGCCACTGCCCCAACTCTCTTTAGAACCCGATACGGTCCAATGTACCGAGGGGCTAACTTTCCTTGTACTTGAAACCTCCGCGTTCCCCGAATGGGTGAGACTTTGAGATAGGCGAAATCTCCCGGATTGAAACTTATTTCCCGCCTCTTCTTGTCTGCATAGTTCTTTTGTCGGGACTGAGCTGCTTTCAATTTCTCGCGGATTTCCGCTACCTTTTCTTCTGCTTCTTTTATAAGTGCGGGCCCTACTAGCGCACGTTCTCCAACTTCCGACCACATTAAGGGAGTTTTGCACTTTCTCCCATAGAGAGCTTCGAATGGCGACATGCCCAGGCTGGCTTGGTAACTATTGTTGTACGAGAATTCTGCATAAGGCAGACTCTGTTCCCAATCATTTCCATAGGTCAGGACACATGCTCTCAGCATATCTTCCATGATCTGATTCACCCTCTCGGTTTGACCATCCGTCTGTGGGTGGTATGCGGAGCTAAAATCTAACTTAGTGCCCATGGCTTTATGTAGGCTTTTCCAAAACCTAGATGTAAATTGGGTCCCTCTATCCGAGACGATTCTGCTGGGCACTCCATGTAACTTCACTACATTTTCCACGTAAAGTTTTGCCAGTTTTTCTCCGCCATAAGTGGTCCTTACGGGTATGAAATGTGCCGATTTAGTGAGTCGATCCACAATTACCCATATGGAATCGTGTCCCTTCTGTGTCCGGGGTAGTCCCACTACAAAGTCCATTCCTATCTCATCCCACTTCCACACCGGAATAGGCAAGGGTTGCAATAATCCCGCCGGTTTCTGGTGTTCAGCCTTGATCCTTTGACAAGTATCACAATGTGCCACAAATCGTGCAATGTCTGCTTTCATTCCGTTCCACCAATATTTTTGCTTTATGTCCATATACATTTTGGTGGATCCCGGGTGGATAGAGTAGGCCGAGTTATGGGCTTCGTCCATGATCAATTGCCGGAAACTTCCATTCTGGGGTACACAAATCCTGTCCTCATACCATAATGTTCCCTTATCGTCCACTCTGAAGCCCGGCGCTTTGTTTTCTCCAGTTTGTTTGCGAATTTTTACTAACTCTTGATCCGAGCTTTGGGCTTCTCTAATCTTATCCTCTAATGCTGATTGGACGTTTAGCACTTGGCTGGGACCTCGAGGTATAATGTGCACATTTAATCGTGCCATTTCCTCTCGCAGATGGTCATTCATGGGCCCATAGGATTTCCGACTTAAGGCATCGGCTACCACGTTCGCCTTTCCGGGGTGATACTGAATTTCCAGATTATAGTCCTTGACCAACTCCAACCATCTTCTCTGCCTTAAATTTAAATCTGGCTGAGTAAAGATGTACTTTAGACTCTTGTGGTCGGTGTAAACCTCACACTTATTTCCGATCAGGTAGTGTCTCCAAATTTTAAGGGCATGCACTACGGCTGCTAGTTCCAAATCATGGGTCGGATAGTTCTGCTCATGAGTCTTGAGTTGGCGGGAAGCATATGCAACGACTTTCCCGTCTTGCATCAGTACGCACCCTAATCCTTGTCGGGATGCGTCACAATAGATGACAAAGTCCCGATGAATGTCCGGTAGGGTCAGCACTGGGGCGGTTGTCAGTCTTCGCTTCAATTCTTGAAAACTCCTCTCACAGGATTCTGTCCAAGCAAACTTTTTCTCTTTCTTAAGAAGTTCCGTCATGGGTCGGGCTAACTTGGAGAATCCCTCAATAAATCTCCGATAGTATCCGGCTAATCCGAGAAAACTTCTGATTTCACTAACGTTAGTTGGCTGCTGCCAATTGGATACGGCTTCAACCTTCTCTGGGTCCACTGCTACGCCTTCCGCGGTCAGAATGTGACCAAGGAAAGCTACTCTCTCCAGCCAGAATTCACACTTGCTGAATTTTGCATATAGTTTATGTATCCTTAATTTTTCCAACACTACCCGCAGATGTTGTTCATGTTCCTGAACACTCTTGGAGTAAATAAGTATGTCGTCGATAAAGACGACTACAAACTTATCCAGCTCGTCCATAAACACCTTGTTCATGAGGTTCATAAAGTAAGCAGGTGCATTGGTTAGTCCGAAGGACATTACGGTGAACTCAAACTGCCCATAGCGGGTGACAAAAGCTGTCTTAGGGATGTCACTTTCCCTAATCTTGAGCTGAAAATATCCTGACCTTAGGTCGATCTTGGAAAAGTACTTAGCTCCTTTTAGCTGATCGAAAAGGTCATCAATCCTAGGGAGGGGGTACTTATTCTTAATGGTAACTTCATTCAGTGCCCGGTAATCTACACACATCCTCATACTCCCATCTTTCTTCTTGACAAACAGGACTGGGGCTCCCCAAGGCGACGAGCTTGGTCTGATGAAGCCAATCCTCTGCAGTTCCTCTAGTTGCTTCTTTAATTCTGTCAATTCAGAGGCTGCCATCCTATAGGGTCTCTTGGCTATCGGAGATGTTCCGGGGATAAGGTCTATGACGAACTCTATATCCCTATCTAGCGGCATACCGGGAAGCTCTTCGGGGAACACATCTGGGTATTCGTTTACTACCGGGACTCCTTCTAAGGGCTTGGCGTCCATGCTAAACACCATTGGATCAAACTTACTATCCCGGGTACGGCAGACCACTTGTACTCCCTCTTGGTTTGTTAAGTGTACCACTTTGTCGGTACAGCCTATGAGACCATTGTGTCGGCTTAACCAATCCATCCCAAGGATCACATCTATTCCCCCAGGTTTAAGTACTACCAAATCTGCTAGAAAGTCTACCCCACTTAAGTTGATCCTTACCCGTGGACAACCTAGTTGACAATTGATGTCGCCTCCAGGCGTCCGGGTTAATAGGGGTGTTTTTAGTAGTACTGTAGGTATTTTGTGTATCTCCACATAGCTCGAGGATATAAACGAGTGTGATGCTCCAGAATCAAATAATACTGTCGCCAGAGCTGAGTTGACTAAGTACTCACCGAGCACTACGCCCTGAGCTTCTTGAGCCTCCTGCGCGTCGATGTGATTGACGCGGGCTCGTCCAAATGATTGCTGCTTCACCTGCTGGCTGTTGTCGTTGTTGCGGACGGGCACTCGGTTGGCACCGGTCAGGGCTGGTCTGGGCCCATTCACTGTGTTGGAGAAGGTCGACGTGGCCGGCTTATTCTTGGCGTAGGGGCAATTGGCGATGAAGTGCCCCGTCTCTCGGCAGTTGAAACAGGCCCTAACATTGTTGTTGTCGGAGGCGGCCAGACTTGTGTTGCTCTGCGGGGCCCTCATGATATTCTGACTCTTGGGCTGTGCTTCAGAGGCTCGTGATCCAGTCACTTGGGACTGAGTCCTATACTGCATTGGGGCCTGGGATCTTGGTGTAGTGTAGTTGGAGTTCCTCGGCCTTTGGAAGCGGTCCTGCTGGCGAGCCTTACTTTCCAAGAATTTGCGTTTGTTGTCCTTCTTTTCTTCAGCCTTGGCCCTTTCTGTGAGGATGGCCTTGTTCATCAGGGTGTTGAAGTCCGGATAGATCTGGGGAGTAAGCAAGGTCCGGAGCTCTGGGCTTAACCCTTTCTTGAACATGTCTTGCTTTTTATCGTCGTCATTCACCTCTTCCGGCGCATATCGGGCCAATTCTATGAACCGGTGGGTGTATTCTTCCACCGTCATACTCCCCTGTTGTAGTGCGCGGAATTCATCCGCCTTGCGCTTCATAGTGGCTGAGGGGATGTGGTAGCGGCGGAACTCCCTTACAAATTCTCCCCAGGTGATGGTAGAGGCGTCTTCGGCTGCAGCACAATAGTTTTCCCACCAGGATAATGCCGTTCCGGTGAGCTGGTGGGCTGCCAGAAGGACTTTATCCCGGTCCTGGCATTCGAATGGTTCGAGCTTCCTCTGAATTACTCGCAACCAGTCGTCAGCATCCAACGGGTTGCAGGATCCGGCGAAGGTTGGTGGCTTGGTCCTTAGAAAGGCCGTCAGCTTGTCGTTCATATTCTGCCCTCGCGGCTGCCGGTTAATGAGGGCGTTCGCCAGAGTCTCCAGTATGAGGGTCTGGTTATGGATGATTTGTGCCAGGTCTCCGAGGGGTGGGGTGGTGGTAGTTGTTCTCCTTCTTGACTTCCCCCCCGGTTCTGGCTTACTTCTTGCTCTCCTTGGGGAAGATCTTGTTCAACGGGGTGTGCTCCGACACTAGCGGCTACGGGGTTCCGGCCACGGGAGGCCCTCGCGACGTTCCGGGGGGTCACCTGTTGATTGGGTAAGTTAGGGTTACGTGATGTTTAAGTTGTTTAATTCGTATATAGGGCAGAACCTATCTTCTGCCTGTATTCGTATAAATAATCAGCACACAACAAACCAGCACACAACATCACAAACAACAAATGTGAACCATTTTATTACTGCGAGGGGGTACAACTTAGGGTAAGGCTGGGCCTCGTGCTACTCGGCCAGGGTCTTGCAAAAGGTCACGTCTTAAACAGAAAGGCTGGGAAGGCATCACTGAGATGGCGTCGGTCACTCTACTTGCGTGGTGTGTCTTCTTCCGGGGCGGACAGGGTGAGAGGTTCTCGCTCGCCGTCTTCTGGGTTCCCATCGGTCACGGGTTGCATCGCAGCATCCCCTTCGTCGGCGGCAGCAGAACTTTCAGGATTCTCGGGTGGGACTCGTGTGCTCCCAAAGAGTGATCCCCACCCTATGACGGGTGTCCCGAGCAAAACATGGTCTTCCCCTATCGCCGGGACTGGTGTTCCACTTTGGGTCCAATCTTGCATACGCCGGTCTCGGGCCTGCCTGAGGCTCTCTTGGGCGACCGCTTCGCTACTGACCGCGGCTGCGGCTCTCGCCTCGGCATGGGTGGCTCGGATCTGCTGTATCCTCACCGCGAGCTCCGCTTGCTCGGCTCGATGGGTCTGCTCCCTTAGAAGGTTGGCTTGCTCATCAAAGAGTTGGTCCAGGGCGGCTAGGTAAGTCGCTACTTGGTACAGGGGGCCTTCTTCGTGGCGACGTCGCTCCAGGTTTCTCATGCGTGCTTCCCAGACTGGGGTTCTGATGGCCGGCGGGAAGAACTTCGCTGGCGTGGGGGCGAGGTGTTCTTCGAAGATCCGGCACAAATAACGGAGCGCTTTCCTGACGGCCAAGGGGTAGGTATCTTGGTGTCTAAACCCTGTGGCGGTCGCCCGCCAGGGCTGGATGTCGGGGTAGCGGTTGCTCCTGGCGATGACTAGGATCACCCTGCAGCGGAGGGTACCATGGTGCTCGTACTCTCGGCTGTAGTACCTTGGGCGCTCCGTAACGCCAAGGTCCTCCAGGGTGTTGATCAAGAGGCTGGGGAATCCAGGTGCAGCTTGGCAATCGCCCTGGGTCCATCCTTCCTCAGCCATCTGAAACAGAAGTAGGGTAAACAACATGGTACAGGTGCAAAAGCGAGTAGACGATATTTATTATTACAACAAGGGTGGTACAGTTTTCATGGATACGTGGTCATTAGGGTAGGGTTTTTGCTAGGGGTGCTAATCCTATCATGGGGATTCTTCCTCGGTCCTGATGGAGCGCTTCTTTATTGGAAGGAACCGATCCATCTCGTTTTCGGTCTGTGTACCCTTATCCCAATGGGTCTCCATGGGTTCTTCTTCTTCTTCCTCTATCCATCCACCTATTCCGTTGCGGGTCTCGTATTCTTGCATCTGGGCTTGGAGGGCGGCTAAGGAGTACTCGGTGGTTGCAGCTCTTGTCCGTTGTTCCTCCAGCTCCTGGGTTAACTTTTCAATCCCATGGATTAACTTCTTCAGTTGTGCCGACTGTTCGCGGCAGAGTGCATCCAAGCCAGTAAGGTAGATGGATAGGTGGGAGACCGCATCTTCTAAGTCTTCTTCTTCTCGTCCCAGTCTCCTCATCCGGGCAATCCAAGTGCGTCCACTCCTTTCAGCGGGTGGGAAAAACCCCATCGGAGTCCGCTGAAGGTGGTGCCTGTAGAGCACACGTAATCGGCGCAGGGCTTTACGGGCGGCCTTTCGGTAGGCGTCAGGGAAACGGAAACCAGTTGTGGAGATAAACCAAGGGTCCACATCAGGGTAGCGGGTGCTCCTCTCCACAAAAATCATTATGTCGCACCGAAGGGTGCCTCCGGCGATGTACTCACGGTAGGCATACTCCGGTGGTTCCATAACCCCGACGCGTTCCAGGCTGAGCAATAGTAACTTGGGGAGGCCGGGCTCTGCGTGGCAGATTCCGCTAACCCATCCATTGCCAGCCATCTGGAACAAGGCAAAGATCAGTGGTGAGTGTTTGTGCAGAAAGTTTCTAAACCGGGACAAGTTCTAGGGCCTAAAAAGTGGTCTCGCTCCTAGGGTCACGTCCTACGGCCAGCCTACGGCTCTGATACCACCTGAAGCGTCCTCCCATCAGGGAAGACTTAAAAGTGTCACTTTATCAGTCCCAGGAGGCTGATAACACTTTTATTACATCAGATGGTACATCACCGTACAACTCTACGCGGTAATGGGCAGTGAAGCGCCACTATCGCGAGGATTACAACCAGAACCCACACGACTACACTGGCTACGAACAAAGGATCATCAGAGTCTTGCGCCATGCGGAGCTCCAACGGTGACCTCACCCACAGGCAAGACTGGGTGCAGGACGGAACCCTATTCGTCGTTCTCGGGGATGTAGTCGGGATCCTCCACTGTAGAGTAAAAACGGGGTGAGTACAAACGTACTCAGCAAGTCCAATCACACCCACGGGGGGGTTATAACAGAGTTAAATGCATAGGATAATCCAAGGATAAAGTTACGGTTCTTTTGCGGAAACACAATTATATGCAAGGGTTCGTTTTAAAAGCATTTTTCAAAACAAGTTTTCAAGTGTCTAAGAACACGCGATGTCGATCTGTACGGATCCAAGTTTCAAGCCGCTACCGGACTCCCCGTCCGTTGTAGCACACGGCACCATTGCCGGATACTTTCCAAACAACTCACACTGGTTCAACCCTTCCCAGGGAGAAACACTAGTTATGTGACCACACCGTAACTTGCCCAGTACCGTGGGCACGGCTATTCGAATAGATTCTTAACTCTGCAGAGGTGTGCAACTTTACCCACAGGTGGGGTACCACAGCACGAACACCTTAGTGCCGGTGCAGATCCCATCGAAGCCCTTACCCACCGTAGCTAGACCTGACTAGCCACCACGGGATCTATCAAGGGGTCATTCGACCTAACACCGAGGTTTAACCGGGGCATAAGTCACACAGAGCTTATCCCGTCTCCTTGATCACCCGTTGCTCCCAGCTCTCCTGATGGCTATCAGACTAACTAGTGGGGTTAGGCCAAGCCGTTGCCCATACAACGGTCAAGTGGTTCGCACTACGAGAAGCTAGGTGAGATGTCACATCAACTCGGTCCTTAGGGGTGTCAAGATGGATATCTCCCATCCACGCTCAACCACACAGGTACGAGCACACCAACGGCAATTCACACAGAAATGCCATCCATCTCATCTAACTCGCTTTTCAAAACCACATTTTATCCCTTCCCACACACACGCATTTTCTTTATAAATCAGGCAGTCAAAGTATGGTTATTTCAAACAAGGGTGGCTATCCTGCCGGGTTTCCAGCACGCAAAACAATGCAATTTTATAAAATAGGCCATTGGGTCGTGTTTATAAAACTAGGACAAAAATATGCATCAAAGGGCGGAATTGAACTTGCCATCGTCAAACCCTTGCGGGAAGTCCTGGTCGAAGCACTGTCCTTCGGGTTCGGGGTCGCAGAACTGGTCCTCAGTTGCTTGGTCGCGGTCGGGAACCTCGTCGTTCACTCCGTGTCCTACGACGCAAACAAACAGACACACAATCAAGCGAAAGAACTAAAAGCTTTTATCGTTGGGCTTGAATCGGAAATAATTTAGTTACGGAGTTAGGGGTGGTATCTCTGGGCGGTTTCTTGTTGGCATGGCTAAAACTATACTATAAAAGGCGTGGTAAAGTTTCGGATCGATCGGAGGTCGTTTCGCACATAAAATGACGCGCTAAAGGTGGTTTCGGTGGTCACACAGGGCCCTAGGGGTTTATTCGTAAGTATCCGGAAAGAGCGAGGGCCTTTTTGTAAATCCTATAAATTCTCGGGGCATGCTAAAGAGTGCCAAGTGTATCTAGGTTCAAGCATTAGAGGGTTCTATTTGAATTAATGGAAAGTACGGGGTTTCTTTTGTAAAAGAGGAGTGAATAAGGGAGTGCTCATAGGAAGGAGGGGGGGTTTTTGGGGAAAACCAGAAAGGGGAGGGGGGTTTGGGTAAAAACACCCTTCTCCTTCCTCTCCCCCGTGCAAAACAGAGGAGGGGAGGCAGGGCGCCGGCGGTGGCCTGTTCCGGCCGGCCGGGGCACGGAGGTGGCCCGGGAGTGGGGGGAAAGTGGGAGGGG
Organism: Panicum hallii; assembly: GCF_002211085.1. Classification (NCBI taxonomy): domain Eukaryota; kingdom Viridiplantae; phylum Streptophyta; class Magnoliopsida; order Poales; family Poaceae; genus Panicum; species Panicum hallii. The sequence continues at coordinate 10,077,652 of NC_038048.1, forward strand.
GGCGCGGGGAACCCATCCCCGGCCTTACCTCGGGCCGAGGTGGGGCGAGGGGACGCCCCCACGGTGGGCGGCGGGCGGCAGGGGAGGCTGTGGCGGCGGCGGCGCTGTGTGCTCGGGGAGGGGCTGCAGGTGGCGGTGGGAGGTGTGGGGGAACGAAGGGCCGCGGCCGGCCTACTTATAGGCGGTCGAGCGGCACGGGGAGGCGGCGGCCGGCGGGCGGCTCCACGGGCGGCCATTAATGGCGCCCGTGGCTTGCGGCGGGGCACGGCCGTGCGCAGCCGTGCACGTGGGGGGGCCGGGCGGCGGTGTGCGGCACAGAGGGGGGGCGCGGGCGGCGAGGCGGCACAGGGGGGCGCGGGCGGCGAGGCGGCACAGCGGGCGACGGCGTGTGCGCCACGGCGGCCGTGCGGCCGCGCGCGTGCGCCAGCGACGGGCGGCACGGCGGGCGGCGAGGCACGTGGTGCACGCGCGGGTACGGGCGGCCGGGCACAGGCGCGCGCGAGGGGAGGGGGGGGCCGGTGGCCGGCGCGGCGGGTGCGGCCGAGCACAGGCGCGGAAGCAGGGGCTCGGGAGCAGAGACAGGGAAAGGGAGGGAAGAAGAAAAGAAGAGGGAAAAGAAAAGAAAGAGGAAAAAAGAAAAGGAAAAAGGGAGAGGGGAAAGAAAGGAAAAGAGGGAGGTTGGAAAAAGAAGAGAAAAGAAAAGAGAGAATGGGGGGAAGAGAAAAGAGGGAGAGGGGGGGGAGGGTGTGTCGGCGCCGGTCGCGGCGGCGACCGCGTCCACGCGCGCGCGGGGATTCGCGCGCGACACGAGAAGCGCCGGCGCTAATTGCGGTAGCGGTCGCGGCCGGTCGGCCACGCGCGCGGTATTCGCACGAGGAGAGGAAGAAAAGGAGGGGAGTCGCGTCTGCGTAAATCCCGGCGGACGGTCGCGCGTGGGCGGGCGATGCGGAACGGATCAGTACTTCGGTTAGGGTTAGGGTTTTGCTGTTGAACCGTTTTTACAAATCTCTCTAGCGCACGATTTTATTAAGTGAATTTTCAGGGCGTCACAGGCAGCTACCACCGCCAGCAGCTGGCACAGAGGACCAACAGTGGCTCGACGCCGTTTGTTTGCTTCACCTGCAATAAACCGAGCGACAAGTCCTATGAGTGCCCCGAGAAGAAGACCTCGACCCCAGCTCACGCGCCTGGCTCCGCCGGCAGGCCCGCTCAAGCTCCGCGCTCCGTAGACCGTGGCCGCCTCACCCACCTAACTGAGGAGGAGGCCCGGGATGCCCCCGACGTCATGACAGGTGAGTATCTTATCAACAGCTCTAAAGCCTTGGTGTTGTTTCACTCTAGAGCCACATGCTCCTACATCTCTTCCAAGTCTGTTGCACAAAAATCCCTTCCGATGACCCCAAGAAGCCATCCTATCATCACTAGCTCCCCACTGGGGGATCATAGGTGCACATTAGCATGTAAAGGAGTGAAAATCGTGATTCAGGGACTGCCATTCACAGCTAACCTGACAGTACTGCTGTCAGAAGGGATAGATGTTATTTTGGGGATGGACTGGTTGACTGCACACAAGGGTGTCATATCTTGCTCGCCCAGGTTAGTGACCCTGGAACACCCTAGTGGGAAGAAGATCGAGGTGGAACCGTTGAAGTCCCGAGATGTACCTCAGGTGTACAATTTGAATAGCTTGGAGAAGAGGACACTCGAAGATGTGCCAGTGGTTTGCGAGTATCCTGATGTGTTTCCCGAGGAGCTGCCAGGACTACCACCGGACAGGGATGTCGAGTTCGTGATTGACCTTGTGCCAGGGACGGCACCGATCGCGAAGCGACCCTACCGCATGTCCGCAGAAGAACTCACCGAGTTGAAGAATCAGCTGAAGGACCTGCTAGATAAACAGTACATCAGGCCTAGTGCATCACCATGGGGATCACCCGTGTTGTTCGTAAGGAAGAAGGATGGAACCATGAGATTATGCATCGACTACCGATCGTTGAACGCCGTGACCATCAAGAACAAGTATCCGTTGCCCAGAATCGATGATCTGCTTGACCAGTTGCAGAAGGCCAAATTCTTCAGCAAGATTGATCTGAGATCCGGATACCATCAGATGAAGATCCGGGAAAGCGATATCCTGAAGACAGCGTTCGTGACCAGATATGGCCAGTACGAGTTCACCGTAGTATCTTTCGGACTGACCAATGCACCCGCCTATTTCATGAACATGATGAACAAGGTGTTCATGGAAGAACTGGATAAGTTCATCATAGTCTTCATCGACGACATCTTGATCTACTCCGAGACAGCCGAAGAGCACGCTGAGCACCTGAGGATAGTACTCGAGAGGTTGAGACAGAACTAGTTGTATGCCAAGTTCAGTAAATGCGAGTTTTGGCTAGAGAAGGTTGCCTTCCTAGGCCACGTGTTGACTGCAGACGGGGTTGCTGTAGACCCCGAGAAGATCGAAGCAGTGTCCGAGTGGCAGCAGCCGAAGGGCGTTACCGATATTCGAAGCTTCTTGGGTTTGGCAGGCTACTACCGGCGGTTTATTGAGAACTTTTCCAAGATTGCCAAACCTATGACCGAGCTACTCAAGAACAACGTACCATTCGTATGGTCATCCAAGTGCGAAGCTAGCTTTCAAGAGCTCAAGTCCCGACTCACTACTACTCCAGTCCTTACTCTTCTGGACATCCGGAAGGACTTCGTAGTCTATTGTGACGCTTCTCGTCAAGGCTTGGGTTGTGTGCTGATGCAAGATGGCAAAGTTCTTGCGTACACCTCCTGACAGTTGAGGAAACACGAAGAAAACTACCCTACCCATGACCTTGAGCTCGCAGCGGTAGTGCACGCCTTGAAGATTTGGAGGCACTACCTAATTGGCAACAAGTGCGATATTTATACCGACCACAAGAGCCTAAAGTATTTCTTCACTCAGGCAGAGCTGAATATGAGGCAGAGGAGATGGTTAGAGCTGATCAAGGACTACGATCTGAATATTCAGTACCACCCCGGCAAGGCTAACGTCGTAGCAGACGCCTTAAGCAGGAAGCACTATTGCAGCAATCTGATGGTTCGTGACGAGCAGCCTGCACTGTGCGATGAACTCGAGAGACTGAAGTTGGAGATAGTAGAGCAAGGGCACCTGAACGCAATGACAGTCAAGTACGATCTGGAGGATCGAATCAGGCAAGCACAGCGATGATGCCCAGAACTTCAGAAGCTCAAGCGAGCAATGCGAGACGGAAAAGCGATCGACTACAGAGTCGACGACCAAGGGACTGTATGGCTGAAAGATCGCATATGTGTACCCCAAGATCAAGTGATCCGTGCCGAAATTCTGGATGAAGTGCATAACTCCAAGTACGCCATACACCCAGGGTGCACGAAGATGTACCAAGACCTGAAGGACTGTTTCTGGTGGAACGACATGAGGACGGACATAGCCGAGTTCGTGGCTATGTGTGACATTTGTAGAAGGATCAAGGCTGAGCACCAGCGCCCTGCCGGTCTACTGAAACCACTTGATATTCCCGTATGGAAGTGGGACGACATTTGCATGGACTTCATAATGGGATTACCCCGGACTCTGAAGGGCAATGACTCCGTTTGGGTAATCGTCGATCGCCTGACGAAAGTGGCACACTTCATTCCCGTCAAGACCACGTACCCCGTGAGCCGACTATCCGAGCTGTACATAGAGAACATCTTGAAACTTCACGGGGCACCACGAAGCATAGTATCAGATCAAGACCCTCAATTCACCGCGAAATTCTTGCAGAGCTTGCATAAATCCCTAGGGACTTAGCTAGATTACAGCACCACCTTTCACCCCCAAACCGATGGGTAGACCGAGAGAGTGAACCAGATACTCGAAGACTTACTTAGAGCATGTGTGCTAGCCTACGGGAGTGATTGGGAGAAGAGCTTGTCCTATGCCGAGTTCACATACAATAACAGCCATCAGGCCAGTTTGCGGATGTCACCCTTCGAGGCATTTTATGGCAGAAAATGCAGAACACCTCTGATGTGGTCAGAAACCGGGGAGAGATCGTACTTTGGTCCAGACTCTATCGTAGAAGCTGAGGAGAATGTTGCCAAAATCAGGGACAACCTGAAGATAGTGCAGAGCAGACAGAAGAGCTACGCCGACAAGAGGAGAAGAGACCTCTCGTTTGAAGTCGGAGACCACGTGTACCTGAAGGTGTCACCACTCCGAGGCACCAAGAGGTTCCATGTCAGCGGGAAGCTAGCCCCGAGGTTCGTTGGACCGTATCCGATCATCCAAAGGATCGGAGGATTGGCATACAAACTGAAGCTACCAGAAGGACTTGCTGGGGTACATCCGGTTTTCCACGTATCCCAGCTACGCAAATGCTTGCGAGTGCCAGATGAGACAATACCCCCAGAGGCAGTGGACTTGCAAGAGACGCTTGAGTATGTAGAGTATCCCGTGAAGATTCTGGCCCGGGCAGATAAGGAGACTAGGAGGACCTCCATTCCCTACTGCAAGGTTCTTTGGAGTAATCACACTGAACGGGAAGCCACTTGGGAGAAAGAGTCCGATCTGAAGGAGAAATACCCACACCTTTTCGAGGACCAGGTAAATCTTTAATCTCGGGGACGAGATTCTTGTGAGGGGGGGAGTCTGTAACATTCCATGTTTACCCAGGGTGTTTAGATAGCAAAATTTGTGAGTTTCAAAAACTTTTTGCGGATAAACTTGATTTGGAGTTATTATTGGATTTTACTTGGTTGGAATTTCCCATTTGCTATTTCAAATGTGTGGGATTTGAATTGGATTAGGCCAATCAAATTCAAATCCAAAACTATAAACTCTAACACCCCCTAATGGGCCACCAGCCCACCACCCATGCGACCCGAGCCCATCTGCCATTCCCTTCTTCCCTTTCTTTTCCCCGCGCGCAAACCGGCCCAACGCCACCGGCCCAGCCCACCGCCGCGAACCGTCGCGACGCATCGCTTCCTTTCCACCCGGGGCAGCTGACGGGCGGGACCCACCCGTCAGCTTTCCCCTTCCTCTCGCCCGCGACTCCCGGCTCCCGCTCGCTCGCCCCCGCAGCGTCGCCTCGCCTCGCGACAAGCGCCGTAACCGCCGCTCCCTCTTCCGCCCGCGCCTTTTCCTCTTTCTTCCCCGCCGTGGCCCCCGCTCCCTCGCGTCACCTGACAGCCGCACGCGCCTGTCCCCGCTCCACGACAGCGCAGCGCAACCGCCCGCCCGCGCGCGCCTCTTTTCCCCCGCGCCTCGGCCGCCCGCGCTGCCAAGCCCTAACCCTAGCCGCGCTCGCCCCGTGCCATGATGCCGCCACGCGTCCCGACGCGGACGCCCAAAAGCCCGGCGCCGCGCATAAGAACCCTTGCCGCACTCCTAAACCCTAACCACCCGAGCCCCTGTTCCACTCCGCCGCCGCCGCACCCGAGGGAGAGAGAGAGAGAAGGAGGAGGAGGAGGAGAGCCCGAGGAGGGAGACGCCACCCGGAGTTGCACGGGGAGGAGAAGGGCGACGCCACCACCGGAGCTTCACCGCGCCTGCGCCCGTACGTCTACGTCGACGTCGCCGCGCGTCCTGCACAGCATCGACCCGCCGGCACCAGCTCGCCACCGCGTCGCGCACCCACGCCAGCGAGCCCTCGGTGAGCGCTGCCGCCACCGATCCCCTTCCTTTCCCCTCTGCTGCCGGCGTTGCCGATGAGCCTCCCGTAGCAACCCTAGGTACCCTACCCTTCCGGCCGCCGTGCCGTTTTTCGTGCAGGAGCCCGACGCACCGCTGTCTTACCCCGCTACCGCCGTCGCCTACCGCCGCCGCGTCGTGCCGCGGGCCCGGGATGCCGGTGCCCCGCGCATGGCACGGCCACGCCGTGGCCCTGGGACGCCAGGACCCGCGCGCGTGCGTGCGCGCCCTCACCGCGAGACCCAGCCGTGCCCGCCCCCTTGTTTGCCGCACCCCAGCCTAGCCTGGCCTGCGCCACGGCCTCGCCGTGCACGTCCGCCCCCGCAACGCGGTCGCGACGTCACGTTCGCGTCGCGGCCATGCCATTGAGGCATTTCCCCGAGCGCCCTTCGGGCGCCCACACCCGCACACGCGCCTCGGCGCTCACACGCACACGTACACGCCCACCTGCACACCGGATCCGAGCCCCGCCACACCGGATCCCGCGGAGGCCGACAACTGGGCCCGACCTGTCAGAGAAGAGAAGGAGAACAGACGCCGCCGGCCCGCGAGGAGGAGGAGGAAGACAGCCCAGCCGCGAGGAGGAGAAGAAAGAAGTCCGGCCCACGGAGGAAAGAGCTGGCCCGTGAAGGAGCCAAGCCGAGCCAGCCCATGACGCGCCCAGCCAGCCCCTGCCCGAGCCGGCCTGCTGAGCCGCAGGCCGAGCTGAACCGCGAGCCTAGCCGAGCTTAGCTGGGCCTCGAGCCGGCCCAACCCCCTTTGAGCCCAATAGAAAACCGAACCCTTTTCTTTTTATCTTACCCGGCCTGACCCATGGGGCCCGTCTGTCAGCCTCGGGGTGAGGCTGACTGGTGGGGCCCGTTGACCGCAGACCCCACCTTGACCGTTGACCGTTGACCGGTCAACGCTGACGTCAGCAGGGCCCACTGCTGATGTCAGCATCCCGGACCCCCCTGATGACGTCATGCTGACATCAGCATGCCACGTGGCACGCCCTGGTGCTGCCACGTGTCTCTGTTTAATGGTTTTTCTTTTCTGAAACTCTTTTATTAATTTCAGAAATGGGTTTTTCCTTAGAAAATTCATAATAAATTATCCGGACCTCCGAAAATTATGAAACCAATTTCATAATTCTTCTAAAATCATGAACCACCTGTTAGAATAGGCATTGTGGTGATTTGGATATGATTTGCAACCTTTTGTGCACATTTGCACTTTAGTCCCTACTCTTACCCGTATTTACGAATAGGACCTGCCCGTGAGGAGCTGACCGACGACCAGGACTACCCGGAGGCCCAGGAGGACTTCGAAGAGACGCCAGGTTCACGCCCATCTACGAATTGAACTCCCATTTAGGCATTTGCTTGTAGATATGCTATCGCTATATGTATGTATTTATACCGAGATAAACCTTCATGGCCCTTTTATGTACCATACTCCTTGCCAACCTATCTTACTTGTTTATTATATGAAATGCCTTGTAAATCCTTGAATGTGTATGTGTGGGATATGGATGGATAGTCTTGGCGTGTGTGAAGTGATTCCCTTCAGGAGTTGGTGATTAGGGTTTAGCCGGGAGTGGGCAACCTAACTCGATCGTGGATCGAGGGCTTGGGGTGTGTATCTTGGCACACCCTACGGAGTACCTGTGGCGGGTACAGTTTTGGTCACGTGTTTGAGGTGTTTGGGGCACCCGTTAAGGGTGCAGTTGCGGACCACCGTGGTGGATACGCCTTTGACGAAGATGCCCACTCCGGCAGATAAGGACCGGGTGAGAGTAACCATGACTTGTGGGAATTTGTTAAGCGTGCACACCACTTACCCATTATGAGGGTGGGCCCGGTCCGGAATTAGCAAGCGCGGCACCAAGCCGGTAGGAGGATCGAGTATCGGTGCAGGGGAAGGAGGTGCTGACCTCACGTTCCCCGAGACGCTTGGGAGGCTTCACAGTCCCGGGGCGACCTCTCGTGGGAGGATGCGCCCAAGACCCGGGAAAGCCGGATGGTGCCGTGGCTCCTAATTCCGTTTCAGTAGACCGGTGTTTCGTATACTAGTCGGCTGATCTCCGGCTAGTGTCGATTCGAGTGGGTCCAGGTGTACAACCCCTGCAGGGTGAAAACTATACGTATAGCCGCGTCCTCGGTTATGGACATCCCTACTCCTCTGTTGCTCTTATTAGTTAGTGTTACTCATGAATTCTACCTCCCTCTAGATTATTTTCCTGCCAGGGGGCAGTTGAGATGCGAGGAGAGGGAGTCCTCGCATCGACTTGGTGGTTTTGGAAGGTGTGTGTGATCGGGAGTCCGGAATGCCGGAAGGGCCCGAGTCGGAGAAGAAAGGAGATGTGTATTCTTATCTATATATACATATATCGCATGCATAGGGAAACCCCAGCTTTGCTCCTTGAACTCTTGTATATCCGTAGTGTAGACCACAATAAAGCTTGCATACAGATGGTGACGTGAACCTATCCCATTCCTTGGGATAGCCTGGTACGATGCAGGATCCGATCCGGAGTTTGACCCCAACGACGACGGATGGTGCGACTGAGGCCCGAGCTACGCTCAAGTCGCCTGTGGAGGTGTTTCCCGAAGATGGAAGACGACCGAAGACCTAGCTACCGTTTTGCGTTTTCTGCTTGTTCGATTTAGCCAAGAGGCTTGTAATAAATTCCGTACTACAGATCCACCGGATTTATGTAATAATTAAACCCGTGATTGACCTCATTATGAGTATGACTGTGATATTATGCCTGAAATGAGTTTTGTATGTGATAGCGCTTAATCCAGGGACTATCACGACGATACAGGGAGTCGGATTCCTCGATTCGGGAATCCGGTTCGTTTTAGATTTGGACCGTCGGATCTGGATCTAAGGGCGGGGAAGCGGGGGACGACGTGGAGCAGTGGCGGGGGAACACCTACGGCGACTCAGGCGGCGGCCGCGGCGGAGCTTCGCCGGAGAAGTGCGATATCATGATTCCGACCTCGGTTTTGGCTCGGGTCTGGTCCAGGAGGTAGCGCGTGGGATGGGGAACCCAATTGAGGGGTTAGGAGGGAGTGTTGGGGGCCGTAGGCGGCAGCCGGCGGCGTGCGGCGGCCCGATTTCCTCGGTGAGGTCATGCGGGCACAGGGGAAGCGAGAGAGAGGGAAAAGAGCAGCGACCAAGAGTCGTCACCACCCCGTGAAGCTTCTGGTGCACTCGTTCCTTGGCGGGAAGCAACGGAGCGGCGGCGCGGCGAGCTTCCGAGGTGCAGCAATGGCAGCGGTGGAGCGAGCGCTCGGATGCTGGGGTTTAGGGCTGCGGAGGCGGCGGCTACAGGTTGGGGCTGCTAGGGCTCGGGTCCGCACCTTAAATAGGGGCAGCGGCGGCTCCTGGGCATGCGGGCCCGAGGCGGAGTGCGGCGGGGACGGTGCGGGGGTGAGCCGGACTCGAGTTCGAGTCCGGGTCCGACGCGGGGGAGAACGAAGGGCGTGACAGGCGGGCCCCACCTGTCAACGCTAGAAAGAGTAGGAAAGAGGGTAGTGAGCGTGGGCCGGGGGCAAGCGCAGCTAGGCCGCTGAGGCCCACGCGCAAGTGGGCTGGAAAAAAGAAGAAGACCGGGCTAGCTGGGTTGCGCAGGGGAAGGAAGGGAAGGGAGAGAGCCGGGCCGGCTGGGCCGCGGAAAGCTGGGCCGTGCAAGGAAAAAGAGAAGGAACAAGGAGAAGGAGAGATGGGCCGGCCCAAGAAGGAGAAAGAGAGGGAAAAATAAATGCTATCCATATGCATTTGAATTTGAATTTAAAGTTTAAATTCAAATGGAACACAACCAATAAAACAATGCAAAGGGCATGAAATGCACAAAACCTATATTTCCTTATATTTCTTTTTATAGATAATTAAAACAATATTAAGTGGAGGTAAATGTCCTAAATTCAAAGGAATTTAAATGAAACCCTATGAGTTTTAAAAAAGACCTAACAAAGTTTATTTTAAACTTCTAGTTTGAAAATTAGGGTGTTACAAACCTATCCCCTTAAACGGAATCTCGTCCTCGAGATTCGATTGGGCTAGCAAAGAGCTGGGGAAATTCTGCCTGTAACTCGTCTTCTCGTTCCCAAGTAGCCTCATCCTCTACATGGTGACTCCACTGAACCCTACACATCCATATCCTCTTACTCTAGGTAATTCTCTCTACTGTGTCCAGTATTTTGATCGGGTGCTCTGTATAAGTCAAATCTTCCTGCACATCCAGTTCCTCCAGTGCTAACTATTCCTCGGGTACCCTCAAACACTTCTTTAACTGTGATATATGGAACACGTTGTGCACGTCTGACAATCGCGCAGGTAACTCTAGTTGGTAAGCCACCTCGCCTTTCTGTTCTAAGATCCTGAACGGGCCAATGTAATGAGGCGACAGCTTCCCTTTGACCTTGAATCTGCACAAACCTCTGATAGGTGACACCTTCAGGTACACATAGTCTCCTTCCTCAAAAGTCAACTCTCATCGTCAAGTATTTGCATAACTTTTCTGCCTTGACTGAGCCACTTTCAAATTCTCACGGACAACCTGTACCTGTCTTTCAGCCTCTTAAATGATCTCAGGCCCAAACAACTGACTTTCACCTATCTCACTCCAATACAACGGAGTCCTGCACTTCCTACCGTACAATGCCTCGAATGGTGCCATCTTCAAACTGGCCTGATAACTGTTGTTATAAGAGAACTCTGTGAACGGTAAGCTCTTATCCCAACTGCCACCATGTTTTAGGGCACAAGCGCTAAGCATATCTTCCAACACTTGGTTGGTCCTTTCTGTCTGCCCATCGGTTTGCAGATGATAGGCGGAGCTAAAGTTGAACTTTGTGTCCATTGACTCATGCAGCTTCTGCCAAAATCGAGATGTGAACTGAGTGCCTCTGTCTGACACTATCTTCTTGGGTACCCCATGCAAACACACAATCTGGGAGATATATAACTCCACTAATCGTGCCCCTGTGTAAGTAGTCTTCACTGGTATAAAATGGGCTACCTTGGTCAATCAATCCACTACGACCCATATGGAATCATAACCGTCTCGTGTGCATGGCAAACCCACGATGAAATCCATACCAATCTCTTCCCATTTCCATTCTGGCACCTTCAATGGTTGTAACAAACCAGCTGGTCTCTGATGTTCTGCCTTGACCCGCTAACACGCATCACACAATGCCACATGAGCTGCAACATCACGTTTCATACCATACCACCAATATCTCTCCTTCAAATCTTGATACATCTTGGTACTGCCAGGTGGATAGAATAAGCAGAGTCATGAGCTTCCTGCATAATTTTCTCTCGAAGGTGGTCCACATCGGGCACACATATCCTCTTTCAGAACCATACTGTTCCTTCTTCATCTTCAGTGAAGTCAGGTGCCTTGCCTACTTCTATCATCTCCCTTATCTCCTGTATCTTAGGATCCTCAAGCTGACCCTTCTTTATCTCCTGCTCGCGGGTCGGCTTTACTTCTATAGTGATTCCTTCTGTGTGAGCGATGAACCCTAGATTAAGCCGCTCAAACTCTTTATACAACTCCCGAGGCATCTGGCTAACCATGATCGCATTCACATGACTCTTGCGACTCAAGGCGTCAGCAACCACATTTGCTTTCGCTGGATGATAGTGTATGTGACATTCAAGTATTTAGGACTAAAACACACTAGATTCTAGTATGAGTTTGTGTGTTTGATCTTTTGTAGGTGTGTTAAAAACTTTAATGCAAAGGCAAAAGGGTCTTTTGTAATTCTGGAAAATTTAGGTCCTTTGGTGCAAAATGGGTGAGAATGGTAGGTAAAATCAAAAAAATGTATAGGGTTGTTTTGCAAGAAGCAAGAACTTACTTTTAAACCTCTGTGAGAAGTGAAACTACCCTAAGGTGTGGCAGAACCAACCTGAATTACACCGGCTCAAGTACGCGAGTCCTCGCCGAAGGGCTACCTCATACTTCAAACGGTATAATACTATTGGTCTGTCGGGTACCGTCCCGATAAACCACCGAACGCAGGATCCAACAAGGTACCTCACACGAAGGTGAGTCCAGAGATATAATACCAAAATAATTTACACCACAGGCAGTTATATTACAACAATACATAAAGTATCATTAGCTCCCACTGAGGAGAGATTATTACAAAACAAGTTTAAGTTTCTAGACAAAGCAGCGGAGTTTGAAAAGCGTAGACATCATACACGTCGTCATTACAGATATTATGCTAGCCCTGGCATAATATCACTCGGCGGAATTTGTGTTGGCCGGGGACGGATCCCATTCCACGGACCAACCATCAGGCAAGGGGTAGGGCCACGGTGTAATGAACGCTGGCTCATCAGAAGGATTACCTGAAGTAAATCAACAAAAGCAAGGCTGAGTATACTAATACTCAACAAGACTTACCTGGAATTGGGTATACCTTAGCCCATAACTAGACTTATGATGGCTTTTAGCTTTGGGTAGAGTTTTCAGCTGAAAAGCAACAAAGAGTAGATCCTTAATTTCAATTTTTAACTTTCAAGTTCTAGTGGATTAACCATTCTAGGTAAGCACCTATAACTATTCAAACATGGTAGAATCTTTACTCAAACATCATCTTTGATAATCACATAATTGCTCTTGTTACTCTATGTGATAAAGGGGATAAGCAGTCTCATTCATCGTGAGAGGCGGACGATTCTGAATCGAGATTCAACCCTTGCAAGGTAAACCTAACACACACGCTTGGAACACCACAGGGTCGTTCTGAAGCAACCGTTTACCTTTCGTTCCGACTCGTGGATCAGAGCCACCACAAGCGACTGCAGGTCATACGCACTTCCAAAGTGCAGGACGTACGTCTGTAGCGCGACTACAAAACCCGTACTCCTGGTTGCCCAGCAACACGTATGCCTACACGTCGAACAAAGTAACCAAAAGAAGCAAATACATGTGGTGGGAGGTATGTCCACTCCTCGGGCCGATTGGTTACTAGGCTTACCGCTTACCATATTTCACGGCATGTGGCTAGTACTTTCAAACGCTTAACCACCGCTACCACACACTGCGACCTTATCAAATTCATCAACACAGACGGGGTATCATCTTGACCATGATACCTTATAAAACTCCCGTCCGTCATCCTTATAATGATAACAGGAATGTAAACATCACAATTCCTATATCGCGCGAGTGACAGGAAATCACTCGACTTCTACCGGTCCTATAAGCATAGCAGCTAATCGGACTCAAGTTCTAGTGTTCAATACATTGGTTCCTCGAACAATGCAACTAAGGTTTCCAAACAACTCCTAAGAACCTAATGCATAAAGATATATATATATAAATAATATAGGTTGCAGTGTAGTAAAGTAGGGGTTATGTCCGGGGCTTGCCTTCGCTGGTGGGGTTGGGGTTAGTCAAATTATTTTCTTCCGAACCTTGGTTCGGGGCTTCAGAGAAATCCGCGATGATATTCCCGGGGTCTTCAGAATAAACTTCTTCTTGTTCCGGGATCAGCTGAAAATCCCCGTCAGCGAGAGTGGTCGAGTCTATATGAGATGCAAATATTACAAGTTATGGAATGCATAAACTTTTATTTCACTTCCCGATAAAGTTGCAATCTAAAATAAAGAACATTACATTACGACAATGATCTATCTACCCTGTACTGGGCAGTCATTTATCGAGTACTAACTATTTTACTTAGACACATTAAACAACAGACTTAACTACGTTAAGTATCTAACTAGTGGCATGGAGCAACAGGTGGGGTGGTTCCTAACAAGTATATTAAAAAGCTTTATACCATGACTACACTAATTATTTATATGAACTTTAAGTTACCAATACATTATAGATCAATTATATTATATCCAATTTAGTTAATACCCAACCCTTGGTTAGAAACTTAATAACATGTTATAATATTACAAAACAGAACCCTAATATATTTTTCATGATTTTTGAACATTTAAAAGTATAACTAGTAATTATATAAAAGAAACTACACATTATTTCTAATAAAACTTGTATATTAAGTAAATAATACTGGAATACTAGGATAATTATTTTTCTTCAATTCTACATGTTAAAAGAAAATTAACATCACTGGTTTTACCATTTTATCATTTTTCTATGAATTACTATGCATTTCCTAAGCCTACAAGTAACTAAACTTGATATTTAAATTAGATCATCAAACATTCAGAAATTGAAGTTGATCTTTTAAGAAAAGTTGTAGATCTTTATCTAAGGATTTCAAAAAAATTTAGTTTACAATTTTAAGATTTCTCCTCGAATAGATATAGCATTTCTAAGTTGACAACTTTATTTACACAAGGAGGTCCCTGGTTACTATTTCTCTGAGTCTAGGGCTATGCATATAACCCCCTGGGTTTCTATTCCTTCTAACCCGAGGTCCTTGGCTGGGGACCGAAGCAGAGCAAGGCGGAGACGGCCGTGTTCCGGCGACGGTGGTCACCGGCGGCGAGGTCCAAGGGCAAGGAAAGGCTCAGGGACTCACGGTGGTCTTGTTGCGCTACGTGTCGAGGACGGGGATGGCCGGAATGGTGGAGTTCGACTAGAGCCCGAGATGACGGCGGAGGGGTCACCGTCGACGGCGGAGCTCCGGTGGTGAACGTCGGCAGCCAACCTGTGCATGAGCTTCAGTGAGACACGGGGAACGTGTAGGTACCATCAATTGGAAGAAAACGTGCTGGATCAGAGGGGACCGACGGAGACAGATGCGGCGGCGACGAGGAAGAACGCCGGCGAGCGTTGGGGAGGCGCAGTGGTGGACTAGAGAGTCACTGGATGGGTCGGGGAGCTTCACAGGGATGATGTGGTGCTGGCTAGGGTATCGTGGTGGCTTGGAGAGGCTCAGAGCGGGCTGTCCACGGTAGGGCCGAAGGTGGCGGCGGCGGCGCTTCGTCGGAGACGAAGTTCCAGTAGGAATTGGATGGCAACAAGTGGTCGAGGAGCACCAGTGAACTACGGGGAAGCTTGCGCAAGTGTTGATTGGAGCGGAGGAGGTCCGGTGTGGGCTATCCACGGGCGTGCCGTGCGCGGCCGGAGCTAAGGGAGACGGCGGCGGAGGAATGTGAGTCGAATGCTCGGGATTTGGTTCTGGAGCTGGAGGAATAGAGCGTAGGCATCACAGGGAAGCTAATGCGCGCGAGAGACAAGAAGTTAAGGCTCTGTGGCAAGCGCTCCACGGCGACGAGGAGGTGGCGGCCGGAGATGGCTCGGGGTGTCGTGGCGCGCGCGCGAGAAGCCACCAGGGGAGAGGGAAGAGGTCGGGATTGGGAGGAGATGACGCGTGGGTAGGTGTAGCAGCAGGAGGTGGAGCTCGGGAGCCTGCGCCGGCGGTGTGCGGCGGTGGCAGAGGCGAAGCAGAGAGGGAAGCGGTGGTGCCAGAGGTAGAAGAAGCAGGCAGGAGTCAGAAGGACCTGTTCGTGATTTACAAAAAGTGTGGGGACCTCTCGGTAAACTAAAATTTCTCACTGCTACAAAGGTCAAATGAAAAAGTGTTCAACATGAAAGTTGTAGAGTTTTTCAAACTCTACAATATTGTTTTAGGGCTTAGGTTCAGAAACTCAAAGTTTACAACTCTTTAGATTACATTTTGAAACAAGATGGAATTTAAGTTAAATTTGTCTTTGCCCACCTAAAATTGATCAAATTTTGGGCATGATTACAAATTTTCTGACCTGTCATGATTACTTGTATTTTTACACCTTAACCCTTAAGTAAATTTGAATTTGACTTTTATATTCAAACCATTTCATATGTAACCCTTATATTTGTGTTAATTACACATAGGCCCTTGGTTTCATACAAAGTCTACTCCTTTTAGGTTTTAACTTAATATTTGTACTTTTCTTCTCTATAATCATTTGAATTTGACATTTAAAAGCATTTTCACACAATTGCATATAAGAACTTATAACATTCATAATTTTCAATTACACCCCTAGTGCTTTGTACAACTCATAACATACACACAACTTATTAATACCTAGTGTCTAGATTCCTAATTACATGAATGTTACAGCCTTCCCCCCTTAAAAAGAATCTCGTCCCGAGATTCCGAAGCTGAATAGAACCGCATGATTAGATTTGGGGATTGGCTTGAAGGAAGTCTAGAAAATTCCGTTGAAGATAAGACTCAGTTTCCCAAGTCGCTTCTTCTTCGGTGTGATGATACCATAGGATCTTGTACATTTTAATTGCCCTTCTTCTGGTGAATCTTTCCTTAGTATCCAGGATTCGAAGAGGTTGTTCGATGTACGATAGATCGGGTTCAATCTCAATGGCACATGTCTCAACAATTTCCGTGGGTATTTTAACACACTTCTTAAGTTGAGAGACATGGAAGACATCGTGAATAGCCGCCCATTGAGATGGAAGACGAAGTTTGTAAGCCACTGGGCCACAAACATCAAGAATTTCAAAGGGTCCGACATACCGGGGTGCTAATTTCCCTTTTATGCCGAAATGTTGGACACCTTTGGTAGGAGATACTCGGAGATAGACAAAATCTCCTACTTGAAATTGTAGAGGTTTCCTCCTCTTATCTGCATAGCTCTTCTGTCTGGACTGAGCGGTTTTAAGATTAGATTGAATAACCCTAACCTTATCTTCAGCTTCAACGACTAGGTCTGGTCCGAAGATTTTGCGTTCACCGGTCTCTGACCAACTCAAAGGAGTTCGGCATCTGCGACCATATAATGCTTCAAAAGGAGCCATTTGAAGACTAGCTTGATAACTGTTGTTGTAAGCAAATTCAGCTAGAGCAAGGCACTTGTCCCAACTTGTACCATAGTGAATAATACAAGCTCGGAGCATGTCTTCAAGAATTTGGTTAACTCGCTCAGTCTGCCCATCAGTCTGAGGATGATATGCAGAGTTTCGAATCAATTTGGTTCCTAGAGCCGATTGCAATTGCTCCCAAAACCGTGCAATAAATTGGGGCCCTCGATCAGAGATGATGGTTTTTGGAACCCCATGCAATCGAATGATTTGTTCCAGATAGACTTCGGCATACTTCTTAGCAGAGTAAGTGGTATGCACAGGAAGAAAATGAGCTGTTTTTGTGAGTCTATCAATGATCACCCATATGGAGTCATGCCTTTGAGATGTGTTGGGAAGACCGATAATGAAATCCATGCTAATGTCTTCCCATTTCCATGACGGAATGGGTAGTGGTTGAAGTGTACTAGAAGCTTTTAAATGGCTAGCTTTCACTTTCTGGCACGTATCACACTCGAATACATATTTGGCAATTTCTCTTTTCATTCTGGTCCACCAAAAATGTTGCCGAAGATCTTGATACATCTTGGTGCTACCAGGATGAATAGAGAATTTGGACAAATGTGCTTCGTCAAGGATTTGCTTACGAAGTTGATAATCCTTAGGCACAACAATCCGATCGTTGAACCATAGGACTCCTTGATGATCAGTGTGAAAACACCGATATTTAGCTTCTTCCTGGGATAGTTTGGATTTGATAATTTTGACACCCTCATCATGAAGTTGAGACATGATGATTTTATCTGGAAGAGTAGATTCAATAGATAGCAGATTTAGACTACCTTGAGGAATGATCTCTAAATTGAGTTTTCTCATCTGATGGCAAAGAGTGTCACTGAAAGTTGCTAGGGATAAACAATGACAGTGTGCTTTGCGGCTAAGTGCATCCGCAACCACATTGGCTTTGCCCGGATGATAGTGTACCTCAAGGTCATAATCTTTAATCAACTCTAACCAACGCCTTTGCCTCATATTTAGATCAGCTTGAGTGAAAATATATTTGAGGCTCTTATGGTCAGTGTAAATGTTACACTTAGCACCCTGTCACACCCGATTTATAAGAACATAAATCGAGCAATCATATATGCGCCAGGATCAAGTCACGCATATATACAACAGATCATCAAGATATCACAACACATGTCACGAGTAACATTAATATAAATCGTAAATGAATCATAAATGAATTATTTTATTACAACCGAATCAAGAATCGGTTCAAGAGTTGCGGAAGCGTAAAAGGAATACATGAAGAGCTGGGCGCCACAGGGACGTCGACTGGGAGACAAACGCCTAGAAGTCGTCGAAGCCGCTGACGTAGTCCTCCACGTTGCCGGGCACTGAGCAGCAGTCGAAGATATCCGAAAGAGAACAGAAGAGTAGAGAGACAAGTGTGAGTACAAACTCGTACTCAACAAGTATAACACGAGCATGAGGCTCTAGGGTTAGCTGACTCAACTGCATTAGCTTTTAGTCTTGGCAAATTTTATTAAAACTAATTACTACGAGTGGATGAATTACCATAACCCAAATTGCATAAGAATTAATCAATATTAATTAAGAACTACTGAGAACCATCCAAACCAAAACCACCCGGGGAATCTCCCTAATCAAAGGTTGATAACCCCACTAATCAGACGGAGGATCTGGGCCGCTCATGACTGTGAGCACAGCTGATATATCAGTTTTACACTCTCGAGAGGTTGCACAACTTTACCCACAAGTCGTGAGCTACGCTAGTTGTTCATCACACTTCCTTAGGTGAGATGGCTAGCAAGCACACTACGAGACCGTTACAAAGAATCACGTTGGTAAGGTGTAACCGCTAAGGATTCTGGATTAGCGACGATGGGGCCCACCTCCGGGGGTACAAGACACACAGCACAGACCAAGCCGGAGGAGCAGGGACCATTGAAGCTTACCACCCCTCTTGCCCACGCAGGTAAGTTACTCCCGAACCAAAATGACCTAATTAGTAAGTCAAGACCGTCCCATACCAGTCTTGTGGTTGCGCGGTTGTCCCAGGTTGTCGCTCTATGAACCGGTCCTTATGGAGAGTGGCCAACCAAGCACTAAGCACCGTGCTGGCCCCCTAAACCATGTTTCTAACAAAACATCTTTTAAGGACGCACAAACCACTCAAGCACACAGCACAGAGGGTCGGCTCCAGAATTAAGTTGCATAAGACCATTAATCAAATTAATTAAAAAGGACCAAGATTTGTTATAGCGCAGCAACCTAGCACAACTAACCAAAATGCAACCCAAAGGATATATATAAAGGATATAAAGTGGCTAGGAAAGTCCTTATAGGCATGCAGTATTAAAATGCAGTATGAAATTGTATTAAAAAGTGATAGGATGTTCATGTTATACTTGCCTTCCTCGTACTCTCCCGGCTGCTGCTCGAAGTGCTCGGAAGACGGCTGCTCCTGGTACTGCTCCAAAGGCTCCGCGTCTACTCACGATCATCAAGCATAGTCCACACATACACACACGCACAGATGATAGCAAAATATAAGAAAACAGTACATCATTACATAGAAACAGCACACAAAACTAGTCTAAAACTATTCTACGCGTTACAACGATCGCGTGCATATAAAGAACACCTAAAACGGAGCTAAAACGTGAAAACTGCGCTTAAAACAGGATCCAGGGACCTATTTGTAAGAAAAACCTAACTTCCAGGGCTTCTGCACAAAAAACCGAGGACTAAAACCTAATTAAACCCTAGATACAGGGGCTAGCACGAGAAAACCTAAGAGATGGACTGCGGGTTAGATTTCCAGAAAGCGCAGGGGTCTAAAAGCATAAAACAGGACCTATCCGTAAATACTTTTAAACTACAGGTGGACTGCGGGTTTATTCCAGGAAAACCCGGGGGTTCTTTAGCAAAAGAGGCGAGCTGAAGCGGTAAGATCTGTTCTGGATCGTTGGATCTTCCTCGGGCGGCTCAGATTAGGATCCATACGCGAAGGGGTACGCGCGAATGTGGGCCTTCGGATCAAGATCGGACGGTCGGGATTGGATCTAGGTTTACTACTCGCGCTATCCACCGGATGTGAAATGGACGGCTGAGATCCCACCACGGTCGGGATCTAATCCGATACGTCGGATCGACGATGGACGGCTCAGGTTAGCTACAACCGCGAACCGGTATCTTCTGTTTGGAGCCGTTGGATCTGGATCTAACCGTTGGGGCACGCCGGCCTCCGATCTAATCTTGATCGTCCGCCTCAGATCAGACGGCCAGGAGCAAAGGGGCAGAAGCGGGCGGCGATCGCTCGCCGGAGGGGAGGAGGCCGCGGCGGAGGATCACCGGCGTCGTGCGAACGGGCGTTTCCGTGGCCAAGGAATGACGGGATCCGGTCGGGGAGCGGGAGAAGGGCACGGGGAAGCCGATTGGAGGCAAAGGGGGCGGAGGAGGTGGCCGTAGCGGCCGGGCGACGGCGGCGTGCGGCTCGGGTGTTCCGGTGAGCGCGCGCGGCGGCGGTAGGGCGATACCGAGGAGAAAAAGAGGGGCGGGGAGGATCCTTACCACCCCGGGGTGAGCTCCCGAGGCTCGAATGACGGCGGCGGTCGGCGAGGAGGCGGGACGGCGGCGGCCCGGGGCGCGCGGCGGCGGCGAGCGCGATTGGCGGCTAGGGTTAGGCGTGCGGGGTGTGGCGGCGACGTGGGGGAACCCTAGGTGCAGGCGGCGGCTTTGTAAGGCGGCTGCGGTGCCCTGGCGAGCGGGCCCAGAGGAAGAAGCTCGCCGGAATCCTCGGAGGCCGTTGAGCGCCGGAAGAAGCAGGGGAAGGAGAGAAGGAAGGGGAGGTGGGAGTTGACGGGTAGGGCCCCACGGTCAGAGAGAGAGAGGAGGTGGGAAAGGGAGCCAGCGCGCGGCTCGGGCTGAGAGGGAAGGGTGGGCCGGGGCGCGGCCCACGCGAGAGAAGGGGGGAAGAGAGGGTGGAGTTCGGGTGGAGTTCGGGCTTGGCCCATGCGGGAAGGAAGAGAAGGCCCGGGATGGAAAAGGGGAGAGAGGGGGGGAAAGGAGAGACTGGGCCGGGCTGGGAAGAGGATTGGGCTGCTTCTCTTTTATCCTTTCTTCTTTCCTTTTCTTTTCTATACTCTACCCATTCAAACAAAACCCTTTGAATTCAAATACCATTTGAATTCAAATCTACACCCTCAACACAAATAAAACAATGCTGCGGCATGAATGCACAAACACTTTAATCCTATGATAAATTTTATTTTCTTGCGTTATAAAATTACTTTAAATACGAGATAAACTAGAGAAAACCCTGGAAAATTTATTCGAGCCCAAATAAATTAATTAAAAATTTGAGGAAATTACCTTAGGGTGTTACACACCCATAAGATGATGTCTCCAAATCTTGAGAGCATGGATAACTGCTGCTAATTCAAGATCATGTGTTGGATAATTTTGCTCATGAGTCCGAAGTGCTCGGGATGCATAAGCAATAACCCGGTTGTTTTGCATAAGGACACAACCAAGGCCGATTCCAGAAGCATCGCAATAGACATCAAAAGGCTGAGTACTATTTGGCTGAGCTAGTACTGGAGCAGTCGTCAGAAGTTTTCTTAAGGTATGGAATGCTTCTTCACACCTATCATCCCAACGGAACTTAACTTCTTTCTTAAGTAGCTCAGTCATGGGTTTAGCTATCTTGGAGAAGTCTGGAATGAATCGGCGATAATATCCCGCCAATCCAAGGAAACTTCATATTTGATGGACTGAAGTGGGAGGGTTCCAGTCCATAACTTCTTGAACTTTGGTTGGATCAATCGATATGCCTTGACTAGAGATAGTATGTCCCAAAAATTTCACACTATCCAGCCAGAATTCACATTTCAAAAATTTGGCATAAAGGCGATGATCACGTAGTCGTTGAAGAATGACACGTAAATGATTAGCATGGTCTTCTTTGGTTCTGGAGTATATCAGAATATCATCGATGAAGACCACAATGAATTTATCGAGTTCCGGCATAAATACAGAATTCATGAGATACATGAAATATGCCGGTGCATTAGTGAGTCCAAATGACATAACCAGATATTCATAAAGTCCATATCTGGTTGAGAAGGCTATTTTTGGAATGTCACTGGGCCTGATTTTAATCTGATGATAACCAGAGCGTAAATCAATCTTAGAAAAGACCTTAGCTCCGGTTAGTTGATCGAACAAGATATCAATGCGGGGAAGAGGATACTTATTTTTGATAGTAACCGCATTGAGTGGACGGTAATCGACACATAGCCTTAGGCTATCGTCTTTCTTCTTGACAAAGAGAGCAGAACAACCCCAAGGTGAGGCACTTGGGCGTATATAACCCTTATCAAGAAGATCTTGGAGCTGAATCTTCAGTTCTGCTAATTCATTTGGAGGCATGCGATACGGCCTTTTTGAAATAGGAGCAGTACCAGGTTGAAGTTCAATAATGAACTCGATATCTCTATCTGGTGGCATTCCAGGCAAATCGTCTGGAAAGACATCGGGGTATTCACACACTATAGGAATATCCTTGACTTTGATATCTGTGATAGCATAAGTACAAGGATGCAGACATTCGGGCTGAGGCAGATAAAGGGTAATGGCTCCACGATATGGTGAATCAATTTCGATAACTCGGGAAGATATGTCTAACCGTACTCGATGTTCCGTCATCCAATTTGTCCCAAGTATAACATCGATACCCTCCAAACTTAATAAAACCAAATCAGTTTTGATTTCTTTACTACCTAACTGAATTGGCACACTTCTAATCATCTGGTTAGAAGTAATATTTCCTCCAGGGGTAGAGATCATATATGACCCCTGGATAGGACAAGAATCAAGTCCTAGTCGGGTACCACAGTTGTTACTAATAAAACTATGTGTTGCCCCAGAATCAAATAAAGTAACAACTGGTTTGTGGTGAATAGAAAATGTATCCGACATAACGGGAGCTCCATCTGGAAGTTCTGCAAGAGTGGTGAAATTAATCCGTCCTTGCCGGACTTGCATCACCGGCTTCTTGCCCTTGTTCGGATTTCCCTGGTTAGAGCTCTGCCCTTGATTAGGTTTCTTAGGCCGCGGGCAATCTCGGATGAAATGATCCGCACTTCCGCAATTGTAGCAGCGATAGTTGCTGCCTCTCTGTGGCACTTGTTGAATATTTGGCCATTGGCCAGATTGTTGTGCTTGTTGCGGGGGCACAGGAGGTCTGAACCTTCCTTGCTGTTGAGGCGGCCTAAAAACCAATCTACCCGTTGGGGCATTGCGCTGCAGTGCTTTGGGCGGCGTATTGGGAATAACCCGATACCTCGGTGGTTGAGCACTCGAGGGTCCAATAGGAGTCTTCCGCTTTTTCTCGGTATAATGCGCCACAATGCAATCTTCTTGAGTTAAGGCCATGTTAACCAACTCACTGAAAGTATTAGCCCTCACAAGATTCAGGCGTTCCTTGAGTTTGGTGTTAAGGCCCCGATGGAAATGGTCTTGTTTCTTGACATCATTATCCGCATGATAACCCGCATATTGGCACAGATGATTGAAATTCTGTGCGTACTACAAAACTATATTGGCACCTTGAGTAAGAGCCAGGAACTCATTAAGCTTTCGCTCCAATAATCCTGCAGGAATATAATGCGCTCGGAAGGCGACCCGGAATTCATCCCATGTGATAACATGCCCTGCAGGTTGCATGGCATAGAAATTGTCCCACCAGATTCGAGCAGCACCACGAAGTTGTTGGGCAGCAAAGGAAGCTTTGCTAGAGTCCGCACATGGTATTGTCAGTAAAGCGAACTTTGATTCGATGATATGGAGCCATGCATCGGCATCCAAAGGTTCTTCGGCCTTACTGAAAAAGGGCGGCTGGGTACTGAGGAAATCTTGGTAACTAGCCACAGGAGGATTGCGATCATCACGGCCTCCTCGGAATTGTTGATGCTGCTGGTTCTGCTGTGCTTGAACCAGCAAATTAAGCAACTCCATTTGCCGAGCCATGACTTCGGCAAGGTTGGGAGGAGGTGGTGGCGGTTGTTGAGAACCGCTGGCCTGATCAGCCTGGAAACCTTCCGGGGTTCCACGTGTGGCTCCGACCATCTGAAATAAAGGAGATGTCCATCATTAACCATATAGGCTTACTCCCAATTTCAGAAAACATAACACTTTAGATAAACAATGCATATATTCCATTCAATCATCTCATCTCAGAATTTAAAGATAGTGAACAAGATGATAAAACAGGAAATTATATTACATCGCTGACTCGGATAGTTCTCCACATCACACGTCGGAAAGTTCACTATATAGGCCATCTGTGTTACATCAAATGGCATGAGGTCTAGATAGGCTACTAACTACTTATGTTATTACATTCCCTTGGGTTACATCTCGAAGGTCGACGATTTACTAAAAATCGTCGAAGTTGCCTACAGACGACTGACTGCCAGAAAGAGAATGATAGGGACTAAGAACAGGATCCCCATGCTCAGAGTCAATCTCTGAAACACCCTCAATCTTTTCTGGATCTTCTTCTTCTTCTTCAGGTACTATGGGTATAGCAGGAAGTATCGGTTGCTGCTGCAATTCCTCAATGTGAGCCTGGGCATCATCCGCTTCAAGTATCAGATCATGAATTTGCTCCTGTAGAAATTCAATAACAGCGTCGCGCTGAGTGATAATATGATCACTCTCATTGATCTGATCTTCGCGATGAAGAATTGTTTCATCCCTTGCGGCGATGATTTCATCCTTTTGAGTCACCAAGGCTTGTAATTCCTCTATTTGGGTTACTTGATGGTCAGCGTTCCGATAATGGCTTTGAGCCACTCCAGTTATCTGACTCACCCCATGACGCAGTAGCATCTGGTAATGATATTGCACATCCATAAACCTGGTAATGATACGGACAGTTTCTTCAGCCAGATCTCCTAGCAGATGACCATGATGGTCTGTCCGAAAATCCCAGTCCAAATTACCCGGGTCTATGGTAGGAAATAACCCAATAGGATATGCGGCAACTTCAATCGGATGCTGATTGCAGAAAAGTTTGATAGCTTCTAAAGCAGCAGTTTCAAGAGTATTCACTAGACGATATCCAACCACTTCCACTTCTATGGGAGGCCATAAGGAGCGGAAAGGGTGTTGAGGAATTATCATCTTAACTCTGCAGCGGGGAACTCCTTCTTCACGATACTCTACCCCATCATACAGAGGAGGCTCTGTATAATGGAACATACTCAAGGATTCCCACAAGAGACGAGGAAACCCTTCCCAATGTAAACCATTGGTGCGAAAATGCCCTTCCTGATCCCAAAAGGTATTGAAAGGAGCAGCCATCTGCGACAATATTGCAAATGGTAAGATATTTTTACCCTGTTGAGAATTTACAAGGTAAATAGATTAAGATAGCTAATTCTGATAACAGCAAAGGCTGAAAATCAGATGGATGCCTAAGATACCCAACTAAAGATTCTTACTTACCCAAACTAAGAAAAACCAACATGTATCTATTTTTCAGATAACAATTAAGTATGCATTGATTTTGTTGATTAGTGTATTATGCATGCACGCACTAATCGTCCTCTCAACCAAAAATAACTGCCAAGTAATCTTGGTCTTACGTGGTTAGTTACGGTGGCATAATATAAATACGTCTCTTACTATTAACTAATCGTTAAACCCTATTCGTCCTAGTTTCGGAATCGTGGTTAGTGTACCTGCAGAAAACCACAACGCATATATATATCCAATGAACCTTTCATGCCAGCATGTCATGAAAGCGTCCCCATTCATTACTGCTCACTATAGAAACAGCATCTGTACAATTACCGCCGTACAGACAATGTTAACATACGTTATCGAGATAACGTATTCACGGGGGGTACCGCAAAATGCGGGGGTATGAACAGCGATCGCCATACCCTGCGCCGAACCATATACTCCCAATATAGTCAACCGAGGTTGGTACATTGGCAGCATCTCAAGTAGGCCACTGCTTGAGAAACAGCGTTCGGTTCGCATCACCGACGGGAAGGCCAAGCTCCCTCAGTTGGCTGAGGATCCTTACCTTCTTACCTCACGATCGAAGATGTCGTTACAGAAAGTAAAGTTGAATTGTGCATGAAATTAAGTTTCAACAGAAAAATAATACTGGAAGTTAGAGTTATATATATATTATAGCCACCTCTAATTCCCTTAATAACATTACCCTAGGGCTTACGTACTATACATAATCCTTAACAAACCAACGTAGTTCGCAAATACTTGATTAATCAATTTTTATACTAAAAATTACTTTTTAAGGCTAATTATATCTCTAGGGTACACTTGTTAGCTCTGATACCAGCTGTGGCAGAACCAACCTGAATTACACCGGCTCAAGTACGCGAGTCCTCGCCGGAGGGCTACCTCGTACTTCAAATGGTATAATACTATTGGTCTGTCGGGTACCGTCCCGATAAACCACCGAACGCAGGATCCAACAAGGTACCTCACACGAAGGTGAGTCCAGAGATATAATACCAAAATAATTTACACCACAGGCAGTTATATTACAACAATACATAAAGTATCATTAGCTCCCACTGAGGAGAGATTATTACAAAATAAGTTTAAGTTTCTAGACAAAGCAGCGGAGTTTGAAAAGCGTAGACATCATACACGTCATCATTACAGATATTATGCTAGCCCTGGCATAATATCACTCGGCGGAATCTGTGTTGGCCGGGGACGGATCCCATTCCACGGACCAACCATCAGGCAAGGGGTAGGGCCACGGTGTAATGAACGCTGGCTCATCAGAAGGATTACCTGAAGTAAATCAACAAAAGCAAGGCTGAGTATACTAATACTCAGCAAGACTTACCCGGAATTGGGTATACCTTAGCCCATAACTAGACTTATGATGGCTTTTAGCTTTGGGTAGTGTTTTCAGCTGAAAAGCAACAAAGACTAGATCCTTAATTTCAATTTTTATCTTTCAAGTTCTAGTGGATTAACCATTCTAGGTAAGCACCTATAACTATTCAAACATGGTAGAATCTTTACTCAAACATCATCTTGATAATCACATAATTGCTCTTGTTACTCTATGTGATAAAGGGGATAAGCAGTCTCATTCATCGTGAGAGGCGGACGATTCTGAATCGAGATTCAACCCTTGCAAGGTAAACCTAACACACACGTTTGGAACACCACAGGGTCGTTCCGAAGCAACCGTTTACCTTTCATTCCGACTCGTGGATCAGAGCCACCACAAGCGACTGCAGGTTATACGCACTTCCAAAGTGCAGGACGTACGTCTGTAGCGCGACTACAAAACCCGTACTCCTGGTTGCCCAGCAACACGTATGCCTACACGTCGAACAAAGTAACCAAAAGAAGCAAATACATGTGGTGAGAGGTATGTCCACTCCTCGGGCCGATTGGTTACTAGGTTTACCGCTTACCATATTTCACGGCATGTGGCTAGTACTTTCAAACGCTTAACCACCGCTACCACACACTGCGACCTTATCAAATTCATCAACACAGACGGGGTATCATCTTGACCATGATACCTTATAAAACTCCCGTCCGTCATCCTTATAATGATAACAGGAATGTAAACATCACAATTCCTATATCGTGCGAGTGACAGGAAATCACTCGACTTCTACCGGTCCTATAAGCATAGCAGCTAATCGGACTCAAGTTCTAGTGTTCAATACATTGGTTCCTGGAACAATGCAACTAAGGTTTCCAAACAACTCCTAAGAACCTAATGCATAAAGATATATATATAAATAATATAGGTTGCAGTGTAGTAAAGTAGGGGTTATGTCCGGGGCTTGCCTTCGCTGGTGGGGTTGGGGTTAGTCAAATTATTTTCTTCCGAACCTTGGTTCGGGGCTTCAGAGAAATCCGCGATGATATTCCCGGGGTCTTCAGAATAAACTTCTTCTTGTTCCGGGATCAGCTGATAATCCCCGTCAGCGAGAGTGGTCGAGTCTATATGAGATGCAAATATTACAAGTTATGGAATGCATAAACTTTTATTTCACTTCCCGATAAAGTTGCAATCTAAAATAAAGAACATTACATTACGATAATGATCTATCTACCCTGTACTGGGCAGTCATTTATCGAGTACTAACTATTTTACTTAGACACATTAAACAGCAGACTTAACTACGTTAAGTATCTAACTAGTGGCATGGAGCAACAGGTGGGGTGGTTCCTAACAAGTATATTAAAAAGCTTTATACCATGACTACACTAATTATTTATATGAACTTTAAGTTACCAATACATTATAGATCAATTATATTATATCCAATTTAGTTAATACCTAACCCTTGGTTAGAAACTTAATAACATGTTATAATATTACAAAACAGAACCCTAATATATTTTTCATGATTTTTGAACATTTAAAAGTATAATTAGTAATTATATAAAAGAAACTACACATTATTTCTAATAAAACTTGTATATTAAGGAAATAATACTGGAATACTAGGATAATTATTTTTCTTCAATTCTACATGTTAAAAGAAAATTAACATCACTGGTTTTACCATTTTATCATTTTTCTATGAATTACTATGCATTTCCTAAGCCTACAAGTAACTAAACTTGATATTTAAATTAGATTATCAAACATTCAGAAATTGAAGTTGATCTTTTAAGAAAAGTTGTAGATCTTTATCTAAGGATTTCAACAAAATTTAGTTTACAATTTTATGATTTTTTCTCGAATAGATATAGCATTTCTATGTTGACAACTTTATTTACACAAGGAGGTCCCTGGTTACTATTTCTCTGAGTCTAGGGCTATGCATATAACCCCCTGGGTTTCTATTCCTTCTAACCCGAGGTCCTTGGCTGGGGACCGAAGCAGAGCAAGGCGGAGGCGGCCGTGTTCCGGCGACGGTGGTCACCGGCGGCGAGGTCCAAGGGCAAGGAAAGGCTCAGGGACTCACGGTGGTCTTGTTGCGCTACGTGTCGAGGACGGGGATGGCCGGAATGGTGGAGTTCGACTAGAGCCCGAGATGACGGCGGAGGGGTCACCGTCGACGGCGGAGCTCCGGTGGTGAACGTCGGCAGCCAACCTGTACATGAGCTTCAGTGAGACACGGGGAACGTGTAGGTACCATCAATTGGAAGAAAACGTGCTGGATCAGAGGGGACCGACGGAGACAGATGCGGCGGCGACGAGGAAGAACGCCGGCGAGCGTCGGGGAGGCACAGTGGTGGACTAGAGAGTCACTGGATGGGTCGGGGAGCTTCATAGGGATGATGTGGTGCTGGCTAGGGTATCGTGGTGGCTTGGAGAGGCTCAGAGCGGGCTGTCCACGGTAGGGCCGAAGGTGGCGGCGGCGGCGCTTCATCGGAGACGAAGTTCCAGTAGGAATTGGATGGCAACAAGTGGTCGAGGAGCACCAGTAAACTACGGGGAAGCTTGCGCAAGTGTTGATTGGGGTGGAGGAGGTCCGGTGTGGGCTGTCCACGGGCGTGCCGTGCGCGGCCAGAGCTAAGGGAGACGGCGGCGGAGGAATGTGAGTCGAATGCTCGGGATTTGGTTCTGGAGCTGGAGGAATAGAGCGTAGGCATCACAGGGAAGCTAATGCATGCGAGAGACAAGAAGTTAAGGCTCTGTGGCGAGCGCTCCACGGCGACGAGGAGGTGGCGGCCGGAGATGGCTCGGGGTGTCGTGGCGCGCGCGCGAGAGGCCACCAGGGGAGAGGGAAGAGGTCGGGATTGGGAGGAGATGACGCGTGGGCAGGTGTAGCAGCAGGAGGTGGAGCTCGGGAGCCTGCGCCGGCGGTGAGTGGCGGTGGCAGAGGCGAAGCAGAGAGGGAAGCGGTGGTGCCAGAGGTAGAAGAAGCAGGCAGGAGTCAGAAGGACCTGTTCGTGATTTACAAAAAGTGTGGGGACCTCTCGGTAAACTAAGATTTCTCCCTGCTACAAAGGTCAAATGAAAAAGTGTTCAACATGAAAGTTGTAGATTTTTTCAAACTCTACAATATTGTTTTAGGGCTTAGGTTCAGAAACTCAAAGTTTACAACTCTTTAGATTACATTTTGAAACAAGATGGAATTTAAGTTAAATTTGTCTTTGCCCACCTAAAATTGATCAAATTTTGGGCATGATTACAAATTTTCTGACCTGTCATGATTACTTGTATTTTTACACCTTAACCCTTAAGTAAATTTGAATTTGACTTTTATATTCAAACCATTTCATATGTAACCCTTATATTTGTGTTAATTACACATAGGCCCTTGGTTTCATACAAAGTCTACTCCTTTTAGGTTTTAACTTAATATTTGTAGTTTTCTTCTCTATAATCATTTGAATTTGACATTTAAAAGCATTTTCACACAATTGCATATAAGAACTTATAACATTCATAATTTTCAATTACACCCCTAGTGCTTTGTACAACTCATAACATACACACAACTTATTAATACCTAGTGTCTAGATTCCTAATTACATGAATGTTACATAAGGATTCAATTGGAGTGTAGAATTTTAAATAGGATATGTGTGAAGTTTAAAATTTTGCTAAGTTTTAAATTAGATTCAAATCCTTAGGTTTTTTGAAAATGAACCTTAAAGCAAAGTTGTAGATCTGTTTAAGCTCTACACTTTTGCTTTCGGGCACATTTTCATTTGAGCTATGGTTTGAAAGTTGTTTTGGCTTTATAGTGGAGTCCCTGCATTTTTGGAAAATCGCAGACTAGTCCTCATCGTCTACCTCCGGCCCCTCCCTCTCTCTATTTTCTCTCTGCGCCCAACCGCCACCCGCCGGCCGTTTTCCCGAGCCCCAGCTGCCCCTACGCCGCTTAAACCTGCGCCACGTGCCCTCCAGCGCTGCGCCCACCGCCTGCCCGGCCTTCGGTGGCTTCTACCCGCCCCTCCACATCGCACCGCCACCGCCCGAGCCGCCACGCACGCCGCCGGGCTTGCCAGCAGCTGCTTCATGCGCACAGTGCCTTTCCTGGTCTTAAAGCTTGCCAAGGAGTCCCTCTCGACTTCTTTTACCCATTCCACCGTGCCGCATTATCTCTCCTTCCTTCTTCCGCTCGACTACCCCGCCGGAGCTCCGCTGCTGACTCGGCTCGCCGTCGTCAGCCGCCTCCGCCGCCTCCCACCCACGATCCAGAGCTCCAGTGGCACCGCCACAACCTACTGAAGCTCACAGACCCATCCAATTTCACTTTCCCGCACTCGAGCAGCCCAGACCATAGCATCGGTGAGCTCGAGCTCCACCGCCGCTCGGTCTCGCCGTCATCCCGACGCTCCGCCGCCTCTCAGCCCTTGCAGAGCACACCACCAGCACCACATCATCGCGTGGAAGCTTTCTAGTCACTTCCCCGCCACCCTCCGGCACTCCGGCCACCAGAACAACGTCGCCGCCCCTCGGAGCCCCGCCGCCCGCCTCTATTCACCGTCGACTCGCCGCCTCAGCCCCTCTCTTCCTCAACTCCGGCCATCCCCGTGACCGCCGTGAGCTCTTGAACCTTTTCCCCCACTTTCCCCTCGCTGCCGGTGAGCCCCCTCGCCAAAATTCGATCGCCGTCAATCAGCTTCTCTGTTTAACCCGGTCAAGGACCCAATTGCAAGGATTCAAATCTTTTCAGGGTCCTTTCTATGAAAAATCAGTACCCCCCATTTCAAATCAGCCAACTTTGAAAATCCATAGGAATTTGTGGAAAAATCCAAAAAAATTTCAAACTAGTTTTGTTGTACTCCAGAAGTTTAGCTCTACAACTTTGGTTATTAGAATCGGGTTTGAAACCAAATGCGTTTTGAGTTATTTTAAAGTTTAGCAAAAGGGTATCTTGAGTATAACTTTTGCATGCTAGCTCTATTGCTTGTGATTTTTGGTGTGTAGTCTGTTTAGGGTATGAGTGAGCTTGTGTGCAAATTTCACCTACAGTACAGAACCCTAACTTGAACTCATTTAAATTTATGCAAATCAAGCTTGAAATGGTTTAAATTTATTCAAGCATGTTACTAAGGTTTTCATACTTAGATCTTTTTATGATGTAATGTTCTGTAATTGAGTAGTTCATAGTAAATCTTTCAAGAATTTATGGCACTGTTTTTCCTAAGGTCTGAATTTAAAATTGAAATTTGAACTTAATTCAATTGCTTTAGTTTCTATTTTCAGAAATTTATGAAAAATTCATGGCCATAGCCTTTGTGGATCTCAAAATAAAAATCAAACTTGTTAACCTAATTTAATTAATCCAATCAATTATGATAATTGAATTAAGATACAAATGGTAGGTTTGAATTTAAATTTCTTGTTTTATGAAGTTGTGTTTATCAATTTGTTAGATTGCAACTTTATCGTGAAGTGAAATTCTTAACTCAAAAACCACCTAATACAAATCATTGCATCTCATGTAGAGTCAGCGACACTCGACGACGGAGTCTACGAGTTAATTCAGGAGCCCGATCAAGGGTTTTCTGAAGACCAGGTAAACGTCACCGAGGATTTAACTAAAGCCCCGAACCAAGGTTTGAAAGTCTTTGACATCCCTGACGCCAGCCCCGCTCAAGAAGGCAAGCCCCGATGCATAACCCTGTATTTTAAATTACTACACATACAGTTTTATACTTATATATCTATATTATGCATTAAGTCTAGGAGTTGAAATGGAACCCTAGATGCATGGATCCTAAGAACCTATGTATTGTGGCTGAGTCCTTATCGAATAGATGCTCTGCTAATAGAACCGGCAGAAATCGAGTGATTTCCTTGTCACTCGCGCGATATAGGAGTTGAATGTTTACTATTCTGCAATCACTATAAGGATGATGGACGGGGTAATGTGCAGTATCATGACTTGAAAGGTTACCCCGTCTGTATTAATAAAAGCTGATAAGATCGTAGTGTGTGGTAGATGTGGTCAAGTGTTTGAAAGTACTAGCCACATGCCATAAATATGGTAAGCGGCAAGCCTAGTAACCGATCGGCCCGATGAGTGGACATACCCCCCACCACTCGTAATTTGGTTGTTTTTCACACGCACCGATGTGCGGGAGTATGTTCCGCACAGCGGACAGGAGTACGGTCATGTAGTCGCGCTACAGATGTACGTCTTGCACATTGGATGTGCGTATGGTCCTACAGTCGCTTGTGGTGGCCCTGATCCATGAGTCGGAATGAAAGGCAAACGGTTGCTTCGGAACAATCACTGGATGTTCCAAGCGTGTGAGTTAGGATCCCTTGCAAGGTTATGAAACTCAATTCAGAATCGTTCGTTTCTCGCGGAGATTGAGGGTGCTTGCTTCTTCTGCCACATAGAGTAATAACTGCAACTGTTGTTGGAATAATCTTGAGAGATGATAATCTCTACCTTATTTGACTAGTATAGGTGCTTACCTAGAATGGTTAAAGAAACTAGAATCTGGAAGCTAAAACATGAAAGTAGGTCATACTCTTTGTTGCTTTTCAGCAAAAGAAAACCAGAGCCACTCAACCTTTCATGGTCTAGTTATGGGTTAAGTATACCCAATTTTCGGTTAGGCCTTGCTGAGTATTAGCATACTCAGTCTTGCTAGTCTGTCTTTCAGGTATGGCCTGTGAAAACCAAACGGATAGTCCAGCCTGGCCATTCTCGGTTCTATTTGGCTGGTGCGTGGAGTGGGATCCGTCCCCGGCTGGCAATGACCCTCCGGAATGACGCCATGTTTCGGGCTGAGCGTGGTGTCAACTTTCACGAGGTGTGTAGTCGTGTGTTAATTTCTTCCGCTGTGACTCTGAACAAGCTTGAATAGCTTGTGGTTTTAAACTATGTTTATATAAGTTTACTTTAAATTTGAAACAGATTGTAATAATGTTTAATGTTTCTGTGAATTAAAAGGGTGAGCTGTGGTGTGATTGTAAACTCGCCTTTGTGCGAGATAAACCTAACTCGATCCTGTGTAACTGTGGTTGAATCGGGCGGTGACCCAACAGACCAATGGGTTGTTCCGTTTGAAGTGCGTTGAGTTAGTATCGCCTGTATAGTGATAACTAGCACACTTGAGCTGGAATAATTCAAGCGGATTGGTTCTACCATAGTGTATCTCCAGATCATAATCCTTGATAAGCTCTAACCATCTTCGCTGTCTCAGGTTGAGGTCATTCTGAGTGAAAATATACTTCAGGCTCTTATGGTCGCTGTATATCTGACATTTGTGACCCAACAAATAATGCCTCCATATCTTCAGAGCATGTATCACTACTGCTAACTCCAAGTCATGTGTAGGATAGTTCTACTCATGCTTTCTCAACTGACGGGACGCATATGCAATCACGTGTCCCTCTTGCATCAACACACAGCCAAGACCCTACTTAGAAGCGTCACAATAGATCTCAAAACTCTTGTGAACATCGGGCATAGC
This sequence comes from Panicum hallii, assembly GCF_002211085.1. Lineage (NCBI taxonomy): Eukaryota > Viridiplantae > Streptophyta > Magnoliopsida > Poales > Poaceae > Panicum > Panicum hallii. The sequence goes on from NC_038048.1 coordinate 10,111,536, forward strand.
CAACACCGGTGCGGTTGTTAATCTTTTTCTCAACTCATCAAAACTGTTTTGGCATGCCTCTGACCATTCAAACTTCTTGTCTTTCTCTAGTAGTGACGTAAGGGGTTTCACTATCTTGGAGAAGCCTTCTATAAACCTCCGATAATATCCCACGAGTCCTAAGAAACTCCGGGTCTCCGAAATTGACGTTGGCGGTTCCCAATTCAGCACATCTCTGACCTTCCCTGGGTCCATTGCAATACCTCCTCTGGTGATAACATGACCAAGGAATGAGACCTCCATCAACCAGAATTCACACTTGCTGAGCTTCGCATACAACTGGTTATCCCTGAGTTTCTGCAAAACAAGCCTCAAGTGTCCCTCGTGTTCCTCCTCACTCCTGGACTACACCAGAATATCATCGATGCACACCACCACAAACTTGTCGAGATACTCCATGAACACCTTATTCATCAGATACATGAAGTAAGCTGGAGCATTAGTCAACCCAAATGACATGACTGTGTATTCATATAGCCCATATCTGGTAGTGAAAGCTGTCTTGGCAATATCTGAAGGTTGTATTCTTAGCTGATGATATCCTGACCTCAAATCAATCTTGGAGAATACCCTAGCTCCCTTCAACTGATCAAACAAATCTTCTATATGAGGCAATGGATACTTATTCTTGATGGTAACCTCATTCAAGGTCCTGTAATCAATACACATCCTCTGGGTACCGTCTTTCTTTCCCACGAATATCACGGGTGCTCCCCAAGGTGAAGAACTAGGATGAATGAACTATTTATCTAACAATTCTTTCAACTGTTTCTTAAGTTCTTCTAATTCACCAACTGACATTCTATATGGCCTTTTAGCAATAGGTGCAGTACTAGGTAGAAGATCTATGATGAATTCAATGTCACGTTCAAGGGGCATACCTGGTAAGTCATCAGGGAAGACGTCCGGGTACTCACAGACAACTCTGATGTCCTCAATCAAATCTGCCTTCAACTGATTCACTGCACAGTTTGCTGCTGATGGAAGTGTTGCAACAAACTCAAACCTTTCACCTTCTGAGCTAGTGAGAACCATAGATCGCTTGGAACAGTTAATCGCTACATCGTACTTTGTCAACCATCCCATTCCGAGAATAATATCAATACCACTTGATTGCAAGACTATCGGATTTGCACAGAACTCCCTGCCCATGATCTGTATTTTTACCCGAAGATACCGATACACAGCCCTCATATTTCCCCCAGGTGAATTTACTAGCATGGAACTAGGCATGGTGCATAAAGGAATAGAGTACTTAGCACCATACTCAGCAGAGATGAATGTATGCGATGCTCCAGAATTGAATAAAATTGATGCAGGGGCTGAGTTGAAAAGAAACATACCGAACAGAACATCCTGATTCACAAGCCCGCGGACAAAATTCTGTTGACCCTTGTTGCTCTGCGGCGTCTGGTTGTTGTTCCTGGGTTGTTGCTGCTGCGGGGTTTGCCTCTGCCCACTGTTGTTGAACTGGCCTGGAGTGTTCTGGCCATTTCCCTTGGGACAACGGTTAGCATAGTCTCCTACTTCGCCACATCTGAAGCAAGTATTGCCACCGGTGGTAGCAGGGGCATTGTTCCACATCGGTGTACCCGTAGGAGTGCCCTGGTGATTCTGCAGAAAGTTGGGACACTGCACTGACTGACCGGCATGCTGAGCTTGCTGCTGCTGTTGACCCTGCTGGTTGAAACGCTGGTACTAATTCTGCCCGTAGTTGACATTCTGTCCTCCGGGGCGGAAAGGTGTTCCTTGTGGAGGTGTATAATGAGGGCGGGAATTGCTGTTGCTCTGCCCCGAGGATTCAAACTTCCTTTTCTACTCACCCATCTCCTGGCGAGCATGCTCCACCAGGATAGCATTGTCCACCATTTTCTGGAAATTCTTGAAAGTATGCACCTTCAGCTGATATTTGATAGGACCAATCAAACCCTCCCTGAAATGATCCTGCTTCTCTTCGTCATCGGCTACATCTGCGAGAGCGTAGCGAGACAATTGGATGAACTTGTCTCGGTACTCACTAACAGATATACACCCCTATTTCAGCGCAAGGAACTCCTTCTTCTTGAGCTTCATCAGACCCTTAGGTATGTGGTGCTCCCGGAACCGATTCCTGAACTCCTGCCAGGTGATGGTGTTGGGGGTGTCGTGGGCTGTGGTGTAGGCATCCCACCAATCTGCTGCGGTCCCTTCCAACCTGCCCGATGCATAAAGGACCTTCTCTCTGTCAGTACACTGAGCGATGTTCAGCATTTTCTCCACTGTCTTAATCCAGTCATCAGCTTCTAGAGGATCAGATGTGTGAGAGAAGGAGGGAGGTTTGTGGCTCATGAACTCCCTGTGTCTGTCCCTTGCTGCTGGTGGTGGAGGTGGTGGAGCTTGGTTCATCTGAGCCTGCATGATGGTGATAGTGTTCTCCATTTGGGTAAGCAGCTGAGTCTGGGCGGCGAGAAACTGCTCCATCCCTGCAGGTGGCGCTTGGTGTGGTTGACTTGGTTGCAGATCGGGGTTGGTGTTGTTGCGCGTTCCCTGTCACACCACTGTAGGCTGACCAACTCCTAACCCGGACCTGATGTTCACCATCTGATTGGTTAGAAAAATGAGACTCATGAAATTAATCATGGAAAAAGGGTATGAGCAAGGATAAGATAAAGGTAGTAAAGAAAATAGATAACCCAAGCTCTTACTAAACTATCTATTTGTATTAATAACTTGATATAATTGTGGTCATTACTCCACAATTTATCGCAATCATTACAAAGTTCCAAATCACATTGTTTTCACAAAACCAAGCACACTTTCTCATTAATCTAAATTAACACACTATTAAGACCATTCGGACTAGCGATTACAAAAGAATCTTAAAAAAAACTTTTACCTAAAAAGAAAATATACCCTATCTTAATTCCTAAATCTATCCTCTCTAACGATAGTGGGTGCGGTAGCCGGGCTCTCCATAGTGGACGCGCTTGTGAGGAGGTGACTCTGGCAGGTACTCCCTCGGATCGTCGCTGTAGTACTCCTGGGGTAGTTCCGGATCTCCCCTCAGTCGAGCCTCCAGAATCGCCTTCTCCCTGACGGTCTTCCTCAACTTCCTTTTGACCTCCTGGATCTCAGTTCTGGCGGCATCCAGGTCCGTACTAAGGGCAGCGACCAACTCCTACGTAGTGTCCAGGAGCAAGCTCCCTATCCCGGGGGTAGAGAAGGGATCCGCGCACACGTCACTCCCCTCAGGCGCCGTGGGAACATCTGGAACTCAGTGCCCTGAAGTTCCTCCTTGTAAGCATGACAGAGAAAGTAAAGCGCCCTCCTGGTGGCTTCACTGGTCCCTGCGGCCAAGGTCTTCCTGGGCACCTCGTCAATGTGCTTGGAGTACTCCACCCGGCAGCCAGGTCTCTCATCCAGAACACAGATCACCACTGCCACCAACCACTCCTCCTCCTGCTGTGCATTCTTGAATAAGTGGGCTTCGTAGCATGGTATCAGCGGGAAGCAAAGCCTCTGCATGGCCATCCAGAGAAGCGCGGGGAATGGACCCTCAACAGAGTTGAAGTGAAGTATCTGCTTCTCATAGTGGGGCTCAGGTGGTGGTGGGTTTGTGGCAGCGGCTATCTCTGGATCATCATCTGGGTCATCATCACCACCATCTGGTGCACCTGAGTCATCGTTACCATCTTCATCCTCATCCCCGTCTGTGGTACTTGAATCAGCACCGTCTCCTCCTGCAGGTCCCTCATTGCTACCACTTGAGACCTTGGGATGGTCCTCCAGCAACTCCATCGACTCCTCCTCAGTGTCGGTGTCCACACATCCCCCATTAGGATGGTTGTAGTAGTAGTCGTCCTCCTGGTCAGACACCTCCTGTGGGTGATGGATCAGATGCAGCGGTCCATGGGTGCTTTTGCGGGCGGTCTGCTAGTTTCTGGCCATCTGTAACAAAAGTGAGGGCAGCGCAAGATAGAGAATATTTAGAAAATGCTACTAAGCAAGATAAGCCTTAAAATTCAACCATTTCTAACTAGGCTAACGTCCTACAATCATCACTGCGTTGATACCACTTTTGTCACATCCGTTTTAGAAAAGGTAACTAAATGCATCCCATATGTGTGCAGGATCAAGTTCCGCACATACAATAGACATCACAAGCGAATATCCGAAATAATTCATTAACGAGATAGAGTATAATAGTACTTTATTACATGACTGACAGTCTCAACCTTAAACAAATAAATAAATATCGATAAATAGCAGCGGACTTCCAACTTCACAGGCAGATGACTGGGAGACATACGCCTAGTATTCTTCGAAATCTTCGGGGAACATAGAACAATTATCTTGTTCTGAGCAGCATTGTTTTTAATAAAGCAAGTGTGAGTACACTTATGGTTGGTACTTAGCAAGTGGAGTAAATTACATGCATGAAAGGCTTTGATCAAGGAAAAGCTGATATGGTTTTACCGCGATAAGCATTTTTAGTTGGTCAAGTTTTAATAAAGCAAACTTTAGCTAAGTGCAAGTGTATCCCAGCCCTTAACCAAACTATCTAAGGTGAATCAATCCACAACACATATGAATAAATCAATAAACATATGAATAAATCAATAAACGAGAACCATCAATTTAGATCATCTTTATGTTTAATTATCATATGAGTGTCCAAGCCGCTCTTAACCGCGAGCACGACTGATATATCAGTTTTCACTCTAGAGAGGTTGTACACTTTACCCACAATTCATGTTTTCCTTGATGCCCGGGTTTGCAAGGCCCTTAAACAGTTCCAAGGTGAGTGGTAGAAATTCACTAAGAGGCCTTTATAAAGATTCCCTAACTTGCAATGGTCCCTAAGGTTTCAGGCCGCAGTGGTCATAACCCTCCATAATGAGGAAGACGCCTTACCCAGGATCATATCTACACCTCAAGAGAACTGAGCTATACCCCATCAACACACTCCCCTCTTGCCCTTTCAGTAAGACCTATACAAATTAAAGTTTCTAATTAATTAGCCAAGACCAGAGCCATGTAGTATTGTGGTTGCACTTTTTTCCTAGATGGTTCTCCATGTTCCAGTTAATTCAATAATCTTATTTATCACCAATCAAATATTCCAGAATATAACAAAGCACTTAGGGGGGGGTCTTCAGTATCTTTGCGCTAGGGCCCCTGGGATCAGAACTCTAATTGCAGATGGGTCCCTGCCCAACCTTAGCGACGGCCGGCCGGTCGGCTTTGGTGGTGTTCTCACCGGCGGCAAGCTTTCCGGCGAGGGGGATGGGCTAAGCATGACCTACGAGGCTCAGTGAGTACACAGGAAGGGGGTACGCTTGAAGGGTGGCAGTGGAACTTGGCCATCGACGAGAAGGTGCGGCGGCCGCATCGGAGCTCCGGCATTCCTGGCGAAGGGCCGGCGAACACGGGCAAAGGAAGCGCGCATGAGCACCAGTGGGAGGTGGGAGTCGATCTGTGTACCTAGGAGAACCGGAGATCAGGCGGAGAGAGCTACCGACGGTGAGGCCGGGCTCGGCGGCTCCGGTGAAAGGCAGCTCGGGATGGGAGCGATTCCGGGGAAGGGTAGGCCGGGGTTGGACCAGCTCCGGTCGGAGGGCTAGTGGGGGAGGTGGCGAAGCGACTGGCTGAGAGGATTGGGATGGGGTGGAGAGAACACGGCGAATTTCAGCGAGGGATGTGCGGCGGCGGCTCGGTGCTTGGTGATCGCAAGGAAGAAGACAGAGCAATGCAACTGAAGGAAGGGAGAGTGTGGTCGGGTTTATGACAACGCTTGCTTTGCAGAAGCGAGGGAAAAGGGAGTAGAAAGGAATGGGCACGGCTGCGCCCAGAACGGCGGGCGGCGAGGTGGTGGCTGGCGAGCGCTTCGGGAGCACCATGGCGCGCGCGCGGGAAGACACCGGGGAAGGGCTACAGCGGCGGCAGGAGTAGGGGGGACGCGTGGGGAGAGGGTAGACAGGGGCTGAACGGCGGCGAGAGCAGGGCAGCGGCTAGGGGGGAGGTCCTGCGCCGGTGACAGAGCAGGTCGGAGCAGAGTAGAGGGTGCAGAGGTAGAAGAAGGGGAAAAGAAATCCAAGGGCTGATTTGGAAATCTTGAAAAGTTCAAGGGTTTTTCAGAAAACTAAAAATTCTCACTGATCCAAAGATCAAATGAGAAAAAGTCCAAAATGAAAGTTGTAGAGTTTTTCAAGCTCTACAAACTTGCTTTAGGACTCAAATTCAAAAACCCAAAGTTTGCAACATTACAAATTGAATTTTGATTCAAGGTAGAATTTAAATTACCCCTGTCCTTACCAAACAAAGTTTTGACCAAATTTTTGACATATTTGCAAACATTCATGAAATGACATGATGACCAGTACTTTTACAAGTAGGCCCTCAAGTAAATATGAAAGTTACTTTTATTCTACAATCATTTTGCATAAAAGACCCTATGGCTATGTTTATTTACAAATAGGTCCCTACACTTGCTCAAGGGCTTATTTTCCTCATGATAACATAACTTTAACACCTAATTTTATGTTTCTCCTAGGTTTCAAGGCTACCTTCCAATCCACCCATCTTACACTTAAAAGGCCTATATTGTATAGAAATTACAATTACACCCCTAGCCCTTAGTACTACCCATAGCAAACATGCCTACTCCACATTAACGTGTAGGGTCTATATTCCTTATTACCTGGATGTCACATTCAGATTGGTTCTGCCACATATAAATATGTACCCTAGACTATGAATAAAACAACAAGCATTCGCAAACAACTCTCGGCGCATCGCCACCCCAGTTTTAGGCTTTCTCTCGGGTAAGTGCCATGCAGCCCCGATCATACTTTGCATGATCGAGGCAGCATCGTTCCTACCTATTTATCTTTGTGTTTCTCGTGCTAAAGAATTTTTGATGGCGAGTAACACTAATTACCTTAGCGCTTATAGGTATGCATCGGCTTTTATATTGTATTCATGCATTGTTTGTTACCTGTAAACGTTTAGCTCTCCTCATGCCCGATCTCGGGTGTAAGGGCAGCACCTTGCTCCGTATTGATTAGTAGATCCAATCTATTATGGTTAGTCTTTGTTCATCAAAGATTTGGCTTGAGATCTGCATGATTAGGCCCTTCAAACGAGTTGAATGATCCGGCAATAGGTTTGATACTTTATATTGATCTAAAGAGGGATTGTTCCGAAAATTGGCTTTCCGCTGGTTTTTAGGCCTCTATTTAGGTTGCTATTCTGTTATCTTTCGTGTTTGTTAGGCTTAACTACGTGTAGGATGTTCCGATCACGTGGTGAAAGCTTTAACCATCGCAGATTGAATTAGCTTGTTGATTACAGAGCAAGTTTATATTATCATCAAATTTGTGTATTATGCTTAAACGAACAGATCCAATCTGATATCGGGGAGTAATCAGCTCTTTGCAGCCGATTGCGGGGATCACCCGAAGAGCCGATCATGGCTCAGACTAATGTTTGAACATGTTTGTGTATTCAGGAGACTAATCAAAATCACATCTACACCTTCCTGATCAGGTATAGGTCAGGTGGCACGCCTAGCAGATCAAGACGCCAGGTCGTGTGCCAGATCCTGGGCCATTGACTGAGGGACTAGGGCCCACCAGCAGTCCCGGGAGCCTCCCGGATCCTCGTGTTGCCTGTCGCTGCTCGCCGGTGGGTTTCGACCGACAATAGGCCCTTGTTGTTCTTCCTAGAGGAATGTTTGGATTCTTGCTACTTCTTCGAAGAATAAATCTCTCATCACCTTCTGAGTGGTCTGTGATCATGGCAAGACATCAAGGATTTAGGACAGGTATGATTTGATCGAGAAAAACTAGAGAGTTTGGATGATATGGATAAGTTGCATGCTCTCTATGTAAATCCGGAACTTCCGGGTGGTGCAATCCGGTACTTTTGAGTTTTACTCAGAAGGACATTCAAAATGTTCAAACATTTGATGATAGATCTCTAAATGATGTAAAATGAATCATAGTACTATTCCATGATTTTTTAAGCATGATTTCACTTTGCTAAAGGCCATGAAATAGGGGGGTCTCTACAAAATCCGGAACTTCCGAATTGTGAAACCCGGAACTTCCGGGTTCTGCAGAGAAACCCTAGTTCATGTCCCATCAAGATTAACCGTTGAAACTTGAATCCATCACTTGGAGTAGCAACAACAGTGCAAATGTAGTTGATCTACTAGAGGAATCGAAAAGGGCAACCCTAGATAAGGAGATCGGGTAAAAACAATGATTTTGTACCTTGACTCATGGTGAAAAGGATTTGAAATAGAATTCGGAAGAGAGATCTGGAATCTCTGGATTGGAACCACCAAGAATCGGCCTTCACACCTTGAGATCCTTGGCCAAACCTCTAAATCACCACCAAGGCACCTTTTTCAAACAGTATGGTGTCAAGCTGTGTTGTGGGAGAAAAAATGAGAGAGAAAGAGGTATGTCTCAGGTCCAACAGGGATATACCCATTGAAATCTGGAACTTCCAGATGGTGAAATCTGGAACTTCTGGGTTTCACTTGATCCTGGGGTACAAGTTTAAGTTCAGAGGATTAAGTGACTTTGATAGATATTTTAGAGGTGAGGAAGGTTCCATAGTCTCAGATATCCATTAGAGTAGGAAACCTAGCCTAGATTTTGGATTTGCACACGGATTTGGAGAGAGGATAGAATTTCCAACAAGTAGCCATTGAGATAAGATTTGATTACATCCTATCGACTTGAGAGATTCTTGTCACTTGTGGTTAGCCATCAAACAATCAGGGGTAGCCATAACCATAAGCTGACTTGACTATGGCAGAACCAACCTGAATTACACCGGCTCAAGTACGCGAGTCCACTCTTGAGGGCTCTAACATGCTTCAAACGGTGTAATCCCTTGGCCTGTCGGGTAACGTCCCGATAAACCACCGAATGCGGGATCAAATAAGGTACCTCGCACGAGGGCGAGTCCAGAGATACAATTGCCATCACATTTTACATCACAGGCAGGTATATTACATGAGAGTTTAAGAGTAACATCAATTCCCAACTGAATAAAATTATTACAAAACAGTTTAAGTTTCAAGTCATGGCAGCGGAGTTTAAAACATGGATACTGTACACGCCGTCATTACGGATATCATGCTAGCCCTGGCATGATATCACTTGGTAGGATCTGTGTTGGCCGGGGACAAGTCCCATTCCACGGACCAACCATCGGGAAGAGCATAGGGCCATGGCATGGTAAGAGTAGGGTCTTCAGAGACATTACCTGAAATAAAGTCATATTGCAAGACTGAGTACTCTAATACTCAGCAAGGCTTATCCGGCTCATGGTATACTTAGCCATGTCACTAGACTCATGAAGGCTTTAATGGTTCTGGTAAGTTTTCAGCTGAAATAGCAACAAAGAGTAGATCCTCAATTTCCAATTTTAGGTTTCAAGTTCTATGTGATTATCCATTCTAGGTAAGCACCTATAACTACTCAAGCATGGTAAAATTTTTAGCCAAACATTATCTTTGATAACTCCAAAAGTTTCTCTTGTTACTCTATGTGGCAAAGGGATCAAGCAGTCTCAATCTCCGTGAGAAACGGACGATTCCTAAATTGAATTTCAGCCTTGCAAGGGTAAACCTAACTCACACGCTTGGAACATCCAGAGATCGTTCCAAAGCAACCGTTTGCCTTTCATTCCGACTCGTGGATCAAATCCACCACAAGCGACTGCAAGACCATACACACATCCAAGGTGCAGAATGTATGTCTGTAGCGCGACTACATGACCATACTCCTGGTTGCCCTGCAACACGTATTCCCACACGTCGAAGCGAGTAACAGGAAAAACCAAATACAAGTGGTGGGAGGTATGTCCACTCCTCGGGCCGATTGGTTACTAGGCTTACCGCTTACCATATTTCGCGGCATGTGGCTAGTACTTTCAAACGCTTAACCACCGCTACCACACACTACGATCTTATCAAATTCACCAACACAGACGGGGTATCATCTCAACCATGATACTCCACATAAATCACGTCTGTCATCCTTATAGTGATTACAGGAATGTAAACATTGCAACTCCTATATCGCGTGAGTGATAGGAAATCACTCGACTTCTACCGGTCCTATTAGCATAGCAGCTACTCGGACTCAAGTTCTAGTATTCAATACATCGATTCCTAGGAATATGCACTAGGGTTTCAGACAATTCCTAAGAACTTAATGCATAAGTATATATAAATAGATATAGATTTGCAGTGTAAATAAAGTAGGGGTATTGTCCGGGGCTTGCCTTCTTGAGTGGGGTTGGGGGCAGGAGTGTCAAAGTTTGCCGAACTCTGGTTCGGAGCTTCAGTTAGATTCCCGACGATGTTCCCGGGGTCTTCAGGAATTTCCACTTCTGGTTCCGGGATCAGTTCGTAGTCTCCGTCGGTGAGAGTAGTAGAGTCTATATGATATGCAAAGATGTAATTTAACGGATGCATATACTTTTATTTTATTTTACGATAAAGTTGCAAAAATAATTTGCTCATCACACATATCATTTTCTTTTCTACTGGGCAGTCATTTATCGGGTGTACATTAACTTAGTTAGCTTCCTTAGGCAATATGTCCTAATAAACTACTATAGCATTGGGTTGAGATTTTTATCAATTATGGTTTAATTTATATCCAAGTCATTGTAAACTTCTCAAGATTTTATTTCTATAGTAATTAAGCCACAAGGATAATTAATAATAGAGCTAACTTACTAGGTATTATTTAGATCTATATATACATGTAAGACTTTATCTTAGATTTTTGTGTATAGGTTATACTACTCAAGTCTAATATTTCAAAATAATTTCAGGACTTTTGAACATTTAAATCCATAAATATTAAATATGTAAGGTTAAATAGGTATTATTCATAATTAAACTCACACATTATGAAAATATTGTACAATAGTAGGTTAATTATTTTTCGTAAGTACTACATGTCAAAACAAAATTAACAGAATTGGTTTCCCATTTTTACCATTTTTCTGCTATTTACTATACATTTTCTTAGCTTACAACTACTTAAACATGGCATTTAAATTAGAGTATAAACCACTCATAAATTTAAAGTCAACCTATAAGGAAAGTTGTAGACCCTAGAACAAGGAATCCAACAAATTTTAGTTTGCATTTTTATGATTTTTTCTTAAATTGATATAGAATTTCAAAGTTGATAGAAGAAATAACAAAGAGGTCCTTAATGGCACTATTCCTCTGAGTCATAGGCTTTGCAGATAGCCCCCTGGGCTTTTGTGTCTTCCAACCCGTGGTCCTTGGCTAGAGGAGGAAGGGGAACAGAGATTGGACGGCCGTGTTCCGGCGGGGAGGGCCACCGGCGGCGAGGTCCAAGGGGAGGAGAAGCTCCAGGGGCTCACGGTGGTTCGATCGGACCACGTGTCGAGGGTAGAGGCGGCCGGGAAGGGGGATCTCGACGGGAGCCCGAAGCGGCGGCGGAGGGGTCAATGATGATGGTGATGCTCCAGCGGCCGATGTTGGTGAAGAACCTGCACATGAGCTCCAGTGAGTTGTGGGGAAGGTACTGGCGTAGCCAATTGGGAACATAAGCTTCGGATTAGGGGCGACCGGCGGGGACAGTGACGATGGCGGTGGAGGTAAACACCGGCGAGCGTCGGGAAGTCAAGGTGGTGCACTAGGGAACCGATTGAAGGGTCTTAGAGCTTCACGGGGTCGAAAGGAGTCTGGCTGAGGGGTTGTCGTGGTGCTGGAAGGCTCGGAGTGGGCTGCCCACGGCGAGGCCGAGCGGCGGCGGAGCTTAAGCTCACTGGCGCTGTGGGAGATGATGCTCCGATGGTCTTGGGCGGCGAGGAAAAGGTCGAGGAGCTTCAGGGCGGTGTGGGGAAACTGGAGGTAGGGTCAATTGAGGTCGGGATGGATCGGGAAGGGGTGCTCAACGGTGAGCAGGGAGCGGCGGCGGGTGGAGCTCGTCGGCCAGAGTGCTCCGGTCGAAATTGGAGGGCGGCTGGGGGCTGGGGAGCACGAGCAGAGCTTGGGAAAGCTTGCTGAGGAGTCAGTGGAGGCAATGGGTGGCCGATGGCTACTGCCCACAGTGGCCAGTAGTTCACCGGAAAGAAGGAGCGGGCGGCGGCGATGATCAGGGGTTCGGAGTGCTATGTAGGAGGAGGAAAGAGCTCAATTGAGTTGGGCAGAAGCTGGAGAAGCCCGAGGGCAGGAGGTGTAACACC